>NC_138202.1:232691367-233291367 GCF_964194415.1 Vipera berus
TACCTTCAGCAAAGCTCTCAACCTCATCAGAGCATCCAAGCCCTTCTCCCATGACCAAGTAGTATCCATGGAGTGGATTGTTGCTATTATTATTAATTGGTAAAATATACAATTCAATAGAATTCAACCTATGCTATTCATTCAAAGGAACAGATTCATAATTTTGCATATTGTTGAATTAATATTAGGGACCCATGACCTCAAAGCTCAGTTGGAATGCCTAAGCATCTGTTGACAAGTGGGCTCATCAATATAAATTTGTGATGATTCTGATTGATTCCCTAATAACATGTATAATAAAAAGATTTTAAAAATCCAGCTCTACATGGATAGTCTAAGTGACCTCACTCATGGTCTGGTAACTTCTCATTTGCAACACTCATCTTCTCCTGAAAATAGTCTAAAAACTTCATCTGTTGCAAAAACAGGGAAGCAAGTTTAGTAGTTGGACTATTATGTTATGATCATAATTTTATGCCACATAGATTTGCCTGGAATTTGAATTTATGTGATGCCATTACTTGGGGCTTTGAAAAATAAGTATTTTGGATAGTTATAAAAGACAGGGCTTTTTCAGTGATGTTCCCTGGCTGTCTGCTTTAGTTGTTTTCCTAGTTTTAATGTTTTGACTCTTTTGATGGGCAAAGAAAGACTACTTTGTTTTCTTAGGCTTAAAAGCTACCAGTGAATCAAGAGTTTTAAAACTATGGCATGTCAGCATTTGAGTGTATTTGATTTTACTGACTTCATTTACTGCTGCTTGTTTTATGTAGCATTACATTTTACACTGCATTTGTTTTTATGCATTTACGGTCTTGTTTGGTATTTATTTATTTTACCTTTTTATTATACATATTATTGCGGAGCAGATCAGAATCACCACAACTTAAATGAAATTGGGAAAGTTGCCAGAATTCTGGGTTGTTATGAGAAAGAGAATTATATTTATTCATTCAACACTACCTTCACTGCTGTTGCAGTAACCACTAAGCTCTAAAGTGGAATTTATTGTCCAAAAACAGGAAAGATTTTTAAAAAGAATAAAAACCCAAGGTCATTTCAATAGAATGGAAGATAAAATATTCTCCCATGACATTCCATTATGGCTTCTCCATTTTTCTCTACCTTACAATGAATTTTGAATTCTAGTTCATCCAGAAGAGAGTTCCTAAATTGGTCAATATCAACTCCCAAAGATTGATAGACTATCCAAGAGGTCAATAAATGGCTTTGGGTCAAAAGAGGGTTAATAAATATCTGGCAGTCAATAATTGGTTGATAATGATGGAAGATAGATTAGGGTCAATTAATCTTTGGGGGCCTCTATAGAGTTCCAAGTCAGTTTATAGTCCTGAAGGTTAGGTGGATATCAGCTGTTTCAGAAAAAGGAATGTTGAATCATATGTTTTTGCATATTTCCACTATTACCTATTTTTTATGAAGTCATTATTATTGTTATTTGTAGTACTATTCATTAAACTAGTGTTGTTAAATTATTTTTATTCAATAAATATTTGAGAGTTGATGCATAATCTGAAACTACAGAAACGGGCTGATGAACTGAAGGTTTTGAGAACTCCGGGTCCAAAATAATCTATAAAACTAATTCTTGTAAATTGGGCACTTATGCTTTCAATTTCAATAATTCAATTATGTATCCCCTTCCCTCTCACTCATGCATATATTTTCACTGAGGGGGAAAAAACTCCCAAGAAAGCAATGTTGTTACAGTGATCTGTACGAAGACTCATTTTGAATTTTGTTTTAGAGATAAATATATCTGAATTTTGGTACACAATCACATTCTTAATGGATACTGATGTAAGTACATGCACTTTGTTCTTTCTAATATTCAATATGCATGTTGCAAAATCATAAATTGTTGAATTTTGGAAATGTGAAAACATTTCCAATACAGCCCTTGAGGACAATCCTTACTACATTGACTTGGCTTTATTTTGAATCAGGCAGATTCGGGAAATCCCAAGTGTGAAATGAGATTCTTCTAAATTTAAATCTGAAGCCTTCCAGAAAAACACAGAGCCAACAATCCATTTTTTTTAAAGCAGGTTAGAGAGCTGCATTCATATTCATGCCAATGAAATCACAGATCTCCTTCAGATCACCAACTGAATGCAAGAAGATCAAAGTCAGATGGAGGTGACCCTGCAAACATACTTCCATTTTCTAGCCACCTTCATACTTTCCACCTGTTCAGATGAAAAGCCCAAAGGGATAGGTATCTCTCCAACCTGCCCATTGAAGGACAACTCCAAGGTGAACAGAATAGAACAGAATCAGTGGTGTGTAATTCTGTGACCTGGGTACTCTACTCAAAGTTCTCTGTTCATTCATTCTTCTAGGAGCAGATGTCCTGGAATGTCAAATCACTGTCCCAGTTGGACCTGGGATTCTGTAGCAGTGGCTGCTTGAAAAACACCGGATATTCAAGTCTTTATTCTTCTCTGCCCTGGGAATAAAAATCTATCTCTGTCCCGTGGCTTACTGCACATTCTATGACATTACTGCCAGTTGAAAAGGACATTAAAAAAAGGTTTTTGAACTGTTTTCTATTCATCATGAATTCTGAGCTCCTGCTCGCTTTGAGCATTTCAAAGTTCTTGTTCTAAGAACTCATCTCTGATGAAACAAAAGAAACAAAAAAGAGGGAAGGGAAAGCAAATTCCTTTTTTTTCTGTCCCCCTCCATCCCAACCCATTATTTTCAGAAAAAAATACAGCTTTCTTTAGCATGGCTACCTCTTGCATTATATGCCATTTCCCTTGCCATTAAAAAGGAAGATAAGCATACTATCTTTTTTGAAAGCCTTCAGATAGAAATGTTACTTTAGCAGAAAATCCTGAACTCATTCAACTGAAACTTGGCAAACGTAATCCTTATGAAATGGGAAACTTAAACTGGTTTTTTTTTTAAAAAAATCCATTAAGGCAAGACAAAATCTCTCTCCAATTATTCTTTTTTCAATAATAATGATGATACTTGGAACAACTGCAGCAAAATCATAGTGACTATTTGCTTAAAACTGGAAGATTTGATCCTGTAATAAGTACTGGTAGCTATTTTCTGCAAGTATATAAGAAAGACTGAGTCAGAGATATAGCCAACTCTTTGTATTTCAATTCCTAAACTGTATTGAATCGGTTTCAATACAGAATCAGTTGAACAAGTCTGTGACTCACCAATCTTCTTCCATGGTTGGTGTTGTGTATGTAAATAGTTATTAACAAGGCAAGTAAGAGATTGCAAACACATTGCAGCTTAGCAAGGTTCAGAGCGGGAAATTAAGGTGCAATCATTGGACGCCACAACCTAGGAGCGGGAAAAGAGACTCCATTGATTGGTTACAGTTCAAACGCTTTCTCTATAAAAGGGTTGCAACATTTGACAGTTGACAGTTGACTTGTGTATTCAATAAACTCGTTCATTGTTAAACCACTCTGAGTCCTCGTCAATTAGAACCAAACAACTGGCGACGAAGGTGGGATTGACAGAAGACCAGAGATTTGGCGGAATTGTCGCGGAAGGCAGCAAATTCAGAGCGAGTTACAGTCAACCGAGCGGCCGCGGCAGAATAAGGAAAAATTCTCCGAATGGCGCAAATCGGGTCATTGAAGGAATTCGACCCAAACTTCCCCGAAGATTGGGAAGAATACATCGGTCAAGTCGAAGGGTTCCTGTTAGTGAACGGAATCACAGACGACCGTAAAAAAGCGGCGGCATTATTGACGATCTGCGGCACACCGGTCTACAGAGTCGCTGTCGGACTATGTCAACCGCAACCAGTCTCTAGCGTGCCTTATGCCGACCTCCTCGCCAAATTAAAGGTCCACTTTACACCCCGAAGGTCCGAACTCTTTTGGCGGCGCATCTTCGAAAAGAGGAATCAGAGACCGGGAGAGTCCATACAAAAATTTGTCGCTGCCGTCAGGGAAGCCGCAGTACGTTGTAAATACGATAATTTAGAAATAAGAATTCGGGACAGAGTAGTACTGGGCTTGCGTGATGAACAACTACAAAACAGAATAATCGCCAAACCCACCGGCGATTTGCAGGAAGTGCTTGACGAACTTCTAACTTACGAGTCAACCGGGTATCGCGACCCCCCCCGCAGTAGCATGGCAGCAGCGCCAGAGATCAACCAAGAGGGCTATGTGGACTGCGGGGAGGTGGACCAGCAGTGGGAGGAAGAGATAGCCGAAGTCTCCAGGCGGTTTGGGAAGATGGCACCAAGACAACCCAGAAGCGAGGGGCCCGAATCTGGCCGCCGTCAACAACCCGCAACTCCGCAAAGACAACCGACCGGGGCACAACGACCGTGGCGGGACACCGCAACCAGACCGCGCGACAACGATAGCCAGAACCGATGCGGCAGCTGCGGAGGCAACCATCCCCGCGCCTCCTGCCGATTCCGTACCGCCAAGTGCAGGGCATGTGGCAAGACCGGCCACATCCAGGCCATCTGCAGAAACCGCGCTCGCGACAACCGTCTGAACGAAGTCGATGTGTGGCCTGAGGGTAAGGTAACCTCTAATGCTAGTGGCAAGGAGACCCCAAAAAACCGGGTTAAAATTCCAAACCTAGGGGAGGTGGCGCGAATCAATCGGAGAAGGCTGGGAAGTGGTCACAATTTTCCGGACGGAAAATTAAAAATCACAGTCCTTCTGCAAGGGGTCCCTTGCAGAATGGAAATTGACTCAGGGGCTTCAGTGTCGATAATTTCCACTGAAACCCTTGAGAGAATTGAACAAATAAGTGGAAAAAGAATTCCACTTAGTCAAACAAATATTCAATTAACGGACTTTCAAAAAAGTCCAATAAAAATAAAAGGGAAGACTAGCCTTAGTGTAAAATTTAAGGGGTTTAAGGGGGTCTTAGAACTAATAGTTACAGAAGGGAATAGGACTAGCTTAATCGGACTTAATTGGTTCCCGGCCCTGGGAATTTGGATCGGGGGAATAAATTCAGTGATTAAAAATAAGACCCTCGAATCCGTTTGCAATGAATTTGCAGACGTATTCGATGGATCTCTGGGCAAGTACAAAGGGCCCCCCATTAACTTCAACCTAGACCCCTCAGTAAAACCAATCAGGCTTAAGGCCCGAAGGGTACCTTTTGCCTTAAAGGGTAAAATCGAGGCCGAGCTCGACCGGCTTGTAGGCCAAGGAGTATTAGAACCTGTTGAGGGCGGTTTGTGGGAAACGCCGATTGTCACACCCCTCAAACCCAATGGGGATGTGAGAATCTGCGCTGACTACAAAGCCACCCTCAACATCGGAATGAAAAAGCATGCTTACCCGGTCCCGACGGTGAAGCAGGTCCTCGCCACGATCCAGGACGCCGCCATCTTCGCCAAGTTAGACTTGGCGCATGCGTACTTACAGTTGACTGTTTCTAAAGAGGCTGCAGAGGCACAGACGATCGTTACCCACAAGGGGGCGTTCCGAGTCCACAGACTGCAATTTGGAATTGCAGCAGCTCCAGGCATCTTCCAAGAAGTGATGGAGAGGACCTTAAAGGGCATACCTGGAGTATGCCCTTACTTTGATGATGTCCTAATAGCTGGGAAGGATGAAGGAATGTTAGTAGAGCGGCTGGAACAGGTACTGGGTAGATTTAGGAAGGCTGGATTAAAACTAAAGAAGGAAAAATGCAGCATAGGGGTTAAATCCACTGATTTTTTGGGGTTCAGGATAGACAAAAGGGGAGTCCACCCTACCCCTGAAAAAATTAAAGCAATCAAAGGGGCCCCAGAACCAAGGAACAAGGCGGAACTACAGGCCTTCCTTGGCTTGGTAAATTTTTACCACACGTTTGTGCCACACAAGGCTGCCATTGCAGAACCCTTACACAGACTCTTAGATAAGAAGACCCCTTGGCAATGGCAGAACAAGCACAAAGTGAGTTTCCAAAATCTAAAAGACATCCTTTCCAGTAATTCAACCGTAACCCACTTTATAGAAAACAAACCAATCTACCTGGCGTGCGATGCTTCGCCATATGGCGTAGGGGCTGTGATCAGCCACTTAGACAACCAGGGAATACAAAGACCCATTGCATACTACTCCCGCACACTAACCAAGGCGGAGCGGAACTATGCGCAAATAGACAGGGAGGCATTAGCCATTGTGGCAGGAGTTAAAAAGTTCCACGACTACCTGTATGGTAGGAACTTTACTATACTGACGGACCACAAACCCTTGCTGGGACTGTTTACCACAGATAAACAGACTCCCCAGATTATGTCACCCAGGATGCTGAGGTGGTCCATTTTCCTCTCAGCATACTCATTTTCCCTCCAATACAGACCAGGTAAGGACATGGGTCATGCAGACGCTCTTAGCAGATTGCCCCTAAGCACAACAGAGGAGGACCCTGCCCCAGTGGGACAAATAATGTCCCTACAGGACATTCCTGATTTGCCATTAACTGCAAAAGACATTGCTGAGGCAACCAATAAGGACCTCACCTTAAGGAGAGTAATGGCCTGGGTCATGAGCGGTTGGCCTAACGCCAAACCGGACGAAATATACAGTCCATATTTCAGAAGGAAAGATGAACTGTCAGTTCATTTGGGATGCTTACTCTGGGGAACTCGTGTAGTTATTCCAGGAATCCACAAATCAGCTATTCTACTAGAATTGCATGAGGGACATCCTGGAATAGTAAGGATGAAGGCGTTGGCTAGGAGTCACTTGTGGTGGCCAGGACTGGACAACGACATTGAGGAATGTGTTGCCAATTGCCATCTGTGCCAACGTTCCAGGCCTGAACAACAACATATCCGCACACATAAATGGGAACAAGCTAGGAATCCTTGGTCCAGGATTCATATTGACTTTGCTGGACCCTTCCAAGGGTTAACGTTCTTAGTAGTGGTTGACAGCTACTCTAGATGGCTAGAGGTAGTACCGGTCAGTTCAGTAACTTCGGGCAGAACAATACAGGCATTAAGGGGCCTCTTTGCCACTCACGGGTTGCCGGATTTAATTGTGTCTGATAATGGGCCACAATTCACATCTATTGAATTTCAGGATTTCCTCAAGGCCAACTCGATTAAGCATAAGACTTCAGCACCCTTCCACCCCTCCACCAACGGATTGGCTGAAAGAAATGTGAGGACCACGAAGGACGCTTTAAAAAGAATTATTCGCGGTGACTGGCATCAGAGACTGGCAGAGTTCTTGTTGGCTCAGCACACGACCCCATGTTCTGCTACAGGGAAAAGTCCAGCTGAAATGAGGTGGGGCAGGAGACTATCCACCAAATTGGACAGATTGCACCCTGACAGACTGCAAACAAACATTGAATTAGACATTCCTACCAGGACATTTAAAGTGGGGGATTTGATCTGGGCCAGAAACTATGCCCAAGGGGACAAATGGATTCCAGGGGTGGTGACTGAAATCTTAGGTCCCCTGTCGTACACTATTGAGGGGGAAGGGAACAGGATCTGTAAAAGACACATAGACCAGTTGAGGAAAAGATCTAGTGGTTGTGTGCCAGTTGAGGGGGACCAAAGCATAGTAGGGGGAAATAGTACAGATAACAACAGGCCAGAGAGTGGCGTAGAGGAGGGGCAAAATGACTCATCCCCTCGTACCCAACAACAACAATTCAGTCAAATCGAATGGGAAATACCCCTGCGAAGCAGGCCAGTGACCACTGAATTACAAACTCAAACTAATACACAAGACAGCACATCTGAAGCCAGTAACCCAGAGCCCAGGCCCAGCAGTGACAAGCAGCCAAGCAGTCAACCAGGAAGAGGGGTCCCTAGCAGCCAAAGTAACAGATACCCTTCTAGAATACATAGGCCACCAAAATACCTAAAGGATTTTGTAAAGAAATAACATCAACTGGGGGGTAAGGGGTGTTGTGTATGTAAATAGTTATTAACAAGGCAAGTAAGAGATTGCAAACACATTGCAGCTTAGCAAGGTTCAGAGCGGGAAATTAAGGTGCAATCATTGGACGCCACAACCTAGGAGCGGGAAAAGAGACTCCATTGATTGGTTACAGTTCAAATGCTTTCTCTATAAAAGGGTTGCAACATTTGACAGTTGACAGTTGACTTGTGTATTCAATAAACTCGTTCATTGTTAAACCACTCTGAGTCCTCGTCAATTAGAACCAAACAGTTGGGTCTAAGGGATATAACTACTGAGTGCACGTTCCTTCTTGTAAGTATGCCAGTAAGGGGTTTCCCATTACTTTGGAAGAAGAGTTTTTTGACTTTCCAGTTGAGCCTGAAGTCCTGGGCAGATCCATATGTAACATTCAATGCAAATCAATCAAATCAATCAGAATAGAGCAGGAAGGGACCTTAGAGGTCTTCTAGTCCAACCTCTTACTCAAGCAGGAGACCCTATACCATTTCAGATAGGTGGTTGTCCAGTCTTTTCTTAAAAAAACTTGAGTGATGAAGCACCTACAGCTTCTGAAGGCAAGCTGTTCCACGGGTTAATTGTCCTCACTGTTAGGATGTTTCTCCTTAATTCCAGGTTGCTTCTCTCCTTGATTAGTTTCTATCCATTGTTCCTTGCCTTGCCTCTTTGTGGAAGCCCTTCAAATACTGGAATACTGCTATCATGTCACGCCTAGTCCTTCTTTTCTCTAGGCTGGCCATACCTAATTACTGCAACCGTTCTTCATATGTTTTTGTCTCCAGGCTTTTAATCATCTTAGTTGCTCTTCTTTGCACTTTTTCCAAAGTCTCAGCATCTTTTTTGTAATGTGGTGACTAAAACTGGATGCAGTATTCTGGGTGTGGTCTTACTAAAGATTTATAAAGTGGTACTAATACTTCACGTGATTTTGATTCTATGCCTCTGTTTTTATACAACCAAGGATTGTATTAGCTTTTTTGGCTGCGGCTCATCTTTAAATGATCATCCACTAGGACTCCAAGGTCCTTCTCACAGTTACTGTTTTTGAGCCAGGTTTCACCTAATCTGTACTTGTACCTCTGTTTTTTCCTGCCTAGGTGTAAAACTTTGCTTTTCTCCACATTAAAATTCATTTTGTTGGATAGGGCCCATTGTTCAAGTTTGTCAAGATCTTTTTGAAGTCTAAGCTTGTCTTCTAGGGTGTTGGCTATTCCTGCCAGTTTAGTGTAATCTGCAAATTTGATGAGTTCCCCTTCAATTCCTTCATCTAAGTCATTTGTGAAGAGTACTGAGCCTAAGACAGAACCTTGTTTTACCTCATTGCTTACTTCCCTCCATGTAGATTTAGTACCATTAAGGACTACTCATTGAGTACAGTTTGTCAGCCAGTTACAAATACAACTGGTGGTGATGCTGTCTATCCCATATTTTTCTAGTTTACCAAGAAGTAGTTTGTGGTCTACTTTGTCGAATGCCTTGCTGAAGTCTAAGTATACTATGTTCACAGCATTTCACTGATCTACTAATTTAGTCAAAGAATAAAAATAAGATTGGTTTGGCATGATCTGCTTTCAACAAATCTGTGCTGGCTGTGCTGTTATGACTTTATTTGTTTCTAGATGTTCACACATCTGTTTTTTGATTATTTTTTTCCCAGTATCTTCCTAGGTATTGATGTTAGACTGATTGGTCTGTAGTTTCCTAGGTCTGTTTTTTCCCCTCCTTTTTTGAAGATGGGAACCACATCAGCCCTTTTCCAATCCTCAGGTACTTCCCTGGTACTCCAGGATTTTTGAAAGATATGGTACAATGGTTCAAAGATAACATCTGCCAACTCCTTCAGAACTGTGGGATGTAATCCATTAGGTCCCGGTGATTTATATTCATCAAGGTCAGAAAAAAGTTCCCTTATCATTTTCTTGCTTATTTTATTTTTTTTATTTCTAGTCTGTCTTTTACAGTTATATTTTTGGTAGAGTGGGCTACTTTCTTTTTGCGTGAAGACTGATGAAAAGGATGAGTTAAGCAGCTCTACTTTCTCTCTGGATCGAGAACTACCAGAAGTGCAGGCAGGATTTCGAAGAAGCAGAGGAACTAGAGATCAAATTGCCAACATACGCTGGATCATGGAGAAAGCTAGGGAGTTCCAGAAAAACATCTACTTCTGCTTCATTGACTATGCCAAAGCCTTTGATTGTGTGGATCATAACAAACTGTGGCAAGTTCTTAAAGAGATGGGAGTACCAGACCATCTTATTTGTCTCTTGAGAAACCTATATGCGGATCAAGAAGCAACAGTGAGAACTGGACACGGAACCACTGATTGGTTCAAAATTGGGAAAGGAGTCCGGCAAGGCTGTATACTGTCGCCCTGCCTATTTAACTTATATGCAGAGCACATCATGAGAAAGGCAGGGCTAGATGAATCAAAAGTTGGAATTAAGATTGCCGGAAGAAATATCAACAACCTAAGATACGCAGATGATACCACTCTAATGGCAGAAAGTGAAGAAGAACTAAAGAGCCTCTTGTTGCGGGTGAAGAAGGAGAGTGCAAAACTTGGGTTGAAACTTAACATTAAGAAAACCAAGATCATGGCATCCGGCCCTCTCAATTCCTGGCAAATAGATGGGGAAGAAATGGAGGTAGTGACAGATTTTATTTTCCTGGGCTCCAAGATCACTGCAGATGGGGACTGTAGCCAAGAAATTAAAAGACGCTTGCTCCTGGGGAGGAAAGCCATGGCAAATCTAGACAGCACACTAAAAAGCAGAGACATCACCCTGTCAACAAAAGTGCGTATAGTCAAGGCTATGGTCTTCCCAGTTGCAATGTATGGCAGTGAAAGTTGGACCATAAGAAAGGCTGAGCGCCAAAGAATTGAGGCCTTTGAACTGTGGTGCTGGAGAAGACTCCTGCGAGTCCCTTGGACTGCAAGGCGATCAAACCGGTCAGTCCTAGAGTAGATCAACCCTGACTGCTCTTTAGAAGGCCAGATCCTGAAGCTAAAACTCAAGTACTTTGGCCACCTAATGAGAAGGAAGGACTCACTGGAGAAGAGCCTAATGCTGGGAAAGATCGAGGGCAATAGAAGAAGGGGATGACAGAGAATGAGGTGGCTGGATGGAGTCACTGAAGCAGTAGGCGTGAGCTTAAATGGACTCCAGAAGATGGTAGAGGACAGGAAGGCCTGGAGGAATGTTGTCCATAGGGTCGCGATTGGTCGGACACGACTTCGCAGCTAACAACAACGACACTTTCTCTCTACTGCCTGTTACTTCCTTGCCATCTTCTCTCTCTAATGGACCGACTGTTTCCTTAACCTTTTTCTTGTTATTTATATGCTGAAAGAAACTTTTCTTTTTATTATCCTTGACTTTTGTTGAAAGTCTTTTTTTTTCATTCTGAACCTTTGCTTTCCTAACTTCATCTTTGCAGATTCAGGCTATCTGTTCATATTCTGCCTTATGTGTCTCTCTTTCCATTTTTTGTAGTTATCTTTTTTGTCTTTCAGTTTATCAGAGAGATCTTTAACCATGCTAGTTCTTGGAGTTCTTATTTTTCTTTTTCAGTGGTATTGTGTTGGACTAGGCTTTTATGATCATATTTTTCAGAGTTTCCCACACTTCTTCAGCTGTTTTTCCCTTCAGGATTTTTATCCATGGAATTTTTCTTAGGCTCTCTCTGAGTTTGTTAAAATCAGCTCTTTTAAAGTTTAAGATACTGGTAGGATTATATTCTATTGCTTGGGTTTGCATTATACTGAATTCCAGTACTGCTTGCAGTACTGCAAGTACTGCAATGTGTGTGAAACCATAAAGCATATACAAAAGAGACAGAACCTGCATTGTACCAGTTCAATGTGGTTATTGTGGTTGGTGTTTTCATTTGTCCACTAGATCCCTCCAATGCATGTTCCTGGCTCTGAGATTTTTTGATGGACTCTCATCCAAGTAGAAACTGGGTCTTACCCTGCTTAGGTTCCAAGTCAAATCAAAGTTGAGCAGATGCTATCATCTGGGCAACAATTTATCACAAAGCAAACTGTTTAATATTTGACAATAACAGCCAGGATGTTGGATCTCTGGAATGCTGATAAGTTCTTTAATGCAATTCAAAATATTTTCTTCTTTCTGTGATTTATTAAGAGATAGGATAACTGAACTTTGGAAGTAGTTTTTCTTTTTCTTTTAGTAAATATTTCAGAATGATAACCCACACTAACCTAACAACATTAAAACTAATATCACTGAAATACTGATTGAAATATTAATATAAATGTTTTAGTGTGAAGTACTATTCCTTATAATAGGTTGTTTGTAATCAGCAGTAATAATAATAAGGAACTTGGGAAGGACTCAACAGATAAAAATGCCATATTCAGTCTAAACATCTGATTGACTGTGCAACAAACAAAATAATGATGCTGGTAATTCATAATATATTTGTATTTTTCAAAATGTTGCAAATAAATATTTATTAAGTAATAAAAAGATACCACCTATACCTCTCTTAATATGCTATTTACATAAGAGTTCATCACAATGCAGTCAGGTCTATCAAATAATGCAGTCTTTAACTATGTACTAATATGTATTATTAAGTTCAGGTTGTTCATTTTTAGTGGCTTTTGAGGAATACTTTCCCTCAGTATATAAGAAAGACTGAGATATAGATATAGTCAACTCTTTATTTGTCAATTCCTAAACTGAATTGAATCAAGGAATCTATGAAAAAGTCTGTGACTCACCAACCTGCTTCTATATTTGCTTCTTAAGTGAAGCAAACCAACCAGTACACATTCCTACTTGTAGTTAACACAATGTAAATAATATAATTATAATGCTTACAATTACAAGGCTAATGCAATAATTTTCCCCTTGCCATATTTTTTGCAACTTAGCATTACAACTCAAAGCTGATTAACTTTATAGTAGTATAGTTTACTTGTGTTGTTATGTCTATTTTGCTTCCCCACATGCTGAAATACACAACAGTACTCTATTGTATAGTTGTTTTATAACTATTCATTATCTAGTGGGTGCAGAATGTTTTCCAGTGCCTAAACATCCTTTTATCAATGTATTATTTCAAGTAGCTCTAAGATTACATCATTGAGATAGTTTGTAGTTTTCTCCTCTTTTGTGTTCAGGACATTACATTTTTCACAAATATTGGGGACACAGCAATAGATTAAGAAAAAATGCCTAATTAAAAATAATGACCATTTGAGCTGCAGTGAAGAAGAATGGACTAGGAAATATGTTAAGGAAAGGGTGGACACTGAAACTTGCCTTTGAAGCTGGTGGCACAATGACACAAGAAGTGGCCAATTAAATCCAAACAGGTGGCCCCATTTTTGCAGGGTGACTTTGAACATTCGTTAGCTTCCTCTTCACACAATAGTCCTTCATAGTCAAGCACACAGCGGCAGGTATAATTATTCTGATTAGCTACACAAAAGCCATGCTCTGAGCAATAGTGATGGAGGCAAAAGTCTAAGCCAAGTTCGCAGAATGCCCCAGAATAACCTGCAGGACACAAACACCTACAAGAGATAGAATGAGAAATTAGCCGTCTAAGTCCATGAGATAAATTGTAATGGTTATCATAATTTAATCCTAGCTTCTTCTCAGAATAATGTCATCTTATTCACAACTAGATGATAGTTACAGGAAGATCAAAATAGAGTATGATTAAGCAGATAAGAGGACTTCACCATCTTTGTACTTGGTTAATTAAATTTAGGCCTCTTTTAGGGCCTAAAATGTTTACCAGATTATATGAACAAAACTGAACTAAAGTTTAATCTGGTTAGGATGAACTGTCTACCACACTCTGATTACTCTTATAGGAAATTAAAATTTATAACTTATAGTGTTGAACATAGCAAAGAGAAAAAATATTCCATCAATATTAATTACAATTTAGAATATCATTATCACACAGATTAAAATTATTTGAGTTTTTCATTCAAACCTAAGTGTACGTTTGAGGGGGAAAATCTGCTGCAACTTACATCAAAGTATTTGTTAGATAATAAAGGTCTTAAGCTAATTACTTGATATTAAAATCACCATTGTAGTGCTACTATATCTATATAGTACATGGGGAAAATAGACAAAAAGAGAAACTTTAGGATGAATTAAAATTAGAAAAAGAGAAAAAAAGGAAAAGGAAAAGAATAGAATAAAATTAATAAAACAAAAATATTACATTTCTAACTTTCCCCTTTTTATACATTTGCAAATTTGCAACATTTGTAGACATTTAGGCCCTCTTAGAAGCTAAACTGTGTGTAATTATATCTGCCATGCTGAATGATGTGCTGTAAGTATGGAAACAATTCCTGCCTAAATTTAGTTGAATTTCTGTTGGGTGTATAGTCTGTTAGTTTTGCCATTGCTGTATATTCTTTAAGTTTACATTCTGAAGGCTAAACTTTCGTGAGCTATTCCAGTGGGAAAAGGAACCATATGAAAGCCAGCTGCAACACTCAAAGTTAAGCAAAAGGCAAATCTCTTCCTGGGGTAAATCACCACTTTAAAGCTTCTCTGTCAGAAACACATAAAACACACATTGCAACATTCACCAAGTTTTACAAAGATATCATTTTATTTTATTTTATTATTTTATTTTATTTTTGGTATTATATTTATTATTCAGTGTAGATGGTGCCCCTCTCCAACTTATTGTAAATGGGGAATCTTCTAGCATAGAAATATTTAAAATAATATAGATTTATTTTATTTATTTTGACAGATGTGGAGCGGCACCTAGAAGTGGAGCTTTTGCTTCACAGTCAGGAGACTGTGAGTTTGATCCTAGGTAGCAGAAGATATTTCTCTCTCTGGACGCGATGAGTAATTATCTGCTACAAATTCACATAGGCGTCTGGAAGGGCATCTAGCCAATAAACTCTAAGCTCCATTCAGTTGCTCCAGCACCACCCAGATGCAAGGGATTACAGGGTCGTTAAAAGAAATCTTGTCTTTTTTTACAACAGACACATGGTGGCATATAATAGCTCCTATTCAACCAGCCCAATATAATACATACCCTCCCTTATATACATGATCACTTAATAACTTTTCAAATTATTAATAGGGACCCTTCCTTGTTATGATTAGTATTCCAGCAGTAATTAAGATTTCAGTTTATCTTGGGAGAATATGATTCTATTTTCTTATAGTCACAACTTTCTTTAAAATACAAACCACATCTTGCAGGCATACAGTATATGATGATGGAAAGGTTATTGGAGAATAAAAGGAGTTTTTCTCATAATGAATATTCAATCAGGGTGTCCTATAAAATGTGACAGGGTTGGCATCTTCCAGGTCCCTCCAATTAAATGGTGACAACTGCTGGGATGCAAAATGTGTACCTTCTCTGTCGTAGCATCTGCCCTTTGCAACAGCAGCTCCCTGTTAGATTCAGCTGGATCTAACCTTGTTGGTCCTTCAGAGGGCCTTGGAGACCTAATTCCTGTCCCAGATACTGAGCCAGGATGACACAGGAGTCTTCTATAAATGTACGAGGATTGAGTTTTGTTCCCAACACAGTGTTTTTCAGAATCATTTTTGTTTTTATACTGTGAATGTTTTGTTTTTTTTAACCCTGTTAGTCATCCAGAGCTGTTCTGGGAGTCTGCAGCTCATAAACTGAATGAATGAATAAACAAACAAATAAACTTGCTGAATTTCTGCCTACTCTGCACCTATTAAAACACAAGATGTTTAGCCAGAAAAAGGAAGAAGGGAAAATAAAATAAATAGGGATTTCTTACTCCATAGCACTCCTCTGTCTACCTGTTCTTCTCAGAGTCTGCTCTTGTTGGTCTGTCTGTTCTCCAAGAGCCCACTTGCTCCTTCCTTACCTGCGACTGCCACCTCTTCTCTTTTAGCTCTGCCCTGGAGTTACAACGGCAACCAGGACTGCCTGGATTGCTGTCACTAAGCGATGTGGTCATGTGACACTATCACATAGCAGTGGCAATCCCACTCCCAATTGCAATTCTAACCTAAGGGTTATCTGCATCCTCAGCCCCTTAACCATACAGAGAAGGTGGTTTCCTATACCTCTCCGTGAATAAAATTGGCCCTCAACCGAGAAAAGTTTTTTCAATCCTGAGCTAATGAATTAAATTATAGCAGGGATATATTCTTGTTTAAAGGGGAGATGGAATGTCATTTCCTGGAATCATGCTTTGGAGAAGCCATACACCATGAGGGATGTCTCTAGCTTTGAAAACAAGCATAGAATAAACCTTTTTCCTAGTTGAATATTTCTATCTCTCAGCTGAGCACAAAGAGTGGAGAACCATTCCTTTTGGAATTCTGTGTTGTTCTATTGCCAATATTACAAAATATCTGAAGTCTTCAATTTATTTGATCAATGCTGAGAGTTACTAAGACTGGTATGGTGTAGTGCTTAAGGTATCAGACTAGAAACCAGGAGACTGTGAGTTCTAGTCTCGCCTAGGTCAATCAGTTCCTTTCAATCCTAGGAAGAAGGCCAGGGCAAATCACTCCTGAAAATCCTCACCAAGAAAACTGCAGGAACTTTTCTGAGCAGTCTCAATGTAACTGAACTGAAGGTTGTTTTTTTTTTTTAAAAAACAAAACACTTATTAACTCTGCCCTTAAAATCCTAATTGAATTTATATGAGGTTAGCAGTGCTTTGCTTCCTGTGAGTGGCAATTTCCACCTAGGGAAAATGTATCAACATTTTTTGTGCTGCTATATCTTATTTCTCAACTCATCAATGTTTACAGAAATCTGGAGGAAAGTCAAACTAATATCAGAAAAGGATGCCTCTGCTTTCCCCAGAGTTATTATAATAATTGGAAATCTTTCATCTTAATACAAAAAGTCCATTGCCCTCTTTTCATTAGCTTGGTTAGGCCCTTCGGTTTCCAATATTAGTTTCAAAGAAAGAGCTCCGTTTATCCCCTTGATTATGGAACATTTGCTCAGCCAATCTGTTAAATATAGACTGCTTTACAAAATATGCACTAACTACTAATTATTTTTTGTATGTAAAACATAATTAGGAGAAGGCATTATAAACAATAGGTTCAACATACCACATGTGATTAAAATAGCTGATATATGTGTTCCTACTTATAATTAACATTTGCAGTTTATCATCTGTAATGTAATAGTACTAAAAAAAACCCTTTCAATTAATATTTGATCTAAATACACAATAATACAAACAGATAATATTTTTAATCTCAGTAATAGGATTTGATTTTATTCCTGGTAATGAATTCATATGAGATGATATGAAAATGAAAAAAAAATTTTAAAGCCAAGTATTATATTACAAAGGTTTCAAGAATAGCCCTCAGTGCAGCATTACCATTCCACAATATTCCTAACCTGGCTTTTCATGATACCTCTTTTAACAATGTTCCATTCAGATTTCAAATTATACTCCCCCACCAGTTACTTTTATCTGGGAAATTACTCCAAGGAGTCATGGTTGCAACTCTCTCTGTTTGTCTTCAAGGAAGCTCCCAAGCCAATAAGCAGAATTTCTAGAGTAAATAAGGTTTACCTCATTTCTCAAACTTCTCTCTTATTCAATGGTTTGGGTTAACACAGTATGATTCATCCTGATGTGGTTCAGTTGGTTTGGGCTTACTGCAATATGTAACAACTTGGTATTTGTAAGCCATGGTTTATGCTGGTTAATGATAATAATTTGAAATCTGAATGGAACATTGTTAAAAGATATATATATATATGTGTGTGTGTGTGTGTATGTGTGTGTGTGTGTGTGTGTGTGTCATATGTTAACTCTTAGATTACCTTGCTAGGCCCCAAACATGGGGCAAATCTTTATTTCCTGTTTTCAGCCTTATCTCAAAGGCCATCGAACAGGCTGTAGTCACACCGGACAGTTCATATATTTGTGTAAATTACTAACAAAGAATTTAGGGAGGCTGATATGCATTTCGGACTCATTAGTCTTCATCAGTCAGTCATACCCTTCTGAGATTCGAACCTGGGCTGCTTGCACGTTAGGCAGTGTTTTTACTTCTTGAGCCACAGGTTCTCTCTCGCTTTGTTAGCTTTTTTTTGCAAAGGGAGAAATATGTGTCATATGTTAACTCTTAGATTACCTTGCTAGGCCCCAAACATGGGGCAAATCTTTATTTCCTGTTTTCAGCCTTATCTTATATATATAAGAATTTTTTTACAATAGCATGCTTTAGTACTTAATAAACAGTGTGTTATCTGGGTTCATTTATTTAAAAACAATAATAATTAATTTCTATAATTCCATAATCAATATGTTAGTTAATGATATATTTCTTTGATCTTCTCTTCTTTCAGGAGTATTCTCCTTTGTCAACATTAAGCAAATATAATTCTTTCAATACATACAAGGTTGAATATAAACATTTTTCTTGTGTTTTTGCAAATAGCAATAACATTCACATATAACATATTTTCTAATCAGCTTATGTTTCAATTATATTTGTAAAAGTCATCTTATTAAGTCACTATCTGTCCTATTTTCAAAATTCTTATTTAAGCTTAATGTCCCCTCCGTCTCTAGACCAGTCATAATTTTCTCAAAATTAATTACCTTTAAATAGCCAAACTTTTCATTCACGTACACCATCCCAATATTTTTACATCTCATATATTATAAAAAATACTATATTACTTATATATCTTATTCCTCTTACTGTAGGGTCCCTTTATATTAAAAATGTATCTGTTCTTTTAACCATATTCAAACAAGTGTTTAATCATATAGTACTCTATCTGGTAAGTCAAATCGAATCTCTTGAATCTAACTCTAGCCTTCTTCTTTTGCCACATAGCTTTCCGTGTTGGTATGTTCCACTGGCCAGGGAATTCTTCCTGTATCTTTGTGAATACTGTTGGGAATAAGAAAGAAAAGTTAAATAGAATATGCATTTTTTTTTGTCTTCCAAATTCTAATGGTTCTCCTGGCAGCTCTATAATCCATTTTGTTAGATCTTCTTTCTTATCCTTAAGTTTCTTTTGAAGTCTTGAAAAATGAAATATCTTTTCCGTTTTTATTTTTGCGGCAAACTCTTGCAAATTTTCTTTTGTTTGTATTAAAAGCTGTGGTTCTCTTCATTTGTAGCTTTCCCATTTGGGTCACTTTCCTCTGGTTTATGTTCTGTTATCTGATTTGTTCGCTCAATGTTTATCATTGTTTTCTGAGAGTTTAGGTTGGAGATGTGCACATTTATTTCATCAAAGTTGTTTTTAATCTCACCATGGCTTGAAACAATTGTCATTTGAATCTGTCACACCATTACGTACATTTCCTCCTGGAAAATATTTGCCTTGTCTTGGAGTATTGCTCCTGCAGATTCCTGATGTTCCAGGCTGGGGCCTTCAGAAGGGAATGTTAGGTGTGGCTTTCTGTCACTTTTAGTTAAGTATCCAACATCCACTTTGTCTCCCCCCTACAAATAGTCTTTCACTGGTATCATAGTCTCTGTAATTAGCTTTGTCAAACCAGCCAATCTTAAAATCCAAACAATCAAATCTTATATAGTTTATTTATTTTATTTATTTAATTGGATTTGTATACCACCCTTTCCCGAAGGACTCAGGGCGGTTTACAGGGAATTAAAACAAGAAATACAAAAATTAAAAACAATTAAAAATTAAAAACAATTAAAAAAATTTCTTATCTTATATATGATTTTTGTGAACCAATGCATTTCCAATTGTCAAAGCACCATTGAAAGCAGTATTTTATAACAGTTCTTCTGTTCAGGGGTCTTACATTATCAACCAGTCAAAATTGCAATCCAGAATGTTTAGCCACCTAATAGCTATCCAGTAAATTCCCCCCTAGAAGATTAGCCAAAATTCAAAGTTTTTCTTTCTCTGTAAAGAATTCTTGAGCTTAGAAATCACAGCTCAGTAAGTATTTATAATCCCAGAAGTCATCAGTTTTTAAAACAAATGCAGTTCTCACTCTGTAGTAGATAGCTCAATGTATTTTCTTTGCAACTGTTTTTCATTTGGCTAAAAGTCACTGAGGTTCAAAGGAACAAGTTTTTCTCTATTTCTGGGCATCTTGTCAATTTCTGAGTAAATGCTGCTATAGTTTTATACTCTAATCATCCACTAGATGTCAGTAGTTATTCCTTTCCCAACTTTTAAGACAAAGAATTATTTTCTTATAATTTTATCGATACTCTTTCAGATGTGAAATTTTAATAGTTTTCATAATTTCCAGATTTATCCAGACTGTAGTATTATTAACTTCATTTCAAAATATTTCTGTCCTCCATAGAGCTGCTTCCCTCTATGGAAGGGTGCGGTGTGATCCGCTCCCTTCTCACTTTTGGAGGATTTTTTGCTTCTTGGTGATCTTTTTAGGAAATCAGTTAAAAAATAGGAGAGAGAAGATTGATATTCTTACCCAGTTCCAAGCATGCTGTTTACAATTGTTCTGGTTAGTGCTTTTGGGCTTTGGCTGACAGTAGCTTCGGCTAGTCACCGGGGTGTGGTGAGATCAGCAGGGGGGGGGTGGGCTTCTTCTTCGTCGCCTCTCCAGGCCACTTTAGACCCATTTTAGGGTCCTCTAGCAGGTCGAAACCAGCCATGGGCTGAAGATTCCTGTAATCCCTCAGCTGTGTCTCTATGATGCAAGACTGGAAGTCCCTGATTTATGGTGGAGCTTAAAGACCATCATTAGGTGATGTGAACCATTCACTAAATGCAACAGTTTGCTTTTTCTGAATTTTAGGTAGACCGCAGCAATCTTTGGAGATAGATAGATAGATAGATAGATAGATAGATAGATAGATAGATAGATAGACAGACAGACAGACAGACAGACAGACAGACAGACAGACAGACATGCTATGCTAATTGGATGTCAACAGATTCAGAAATTATTGGTTCCCAGTTCAGAGAATGATGGCAGTAGAATTGCCCTCTATTGTACTTAGATTACACCTGTTTATGAGACTAGAAAATAAAATATGACACTTGGAGCTCTGCAATCAAAGTCTCTAAAAACAACATACTTGGAGCATTACTGGATATGTACCAAGCATTTTTCAAATGAGCCAGAGGCAATTGTGGCCAGCAAGGTTTTTTCACCGTTTCATCTGGTATGCCAAGTGTGCTGTTTGCTTGATTGAGATAGGACTTCAGACAGCACTCATGCTCTAGTCCAGGAGTGGTCAATTAATTTTTCTAAGGGGCCACATGAGAAACTGGGATTTTTGTGGAGGGCCACTACTGCCCCATCTCCTTACTGCCACCACCCTGCTCCCTACTGATGTGCCCCACCCCTGCTGATCCTTCTCTTCCACCAATGCCACTCTGCCTCTTGCTATACCCACCCCTCCAGCACCACTGACAGCATGGGCATCAGGGACAGCCAAAGAGCTGGATTTAGCAGCAAAAAGAGAGAGAGAAAGGTATGCGTAGTTCGTATTGGCAAAGTTGTCTCCATACCAGTTTGTTTATTAGAAAATATGAAGGCCATAGTTAATCTTGATTAATATTTATTTAAACCCAGGTTTGTCAATTCAAACAAGGATATATGCAACAGAATGGGAGTACTAGTCACTTCAAGGCTTAACCTAATGCAATTTGCTCTACATGAGGCTGCCCTTGAAGAGCATTCAGAAGCTTCAACTGATCCAGAATGGCAATGACAGGCACGCCTCAGTAAGCCTTCATGAGATAGAGCATGGTGACTTGATGGGCCATCTAGCTCCTGTGGGGTCTACCCAGCTGATTCAGTCTGACAGAATTGATATGCTCCAGGTTCCTTCAATCAAGCAGTGCCATGCCATCAGGACCCCTAAATTGTGTCTTCTTTATTGTGGCACCTGCCTTTTGGAATTAGGTTCCTACTGATATCTGCCTAACTCGTCACCCGGATGACATTCTGAAGAGCCTTGAAGACCTGGTTGCTTTCTCAGACTCTGAGCTAGTTGGAACCCTGGTAAAGATCATGCTGTTGCTGTTATCTGGATTTGCCACCTTGCCTTATGTTTAATAGGTTTCTTCCTATCCTATTTGATGCAATTCCTTTTTTATATTGTAAGACCTCCTGAGTTAATTTGGATTGGACAATGCCTAAACTGAATAAAATAAATAAAGAAGAAACGGATAGTTTTCTAGGCAGGCATAATTTAGTGCAGCTTTAGTTAGAAGCATCCCCCATTCTGTTGCATATAACCCTGTTTGAATTGTCAAATCTGAGTTTAAACAAATATTAATCAAGATTTGCTAACTATGGCCTTCATATTTTCCAACAAACAAACTGGTACAGAAGACAACTTTGCCAATATACCTTTTTCTCTCTTGTTTTGGTGCTAAATGCATTGCTTCCACAGCCTTGAGTGGGAGGGTTTCTTCTATTAAATGCTACTTTGAATGATGCCAAGCAATCTTAACTGTGTAAAAAATGCATAAGGAGTGCTTACATGCCTGCTCTTCTAGGGGAAATAATCATGTTGTTCTCTAATGAACATGACCTTGCATTAATGTCCTAAATCTTTCTAGCTGCAGTACACTAAATGTGCCATTAAAAGCTTTGAGATGGGGTTAATTTGCTATTTAACTTTTACAGCAAGTTGAAACCTAAATTCTAAGCAATTTCCAAAAGATGACTCTGAGAGCTGGGGTTTTAAAAGACAACCTTAGGGAATTAGGTTGTTTACATATTTTGCTAAACCTTTTCAAAAGCAAACATTACAGCATAATTCTGCTATTTTTCATAATAAATAGAGAGGGAACATAATGTATTGAAAATTGGGGAGGTGGCTTGGATTCTAATGTCTACATGAATATAGAATTAACTGGTTAGCTTTGGGGGCAGTACAATATTACTGGGGTCAGTTTAACTCACAGAATTTTATTACAACGTCAGGCAGGTCCACCTAATATCTCTTGAAGAAAGATAAAATCCCTCTATTAAATAAATAACATCTACTGCATACTCAGTTAATATTGAGAGAGAGCTGACATAGAGTCTATGACATGTAAGAGACTTTAGGAAACCTTTAGGGGAGAGACAAACATACCCTATTTCTCCACTGCAAATAGAAATGAATAAATATTCTCCAGAGATAACATTTTAGCCATATTTTGTATTCAGAATTGGAATTTGATATCTGAAGATTCTGCAGAAAGAATGTTGGACACTCTCTGACAGTTGATATGCAACAGTGGTCATATCTGGCACAAAGGTAGCAACATTTGACAGCTGATCTGTATTAATTATCATTATCTAGCATGTACCAGTGAACATTTGTTGACAGGTATCTGACCAAGCATCATATTGACACAGTCCATTTTTGACAGCAGTTGAGCTATAGCATTAGACAGCTGACAAACTAGAATTTGCAAATTGACAGTGCTGAATATAAACAATCTGCATTTGATTATGTTACAGTTTGATATACAATACCAATCAAATGTCAATATCTCTGACTGGTGAGTTGCAATAGAAGTTAGATTTCTTCACTGAACTCCACATTTTAACAGAGGTGTAGCATGGTTTACACATTTTATAAATTAATTATTTTGTTTGGTTTTTGAATATGATTAAATTGTTAATGCATAAATGATTGGTTCAATTCCCATATAATTCCCACCCTTTTCAAGCAAACTTTTGAATCGTCTTAAAAGCAGTGGCTATTAGGAGAAGGAAAAGATTGTCATATGGCAAATCTTTTATATCACAACCATTGTATGCAACAGTATTTAGATTTTAAGTTATATTTTTTCCCAAAATTCCAAATCAGATATATCTTAAAGTTGGGGAACCCATTCCCCACCAAATAAAAGTAGAGGAAATGTGAAGAAGGACAAAAATATTAATTAGATATTTTATGCATTTCTTCTTACATATAAATATGGGAATAGTTATTATTACCAAAATTAGCATTAAAGAATGCAATCAAATACAATGCTTTTTATTCTTTTTTTTTCTTCAATTCACATAGTGGAGCATTATGTAAACATTTATATATATATTCTTTAGATTTATATTAATAAAATTAAAGATCAAGTAGATTTGTGCAGAACCCTAATTCAGTAGCCCTGACACTGCTGTTCACCTCATTCACACATCTATCTCGCAGACAGATTGAATGCCTTCATTAGAGATACGTAGAATTATATGGCAGTCTCAAAAACCTTAGGTATAACAGTTGAATACATCTATAATTTTCACCAAATTGTGATTTTTTTTATCTAATATAGTGAAGAAGAAAAAAGAATCCTTCAATCCTTGTGGCATTTAAAAGTAAAGGTTCCAAATTTAGTTCTGATCCTTTGTCCTAGCACCATCCATTCTCTTATTCTGCTGGAATCTCAGCTCTACTGCTAGCCTGTCTGTCTCTCAAAGTCATCTGGAGCTATAGAAAACTTTTTTTGGGGGGGGGGTAGTATCAACACACAACTAAAGATGGAAAACAAGATAATTATGTCAGCATGGCCAGCAAAGGAACCTAGAGCCAGAATTGGCATGGTGTTCTAGTATAGGCCAAAAGAGAACATCATACCTCTGCTGGTGACCCAACATAAATACTATTCTAAATACCACACACATTTCATTGTGTTTGGAGTGATGAATTGTGGAAAGCACACAAGGGTGAAAGAAATATGTGAGAGAACTGTAACATATCTATCGCTGAGTTTTCCTTTTCCTTGCATGCACAGTTTTTTAGGTCAAAAATCACAGATTGGATGACATGACTAAGAAATTTGGCAGACATTTACCTGAACATTTGTGTCAGAATGCAAGAGGGTTGATTTTAAGGATAGAGCACCAGAATGATGAATACAAGTACCTTGTGGCTATGAATGCAATTTAATTTGTGTGCAGTCTGAGCCAGAGTAGAAGTTTGTCAAAGAGCATATCCTAAGGTCCAAAAGTTATTGATCCAACACAAATGATTGACCTTGTTTTCATTCAGCTGAAGATGATCTTTTTGTGCTGTGACACAAACAGTGTATCTCCTGCCTGTATATGCACTTTGGTTTTAGGGTTGCTTTTCATTACTGAGTTACTCTGTTTCCCCCTGGGATTAGCACAAAAGGAAATATATGCTTCCCCGCCAAATGATGGAAAGTTTGAAATTTTGCTCAGATATGCTTGTGTTTTGTTTGATTTGTTTGATAAAACAAAATATATCAGAAACCTGAGCAAAATTCTCTGTTCTCCACAGTGGCATGTAAAAAAGCATGCTCTGTGTTGTATGTTGACCTTTGCATGCACGTGGTCTTCATTCTTTCTCCTTCTCTCTTCTGATTTTTCAGTGAGGGGAAAAAATATGAGATTTAAACTGTCTGTCTGATCGATAACTGTTAGACGTAGGACGAGTTCTTTGACTTACCTCTGCTTCTGCCCACTAATCAGGCGGTATTCACAGCCGTCTGCTCTTCCCTCATCCTTGTGCTAATCCATACTTAAAATAAAGCAGCTAGCCTTCTGACACAAAAGCATCATTTAGCACAAACACTCACACTAATGTCTTCCAAACAGCCAAGCTATGATTTTGAACAAATTAAAGCGCGCCACTGATGCTAAGCTTTTTCTGCCCTTATTGGGTTGTTTGTGTTTTGCCTTCCAGGGAGACGCAAATGAGGCAAGTTAGGCCTACATTTCTTTCCACCGCAACCATTGCAATGATCCCCAAAGCACTGTCTGCAGGATGCATCGTATAGGCTGGCACATATGTCACCACTGCTGCCAGTTTTCTACTAGGCCTCCAGGCAGCAGGCCTGAAGTTTGTTTTTTCCCCCCCCTGGACTGGTGGGATTAAATTCACTGGTAGGTAGCTATGTTATGTCATCATTTTTAGCATTACAATTCTATTTTTCCCCTAAGAATTACTTTTTCTTCATCTATGTATTTGCGTATATATATTGCATAAATGTGGGAAGTGGTTATAAGATACTTTTTTAGTGCAGTTGTAAGTTTGAATGGTCTTTAAACGAATGGTTGTAAGTCCAGGACTACCTGTATCCACATCTACAATGTTAGGCAAGGGCTGTCTTCACCATTTTTCACTCATAATCTCTGGACTGAGTTGCCTCTTACTCCCATAGGATCCACCCTCCTCCTTCCTGAGAATCCACCTTCTCACTACTTTCCAACGCCTCATGAGACTAAAGTACAATGAACTTTGTCTGCATTCAACTCTAGAAAATGGCTGTTCTGAGATAGGTGGATAAATAATCCTATGGGCTGCCTTTAGTTTCAGTTAGGATGGGCTGAATTTTCTTGACTGCTCTATAACTAATTTCCCCCCAATCTTTCATTACCAAAGTTCTCATGCTGATTTCACCTGGCCTACAGCAGGAAAGTGTCTCAGTGTTGTGGATCATGACATCCTCTTCATCACATCCCCAGAACCAACACAGGAAGAGTCTTACATTTGTCATTACTGCTGGTTATCACCTATAAAGCCCTACATGGCCTGGGTCCGGGGTATTTGAGGGAACACCTGCTGCCGGCATCAAATGCCCTTCGCCCAGTGCGCTCCCACAGGGAGGGTCTGCTCAGGGTCCCACCGGTAAGAGATTGCCGGCGGGTGACACCCAGGGATAGGGCCTTCTCAGTGGGGGCGCCTGCCCTCTGGAACCAGCTGCCAGTGGAGCTGAGGACTGCCCCCGACCTCCGATCATTCCGCCGGGGCCTGAAGACCTGGCTCTTTGAGCTCTCGGGCCCAGGCTGAGGAGAAATTTATTTTAATTGGGGTTTTTAATTGTACAGGGTTGGTTTAATCTTTTTTAAATTGGTTTTTTAACTTTTGTATGGTTGATTTTTAACTCCCTGTAAACCGCCCTGAGTCCTCAGGGAAAGGGCGGTATATAAATGCAATAAATAATAATAATAATAATAATTACCTGATCCACCAACAATTAGTGGTTTTTTTCTCCCTTTTCTCCAGACATAGATCTTATCATCTGAAGGGCAAACACATCTACCACACTTCATTGACAATGACATAATCAGGATCTTTTCAACTCTTACTGATTCCTGAAGTTGCTGTGGAAACACCCTCTGTCTTCTGATATCTGGATACTAACTTCCAGGACTCTTTTGCGTTCAGCCTGGGATCTCCCACAACACAAAATATCTTTCTTTCTAGTTCTGTAATCCCTGACAAATCTCAAGGCTGTCAAGGTTTAGAATGATGGCAAGTGAAGAAGATTTGAAATCTCAAAAAAAATAATTGCTCCATGGAATTGGAGAGTCAACAGAGTTGCTGCTTGCCATCTCTTCTTGTCTCTTTCAGCCCTGGCAGCCAATGAGGGTTCCGGATATTGCCAATGGTAACTGAAGGAATGATCTTCTGGCACCAGTTTTCTGAAGTGCCTGATTAACATCTATCTGCCTGATAAATCAAGTTATGTTCTCTATTGTATCCTGGCAGAAAGCAACTGATTAATGTTGGGTGCGTGGCAGTGGTGGGATTCAGCCAGTTCGCACCACTTCAGCAGAACCAGTAGCTAATTTTTTTGTTGCCCAGGCCCAGAATGGACTTCTGGAAGCGGCATCCACACAGAGAACTGGTTGTTCACATATTTGAATCCCACCAATGGTGAGTAGGTTATACTTGGTAAAATATTGCTTTACCAGCAGACTGGCCTCTCTCTTGGTTCACCTATCAAATTCTGACAGATCGTCTACGTATCTGTCAACTCTTGTATTCAGTTATTATTATTGTTTTTCCTGATGGTAGGTGATGTTGAGGAAATCCTTCAATTACCTTTCTTAAGTTGTCTCACATAAAACCTGGCTTTCCTGCTAAGGAAAAATATAGCTCAGCAGCCAGAGCAAGTCAATATATGCTGCCATACATATGTACCACCTTACAAACTATGAAAAACACTTAACTGTGACTATGAGAAAGCATCCTAACATTTTGTTTTCTTATTTGACCTGAACATTACTGTAACTACATGGCAGTGATATCTCTGTATATTTCATTTTTGCCAATTTACAAAAACAAAAAAACAAAAAAAATATTTTTAGTATTTCTAAGTTCTATTATATCTTTGCTATAGAATGGATAATAGATAGCAGCAAAGAAATACAGAAAAATCTATTTGCTCTCATATAGAGCTTATTCCTACTTTTGCTTCCCAGATCTGGTACTCCTATTAATGATCATTTTCATGTAAAAGGTTGCTGAAAACATTTGCATTCCATGCCCCTGATAGTTCAGAAAGGCTATGAAACCAAACAAAATATTGGTGAGGTCGACATCTTTATCTGTAACCCATATTAATGGTGTGGTCTCATAAAATTTAGCCAGCTTTGATTTCTTCTCTGCGTTGTTACCACAGAAGGTTAATGGGGATCAGAACAAGAACATAGCCAGCTAGACCTTGTTCTGGCATTTATGGGATTTTGTGCACTATTGCCTCACTGCACATGTTTATCTCATTTTAATGTGAGGGCCATGAAAATCTCACCTATGGAACCTACTCAGGGACAGAGCTCAGAATCTCAGCAAAAACAACTGCACTAGACTGAAGATGGATAAAATGACACCGTTAATGTGTGCCACAGTGCAATAAATGAAATGCCCTTCACCTGAGCTTGGTATCCAATAACTACAACAGTTTGGGTTTATAGATTGAAGGGAACTGAATAGTTACTATTTTGCCCAAGAAACTGGATCGTAGGAATGCAAGTTGCCAAAGGTTGCAGAAAAAAAGTGTTAGAACGCTATTATTATTTTAGTATTGCACAAAAGCTGAGTAACAAAACACTATGATGTATAATCCTGCGAAATATACCTATTCCCAAAGCAAACAAAAGTCCAAGGAGGAAAAAAAAACCATCCTGGGACATCCCCTATTATTACACAGTGAGCAATCAACACATCGATAAGTGAGAATCAATATAATAGGCAGGAGCACCCTGAAATGAAACAATGCAGCCAGCCAAGCCAGGTAGGCCAATCAGAAACAAATAACATAAATTACAACTCTGATCGAGCTGGCACACATTAAAAACAGTGAGGTCTACTCCCTTCTGTAAAACCACTGGTAATCCTATCTAGTTTGCTACTGAAATATTTGCACAATGAAAACCATCCTTAATCAACGTCAACTCCCCAACCTGGCTGTCACCATATAATTTCATGCTTTAGCCCAGCTTTGAAAGCATTGTGGTTTTGGCATTCTTTAATGTATTGAACAAAAGTGTACAAAACTCTATTTTGGATGTGAACACTTGGTTCCAAATAAACTAAGTGAACAGCAATAATCTTCTTATAGTTATTCTGGCCACATGACTATGGAAATGTCTTTGGACAATGTTAATTCACAGAGATGAGCATCTTCCCTAGAGTTGGACATTGAACCAATCTAAATTACTTTCTAATTCACATTAGTGTTAAAAGCTCCGAGGCAGAATCCAGCAAAAATATGTGTTATGCAAGCCACAGTGGAATCGGTAAAATTAAAGATAATATGGCACAACCAGCTAATTATTTCAAAAATCACCAATTTCTGGAAACAGAGATGCTACTTTGTATTTTTATTTTGTGCTACCAAGCAATAGAATACATTACAAACAATTCACATGGGAACAGATAATTTGCTTTTACCACGTAGATGACTTAATTGGGGACAGGGTCACTGACCTGTTATCATAAATTAAGTATTTTTATCTAGCCCTTGCTTTCTCATTTATTTATTTATTCATTCATTCATTCATTCATTCATTTATTATTCATTCTTGGTGGGGGATTTGTGATTTCACTTTCAGGAAAAGATTCTTAAGGTGAAGAACAATAATTAAAACCCAAATTATCTTTTTAATTTTGGTATTGTTTAAAATGAAGCATGCTAATTAAGTCAAATGAGCGGAAGTAATGATCTATAATGCAATTAATAAAATCAAATTACATTGAAGTACATAATAATGAGACATATGTGTTTGTGTGTGAGAAAGAGAGAGAAATTTTTAAAGCCTATTTTAAAATTTAAAATAGTGAACCTCGTAAGTTGAAGCCTAGTGAAGTGAAGGATGTCAGCTTTATAACTACGGGGATAAGAAATGATCAAAGAGATTATCATATTAATTCTTAATTAACATGGTACTTTGCTCTATGTGTCCCAGATTACCCATCCCAATTGATTTTTTCCAGAGTTTTTTAATTAATTGAACAAAAATCAGAAAGCAGCTACAGGAATGAGTATTTTGTGATTTTCTGAAACCATGAACACCATGTTGCAAGTAGGCAACAACCTCTCCCATGGAAACCATTTCATAAGAATCTCAATGACATGATCCAAAACATCCCAAGAGTGCCCACCAACATTTCATCTACAACTCATGCAATTCTGTGGTTTCTGCAAAGTTATTTGGAAACATTTGGGGATGAACAAGACAGGTATACAAAAGGAAAGGGCTTCAGTTGCATTAAAAAGGAAGACAAATATTTTTTGCTAATCTTTAAACTGAATGCTGAGAAAGAGAATGGGAGGTAATGAGTTTGTGCATAATATTGAATCATCCTTAGGTAATGAAATGAAAACGTTTGGATTGACACTGGCTAGAAACTGTCAATAAAAGTAGAGTAGTACACCACATGGTACCCAATCCAATAGGCTAGGCCACTAGAGGGAAAATAAAGTTACTGGACATATTTGGAATTGTCTTACATTAAAATAAAATAAAGCTTACAAAAAACATAAATCATTTTCCCCATCCCTTCCTGAAAGTAATTTAATATTGGAACTATACTACTTTTCTTTTAACAATCTATAGTAATCTTCAGATGGAGAATAAAACCATGGTGAAGAAGATGATCTGATCACAGAGAACTTCAGTTACTCTGACAAAGATTGAATAAATGTGTGAACATGTAACAACAATGAAGTACATATTCTGAATGACTAATTCCAAGAATAATGTTTTATGGAAATGACTCAAATTTATTAAATCAAGTGAGCTTCTTAAGATTCTGATAAAGTAAGAAACTATTGCATCAATTAGAAGAACTACAATTTTCACAAATTTACCCAGAAAAAGATTATTATTTACAGATCTAAGAAGTGTGGACTTTTGTAATTGACAAATGGAAGTTTTGTCAATGTACAGGTTTTCATCCAATTTTGGGGGGTATGGCACCCCATGTGTGCTCATAATTACCACCCTAACTGGTTTATGCCATAAACTTTCAATTTTCAGATCTTACAATTTTATTATTTTATTTTTTTAATTATTATAATTGTTGATTTTATTTTTACATTATTAGTACCATATAATGTTTTTAAGCTGTTGTAACTCCAAGAAAAACCTCTGTTTCTAAAGCTAGTGTTATTTATTTAGAAGGAAAGATATATTCATTAGTGATGTACCTTAGTTGCTTTACCTTCTGCTTCAGTCAATGCTTCCTTTTAAAAAAAAAGTATGTCTGTGAAATACGACTTAGGTAATCAATCTGTTTACTTAAATAGCCATGTTTATTGCAAGTTACTGCCCATAACATTTTAGAAAGTGAAGAGGATAAATGCAACAGCAATGACATTTTAATTGCAGTTTAAAGCAGCAGGAGGAAAACAGTAGTTCAATCATGCCTTCTAATGTCCCAGAGGATTATGGAAAAATCTGCCATAAGGAGGGCATGTTAGTACCTGTGTTCATTGATTCCATCCTCACAAATAGCTCCATTCTGGCACCAGCTCATTTCACAGACATTACTTTCCAGACATGTAGGTCTTGTCCATCCAGGCGCACAAACACACAGATAATTCTGGTTGTCTTCATCATGGAAACCTCTTCTATTCACACAGAGCTGCAAGTGAGAATTACACAGAGTCCAGGAAATGCTTCTGTCATTACAATACTGAGATTAAGGATGTTCATAACATACATTACAGCAGGGGAAGAAAATTCCTGTGAATTTAATTTTATCAATAATAACATGCATCACAGAAGAGTGGATCTCTGTCTCTCTGCCTCCCTCTTCTCTCTCTCATTTCTCTCTCTATTTCTCTCTCTGTGTGTGAATGTTTGTGTGTGTGTGTGTGTGTGTGTGTGTGTGTGTGTGAGAGAGAGAGAGAGAGAGAGAGAGAGAGAGAGAGAGAGAGAGAGAGAGAGACGAAGTCATTGAAGAGTAGAATTCAATTGTTAAAAATGGTACTTGGCTATATATTTTCTAGTGTGCCCCCCTGGTGTAATCCTTCCACATAACATTGTTTTCACTCCCTGGTTTCTTGGAGAGAGAAAAAAGTAGAATTAGCTGTTCCATCATTTTTATTCCTGCTATCCTCACAACACTGACAGCAGGCAAGATCATATTAGCAGCCCGTCACACACAGTACTTCCTTTGGCCAACCAATGGGAAAACAATCATTCCATCAGTACTCTGTCCCTCAATTTGCTGTGTTCCTAAAGCTAAAAATAACAACACACCACTTGTCCACATTTCTGAAAGAAAGAAGAAAAATAAGGCTGTAGAACACGGCATACATTTTTTTGCATCATTGTCCAAAACGCCTGAGCCACTGATATGAATTTAGCCATGATGTGTTGATGCCATAACATTAGTTTTTCAGCCAGGCATTTTTCTTAAGAGCTGAAATTATGGTTACCAAGACTGAACATCTGAAAGGGAGCAGCAGCAGTTACTGCTTTGTTTTGCTTGAGCCTGGCTGGAACCAGGGGCTTGCTGCTTAGATAAGTAGGGATCCAGAAGAGATTGGACAACCATTGTCTGAAATGTTGTAGGGTTTCCTGCCTGACCCAGATGTTGGACTAGAAGACCTCCAAAGTCCCTTCCAACTCTGTTATTCTGGATAACAGATACCCCAGAGAAATCGTAAAAATGATTAGAAACTGTAACAGCAGTCTGGGGTGGCGGAACATTAGAATCTGGTAACACCTTTTCCAACTAACAATTTTTTATTAAATGTCCTCAGCTTTTGTGAGTTGTCAGTTCTACACATCTGATAAAGTGGCAGCCCATGAAAGCTTCTGCCTTTTTACAAATGCGTTAGTCAGAAAAAGATGCTATCAGATTCCTGAACAGAGACTAAATGGCTTAATATCAACCAGAAGAAAACTGACTTAGTTACCCAAGGAACGCAGTGGGACATTGCTGGTGTCAGATCAGTGAAAGTGCCATATAAACACTGGCCACCCTTTAAAGCAGGGTGGGGAATGATGGCCCTTTTATGACTTGTGGATTTCAACTCCCAGAATTTTGGTAGTTGAAGGTCACAAGTCATAAAGCGGCCATTGTTTGCCATCTTTGCTTTAAAGCAAGATGTGGATGGTCTGAGCAAATAAAATGACTTCAAAGACATCATTTTGGACATACAATCTGCTTTATGAAGACACTGTCCTGCTTGTTCTTTTAAAGTGTGGGCAACCATGGATCTGCTGCCTATAGATATAGCCACTGCTTATCTTACATGGTCTTGCCTCATCACATCAATGCTAGTGGCAGACATTACACCTATGAGAATAAATTCCATAAACTACTTGTTTTGAATATCAGCACTAGAACTGGTAAGATAACCAGTGTCCCTCGTTTCTCTTTTATTTTTCTGAAACTGTTCTATCAATTGACAAATCTGGAAGAGAAGGAAAAAAATTCTTTCAATCAGTGCGCCATTTGTTTGAAATTGTAAGCCTCCACAGTTTTATCATCCTTGTTCTTAAAAATTTCTAGAAACAGAGATGCTGGTGTCCACATATTTGTTATATTCTAGTAGTTGCAAGTTTGAAACAGGCTCTGTCAACTCTCCTGCAGCTGCTTCATGATCACCTCACATCTGTCAGTCTATATTCCATGGAACTCTAGGGATCTTACTTTTTTTTTTTATTGAAAAGTTTTAAAGTACAATTTTCCTTTAAAAATCCCCCCTTCCCCCTCCCTCCTCCCCCCCTACCTCCCCCCCTCCCCTCCCAACCTCCCCCCCGACTTCCCAGAGCTAAATACAAGGTATATATATAAAAAGCAAACATAAACAATCATATGCTAACAACTATAAACTCTAAAATCCAACACTCTCTAGCTTATATAGGATAAGACAAGCCTTAATAATATCAAATATATGTAAAAAGAAGCTAAAATAAGAAAAGAAAAGAAAGAAAAAAAAAGGAAAAAAAATACGAAAGAAGACTCATTCAAATGCTACATAAAACTTCTTAACCCTATACTTGATCTGGATAAACTCAATCCATTTTCTCCATTCCATAATATAGCGTTCTTGCGAGTGATCTTTCAAATAGGCCGAAATCTTCGCCATCTCTGCCAGGTCGGAAACCTTTAAAGTCCACTCTTCTATGGTCGGCAGTTCCTCTTTCTTCCAATATTGGCCTATCAAAAGTCTTGCTGCCGTAATTAAGTTCAACATCAACTTAGTGTCCACAACTGTAGCGTCTGCAATTATTCCCAACAAAAAAAGTTGCGGACAAAACTTTATCCTCTGTTTAAAAATCTTCTGCATATTCCACCAGACTTTTATCCAAAAAGCCTTAACCTTCTTACATGTCCACCATATGTGAAAATATGTTGCATCTTCATCTCCGCACCTCCAACATTTAGGCTGATAATTCGGATACATACTTGCAAGCTTTTTAGGATCTAAATGCCATCTATAAAACATTTTGTAAAAGTTCTCCCTTAGATTTTGAGCTTGAGTAAATTTTACGTTCCTCACCCAGATCTTTTCCCAGGTGTCCATTGTAATAACTTCCTGGATGTTTTGGGCCCATTTTATCATACAATCCTTAACAAGCTCTGTTTCTGAGTCAATCTCTATCAATGCAAGATATATCCGTTTGATATGTGCTGGTCCCTGATTTCTAATTTGCTTTATCAAATTTTCATCAGTCATTGTAAATCCATTTTTCTGATCTTCTTTCCACCTGGCCCGTAACTGAGTATATTGAAACCAATTTTGAACAACCTTCTCATCTCGCAAGAGGCTATATGATTTCAAACACCAAACATTTCTTTCCAAGCTAAGGATCTCCTTGTACGTAGTCACATCATGTTTGAAGCCAGCATGTATATTTTCTATTGCGTGTTTTGGAATTGCCCACAATGGTATCTTGCAACTTAACTTATGTCTATACTTCTTCCAAACTCTCAGCAATGCCTGTCTTAAAATATGCACCCTAAACACGTTGTCTACCTTCTTATCATACAACAAATATGCATGCCAGCCAAACAACAAATCATGGCCCTCAAGGTTTAATAACCTCCCTTGCGTCAAGTTAATCCAATCACTTATTCCTACTAATGCAGCAGCTTCATAATATAATTTGAAATTAGGCAATTTAAGGCCACCTCTCTCACGAGTATCCTGCATAATCTTAAGTTTAACTCGTGGCTTTTTCCCTGCCCACACAAATTTATTGATACCTCGCTGCCATTCCTCCAAATTAGAATCTTTCTTAAGAATCGGTATCATTTGGAATAAAAATAAAAATTTAGGCAGGACATTCATTTTTACTGCTGCAATCCGTCCCAACAAAGACAATTGCAATTTTTCCCAACTCTCCAGTTCTTTTTGAATTTTCCCCCATAGTTTTTCATAATTATTTTTATATAGCTTTGTATTAGAGGGCGACAAAATCACCCCCAAATATTTAACCCTTTTAACAATCTCAAATCCAGTTAATCCTTCTAAGAGAGCCTTTTGCGAAACTGTCATATTTCTGGCCAAAATTTTTGTTTTCTGTGTATTAACTTTAAATCCAGAAACCTTCCCATATTGTGTTATTATCTCCATCAGGTCCACAACAGAGTTCTCTGGCTGGGTCACTGTAACAACCAGATCGTCTGCGAATGCTCTCAATCTGTAGTCCTGATCTCCAATTTGTATCCCCTTAATTTTACCTGAATTCCGAATTTTAACCAATAATATCTCTAATGTTAACACAAATAACAAGGGCGATAACGGACACCCTTGCCTTGTGCCCTTCTCAATATTACATGCTTCTGTCAAGCTATTATTAACTATAATTCGGGCAGTTTGTTTTTGATATAATGCCCTAATCGGTTGTAAAAAAATTTCCCCAAAATCCATTTTGTCTAAAACTTTCAACAAAAATTTCCAATTCAATTGATCAAAAGCTTTTTCAGCATCTAAAAAAATTAGCGCCGCAGGGATCTGGTTGTTCCTTTCCAAAAACTCTAACACATCAACTATATGCCTCACATTATTTTTCATTTGCCTACCACTAATAAACCCCGTCTGATCCCCATGTATCACCTGTTGCAGAACCCTCATCAGTCTATTAGCCAAAACCTTAGCAAATATCTTATAATCTGTATTTAAAAGCGATATTGGTCTATAGTTTTTAACTTGAGTAGCATCTTGGTCTTCCTTCGGAATCAAAGAAATAAAAGCTGTTCTCCAAGACGGTGGTACCTTTCCCCCCCTCTGAATTGTCTGGAACAGTTCCTTTAACGGTTTTATCATCTCTAATTGTAAATTTTTATAATAGGCCGCAGTCAAGCCATCCGTACCTGGTGCTTTATCCACCTTCAATTCCTTAATTGCTGTGAAAATTTCTTCTTCTGTAATCAGTTGATTAATCCCCTCTTTTTGTACTTGCGTAAGAACCGGGATGCTAGCATTCTCCAAATATATATCAATATCTTTTTCATTAATTTCCTCTTTAGCATATAGTTTCGAATAGAAATCCACAAAAGCATCCTTAATAAGGTCCTGTTGAAACACAACCCTTCCTTTGTGCTCAATCTTGTCTATATTAGAAGCCCTTTGCTTTTTCCTCAATCTATAAGCTAACCATCTACCTGGTTTATTAGCGTTGCAAAAAGTATTATGCCTGGCAAACCGCAAGTTGGTTGCCACTTGGTCAGCCATTAATTTATCAAATTGTCCTCTTAACAGTCTAATAGCCTCCTTGATCTTCACATCCTCTGGGTTCAAAATCAAAGCCTTTTCTTTTTCCTTTATTTCATTCTCCAATTCTTTCCTTCTAGTTTCCACTGCACGTCTATGTTTGTTATTCATATATATCAACACCCCTCTCATATAGGCCTTGCTAGCATCCCAAACCATATCCATAGAGGTACCCTTATTCATATTAGTCTCAAAAAAATCCTTCATCCGCTGTTTGCATTCTTCCACATTTCTCTGATTTCTAAACAAATTCTCATTTACGCGCCACGAGCGCCTGTCTCTTTTCTCCTTATCAATCTCTAACCAAACTGGACTGTGATCAGAGATAGTTCTTGCACAAATCTTCACCTTTTTGGTCCTCCAAAAAAAATCATTAGTCAGCAAAATAAAATCAATCCTCGAAAAAGATTGATGTCTATCAGAATAAAAAGTATAATCCTTCTCCTGCAAATGTCTCTCTCGCCAAATATCTCGCAATTCCAGGTCATCCTTCATTTCAAAAAAAGATTTAGGCAGTCTAGCATGGCCTGGAATGCGCTTGAAAACTCCAGCCTTGTCCAGCTGTACATCCAAAACACCATTCCAGTCCCCCATAAAAATAAAAGATTTATAATCCAACTGGGTAAGCTTTGTATGTAGTAAACTAAAAAAGTCAGCTTGTTGTTGATTAGGTGCATATAATCCAACTAACAGCGTCTTTTTACCTTGTAACAGCAGCTCAATCATAACATATCTTCCATGCTTGTCTGCTTCGACTAAGTCTGCTGTTAAGGCACTTTTAACATAAACAACCACTCCATTTTTCTTGTTCTCTGCAGAAGCAACAAATTGCGTACCCAACCTCGAGTTCGATAAATACTTTTGATCCAAAACTCTAATATGCGTTTCTTGCAAACATATAACATCTATCTTAAATTGCTTTAAATATTGAAAAACTTTCTTCCTCTTCTGTGGTGAATTTAGTCCATTAACATTCCAGGTTAAGAATTTAGTTGCCATGCATGTCCTCCCAAAGCTCTTGGAGCACAGCTTTGATAGGACTATCTTCTTTAGGCCGTGCTCCTCCCACTGCTTGGCTATGAGTACGTTGTGAAGATTCTGAAGACTTTTGCTGGTCTTGTTCTTTTATTTTCTTTGCTCGTTTTAAAGCAGCACGTGTTACCCTTTGCTCTCTAGGATCGTCCAAGGAAGTTATAGCTTGATCTCCTCCAGCACCATTATCCTCTGTTTCATCCTCTTGATGTTCTCCTTCTCCAGATCCCTTTGCAGCTTCCAGAAGTGTTAATGGGGTTGCTTTTAAAACATTATTGTAAAAATCACGCGCTTGCTTCACAGTAATCAGCCGATACCTTTTACCTTCATGCATCACCATCAGCCCTTCTGGAATCTCCCATCTGAACCTTATATCTCGTTGCTTGAGCTCTTGCACAAGAAATGTAAAGTCCTTCCTTCTCCTTAAAATCTTTGGAGGGATTTCTTTTAAAACCAAAACTTCTTGATCAGCAATCACAACTTTAGCATCATAGGCAGCTTGTATAACTTCATCTCTGATTTCTCTTTTTGCAAAGTAAACCACCACGTCTCTAGGCAACTTTCTCTGTCTGGCAATCCATGAATTCACATGGAACACTTTATCCATAGCTGCTCTTATTTCAGATGCTGGCTGGTTCAATACCACTTCGAGAGCCTCAGAAACCAGCTGCTTTAAATCTTCCTTAATATTCTCCTTTAAACCTCTGATTCTAACAGCAAACTGCATCTGGTAATATTGGGCAAGGCTTAACTCCCTTTCCATTTTGTCTCTTAAATTTTCATTCTCCCGTACTTTTACTTCTAATATTGCATTCTTTTGGGTCAAATCATCCACTTTTTCATCTAAATCCTCCACACATTCCGCCACTTTATGCACTGAAGACAAAATGTCTACCTTCATCACGCTGCACTTCTGTTCCATCCTCTCTTCTATTTTCTCCTCCAGTTTCTCCAATTTCTCCTCCATCTGTGCAAATTTATCACCCATTGATTGGTTAATTGATTCCAGAATTACCTGGGCATGTTTATCCAGCGCATCTCGTAAATCCTTCGGTGTCAATACATCAGGAGGATGCAGCGCCTGTAACGATGATTGTTGCACCGGAGAAGATCCACCGCTCCGAAGAGTTTTAGGGGGAGGTTTAGTCGCCATCTTTAACTTTCAATTATGACGCACTTCACTTAAAGTTTAAAAAGTCCACCAAGCTCGAGAGTAAAATAAAATAATCCTCTTCACCTTTGCCTCTTGTACCACTCTGCCTGCTCCCTTTAATCCATAGTCCTTTCTTCAGGCAGGGGTGGTCGCAGACGCCTGGCTCTGCTCCAAGAAATCCGGAGCAGAGACGCCGGCCAGCTGGGAGCAACCCAGGCTTCGGGGGAGTTCAATCCTTCAGCCGCCCAAGCTCCAAGCTCAGGCGGCCCCGGAGAACTCAACCCCTACCTGGGGCCTCACCCCCTCCTCTTCTCCCGAGGAGGGGGCTTCAAAATCGCCCGAACAGCTGATCGGCGCTGTTTCGGGCGAAAAAAAACTCAGCTGAGCCGCGGGCAGCCCGGGAAGGCTGTCTCCGTCGCCGCGGAGCCACCGGAAGTCTAGGGATCTTACTTTTGAGAAGGAAAATCTATCATGATTAAGTAAGTTGGAAATGAGCAATTATTTTTGCATCCAGAGCTGATATTTTTTTCCTTCAACTTCTTAGGAGGCCAAAGGTTGCAAGGACTGTGGTGTACTGAATTTGCCAGTGGTGCACTGAATTTATTAATCGTTTTAGTTACCAGTTTTCTTTTTGTTCCATTCAAAACTAATCAGAAATTGCATGTTCTTCTTAGTTTTCTACAACACATTCCTGGTTACAACTTTTCAACATGGTCATCTCTACCTTGCTCAACTTAAATGTACCCAATTTGAGTTTTTTGCTATGTGTAAAAGTTAAGGAAAATTTTCACATGCCAGAAAGACTTTAGAGTGATTATGTGCCAAATCTTAGTGACCACATTTTCTCCATTATCTCTAACCTGGTCCTTTGGGTCTTCCAATGGAGCACCGATTGCCACTGGGACTGAGTCCGTCCATCCATCCATCCATCCATCCATCCATCCATCCATCCATCCATCCTCGTTGTCTTCTTCTTTTCCTTCCTTCCACCTTTCCCAGCATTACAGCCTTCTCCAGAGAACTAGGTCTTTGCATAATGTGTCTGAAGTAGGATCATTTGAGCGTCGTAATTGGTGCCTCAAGAGAAAACTCAAGGCTGATTTGTTCAATTAACCATTTGTTTGTTTTCTTGACTTTCAGTTATATTCTCAAGAGGCTTCTCTAACACCAAAGCTCAGAACCATCAATACATTTTATATCCTGCTTCTTCATAGTCCAAATTTCACTTCCATAGAGTGTCACAGTGAATATCACTGCTTTTACAATTCTGATCTTTGTAGATATAGACACATTGTTGCATCTGAGTATCTTTTCCAAAGCCTTCAGTAATCAGTCAATAACAAGGCTGGCAGTTGTCCCTGATGTCATTTGTTTGGTCTTCTTTATATTTAATTTTAGTCACATTTTTGCTATGCTCTTTGATTTTTATTACTAGAGCTTGCAGATCCTTTTATTTTCAGCTACTGTTCTCAGCATCATGCAAGCTGTGAATGTTTCTCTCTTCCATGTTAAATTTACATTTATCTTCTTCCAATGAAGCTTCTCTTTACATATATTCAGCACATAGGTTGAATAAAAAAAGAGAGACTACACAGCCTTGTATCCCTTTTTTGCCAGCCTGGAACCAGTCTATTTTATCATGTTGTGTATGTGGAAATGACCTTGGGAGTCAGGGGGAAAAGTCACAGCTAGTAGAATAGTTGGAGAAGAGATATAGCTCAGCCTGCAAAAGGAATGTAGGCATGGCAAATGTCTTGGAAGGGACCTTTCCTTTTTTGTGGGGTTGAAAAGGCAAGGAGGAAGAAATGTACTTTTGGACTGGCAAGATTCTATTAATGTAACCTTATAATAAAGTAGAATCTGGTCATGCTTCCTGACTGGATCACCATGCTAGGCTGACATGTTCCATCCATGCTATGGTTTCCTGGCCTAAATACTGATTTTTGCCTGAGAGTGATCCCTATTTTTCTAACTCCAATATGACTTAAGAAAGCCAGAAACCAAAAGATTTGGGGGACAGTAAGTTACTCATGTAATGTATTAGTATGAAAACCACTTGCTTGCTAGTTATATCTGTATATGTGTTGCGTATCTGCCTTCAAGTCAGGTTTTGATTCGTGCTGACTGCCTTGACAAGTTCCTGCAGTTTTCTTGGAAATTTCAGAAACGGTTAGCCTTTGTCTGCTTCCTAGGGCTGAGAAATAGTGGTTGGCTCAAGGTAACCCACCTGACTTTGTGGCTAAGACAGGATTAGATTTATGGCCTCGCAGTTTCTAGTCTGGAGCTTTAACCATTAAACCAAACTGTCTCTAGCTAGTGATATACATATAATGAGGAAGAAAAGAGAAAGATACAGCAAAAAAAAACATATAAGGCAACATAATTGATGATCCACAATTTTGGATGGATATGAAATGTATACATTGGCCATAAAGTTTGTGTGTGAATATAGTGGTAGACAAACATTTATTTTGAAACTTCCTAATAATGCCTGCCAGTGTTTGCAGTTTATAGATTTTAAAAGCTGAGCAATGACTCATCTAAACCATTAAGAAAACCTGCATAAATATTATTCTCTACAATAAAAATCAGGATTCTTTAGTAGTCACATGTAAGAGGAATATCTGCCTCCTCTAATCAATGAGTTGAGGATTAAAGAAAGCGGTGATTCATTACTTCCTCAGTTTGATTGAGACTCAAACCTATTTAAAATGCTACTGAGATGTGTAATAACAACAACTCTTGGCAAAAATTTGCAGTCTTAATTTATCTTTGATTAAGTTTTAAATTGACCTTAAAATTGAATCTTTTTTGCTATTCCATTAGTGCTAAGTTCTGAAATTATGCCTGGACTCTTTCTCATAGAAAACACTCTTCAGCTTGATCAAAGCTTGCAAAATGAACCCCTTACTTGCAAATATGGAAATATTCATCTCCTGACAATTATTAAAACTACTGTTTCCAATCCAAGTGCATGTAAAGAAGATTGTAAACAGGGTCCCTAAAGAAGTCATAGCAAAGGGGATATTTGAAAATGAGTATTTCTTCATAGCTTCCTTTCATTCCTAGTCAAGATCTCATCAGGACAATTTTAATTGTCAATAGCTTAACATGAAAAGTTGGGCTCAGATCCCAAAACAAATTCACAAGGTGGTGTTTCATCTGTATATAAAGATTTTTCTTTTTCTCCTTTTCGGTATTATCCTTCGCCATTCTTTGTTCCTACGTCTGGGCCATGATTCCTCATAGCCAAAGAAGTTAACATTGGAATGTGAAACACTGATCAGTTAGAATTTATTCCCACATTGATTAGAAACCATCTTCAGAGCAATCAATAAATGTAATCCTGCCCCTCCTTCAAACAAGTCTCCTTTCTTACTCTTTTACACAGAAAAAATGCAAGAAAAAGATTCAAAGCTTACTGACTTAATTTGTATGGAAGTAGAGTACTTGCTGAAATTCTTGTGTTAACTTTCACCTTCTTCTTCTTAAGGAATACAACTAATCAGGGCTCTTAGAGTTATTTTTTGGAATTAACTACTTCCAGTCCAGGATGACACATGTTTGACTTTGATGTTTGTCACTGAAAACACAGTAATTTGCGGAATTTCAGTGTTGATTTCTTTCAAATAACTCTAGTTAATGAAAGTTCTGAGAAAACTGCTCTTTGGCTTAACTGTTTGCAATCTGGTTGCTACAAGGGATATCTGACACATTGCAGGAACTCTCTGCCTCTAAGTAGTCCAGTGCCTTTTAATTTTGTTAAAATATTTCTTCAGTGTGCTTTTTAATATCAGCAAAGGAATATTTAATTAAATTGGATTATAGAAATGAGTGTGACTGAACCAATTGAATTCTTGCATGCAAAATAGGAGATTAGTCCATGGTGTGATCTATATCATTCAAATGCTTCTGTTTGCATACATGCATCAGATGTTTTGATGCAAATACACAATTGAAGCAGTTCCATGATGATATCTATAGATGTGTGTCATTTTTTGACATTGTTACAGTTTATGATGGGTGGTACTTTTCAGCTGTCCCCGAACATTTAATCAACAGGGATGGGCAGGAAAAGCAAAAAGTACCATTAAATAGGAAGACAGACTAAGTCATCCTGGTAGCTGAAAGGAAAAAAAATGGAAAAAGAAAAAAATATATCTTTTTTTTTGCAGACAGAAATTTCAGACTGTGGAGAAGCCAAAAGGACCAGAATTTTCCCTTTGGTCTTCTAAAATAAAAATGCTTCTTCACTTCCGAGAAGGACATTGTAGTGTATGCCTTTAAAGCATACACAGAAATGTCAGCACAGCAGGGGGCTGGACAGCTCCAGGCTATAACCGCTTTGGCAGGAAAGCCTGAATAGAGCGAGTCGTTGACAGCCCCAGGGCATGGTCAGCTCTGGCGGGAAGCCAGGGTTTAAATCCATTGGCCACCTGCACTGGCGGGAAGCCCAGGTTTAAATCTATTGGTCAACATTCACCTGGGCAGGTATAAGAGACGCCAGGTAACCCCTTTGCTCCAGCTTCATTTCTGACTCAATAAAGAAATAATACCCAGCTCAAGTGTCCGTCTCTCCGTTCAACCACGCGACATTGCAGACATATACCTGAAGACATGCCTGCCCCTTGCTAGCATAATCCTGGAGCATTTCTGAAAGCCAGTGGGTAAATTTGATACCTGAGCAAACAGAATTTCTTCGGATAAAGAAGAAACCCTAAGATTGTCCGCTTGAATTCTGTAGGGTACCTGCTCAGGGTATATTGAGAACAAGAGGGACCATGCTAGTGCTTTTGGAATTGAGCTACCTAGGAAGTATGGGAAATATCAGGCCCTTTGCCTCAAAGAGAGACCATTTGTCACAGGATGTCATTCCTGGCTTCATAAAGATGTAAAGTTTTCTTTTTCCTCTGGAATGTTATGGACTGAGACCTGCCATGTTGTGAGCAAAAATAAGACCAACTGGGTGAGTGAAAATCCCTAATAGCTGAGAAAGATTGAACTGTGATTAAAAGGGAAAGGTGGTGAAAAAGAAGAAATGAGAGCAAAAGGCTTAGGAGTGATTTCTTAAGGGCCTCTTGGCCAACTTTGGAATATGCCCATATAGCACCTCTAGTTGGATGGTCACAGTGATGAGATTAAAATATTTGGACAACTGGTTCAATGTGTGGATGCACTTCTGGAAGTCCATTCTGGGTCTCAGAAACAAAAAAATAGCTACCGGTTCTGCCGAACTGCTGCAAACTAGCTGAATCCCACTACTGGATGGTCATTATTAGGTCTAAATATACTAAAACTCTAGTCATCTATCAAATGCAACTCAGTGGCAATATTTACTTATAGTTACAAGATTTGTTAACAACCCTAATTAGATCAGCAGCATTTTCAGCCAATGAGACACTTGAAACAACTGATTTTTTTAAAAAAAATGTACTATTAGTTTTTATAGATATCTGTTAATGAGAAATAAATTTGATATGCAAAAGGTAAGAGATGAGTGGAACAAAGAATTAAAGGTACCTCTACTACCTAGATAATGGAAGACTGCCTTAATTAAAGAGTGTTTCAGCTAAAATGAAATCTAAGTGAAAGTAGACTTTAAAATGCCTGACTACATGAGTGATATGGAAAAGGATGCTACAGTGGATTTGCATTTGAAATCGGCCAAAGTCTTAATAATTAAACAGGACCTACAAATAATAAATCAGAAGAATGAGTCAGAAAACTTTCTTAGCTTGGATTTATAAAAGAGACATGTTAAATTACTGAAGCTGTTCCTGAAAGGACACAAACAGAAAATAGTAAGAAATCAAATTGTGGCATATTTTCTGAAGGGATTAATTTAAAAAAAAATCTTTTAAAAAGTAAACAGAACAAGTACAAAATAAATATAAAGTGGATTTATTTGATCAGGGTTAAATTATACATGCCATAGTTTCTGGTAATTATTTTTTTTAACCAGGATTGAATGACAATGCTTTAAAGATTTTTTTTTATAAATGAGGAGAGATATTTTTGCTTTTTTTTTTACAGAAAGTGATAAGTTAAAATACAGAATGAATATATTGGATTAAAGCTATCTCTATCTATCTATCTATCTATCTATCTATCTATCTATCTATCTATCTATCTATCTATCTATCATCTATCTACCTATGTTTCTGATAGCTTTTAAAATACTTTTGCTGGTTAGGATTGAATGATGAGTTTTTACAATTTGATTATTTATTGGGGATGCCAAATAGAAAGTACAGATTTTTTATTTTTTATTTCTAAATTATTGGCCAAGGTGTTACTGTTACTGAAGTTGTTCATGCTTATCTTAAAGCAGGGAGGGAGTCATTTTTATTATTATTTTTCTATCTCATTGCACTTGATTTTTTCTTTACCTTTTATATTCTTTTTAGTTTGTGCTAGTCTTTTATTTTATACTTGTAAGGTTTATTTAAAAAAAAGGAAAAAGAGTCAGCCTGAGATTAAAATAAAAAGATGGTAAAGCAACTTGAAAGTTAAGAATATATTTAGAAATATTGATAAAAGTAAGAGATAAGAAAGCAATTACAAATTGTCTTTCCTGCTCTTAGTAAAATGTACAGCACCAAAAGTTTGTGAAGCAAAGGTATTGCTACCTGGACTCCAAATTGAAAATTACATATACCAACTATGACAGACATGTCAAACTTACAATGTCACATGATGTTGCACAATGTATTGGGATGGTTTTGCCATTGCAGGCAATGGGATGGATGATGCATCCGGCCCATGGGTCGGCAGTTTGACACCCCTGATCTATGACGATAAACTAATTGGAATGGATTGTATAGAAAAGGTGTCTTCAAACTTGGCCCTTTTATGACTTGTGGACTTCAACTTCCAGAATGCCTCAGCCAGGCATGCTGGCTGAGGAATTCTGGGAGTTGATGTCCACAAGTCATAAAAGGGCCAAGTTTGAAGACCCCTGGTGTAGAAAATAAGGATAGAGTAGTAGAAGAGTCCAATCATAGGAAACATTTAAGGTTTTGTCACAAAGGGATGAACACAGATTTTCCAAATTAAAGCACTGAGCAAAAAGACCTAGAATGTAATTGTGTGCAGCCCAGCCAACATGTCTTTCTGAATTAAAATAAAAGGACAAAACCTTGATTTCTATAAGGGAGAAAAAAAAAGATATAATAAAATGACAAAGAATCCCCTGAAACAGGTCCACAGCAACATCTGTGATCAATGCATGCTGTTACATAAGATGAAAACTTACTGACTTTTATAAATTATTACTCTAAGTTTACTCTTTTTGAGTTGCTCAGCTGGAAGTCAAGTATTATAGAAGTTCAAAAAATGTGTGGCTTTGAGGAGCAACAGATTTGACCAGTAGGCAACCTAATCCTTTTCTCCACCCATGTGAAGATAATGGGGCTGAATTGAAGACAGATAATATTTACATAATAATAATAATAATAATAATAATAATAATAATAATAATAATAATAATAATAATAATAATAATAATAATAATGATAATAATAATAATAATAATAATAATAACAACAACAATATAATAATAATAATAATAATAATAATAATAATAATAATAATAATAATAATAATAATAATAATAATAATAATAATAATAATAATATGTGTCCCCGGGAGGCCACCATTGTCCAGATGGCCGGGAGTGAATCCCTCCTCTTGAGATGTGGTCCTCGGGCTCAGTTGGGCTTGTTGCTTACATACCTGGCGCCCAGCTGTGTGGCAACAGCCCTGCCTGAGCTGCTCGACACTCTCTCAGGGTTGGCGGTGGAGTTCCCCAGGCTTATAGTCCTGGGTGACTTCAACCTGCCGTCACTGGGAGGGTCGTCGGAGTTAGCTCGGGAGTTCATGGCCTCCATGACGGCCATGGGCCTGACCCAAGTTATTGAGGGCCCGACTCACGTGGGGGATCATACTCTCGACCTGGTGTTCCTATCTGGACAGTGGCTGGATGATCTGGGAGGGGGTGCCCCGTCCATCACCCCTCTGTCATGGTCAGATCACCACCTCCTGAGGCTGGTCTTCCGTTATGCCACCCCCCGCCGCTGGGCGGCGGAACCAACCAGGTGGTTCCGCCCCAGGCGCCTAATGGACCCGGATCGGTTCCAGAGGGCGCTTGGGCCTATATCTATCACCCTTACCCACAGCCCAGTCGATGCTCTGGTGGAGGCCTGGGAAATGGCTGCCGCCAGGGCACTTGACTGCGTTGTACCCATGCGACCTCTGACCCGGCACAGATCCCGTTGGGCCCCATGGTTCTCTGTGGAGCTCCGGGAGATGAAGCGTCGGAGACGAGGTCTAGAGAGCGGTTGGAGATCCAGCCGATCCGAATCCGACCGATTGCAGTTAAGAACCTTTATAAGGTCTTATCTTGCGGCGATAAGGACGGCGAAGTCTAACTACTTTGCCGCCCTCATCGCGTCCGCAGATAATCGTCCGGCCGCCCTGTTTAGGGTGACTCGCTCCCTCCTTAACCAGGAGGTGAGAGAGGATCCCTTGCGGGGACAAGCCGAGGAGTTTAGTCATCATCTGGCGGACAAAATCGCTCAGATCCGGACCGGCCTGGACTCTGACTGGGCAGAGTCTGATGTGGAGGAATCGGGCGGTCTTGAGCACGTTATCTGGACTGAGTTCGACCCTGTTTCCCCTGATGATGTGGACAGGATCATGGGGAGACTGAGCACCACCACCTGTTTGTTGGATCCGTGCCCCTCCTGGCTAGCTTATGCGGCTCGGGAGGGAACACGAGGCTGGTTCCATGCAGTAATAACTGCTTCTTTGAAGGAGGGTGTCTTCCCTGCCACCTTGAAGGAGGCGGTGGTGAGACCCCTTCTCAAGAAGCCTGCTTTGGACCCGGCTGCTTTAAACAACTATCGTCCAGTCTCCAACCTTCGCTTTTTGGCGAAGGTTGTTGAGAGTGTGGTGGCGCATCAGCTCCCTCTGTTCCTGGAGGAAACTGATTATCTGGACCCGTACCAATCGGGTTTCAGGCCCGGACACAGCACGGAGACGGCATTGGTCGCGCTGGTGAATGATCTCTGGAGGGCAAGGGACAGGGGTTGTTCCTCTGTCCTGGTCCTATTAGATCTCTCAGCGGCTTTCGATACCATCGACCATGGTATCCTGCTGCGGCGTCTCAGGGGGTTGGGAGTGGGAGGCACCGTTTTACGGTGGTTCTCCTCCTACCTCCAGGGCCGCTTGCAGTCGGTGTTGACGGGAGGGCAGAGATCCACCCCGAGGCCTCTCATTTGTGGAGTCCCTCAGGGGTCGGTTCTCTCGCCTCTCCTGTTCAACATCTATATGAAGCCGCTGGGCGAGATCATTCATGGCTTCGGGGTGGGGTATCATCAGTACGCTGATGATACCCAACTTTTTCTTTCCACCCTGAACCAACCCAGTGATGCCCTCGCCGTGATGTCCCGGTGCCTGGAGGCGGTTCAGGTCTGGATGGGGAGAAACAGGCTTCGTCTCAATCCCGCCAAGACTGAGTGGCTGTGCATATCGGCGTCTTGGGCTAACCAGGTTATTCCACCTCTAACGATGGGGGGTGAGGTGTTACCCCCGTTGATAGGGCTCGCAACTTGGGCGTCCTCCTAGATTCACGACTCAATTTTGAAGATCACATAGGAGCCGTGACCAGGGGGGCTTTTGCACAGGTTCGCCTGGTGCGCCAGTTGCGTCCCTATCTGGACCGAGACGCCCTACGCACAGTTACTCATGCGCTTGTGACCTCCCGTTTGGACTACTGTAACGCTCTCTACATGGGGCTGCCCTTGAAGACCACTCGGAGGCTTCAACTGGTGCAGAATGCGGCCGCGCGAGTTGTAATGGGTGTCTCCCGATACTCCCATGTAACACCTCTACTCCGCGAGCTGCATTGGCTTCCGGTTGCCCTCTGGGTGAAATTCAAGGTGCTGGTTATCACCTATAAAGCCCTACATGGCCTGGGTCCGGGGTATTTGAGGGAACACCTGCTGCCGGCATCAAATGCCCTTCGCCCAGTGCGCTCCCACAGGGAGGGTCTGCTCAGGGTCCCACCGGTAAGAGATTTCCAGCGGGTGACACCCAGGGATAGGGCCTTCTCAGTGGGGGCACCTGCCCTCTGGAACCAGCTGCCAGTGGAGCTGAGGACTGCCCCCGACCTCCGATCATTCCGCCGGGGCCTGAAGACCTGGCTCTTTGAGCTCTCGGGCCCAGGCTGAGGAGAAATTTATTTTAATTGGGGTTTTTAATTGTACAGGGTTGGTTTAATCTTTTTTAAATTGGTTTTTCAACTTTTGTATGGTTGATTTTTAACTCCCTGTAAACCGCCCTGAGTCCTCAGGGAAAGGGCGGTATATAAATGCAATAAATAATAATAATAATAAATAATAATATAATAATAATAATAATAAAGTTGGAAGGGACCTTGGAGATCATCTAGTCCAACCCCCTGCTAAGGCAGGAAACCCTATACCATTTCAGACAAATGGCTTACTTACTTACTTACTTACTTACTTACTTACTTACTTACTTATACTTTATTACTTTATAGGTAACTAATGGCAGTGATAGTACATAGTACTCCTTCCTTCTCCTATTTTTTCCACATCAACGTTGTGAAGTGGGTTGGGCTAAGAGAGAATGACTGACACAAACTCCCCCAGCCAGGTTTCATGCCTAAAGAAGGGCTAGAATTCACAGCCTCCCAGTTTTCTAACTTGGTGCCTTCATCACTATCTACACAAGACTACAGTGCACTCTATCACAGAATAGAATGGCAGAGCAGAAAGGAAAACTCTTGTAATTGAGATGAAGAGGGAAATAAATGCTAGAAATAAGCAGTCTACACTGCTACCTATTTGTAAAATAAACATTTTATGGAATTGTATTCCTTCTGACATATAGAATATGGTTGACTTTTCCCTAGGTCCTTGGGTCATGATGTATTGGAACCATGATTGGATAATAGTGTTGTTCATCTCTGGATCACATTTTATTTAATTCATTTATTGTTTCATGACTGTAGGGTTATATAGTGTGGCTTTGTATTCTTTTCATTAGTTCTGTTGATTCTTTTGTTGTTCAGAGTCACCTTCATTGAGTTTGGCAGGCATATAAATGCTTTAAATATCAAATTAAGTAAAATAATTAAATTTAAATTCCCTGTGAGTTGTGGCTTGGGAAGAAGCCCAGAGTAGGACAAACGCTTGGCAATAAAGTTATGCTGACATGCTCAAATAGAAGAGGACAAAATGGAATTGCAGGAAATTCTGAAAAGGAGCATTGCTAAGAATACTTAGGGATAAAGAACCCTATATTTCCCTACATGCAGTATTAAAACACTGCGCTACATTATTTCTTTTTCCTGATATCAAAAGGATGTCAGCCACTGTATTGGAGAAAAGCAGGAAAGGAAATCAAAGCGCTCCAGAAGGACTGGAATTAGAAAAGCCCTATACAATAGCCACAGTGATGGGGCCAGACATTGCACCAGTTGCCAGAATCCAAGAAGAAAGTGAATTCATCAATCAAAAGATACTGATTCTAATCAAAAGAGGAACCTTAAGATCTCAAACTATGAAAGTCTCAAACTGCCATCTAACAGCAACCCAGACTGGTGGGCTTCATAAATGCAAAATGTGCAGAAAATAAGACAAATGAGAAAGTCTTTGGAAGGACAGCTATTCCTAAAAGGAGGTTGGTTTGATTATGTGGGCAACCAAAAACATTTTGTTGCTATCTGAGGGACCACCTCTCCCTGGTTACATCAGCCTGTCATTATATCTGGCAGAAAAGGCATACTGTAGGTAGTATCAGTTAGGGATCTATAGTACATATGTTGGGTTCTAGGAGAACAGCCTTCTCAGCCTGGGCCCCCATCTTATGGAACATCCTTCCCCCTGAAATTGGATTAGCTCTATCCCTTTTGACATTCCAGATCTGGTTATATTATCAGACTTGGGGCTCCCAAAGAACTACAGACATGTTTATATGTCTCCATTGTGAACTATTGTAGCCTCTCTTTCTCTACATTTTGTGTCTTTGGGAGCTTTATATATATAATTTGTTGTTTTGATATGTTGTTTATTTTGCACCACCTAGAGTCATTTTTGGTGAAATGGGTGATTATATCAATATATTAATAAGTATAATTAATTATAATTAATTAATGGAAATTGTGGAGCAGCACATGAACCAGTGAGGAGAGCTGGAAATGAGATTTCAGTTGCAATAACTCTTCACCCTTTCACAACCTACTGGACATGAGTAAATAAAGAGTTAGGAAATTATTTTCTGGTCTTTCTTCCATTTTCCCTGTGTGCTTTTTCCCTGTGAGATTGACAATCTTTAGGGTCTTCTTTCTGGCTTCTCTTATTCTAAGTCTTTTTAGCTCATGGGATGTACTGTAGCTAGCTAGGTGCTAGGCTTTTCTGCCTACCTGTTGGGAGAACTGCTGATGTATTGATGTAAAGATGTGGTATTTTCTCAAAATGCTAATTATAAACATGAGTCTTTGCAGGACATATTATGTCTGAACCTGAAGTGATAATATATATACCAGAAAAGTTACATTCAACATATGTGGATTTTTTCCCCAGTGCAAAATATATGTTTCAGTAGAAAATAACATCCATCAGTGAGATACAGAATATAGAAAAAGAGAGTTGGAAAAGACCTTGGTGGTCTTCAAGTCCAACTCTTTGCCCAGGCAGGAGACCTTATACCATTCCAGACAAATGGCTATCCAATGTCTTCATAAAATCTCCAGTGATGGAGCACACACAACTTCTGGAGGGAAGCCATTCCACTTGTTCCCATTGTCAGGAAATTTCTCCTTAGTTCTAGGTTAGATTTTTCTTTGATTAGTTTCCATCCGCAACTTCTTCTCCTGCCTTCAGGTGCTTAGGAGAATAGGTTGCCCCCCTCTTCTTTATGATAGCTTCTCAAATATTAGAAGATTGATATCATGTCAACCCTAGTCCTTCTCTTTGTTAGACCTGTTCCATAAATTGTTCCTTAGGTCATCTTCACCAGTTTTCTGCTAACATAGAATCCTCCAAATTTTGAAACTCTATACATCTCATAATACCTTGAAAGCAAGGCACATTCTATTGAAATATGCAGTATGTTGTTTATTACTGATACAACATATTTCTATATGTAATCTTTTCATAATTGTGCCAAATACAATCCTGAATTATTTTAGCCAGTTTTTCATTTAATTACACAAATGCCATTAATGTTTAGCACCTTGGCATTATTGAATACTTAAAGACATAAATTCTTGCAACCGCTCTTCTCATTTATTTCAGAAAAAAGTGATTCATCTGATTAAATGCCCAGAATCCTAGCATAAATGCACATTATAATCTGTATAAATAAATTAAAGCAAGGATGAGAACTTCTTAAAAATATTACACTAAACATCTTCAGTCATTTCCACTGTCACTCCCTAGCTGAAATGTCCATTCTGTTTACTATCATCATTTCAGAGCATTGCCAGGGAAAAGATATTTACCCTGTGAGAGAGAAATAAAATGCATAACATTTTTTTTCTCACATGGCGGACAATTTACATTAAATATTTTGAAGCAATCTGTATAAGATTTATAGGTTATTTCATATTCAGGGCTAAATAATAGACTTCAAAATCAAATAACTCATTCGTAAAGCCAGATGGAGAAATAGTCCTAGAGATGTCTTGGTGCATTTTATTAGAAAAAAAATCAAGGGGTCAAGTCCTGCGATTGCATTTTAATACAAGATTGAAGATGGATAATACTAAATGAACGTTCATAAGTCCAGGAATACCTATGTTTATGATAGCATATTTTGTTATGAAATTTTTTATTATTATTAAATGTATTGGCTATTCATCTTATCATAGAGTAACTCTGGGTGGCTTTGCTTCATATTTTTCTTCTCTCTGAAGAATAATTGTCACCATTTATATTTTCCTTACCTCTGAATTTTCTTGGCATGCTGTCCTGCATCTATATGCCAGTTTGTAAGGTTTGTCCATGCGCTGAGCTCCAGAGTTGCAAGTTATATTGTGAAACAGACAGGGATCAAGATTTACTTCACACTGCTGACCTTGGAATCCTATGGAACAATTATTTTTTTTTTGTTTCAGAAACAAAGCCACATGTGTTCAAGATCTCTTAAAACTTTAACTGAATTGAATTTAACTTTAACTGAATTGAGCATTTCAGTGGTTGCATTATTTTTGGCTTCTTGTGGATATAAATATGGGATCCTGAAAGGAATATTATTTTAACATTATGGAAACAAGAAGACAGAAATTATTCCGTGTATACCGGAGGTGGGCAAGTATGACACCTCAGCCAGCATGTATGTATGTGTGTGCATGCATGCATGCAATCCATCCCTCCATCCTCTAGCTAGTTGTCCCTTTTCCCTTATATTAATCTTGTCTGGGATATATTTCAGTGAAATGTTTGCTTTGTGTCTTAATATACTTTTCCATTTTCAAGATTTTGTTAATACACCGTTTATTTGAATCAAAATTAAAAAAGTAAAAACCGACAAATGCTATCCACAAAAGACTTACCTAATGGACAGATGCACTGATAGTGGCCTGCATCATCTCTGCAGGAGCCCCCATTTTTGCAGGGATTACTGTCACATTCATTGATTTCTGTCTCACAGAAAGTTCCTGAATAATTTTTTTAAAGAAACAATTTTAAGCAATGCTAAATTTAAGGCTTTACACCCTAACAGTGGATTTCAACTGCTCAATATTTAAACATTAAAATCATTCATGGAAATGTTGAAATGCATAAGAGGATTTTTTTCAGGTGGATAAATAAACATTAGAACAAGAAGAAAATGTGGAGATATTCAGAATCCCTACAGATAAGCAGTTGATTAAGACTGAAATGCTGGCACCATCCAAATATTATAATGATTAGTTGCTGTTAATCTCTCTACTATATAAATAATCTGACTTAAGTGGAAAGGGTTCCCCACCATATCTTCCATTGTCATTTAGACTGATCTCTTTATGTCTAGCAAAATAAAAAGGAACTAAAGTGAGTTCCATTTAGGAGAAGTGGAACAGTAGAATATTATTATCAAACAAGAAATATCAATTCCAGAAGATTAGGCATAGGTACGAAAGAGTTAGAAATATTGTTGTTGTTGTTGTTAGCCGTGAAGTCGTGTCCGACCCATTGCGACCACATGGACAATGTTCCTCCAGGCCTTCCTGTCCCCTACCATCTTCTGGAGTCCATTTAAGCTCATGCCTACTTGCTTCAGTGACTCCATCCAGCCACCTCATTCTTTGTCGCCCCCTTCTTATATTGTCCTCAACCTTTCCCAGCATTAGGCTCTTCTCCAGTGAGTCCTTCCTTCTCATTACGTGGCCAAAGTATTTGAGTTTCAACTTCATGATCTGGCCTTCTAAAGAGCAGTCAGGATTGATCTCCTCTAGGACTGACTGGTTTGATTGCCTTGCAGTCCAAAGGACTCACAGAAGTCTTCTCTAGCACCATAGTTCAAAGGCCTCAATTCTTTGGCACTCAGCCTTTCAATGGCATTCCAGCACCTTTTTTTTGGGGGGGGGGGAAAGCTCCCTCTGAAAGCCTATTGCAGGGCTAGGCAATCTTGGCCCTTTGTTTATGATTTGTCGACTTCAACTCCCAGAAATCCTGAGCCAGCCATGCAGAGGGGAAAGAGAGAGGTTTCCAAGCTGAGCCATGCTGGCTCAGGAATTCTGGGAGTTGAAGTCCTTGAATCATAAAAGAGCCTGCACTAGAGGAGGACATTAAAATTATTTACAGGGTTACTTCTTTAGGAACTAAACTTTTAGAATCTAAAACAGCCAATTAAAAAAAGCCAACAGGAAAGAATCTCATATTTTTCATCTGCTTTTGTCTTTTGGAAGGTAAAATTAGATAACAAAATAATCTATTTCCTATGTTAACATCTCTGCAATGAAATCAATAAAGGTAACAGGAAAGAAATGAGAAACATTTTTCTCAATGTAATATGTCTAATTTAGCTGATGCTAGAAATAAATAATATCTTTTGTACATAATCTTGAAAACTATTTTGAATCTAACCATCTATTACAACTAAACCACTTTAAATTAAACAATTCTTAAGAATGAAATATTCTTAATTTGGATTTTACTTTTACTGTTTGGACTGTTGTGTGTTTTGAAAAATAGATTATTTAGAATCTAGTTATGTTGCACTTCAGTCTTTAAATAATTAACCTAGTATATACATAACAATATATGATGTTTTCCATGGTGAGCTTAACATCAATAACAACATTTATTAAAAAGGCTAAAATAATTTCTGGTAATATTATCTGTACATTAAAATTTTGTTTAGTCACAATCTTTCACTTTTCACATTCTGGAAAAGCAGTGGTTATGTATCTTAGCAAAACAAGTTACATATATGCATAAGCGTAGTCAGTATCATATGCCTTTATAAAAATATCAAACATGGAAAGAAACAAAAATAAGTCCAAAATATCTGTATTACATCCAGAAATGCCAACTTTGCAACAAATATTTCTCATCCATAACTATGGCACCCTAAGGATACCTGCATACATGCAAATGGTTCTCTGGGATCAGTAATGCAGCAGGGATTGCTTTTTCCTTCCAGGAACAGATTGCTGGGAAATACCAAACATGGCCTTAAAAATTCCAATGTTTGTTACAAATTTTTCTGGATGTGGTTGGAAAGAGGCCTAGAAATGCCAGCACAAATATTTTTTTTATTTTTATTTATTTTAATTCCATTTATATCCCGCCCTTCTCCGAAGACTCAGGGCGGCTTACAAGCTTAGCAGTAGCCTTCATTCTATGTATATGCCTGCTTATTAGGGCTTTCACACACACCCCAAGAGGCATTATTACAAAGTCAGCTTAATTGCCCCCAACAATCTGGGTCCTCATTTTACCTACCTCGGAAGGATGGAAGGCTGAGTCAACCTTGAGCCTGGTGGGATGCGAACCTGCACTGATTGCAGGCAGCTGGTGTTACTTAAGGAGGCATTAGCCCACTGCTCCACCAAGGCTCTTATACATAACGCTTGCTGAACATGCACACACAACTAATTACAATCTTCAATTATATGTGATATATCCAGTGCTTTTTTTTTTCCCCATAGAAGGCTCAGAAAGGTGTTCCAGCACCTTTTTTTGGAGAAAAAAAAGCTGAAGGAAACTGTTCCGGAGAGCCAAATTCTCCTCAGGCAGCCAGGTTGCAGAGCAGCAGAATGCATCAGAGCAACAGGCCTTCAGATGGCTCAGATCAAAGGAAATGCGATCCATACAGGCTAATTTAAAAGTGGGAGGGTAAGAAGGGCTGAGTGTGAACAGATTGCTTAGCAACCTGCTTAAACAGTCTCTGTAACTTTCAGCTCCCGGTGCCTTGTCTTTTTTAAGCTGGGAAGTTGAAAAAAAAGGCTAAAAAGAAGGCAATAGAGTGCTATCAAGGAAAATGTATAGATATAGCCAGCAGACGTTTAGGGAACATTTATTTTTCATACATGAAATTGACTGGTTCTATGAAGCCCTACAGCACCTTATAGAACTAACACCCAAAAATGATGTCCTTATCATCATGGGAGATTGGAATGCTAAAGTAGGAAGCCAAAAGATAACTGGAATAACAGGCAAGTTTGGCCTTGGAGTACAAAATGAAGCAGGGCACAGGCTGATAGTATTTTGTCAAGAGAATACGATGGTCATAGCAAACACTCTTTTCCAACAACCCAAGAGACGGCTTTACACATGGACATCACCAGACGGTCAACACAGAAATCAGATTAACTATATGCTCTGCAGCCAAAGATGGAGAAGCTCTATACAGTCAGTAAAAACAAGACCAGGAGCTGACTGTGGCTCAGACCATGAGCTTCTTGTTGCAAAGTTTAGGCTTAAATTAAAGAAAGTAGGGAAAAGTGCTAGGCCAGTCAGGTATGAATTAAATCATATCCCTGTTCAATATACAGTAGAGGTGACAAATAGATTTAAGGAATTAGATCTGATAGACAGAGTGCATGAAGAACTATGGACAGAGGTTCGCAACATTGTACAAGAGGTAGCAACCAAAACCATCCCAAAGAAAAAGAAATGCAAGAAAGCAAAATGGCTGTCTGAGGAAGCTTTGCAAATAGCTGAGGAAAGGAGGGAAGCGAAAGGCAAGGGAGAAAAAGAAAGATATGCCCAATTAAATGCAGAATTCCAAAGAATAGCTAGAAGAGATAAGAATGCCTTCTTAAATGAACAATGCAAAGAAATAGAAAAAAAACAATAGAATAGGGAGGACCAGAGATCTTTTCAAGAAAATTGGAGAGATGAAGGGAACGTTTCATGCAAAAATGGGCATGATAAAGGACCAAAATGGCAGGGACCTAACAGAGGCAGAAGAGATTAAGAAGAGATGGCAAAATTACACAGAAGAACTATACAAGAATGACCTTAATGTCCCTGATAATCACAATGAGGTGGTCACTGACCTCGAGCCAGACATCCTAGAATGTGAAGTGAAGTGGGCCTTAGAAAAGCTGAGCAACAACAAAGCTAGTGGAGGTGACAGTATTCCAGCTGAGCTATTCAAAATCTTAAAAGACGATGCAGTAAAAGTGCTACACTCAATTTGCCAGCAAATTTGGAAAACTCAACAGTGGCCACAGGATTGGAAAAGATCAGTTTACATTCCAATTCCAAAGAAAGGCAGTGCCAAAGAATGTTTGAACTATCACACCATTGCACTCATTTCTCATGCTAGTAAAGTTATGCTTAAAATTCTACAAGCTAGATTTCAGCAGTATGTGGATCGAGAACTACCAGAAGTACAGGCAGGATTTCGAAGAGGCAGAGGAACTAGAGATCAAATTGCTAACGTACGCTGGATCATGGAGAAAGCTAGAGAGTTCCAGAAAAACATCTACTTCTGCTTCATTGACTATGCTAAAGCCTTTGATTGTGTGGATCATAACAAACTCTGGCAAGTCCTTAAAGAGATGGGCATACCAGTCCATCTTATTTGTCTCTTGAGAAACCTATATGCAGGCCAAGAAGCAACAGTGAGAACTGGACACGGAACCACTGATTGGTTCAAAATTGGGAAAGGAGTCCGGCAAGGCTGTATACTGTCGCCTTGCCTATTTAGCTTATATGCAGAGCACATCATGAGAAAGGCAGGGCTAGATGAATCAAAAGTTGGAATTAAGATTGCCGGAAGAAACATCAACAACCTAAGATATGCAGATGATACCACTCTAATGGCAGAAAGTGAAGAGGAACTAAAGAGCCTCTTGTTGCGAGTGAAGAAGGAGAGTGCAAAACTTGGGTTGAAACTAAACATTAAGAAAACCAAGATCATGGCATCTGGCCCTCTCAATTCCTGGCAAATAGATGGGGAAGAAATGGAGGTAGTGACAGATTTTATTTTCCTGGGCTCCAAGATCACTGCAGATGGGGACTGTAGCCAAGAAATTAAAAGACGCTTGCTCCTCGGGAGGAAAGCCATGGCAAATCTAGACAGCACACTAAAAAGCAGAGACATCACCCTGCCAACAAAAGTGCGTATAGTCAAGGCTATGGTCTTCCCAGTTGCAATGTATGGCAGTGAAAGCTGGACCATAAGAAAGGCTGAGCGCCAAAGAATTGAAGCCTTTGAACTATGGTGCTGGAGAAGACTCCTGCGAGTCCCTTGGACTGCAAGGCGATCAAACCAGTCAGTCCTAGAGGAGATCAACCCTGACTGCTCTTTAGAAGGCCAGATCCTGAAGCTAAAACTCAAATACTTTGGCCATCTAATGAGAAGGAAGGACTCACTGGAGAAGAGCCTAATGCTGGGAAAGATTGAGGGCAAGAGAAGAAGGGGACGACAGAGAATGAGGTGGCTGGATGGAGTCACTGAAGCAGTAGGCGTGAGCTTAAATGGACTCCAGAAGATGGTAGAGGACAGGAAGGCCTGGAGGAACATTGTCCATAGGGTCGCGATGGGTCGGACACGACTTCGCAACTAACAACAACAACATTTTTCATACACAGTTCAAATTTTGTTTTAATGCCATGGTGATACACAATCAAATGTAGTAAGTCTTTTTTTTTAATCCCAAAGCATCTGTTAATTAAATACAAACAAAGTTTTGGATGATGGAATTATTTTTTATGTAAGGATAACTAATGATAACAGCTCTTAAATCTGTTATTTTGTTTTATTTTTGCACAAAAAATTGTATAATTTGCATTTGCATTCATTTACAAATAGAATACTGTATGTTGTTAAAATGTATTGGTGTTGAAATAATTAGTGCACACATATACTTAAAACCAGTTTATTTCATTTGGCAATTATACTTTTTAAAAAATCTCATTGTCAACCAATATAATTCATTTAATTTGAACCAAGAGAAAAATTGATTTAAATTATTTTATTAAAACAAATTAATGGCAATTCTTTTATAAGAAGTTGCCTCAAACAAAATGAGTTTGACATGCCTGCTCTAGATAGCTGAATGCTCCAAAATAAATTCTAGACCAGGCCTGTACATGCAGCCTACCAAGCACCATTGGACAGAGCACAGACTTTTTTTTTAAGTAATAAAATCTCCACCACCTGAAAGTCATGTTGCCTAGTGCCTCCATGGCTTACCATGACCACGAACTCCAACACTGTAGATGCTCCTCTAGTCACCAAATCATTGATTAGCCCACCAGCATTCCTTTGCAGACCACAAAGATTTTTAATTTATCAGTGTGGGTCTTTCCCTTCTACAAGTTGCACAGACCTCTTCTAGATTTTCCTCTTGCCTTTCTGGGTTAACTCCTTGGTCTGTCATTGAGCAAGAATTGACTTCGTAGGGAAGCATATTATCATTTGATGTATATTTAACATATGTTCTACTTTTATTTACCGATTATATAATATTTGTATGCAATCCACGTGGCGAGGTTTGGGGCAACTTACAATATTTTTAAAATCATAAGATTAAAACATAAAAGCAGGGCTTTTTTTCTCATAGAATGCTCAGAATGGCGTTCCGGCACCCTTTTTTGCACACACACACACAAAAAGCTTTGGCACAAGCTATGCTACTCCCTCTATTGGCTTTCAAAAGCCTATTGGTTTTTGAAAGCCAATAGGAATTGCTGCTGAGCGTGCCAAAAGACCTGGCCAGCAAACGTTGCACTGGCAAGTTGTCTGCAGCGAAGGTGAGTTGGCAGGAACGTTGCATCCCTCCCTGTTGCCCAACTACACCATCTCAACTAGGTAAGTAAGAGAGGACAAGGAGTGGGAGGTGGGTTCTGTGGAGTCCATGTGCACTCCTTCCTTATGCTCACCCATGTTAGCCAGGCTGGTGGCCTACCTGGTGCTGGACCTGCACCACCATCACCTTGCCCTGCGTGCCTAAGTGGCTGCCCTGCATCGCCTGGCCTGTACCACCTCTGCTGCCCACCCCGCGCAGCCCCGTCATATAGAGTGGGCCCCACTGCTCCCACAGCACCAGCCGCACTGGCTCCAGCCCTGGGGGGCAGCCCACCAACCCCCCTCGCAACAATGACTGCAGCAGCACAGCCCCCCCACCCCTCCGCCTCCTGCGCCCACCAAGATGAGAGTTCCGGCTCTCATATATATTCCAAAACTAACTGGTCTTTCTCATATTTTCTCTGATACAATTGAAAAAAAATACAGAAAATAAGATAATTATTAATGTCCTCAATTTCTCCAGTTGATTTATTATGAGCATATCCCAGGGCAGTTTTGAAAGGACTGCAAGGACTTCAGACAGTTGACAGAAAGAGAAAATGGCAGTTCCCAGGGCTTAAATCAGGAGTCCCCAAACTTTTCAGCTCATTGACCTCTCTTCAGGAAATTTCAGATTGTTCACTGACCCCCAAAACATTTATTATATGAAAACAAATGTAATTGATACTACTTGAAATAATAATACTAAGAATAATAATAGCAACAATAGATAGTCTCAGTCATTTCTAAGGGTCAGTATTGACCACTTTGGGAAACCCTGGCATAAATGGAGAATATATATTTACCCCTTTTAATTTTCATTAATCAAATATACGACATTGTAGTATATATCATTAATATCATAATTTGAAACAAATAGCCACGTGACAGTATAGTTGATTCTTCTAATAAAAGTTTATAACCTTTCCTCTATTATATTGAAGTCAAGATAATGCTAAGATAAGTCATACTTTTCTCTTAATCCTTATAACTACTTGGAAATTCATAATTTACATCATTACAATCTGATTAAGTATTAAATGGATGTCAGGGGAGATCTTGACAGTAATCCACATGGCTTTTGATACCTAATTATCACTTTATTCTTGACTGAGGGTTGTATAATAGAAAATTGCAACAAAAGAAACAGATAAGACTTTTTGCTTATGCAATACAGCAGTTTGATGCAATACATCATTTCATTTTAGCAGGTAGAACATAAACAGAGAGACTGTGGAGAAAATAGATACTTTGACAGCTAGACATTGTTTTACTTATTTCCCCTTTTACCTTAATTTTCCTTCGTTAAATATAACCTTGAAAATTGTATATGTTCATTGTCAGGAAATTTTATTCCTGAACACTGGATACCTGATAAAGCAAATTGAGTTAGCACAGTTTGCTTAGTGAATCATGGTGATAGTGATGATGAAAAGCTAATCCCAGGAAAATTGTGATAGTTGAAAAGACAAGAAGGGAAGGAAATGTTTTGGGTGTTGGATTCTTTTTCTCACAGGTAAAACCAACTGTTTAGATCAGGGCTTTTTAAACTTTTCACCAATTGTCCCACTTTTAGGATATGGCAACATCCGTGTACCACCAGTCACCTAGCTAGCAAGGTGTCAAAAACTTGATGACCAAAAAAAAAGGAAAAAAGTGAAGTACAGGTAGTCCTCGACTTACAACAGTTTGCTTAGTGACTGTTTGAAGTTACAATGGCACTGAAAAAGTGCCCCCCCAAGCCACAGATGAGCAAGACAGCTGCCTGCCTGCCCGGTAGCACTCTTCCTCCTGTCTGAGGTTTTCATTGTTGTGAGCATTTCTGTTGAGGATTGGCAGTGGGGGGTGGGGGTGTTTGTTTTTTATTCCCCACCTCTGCTGGGTGGTTGCAGCAGGTTTTGGTCACTTCACATGACCCTGAGACACTGTGACCATCATAAATATGAATCAGTTGCCAAGCATCTGAATGTAAATCACAAGACCCTGGAGATGCTGCAACATTCCAGCTGATCGGTGGTTCTTCTGGGCTCAGAAGCACCAGGATCAGTGACAAGCTCCAGCTGGAGCCTGGCACTGATCCTGACACTTCCGCTGAGCTCTGATAGCCCCGAACAAGCGCTGATCCTGGCGCTTCTGCTGAGCCCTGACAGCCCTGCCACTCCAGCCATCTCTCGCTCAGGCTTGTGCAGTGCTGCCACTCAGTGGCATAGCGTGGGGGGTGCAGGGGGGGCCGGCTGCACCGGGTGCAACATCTGGGGGGGCGCACTCGTACTCGCAGCTCTCTGCCCCTGCCTGGCTCACTCATTCTCTCTCACTGCAGTGCTGGCTGTGCGAATCTGATCCGAGCCGCCGGGTCGCCGCCCACTGTGAAGGGGGGGGTGCCAGGCATGCGGTTAGGGGGCGCAAATTACTTGCCTTGCCCCGGGTGCTGACAACCCACGCTACGCCACTGCTGCCACTGGTTCAGCTCATTCCTCTCCCCTGATACCACTTGTCTAGGATGGTTGCGTACCACCTGCCAGGTGCCAATGTACCACAGATGGTACCTGTACCACTGGTTGGAAAGCCCTGGTTTAGATCAGAGGTATCCAATTTTGGCAGCTTTAAGACCTGTGGATTTCAACTCCCAGAATTGCCCAGGCAGCCTCACTGGCTGGGGTATTCTGGGAGTTGAAGTCTACAAGTCTGAAAGTTGCCAAGGTTGGACAGCCCTGATTTAGTTAAGATAAAGTTGCTAAATGGATATATAGCCATTGACCCACTCATTATCAGAATGAAAAACTGTAATCTATCACCCTGGAGCCAGACTAAACATTTTTTGGAAATTCCATTAGTGAACAGTGAAATTCATCCCACCATCAAAAATCTCATGGTACACTACTGACATTTTGCTAAAATGTGAGGGAAAGCAAGCACAACCTTCTTTTTCTGGCTTGCCGTCAAAAAAAATTGGATAGCAGGGCATAACTATGATTGTCACAATCTTGTCCCCTCCATTCTAATCAAGAGGAAGTGGAAAGGGAAAGGCACAGCTGGGAAAGATTGAGTTAACGTAAGTTAATGTGTTATAGGTAGTTGTCAACTTATGACCACAATTGAGCCCCAAAGCAGCTTTTAAGTGAGTTTTACCCCATTTTATGACCTTGTTTGCTGCAGTTGTTAAGCAAATCACTGCAGTTTTTAAGTGAATTATGCAGTCTTCAGACAAATCTGGCTTCCCCCATTGACTTTGCTTCAGAGAAGCTAGCTGGGAAGGTTAAGAATAGCAGTCATACTACCTTGGGACAATCCAACTGTCATAAATACATGCCAGTTGCCAAGCACCTGAATTTTGATTACCTGACAATGGGATAGCTTCAATGGTCATAAGGGTGAAAGCCAATCTTAAATCACTTTTTTTTCAGTGCCATTGTAACTCTGAACGGCCACTACATGAATGGTTGTTAGTTGAGGACTACCTGTATTAACATTAAAATTATAATGCTATTTTTTCAGTAAGATATTATGCTACGAATGAGTTAATCAGATGTTGAAATTGTGTGTTCTATTTTAAGACTATGATTCTTCTTTGGTGAGTTGGATACGAAAGCATGAACTTCAGTTCTGTTTCATTTCCTTCTTGTCTTTTCTTTGCATTTCCTTAAAGCTCTTTCCTTTTATACAATGAACAAATGGGAAAGAAGATTTCTGGATCATTATCTATTGTTCTTAACTGGGAGGGGAGGGCTAGACACAGCTATCTGCTTTGCTTTGGCAATTTATTTCACTCTGCAATAAAGTTCAGAAATGAAAGCATAATAAACTGTAGCTCAAATACTCACACTCTGATTTGTAGAACATTGAGAACAATGCAGCTTCTTAAAGTTTAATATCTGATAGCTCATAATAGTGGGGTATTTATAAATTATAAGCAATATAGCTGCACCAAAATTTGGGCACTGTTTAAATTGAATCTGACACAGAACTATGGTAAAAGATACATTGATTTCCCATTTTTTCATGGTTAAACAAATATTATTAAAGCAAGCTACACCCTTTAAAAAAAGAAAATGCAAATACAGTTCAATGATTTACTTGCTTTTTACTACACAGTCTATGACTTGTTTTTTAAAACCATTTTGTTTGTGCTTTGGTTTTAACAATGCTTATCATAATAAAATCTGGCTTGTTATTTGGCTTAGCTAGATGTTGCAAACAAGATGTTGTATAAATAATCCAATAGGAAATTGTAGTTGTTAAGCATATTGACTGTGACATATGTGCTACTGAGCTGAATTGGCTTCTTTCTCTAAACAATCCTTCCCAGCCTGGAAATAATTTCCAGAGAACATCTTGAAATTTTGGATCATAGCTGTTGAGATTTTAGTAGGTTCATTCAGATGAAATACTAAGCCATGTTTTGTTACATCTGAATCCATAAATCATAGTTTGCAAACATCTATCAAACTGGGAACTGTAGCTATGTAATGCTTATTCTTCCTTCTTAACCCAACTCTACTCTCAACCATGCCTGCTGCATAGGTCTTTACCCCATCTTATCCTACTTATCCTTTTCATGACTAACTCTTTCCCTCTGATAATGTTGTCCTTGTTATTCTTTTCCTGCATTGTCCGGATCATATCCTAATTCCAGGCAGAAAAGAACGAGACAGTTTTACCAGAGAAATCCTAGGTGATGTTGGATTTAAACATTATTCCCAGGTACCTCTCTTCTTGGCGACTAAGAGAGAGCTGCTATGCTTGGTGAAAACTCACTTCCAGCCCCTGTGATAGTGGCTTGTTAGAAGTAAGCAAATCATCTGGCTGATCACCATCAAACAACAGCACCTCTACTTCACAAACAGCATATTTTCAGATGCATAACTCATGCCTTCAATGCTTTCTTAATTAGAAAGACTCATCAATATGCTCTTCAATTCCCAGCCCACACATTGCAGCAAGCAGCAGGGAAGACTGGCAGAAAGGAAATAGTCTAAATTTTCTCTTTACTGCGGGCATACTGTGAAAGCAATAGTTATGCTGTAGCAGGGCTAATTACATGAACTGGTCTTAAAACTGTCTCCAGATTTTTCATCCCCCCTACCTTTTTAGGGGTGGGGGAGTTTCTAAAATTCTAGTTGTCTCAGTATTACAAATCACTTCAGCTTTAAATAATATGTAACATTGGTCCTGGGCCAAAGTTTTGAAAGACATTTTCTTTCAGCCATGTCTTTGATGAAATGCCCTTTCCACATGGCTCTACTAGGTACTAAAGGGAGTTACTGTACAATATTAAATTGGCTGCTTTATTACTTTTTTGTAGAAATACACATAGAATACCTTCCCATTGATGCAAAGCGTCTGCTTGAACCCAAGCAGACCAACTTAGCACCCGTGACTGGAAACACTGGAATCTAGTGCTCACACTTTTGAGTCAAGATGCTACCTCAAAGAGGATCATTCCGCTTGGAGTTTAGGCAACTCTATGAAGGAAAATGAGAGTGCATCATACAGACCTATGATCTGCTGAGCATCCTATGTTCAAAATACTGATTCCTTCATTAAGTTCAATCACAACTACTGCAAGTGCTGATTTAAGTACAAGATCTCCAACTTTTGCTGATTTTGTTCAAACTATTGGACTGCATTAGATGAATTTATATTTTAGAGTAGCCTAAAAAGTGTTTTCTTTCTCTACTTCTGGATGAACCTAATATATAATTGCAATCATAAATGGTTTGAAGGTTTAGTCTGAAGTACCTTGTTGAATGAGCTATGGTTAAATATGTATCTTGATATAAGAATTACCTGATAATTGCAGTTTGTGCAACAAATTCTTGAGAGAATTTCCTTCACTAATATGTTAAAAGAACCTGTTCTTTTTCCTGCCCAATGCACTTATCTAATCTTCTTTCTTTTGTTAACCATAGCAGACATATCATAAGTAAACCAGAAACCCAGAAGCTCAGAAAAGAATGTTCTTTTCAGTCAAGAAAGTTTTATTGGTTTTTAATTACCTCACCAGATGTACGAATCACTTGATTCTGCTATTACTAGAGTATTATAGTAGAGTTGCTTGATTTTGCCACTACTATAGTAATGATGGACTATATTTAATGCATGCCATTTTATGACATTGAGAGAAGGAGAAGAAGGGGTGGGGGGGAACTAGCCCACCAGCTTTTTTTAAAGTAGCACATAGCCAACCAATTGTCCTTGAAGGGGCGTCCTTAATTAATTACTATCTCTCCTTGCATGTAGAATGACCATATTGGCAGGAATTGATTATGAGGGCACTTGATTTAAAGGTAGAAAAACCCTTTAATTAAAATAATCTTATTACTGACATCATAAGTGTCCTATTTAAATTCATCAATCCTGAATATATACTTGAGGCCCAATGATAATTTTGTGCAAAAGAAAGAACCATAATATCATAACATCATAATATCAAAACTTTGCCTCATTTTTATTTTATTTCAGGTAATAAAAACAAAAGCATGGGTCTTTGGCTATTTCTAGATTAATGCTTCAGCAAATCATTCTGGAATAAAATAGTAAATTTTGGAATAAGTGCCTAGCAGAATACTATGATAAGCTTATTTTTAATGTAAATGTAATGCTTTGTGACTAGCACAAGAAAGAAAGGTAGATGATTTTGTCTGGTTTTATATCTTGAGGATAAGAAAATTGTCTAGAGAAAAGGACTTCGTTGATCACAAACAGCTAAAGCAGGGTCAGATCTATTAAGTGCTTAAATATTCCAGCTGAAATTATCGACCTCCTATAGGCCACTTTTAATAAAATACCGTTATCTTGCTAATCGAAAAATATTTAAATAATGCATTTTGCCTGCATGGACTAGTCTTTAGCTGTTTAACCTTCACAGAGTTGATTAACAACATGGTCACTATTTCCTCTTAGTTTCTCTGCTCTCAATATGGTGGTTTATGTTTCCATACATAGACTCAACCTGTTTTATTTTTAATTTTTTACTAGGTAAATAATGAAGCCATTCCTCTCACAAACCCTTCTGTATTTTTGATAGATCTGATCTTAAGGCTTCAGTTCATATAGCTCTTTTTAAAGTCACCAACATTTTGAGAATAATTGTACTCTGTTTGTCTATGTGTGTGGGTTTGTGTGTACTTAGTTCATACTTGGTCTGCATGCTATCTGTATAAATACTGGGAGGGGGAGTTTGTGGTATCACCCACTCCCTGAATAAAAATAACAAAACTCTGATTTTTGTTTTATACCTTCAAGAAGGGATATATTGAACAATTAAAAAAAGATCAAATGACACATGTGCAAGCTGAAAAAAATGCAAACCTTAATTAAAATAGGCTGATTTTGATTTCAAAATCAAAATCTATTTCAGAGAAATAGTACAATAGTATCACTTAATCCAAGTGTTGAAAAGCATTGTTCCCCCAATTTTAGCAATAAAGTGGACGATACAAAGAAGGAAAAAATGATCTAAATTTTAAATATAGGACTACCATATTTTTGTATAATATTTTGTATAATATTTTAAGATGTTTAATAGGTTTCATATAAATGGTCAGTTCAACCAAAGAACAAGTGTTAAATATATATAATAATTGCCTGCCAAAGAGCTTAGTTCTCACTGGTTCACTGATGATAAGCACTGATGATGTTACCTAGTTTGGTAATGAAATGTCTGCAAAAAACTGAGAGAACACCAACAATCCCACACTTCAACCCTGAGCTACAAATATTCTCTTTGATCAATAGTTTGAACCTAGCTTGGCAATTTAATTGGTAATAATATGCAAATGGGTTGCCACTGCTCTTTTCAACGTTGCTTCTTTTGCCGTTTTCCTTATTCACCATGATCATTTCTGATTTGAGACCTAAGCACATGTAATCCCACTTTGTATTTCAAGATCATCAAGATCAGTTGGCTACTGCTGCTTAGCCAAACAAGGTTTCAGAGGAAAACGTATCCATTCTTTACATCACATATCTGAGGTATTTAATGAGAAACTGACTTTACAAGCCTACTGAACATTAGAGCAATGGCATGCTACATTAGTAGTATATTTTTACATTAGGTGTGAGTTAGCCATACTTCATCCTTATTAAGTGCCCCAATTAATTTCTTTACATATTTGTAGCAATCAGGTGATATTGTTACTCTGTTTTGTAGTTTCTTAGAATTTTAGTCAAAGGAAGGGCTAATGTGAACACTGTTAATGTGATGCCTAGAAACAAACAGTGAAATGAATGGCCTCCTTAATAAGGCAACTAACATGAGTCTCAGAAGAGCCATCCTATTCACTTTTGATGGGTGTTAAATCCAGGACATTATGGATAAATAAAACAACAAAAAAAAACTAATTAGAACTGATGCCGATGATTATAGCAAAGGCAAAAGTTCCATTTCACAATTATGTAGTGCTTCCAAAACAAACAGATTAATCAGGTAACATCTTTACATTATAAGGAAACAGTTCATGTTATTTCTTCAATGCGTAATGCATTTTTAAATATCCCTCTTCTTTTCCTTTTTTCCTCTTTCATATGTTCATGCACACAAAGACAGACACACAAAGACACATACAACACACATACAGAGTGCCAAAATCCAAATCCCTACAGCCTGTTAATGAACCGCCTGTTTAATGAATATAATTGTCATTCTAGATTGAACAGTCACAATCATTGTATTCTAGGGAGTAAAAAAAACCTCACTTCTCAGATTAATGCCAGCTCATAATCACTGTTTAAATTAAGTTTTCATACTTCAGATACCAGTAAGAGGTTTTTCAAACTCTTTTGCTTATGTCTTATAATTTTAAAAGTACTTGGTATAATGGTTGATATCACTAGATTATATATTAGACACGTTCAAGATGCAACTCTCTATCACACCTCTATTTTGGTGCAAAACGTTTAATATGAATAATGTACTGCTTAGGCAAGCTTCTAAGTCACTAATAAAGATTAATACCTTTCATTATAGTACTCTCTTGGACACATGAGCAAAATTTCAAATAAAGTCAATTCACAGTTTGATTTATGATTTATCATAATCAAATAAACCTGAATGACTTATAAACATATAGCCAAAATAGAGAGGGGAGAGGGGAATTGAAATAAGTATTTTGAGTTTCTCTAACTAGTCCACCTCATTTCACTTCCAATTCAGGGATGATCTAAGCCTCAGATACAATGAGATTGGATGGAAAATCTTTATAAACCAGATGTCGGTTATATTTCTCCTCTTAGCACTGTGTTTATTTTTATTTCAAGGTTAATCTCCCCCAACCTGTGAACTGCACATTCATATCTATAGGTTAAATTAGAGGCCTGCTGAGGGATTAATTGTTCTCCAGAAACTGGAATGCAATGCTATCAGTTTACAATGTTACAATGCATGTTATTTTGATCCCTTGAAAATAAAGCTGATCTTTTCATCATCCCTTGAAGTGAAAGTTTATATTTAAATAACATGTAACTATAAACTAAAATTAAATATGTGTATGCATATGTTTATGTAAATGCACATGCACATACAGTGTTATCCTATTCAGATTTGTCCACATCTCATCACGTTACATGCACAATATTCTCACGTCCTTTGTCAAGCACATTGGGCTACAAGCATACTCCACAGTTCTTGGTCCGCAACTACACTCTCTGCATTCCTCCATTTAAGGTTGATGTTTTCCAGATCTTCCTGAAATGTTTGGCATCAGGTTTTCTTGGCCCTTCCTCATTTTCTCCAGTCGCGTGGTGGTATCCAATTGATTGTGGTCGTTGCTCACTCATGGGGAGCACATGTCCAGCAAAGCACATGCTTTGTTCACAATAATACACAGATCTTCTTACAAGTAAATCTTATTTACCTAAATTAGACTTGCTGCTAAGTAACTTTGTTTAAGGTTTCAGCTTGAATCAAGTTCACCCATTTTACTGTTTTATTCCTGATGCAGTGGTTTATAATCTTTCCAACCTTGAGACCCATTTCAAACCACAGCCTTTACTACACTGTACACAATCTCTTTTTTCTCAATCTCTTCTTCCTTTTCCCTTCTCTCTTGCTCTTTGTTCTTTTACCTCACCGATAGCTTTCACGTTATAAAACTTTAAGAAGAGGGGGGGGGAAATTGGAGCAGTCCCATTGGGACAGTCTGTCTTAAGGTTGGAAATCCAGTTATGGTCTTGCCTGACCATAGAACATATTTTATTCTGTTTTATTCAATTCTGTTCTGTTCATTGTACTGTTGTGGCTGTAGAAAGCTCATCAGAGCAGTTTTAATATTAACGTTCATTAAAAATACAGAGACATGCCCAGTATCAGCTCACAGTAATTAAAACTGATCCAACATCCTAGATTTCCAGCACAGAAAGCAGGTTGGTGTGATGACAGAACCATGAATAAATCAGGTAAGACACTGCCTGCTATCAATTATTCTGTAATTCATTCTTGGCTTTCCATGTGCTACAGGACATTGGAGGACTGATAGTGAAAAAACAGAGCAGAATAGGAATGACTCTTCATGTAATGAAAGGGAAATTAACTGAAGAAATGTGAGATGGGGCAGTAGCACAGATGGAACTTGACATAAAAATCTTATTTATGGCTTTGGAGTTTAATGGGGCATACAGCCACACAATGGTGCAAAGGATTTTAGTCTTTAGACCAGCAGCATGCTTACTTGGATTGAATGTATCTATGTATAACTGACAGGACTTAGTGTATAAATTATATTTACAAGTCATAGCCCATCAATTCCTTTAAATCAAAATTCAGAATACAAGTTACAGTAATTCTCCAGCTTTATTTTAAGAAGTAGCTTTTGCAAGACATGGTAAAAGAGATATATTTTCATAAATGTAATCTGTCAAATTAACACTATCAAAATACACATGTTCTTCTTATCAGAGCTGCACAAAGTGTGTAAGGAAGTTAAGTGTGGTAAATAAGCAAAGAGAAAATAGCATTTCATTTGTCCTGTGGCAAGAATGTCCCTTTTTCACATAGGCATTACAGATTCCATCTAAGAGATAAATGTAGATACAATTATCTTTGTCCAAAAGGAAGCAGATGGAATAGATCACCTTTTAAAGTTACATATAATTGCAGGATATTTTTTTTTGATCCTGCACTTAACTGCCCAAATTGAATTACTGTCATTAATGTATAACACACATATGGACTGAGTAACCTTGAAGGGATGGCATAATATAAAATGGTATTATCAATCATGAATGAGGTCTGGCATGTACTTTATCACTCAGCAATTTATTATTATTAGCTTTTTGTGCAAAAAGCAAGATGGCATGCTTTCTGCTACTTCAGCTTGAGCTCACTAAAATAATATTTAAGAATGTCTTCTAGTTTTTTACACAAAAAATAGCATTTTATACACATTCAGATGGTTTTTCCCCAAAATGTATATTTATTTATTTCTGATTAGAAGTAATTGTAACACATAACATCTATAAGCACTAAATTACTTTTTCCCCTAAGGATAAAAACAAAGGAGGAATCTTAAATCTTTCTTACCTGTGAAACCAGGTAGACACAAGCACTTAGTTTGTGGTTGCAACTTTGATTGGCTTATATCAACACAAGTAGCTCCAGGGTGGCAGTTGGCTGGATAAATTAAGCAGGGATTTTCTACAAATTGGCAAAACTGTCCAGTCCATCCAGGAGCACAAAGGCACTAAAGAGAAGGAAATAATTTGGTCAAATAAACTATCTGACATTATAGTTTAAAGAATGAACAAAGGTTAATTGCGCTAGGAAGTTCATGTAGACATTTAATAAACACCATGTGTACTTAAATTTATTACATAGGAAAATTACTGACAGATGACAAAATATGATAGCAGCTCACTGCAATATGATTTAGATCAAAAATTTTAAATATATTTCCAAGCCATTAAATTCCAGAAGATAGCTTAGGATTTCATTCTGAGCAGAGATGCTTAAAGATAAAACTTATGCCTTGATCTTGGCTTTACTCCTGGAAATTTCATGGATGCACCCATACTATTATCTTGGCAACATTATCAAAATTGTTTGATATGACTACATTATAGGATACTTTAAAAAAAACAGATTATTTGTATAACCTATAGTCCTAATGCTGTGTTTCCCAATCAACAATTAACTAATTCAACTGCTTAACTTTTTAATATTAGCTAAGGTTGGCTGGCTAGGCTAAAATATTCCTCTAATGAAATTCAGCTTATGATGACTACATAATAGGTATTTTCTTGGTAACAATGATTTAGCATTGCGTCCTCAAGGTTTTTTTCTTTAAACTTTCCGAGTTATTGCCTAATATGTCCTGGAAGACTCCAGTCTGTGAACTGACCAGGTCCAACTTTGCTTTCTATTTTGAAATCACTTAGGATTACAGAATGTTCAACATAAATTTCATTGTGTGCTGTAATTTAAACTTGTATGTTGTGAACTTTACATTATCTCATTCCAAATCTATTCAAATTCACTGAGAAACTTTTAAAACAAGCATATAATCTGAAAATGGCACCTCACAGTGTGAATGCACTGTGATGTCAATTCCAATTTAATTTCATCATCTTTACATAACTCCTTGTTGATGAATCACGTGTCAAATGTTCACATTTTTCCCTCTCAACATTTGGAGAGTAAAATGACAGATCACAGAAAAAAAATGTTTTCAATTTCTTATAAAAACTCTTATTAATTCCTAGTGGGCATATTTTGGGACCTTCCAATAGGTCTACAATATTTTTTTAATTGTCATTCCCAAAATTTGACTAGTACCACTTTTATTTTCCATATGATTTCTGATACTTTGTTTATATTTTCATTATGCTGGAAACTGAATTAAATTATTTCCTATATTTTACCATGGTTAGATTTTAGGGTTTATTATATTTTGATACATCAATTTATAATTTTCTCTGGGAACCAGGGCTAATAAGTAGTTCAGGAAAAATGGAAGGGGGAAGTTTGACTTGGTCAAAAATAGCAATGATTCAGTAATAATTTGATTCTGCAAAGCTGTACATGAGCAGAACTCATTGCTCTTCCTATCACTTGTTTTTAATCAGACATAAATCTCAATATCTTTTTGTAAGAAGGATGGACTGGCATCACACCGAAAAAGTTATATATATATTTATTTGATATGTGTTTGGCAAAGCCTCAGGAGGCAATTGCCAAAATCTAACTTCAGCATGAAATGGGGATTAATAGCACTTCTGATGTTCTTCATCTTTGTCTTAGGATGTCTGTCTTTTTTAAAAATAGTAAGAAGATAGACCTCAGAGAGGCCTATTTTGTGTTGTTTATTCCCCTGAGAATTTAGCCTGAAGGAACGGAACTTTGAATCAAGGTTGAATAGAAATGTTAAAAAGAACCAAATTAAAAGGACAGTAAAGCACTTCTCATCTTTACTGAGGTGCAACAAAATTCAGCATCTTGTTGGAACACTGAAAGTAATAGAATATTTGAAATTAACTATAACTCATTTAGCGTAACTCATTTAGTTTAATATAAATAAAAGGAAAGATGGCTACCATTATTTACTGTATCGAATACTTTATAAAGTATTGATATGCATTTTACAATTGGAACAGTTTTTTAAAAACACACTCTGGAAGAGATTTGTTATCCAAGCTGTTCTTCAAATCTTATGAGATATGTTGTGCATATCTCTATGTGTGTAATGCACATCTCTATGTGTGCACATTTGCACTGGATAATATGAACAATACATTTTGATTACGGGTTTTGTAATTTTGGACCAGGGCTATATTTGGGGAATCATAAGGTAATTATCAACGGTTAAAATATCTAAGAAAAATACCTTTTTCATAGATCAAAGGACCAAATAACAGAATAATAAAAAGGGGGAAAATGGTAATACACTAATAATAGTATTCAGATCTGTGAAAGCTTGTTATTGACTTTTCTTAGTTTCCTCAACAAATTATTATCATACTATTATACCTTAGAGAAGCAGTTTGGTCTAGCGGTTAAGGCATTGAGGTGGTATCGACTAGAAAGTGGAAGAGCAGCAATTCTAATCTCGACAAGGGCACAAAGCAAGCTGAGTGACCTTGGGCCAGTCCTTCTCTCTCAGCCCTTGGAAGAAGGCAAGGGCAAACTGTTTCTGAAAAACCTTGCCAATAAAAATTTAGGGACTAATCAGAAAGTTGTCAGGAGTCAACACTATTTGAAGGTGGATGCATGCATGCACATACATATACAAAAACAGGACCCCTTTTTTATTGAAAAGTTTTACAATACATTTTAAGCATAAACTCCTTCCCCCCCTCCCCCCCAGCCTCCCCTCCCTCTCCCTCTCCCCCCAAACTTCCCCTCCCTCCCCTTCCCCCCCCCCAACTTCCCAGAGCTGAATACAGGGTATTGCCTCTGACAAACTTAAGCTAAAATATGCTAACCATCTATAAATACACTTTAAATCCTATCGCACTTTAACTCCACTTAAACATAACTAAATAATAATACATCTTATAATTCTATTGCTCATTCATATGCTAAATGAATTTTTTTAGTCCCATATTTATTCTGAATATAATCAATCCATCTTCTCCATTCCGAAATATATCTCTGTTGCGATTGTTCTTTCAAATATGCTGAAATTTTTGCCATTTCTGCCAAGTTTGAAACTTTTAAAGTCCATTCTTCTATAGTAGGCAGTTCTTCCTTCTTCCAATATTGCAAAACCAAAAGTCTTGCTGCCGTTATTAAATTCAACATCAATTTAGTTTCTATAATGGTACAATCTGTAATAATACCCAACAGAAATAACTGTGGAGAAAACCTTATCTTTTTCTTAAATATCTTCTGCATGTTCCACCAAATTTTAATCCAAAAAGCTTTAACCTTTTTACAAGTCCACCATATATGAAAATACGTTGCATCCTCACAACCACACCTCCAACATTTAGGCTGATAATTTGGATACATACATGCTAATTTTTTTGGATCTAAATGCCATCTATAAAACATTTTATAAAAATTCTCTCTTAAATTTTGTGCCTGAGTAAATTTTACATTTCTTACCCAAATTTTTTCCCAGGTATCCGTTGTTATTGGCTCCTGTATATTCTGAGACCATTTTATCATACAATCTTTAACAAATTCCGTTTCTGAATCTATTTCTATCAATGCATTATATATCCTTCTTATATGCGCTTGACTTTGATCTCTGATTTGTTTTACCAAGTTTTCATCAGTTGTTGAAATGCCAATTCTCTGATCTTCTTTCCATCTAGCTTGTATCTGCCCATACTGAAACCAAGTTTGTACTATCTTTTCTTCTTTTAAAATATTGAATGGCTTTAGTTCCCATACATTCCTTTCCAAACTAAGAATTTATTTATATGTGATCACATCATGTTTGAATCCCAAACTTATATTTTCTATTGCATGTTTAGGTATTGCCCAAATTGGTATTTTATAATTTAACTTATATCGATATTTTTTTCCAAACTCGCAACAGGGCATACCTTAATATATGTGTCTTAAAAACATTATCCACCTTTTTATCATACAATAAATATGCATGCCAGCCATATAATAAATCACATCCCTCAATATTCAATAATCTTCCTTCTGTTAAATTAAACCAATTACTGATTGACGATAAAGCTGCAGCTTCATAATATAATTTAAAATTGGGCATTTTAAGACCACCTCTTTCACGTATATCTTGCATTATCTTAAGTTTTACTCTTGGTCTTTTCCCTGCCCAAATAAATTTATTAATACGTTTCTGCCATTCCTCCAAATTTGAATCTTTTTAAAGTATAGGTATCATTTGAAACAAAAATAAAAATTTTGGTAAAACATTCATTTTCACTGCTGCAATTCTTCCCAATAAAGACAATTGTAATTTTCTCCAACTATCTAACTCTTTTTGTATTTTTAACCATAACAATTTATAATTATTTTTATATAATTTCGCATTTGAAGCTGAAAGATATACCCCCAAATATTTAATCTTTTTAACTATTTCAAATCCTGTTAATTTTTCTAGAACTACCTTTTGTTCTGTATTCATATTTCTAGACAATATTTTAGTTTTTTGCCTATTTACCTTAAATCCAGAAACTTGTCCATATTGCAAAATTATTTCCATTAAATCTATAACCGATTGAATCGGTTGACTTAATGTAATAACCAAGTCTTCTGCAAATGCTCTCAATCTATAATCTTGATCTTTAATTTTAATTCCCTTTATTTTATTTGACTCTCGTATCTTAATCAACAATATTTCCAATGTTAAAACAAACAGCAATGGTGACAGCGGACATCCCTGTCTTGTACCCTTTTCAATTTTACAAGCTTCTGTTAAACTACCATTAATTATTATTTGAGCTGTTTGTTTCTGATATATTGCCCTAATGGGTTGTAAAAACGTATCACCAAACTCCATCTTCTCTAAGACTTTAAATAAAAATTGCCAATTCAATTGATCGAATGCTTTTCAGCGTCCAAAAAAATCAGCGCTGCAGAGACTTGATTATTTCTTTCCAAATATTCTAATAAATTTACAATATGTCTCACATTATTTTTCATTTGTCTACCACTTATAAATCCTGTTTGATCACTATGAATCATTTGCTGCATAACCTTCATTAATCTATTTGCTAAAATCTTTGCAAATATCTTATAATCAATATTTAAAAGCGATATAGGTCTGTAGTTTTTAGATTGGGTAAGATCTTGATCTTTGGAATCAATGTTATAAATGCTGTTTTCCACGAAACACAGGACCCCTTAAAGAATAAAAGATCACAAAAGAAATTGTCTAGTTTCTTAAACTTAAGGGATTCATTTAATCCTATTCAAACCAATCTGTTGGCTTGGAGTGAATATATGCTAACCTCTCCCTCCACGCCCACTTTGCTATCACGTTAAGCAAGGTTTATTTAATTGGAAGTACTAGAGAGAAACACCATCCTTCCTGTGAGACCCCGGGGGGGAGGTATATGGATTTGTACAGTATTGGAAAGATGCTTAATTCAATTTTCTGCAAAGCAGAACCTGCAATCCAAATTTTGGATTAGTTGATAGAAATGAAGGGTTATTGTGTCCTGTGTTTTTCCCCCCATATTGGGCAGCTGGGCAATTCATCTGCTGAAGTCTGCTTCCCAACTGACCTGTCCAGTATTAGATCTGGAGGAAAGTTGTCAGGAATTATTTTCCTTAACAAATTCATCTAACAGCCATCTGGCAGCTCTATTCTTGCTGCACCTGCTGATCTCCTGCTGCATTTCCCCATAATCTGAGTAACTGAAGTGGTAATGATATAATTGTTGCATGTTTTTTTGTTTTGCTTTTTTACAAAGGCCACAGTAACTATACAGTTGTCAAAAATGGAATTGGCTTTCTCTTCTTGCTAAGAGAAGAGACAGCACAAAGATTTCTAGGGAGGTTTAGGACATTTTACTCCATTTAGATTTGCTCAATTATGTTGGCCTTTGTAATGAATGGATGCATGCATTTAGCATCTTTTGGGGCAAGAAGAGTGAAGATAGGTTGGATATCCAAAATTTTGTGACATTCCACATGGCATACCAGCTATCAACTTCTCTGCCCCACCTCTGCCAAATTCAGGTAGAGTAATAATAGCCATTGGCTGATTTCTTGCATCTGCACCTTTTTTGTCTAAAACTTCGTGCATTTGTTTTGATTTCAAAAGTGGATGGACAAAAGATTGCTTACTACAATGGAATGCCCTGCTAGTTAAATACTAGCAACTTAGTATAGTCAAGTAGTATAGGAAGCAATTTGTTATGTTTCTGGTCTTTACTCATTATTGTGGTTGAAACAAAGTCTTCTTTTTTACCCATTAACATTTTTAAAAGAATCTTGAAAGTACAGATAGAAGGCAATATCTGTAGCTCAGGATTGAACTATGGGGTCCTTAGAGCTCTTTGAGCAAGATGGTTTTCTTGCAGACATTTCATTACCAAACTAGATAACAGCATCAGTGCTTGAAGGGAGTGGTGTTTGCTCTTATTTTTATATACTCATGACTTGCCCTGTCAGTGTTGGTGAGAATGTTCTTTGCAGTTCTTTGATTAGGCAGTTGTTTGGAGCACACAAAACACTCCCATCAATACTGACAGAGCAAGCCACAAGTATATAAAAATAAGACCAAACACCACTCTCTTCAATGACCCCATGATTCTGAAAGTTGCACGAACAGTAAAATCAGACATAATCGTCAGGTTGGGCTGGCTTGAATCTTGCCTACTTGGACATAACCTTGCAATATTCTTGAAAGAATAATAATAATAAAAACCTCTCTCAGTGCTTTTTTTTAAATCTCCCAATCAAGTCTATTGTCTTCCTATTCTCTGGGAGACACCTATCCATGTGGTAAAGAGGACTGATCTGCTCAGGTTTTATTCCCAGGCATGTCCAGCTAGATGTTCTCACCACAAATAAGAACATTCCATATCCTGGAGTGGAAAAAGGAATAAGCTTTCCATATCACGGAGTGGTGAGTCAGCCTTGGAGTAGGCTACCCATTTTCTGAAAACAAATCCAAGTAGAAATGTAGAAAATAACTTGAAAATGACATGTTATTTATTTTACATTTTGATATACTTAGCAATGAATCTCTCCCTCCATCCCTCCCTTCCCCCTCCCTCCCTCTCTCTCCCTCCCTCCCTCCCTCCCTCTCTATTTAATATACCCACCCACTCCAGCTATCTGTTTATTCCACTGGACATATTGGAAAGATTAAGCAAGGGTGTTAGGTCAAAATTTTACCAGCTGTTTATCCTGTATCATATTTAAAACTTGCAAAAACATAGAAGGTCTCAGATCTTTGGAGCTCAGCAGCATTTTGTGATGACTTTGAAATCCCAAATCATATAGCGTGCAATAGGTTCTGTAAACTGCACAGTCAACTCTAAAATGTTACCTTTTTATGCAATTCCTGCAGGGAGCGTTAGTTGCCTTTTGTCACAGAAAACAGAGTAATTATCCTAGCTAAAGAATATGGAAGTGACTTTGAGCAGCAAGTTCAAAGAAATACAGCAGGAAAATTTATCAGCAGCAATACATATTGCTTGTACTATAGAAGGGGACATAACAACCATAGGGGGTATAGAGACATCCATTGTCTGTTTTGTATACTTGAAAGCACTAATTTGAAACTTACAGAGAACTAAGAGATGCAGGGAGTTTTTCCTCCTCCATCTCACCATCTACAATTGTCTTCATAGTGATGGTATCATTCTAGCAAACTGAGCATGCTAAGTAATATGCTGAATACATTAATCATTTTCTTGGGATTTAAGAATTTGGAAAACAAAATTTTCATTAACCTGGCACAAAAGGCTTTCAGAGATCATTGTACGTAATGTTTCATTAAGTGTGTATTGATGACGTAACAACTAAAAGAAGGTTTACACACTTAGCTTGTTTTTTTCCCACTGAAACAACAACGGGGAATATGTCACCACCTATAAAGAAAATCTATATAAGATGTTTTACAGATGGCATCTCCCCCCCACAAGACTAGCAAAAATGGATAAAAAAAACCTTCTTCGATATGTTGGAAATGTGAAAAACTGCTAGGGACCTACTATCACATGTGGTGGGAGTGCCCAAAAGCTCAAGAATTTTGGCATCAGATAAAAAATTGGCTGGAAGAGATATTATCACAAAAAGATCAATTAAAACCAGAAACTTTTTTATTAGGGATTACTAAGGATAAATTCAGTAAAGGATCTTTATATCTAGTACTGCACATTCTAGCTGCAGCAAGACTAGCCTATGCTCAGAAATGGAAGGGAAAAGAAACCCCCACCGAAGAAGAAGTAATAAATAAAATCCTATCCTGTGCCGAAATGGATAGGTTAACATTAGAGCTTAAGAACAAAACTGAAACAGACTATTACGAAATTTGGAATGAAATGTATAAATGGCTAGAGTTAAGGAGGAAGGGTGGGACAAATGTTGATTGATGAGACGATAGCTTAGAAATCTTTACACCAGTATTCTCTATAAGAAAGAATTGAAAGTTATTTAACTCTAATGTACACGATCGAAAGAATATTTACTAGAGAGATCACAGATTCTATACGTATATTTTGTTATATTGTAAAGAGACCTTTTTCTTTTCACAAGGTAATACTAATAGTATTGTTTAAGCCAGGGAAGTTGTAGCTTGTCCACTGTGTTTTCTGTGTTTTTAACTGTATATTCAATAAAATTTTGTAAAAAACAACAACAATGGGGAATATGTCAATGAAGACTCAATCGTCCCTGTAACAGATGTCTAAAGGTTGAATCGTGACAACTGGACCAAACTTTGTAAATTTGGTCCAATTGCTATGATTCAACCTTTAGGTGTCCTTGGCTTGGATGATTGAGTCTTCATTGATATAATGTAAGCCATTTAGGGGAGAAACCCCTGAAGTTGGTGTGGTAAGAGTTGGTACATTTCAACAACTCTCTGACTCTCTGCCTAACTAATTTTGCTCTGACTGATAAAATTGCTTAGATGAGCAACAAAACATCTCAGATTTACAAAGTTTGGTCCAGTTGCTCTGATCTAACCATTACACAACAACGGGTAATGTTATCTTCTTTCCTTGGCAATTTGCTGGCATTTTATGGCCTGCTTCTAGGTCTTTAACCAGCACAGGTACCACAACTAAATCATCATCATCATCATCATCCTCATCATCATCATCATCATTATTATTATTATTATTATTATTATTATTATTATTATTATTATTATTATTATTATTTTGGTTTTGTAACATGATACTTCTACCAAATAGACCCCTGCTAGACAAGAAGCATATTTGGTACTGTACAATTTACTTTAGTGATAAAATAAAATAAAATACGATTAAGCTTTAAGCAAAGACGTTATGTCAAGATTAACTTCAAAGGACAATGGCATTTACAGTTTTACATCTGTTGAGAAACATGCTGAAGTTCATCAGTACCAGGCATTGTAATAATAATTGGTAAATCAATATTAACTCGTAAAAGTTAATGCAGCAGGATTTTGTGAAATTGGAAGATCTTTCAGGGTTAAGGACTGTTTACTAAGTAGTGTAAGGATTTGTTTTCCCCTGGTTTCTCAACTGAGATTTAATTCTTTTTCTAAGCAGTAGCCAGCAATATCTTTTAAAATCCTCTCAAATCCTTCTCAAAAACATTCTTGCTAATAACAGCCAAAAAGGATGGCAATTTGTTCATTATTAAAGAGGCAGGGTGCCTTATGTGCTCCTGTATTAGCTCTGCATCAAACATCTGAAGATGACTTGACAAATGGATTTCCATTTTAGCAGTCCAATTTAATAGGCTATTTACCATTTACCGTATCACATTTTAATTTCTCACTTTTAAAGATTTTTTTCCTCTTAAGACACTTTATATTTGCCCCTTGGCTGTGCAATTTGAAGATTACTTACAGAATGATGAAGATATGCTCTCTTTTAAGATGAGAGCAGTCAAGGAACATTAGCCTACCCTTTTGCCCTGTGACATTAGGAAGAATATATATCACGAGCTAAGACTTTTACAGATTTCTCTCAAATTGTTTCCCATTCCTTTCAACAAAGGCAATTTAAGGGACATCCATGCAGATTTGACACAACCATACGCCAATTCATGTAAGGTTCTGGTCTAATAAAGTTTTGTTTCTTGCAAATTAGAAAAAAAAATTAGACTTTTCCTTGACTCTGAAGAAAATTATGCCAGTTTAAGCTATACGTCTTCCAATAATAGTTCTTTTTTTTTCTGTCACAGCAATAAAGCTGGCAAATGATGCTATCCTCAGTGATTTAATGTGAGACATTTAGGTGAGTTCCCTGGCTTGGTTTCCCATCTTACCAAGCATCTCATTTCAGTTTGAAAAACAGCCACTGATCACCTTTTTTAATTTGTGGTGAGGCAGGACTGGACTAGAAGGATGGTAGGTGGTTAGCAGAGAATCTCCCCTTCCTGTAATCCCTTCTTGGCACATGTCAGTCATGCTATTTCTTCCGAAAAACATTAAACTCTTAAACAGCCTAGGTAAGAGGCCACAAGCATGATAAAGGAGTGAATTTTGTCCTCAACTACTGCTGAAATAATGTCTGATCTGGTAGAGAAAGATGAAGGAATCCATTTCCGACTCCTCGTGGTACCCAGAGTTATTTTTTACTCATGATTGCTGAACAGGTTTTTTAAGCAACAAGAGGGCTATCTGTTGCAGTCATGTTTGTAAGACCTAACAAAACCTACTGAAAACCCCAAGCACAATAGATGTACTTAAGGAAGCTAAGTGTCCAGTAGTTTCCTCCACATCCTTTGAATAGGACTTAGTCTTTACAGGCACAGGCCAAATTCACAAGGAATCAATTTTACTCTTTCAAGAGCTCTCCCCACTATTATTCCTTTCTCTCACTTATTTTTAATCCCCATGCTTTCCAGAGAGAAACGGAAAGCAACATGTCCTTTACTGATGTGTGGTTATGAAATATGAAATAAGATTAATTCCCTACCATTTGTTGGATTAAGTTGCCAACTAAATTTTGGTTAAAAAAAATGTAAAGATCTGTCCACAAAGGGTTCTTTTCCCCTTTATGTAGAATTAATATTATAATATCAAAGTTTTATCTTAGTGGGTACATGGCTCCAAAGATTAGCCACATATTCTTTCAAGGATAAAACTGTTATCTAATTATCGTAACAGATAACCAAGAAAAAATCCATATTACCTGAGTGAATGCTCCTTGTGTTACTGAGTGACATGTATATATAACAAGGACATAAATGTGTTGTTGTTTTTTTGCTTCTCCAACAGATAATACATTTCTTAGATTGTGGTTGAAGTTTTCCTATTTTTCAAACCCCGGAATTTATTTACCATATTAAATTACTTACACTGAATCCTCCAATTACATTGAGACACAATCCTTCATTCAGACAGCTGATGCCGAGTAACCTGCAGTTGTCAATTACTTCCTCACAGTTTCTTCCAGTGTAGCCTGGCATGCAGCTGTAAATACAGCAACAGAGTTCAGAAGACTTGAATTCTGAAGTGCAAATTCATAGAACACAGAACACAGAATAATAGATCTGGAGGGAACCTTGGAGCTCTTCTAGTCCACCCCTCCCTGCTTGAGCAGGAGTCCCCAAATGATTCCCAAGTCTCCTTTCCAAAGCCTTCAAGGGATGGAGCTCCCACAGCTTCTGGAGTCAAGTTGTTCCACTGGTTAATTGCTCTCATGGTTAGGACATTTCTCCTTAGTTCTAGGTTGCTTCTCTCCTTGGTTGGTTTCCAACCAGTGTTTCCTGTCTTGCCTTTCAGTGCTCTTTTATGTAATTCTATTTCATATAATTCTGAAATTTAATTCTGAAATTTTATTTTAATTTCATTTAATTCTATTTCATTCATTTCAGGTTCCACCATAAACCACATTTCCACAGTGTGTTTCTTGTTATTTGGGCAGGACTTGATCAGAACAATAACAAATTCAAGCTACCTGCTGCTCATAATTTAGCCAGGTGAGGTACACTTTGGTAAACAGGAGTTCCCACCACCACCACCACCACTTTTATTGATTAAATGCCTTTATGACAGTGTTAAATACAACCTTCTGGAACTTTATATATATATTTAAAACAACTGCTTAAGAAGCAGTCGGCCCAGGTTCGACCTTCTGGAACTATATATATATATATATATATATATATATATATATATATATATATATATATATATATATATATATATATATATATATATATATATATATATATATATATATATATATATATATATATATATATATATATATATATATTCAACCTTGAGCTAAATAGATAATTACAAACTGTACAGCACCTTGGGGAAGCTATTACAATAGATGGCTCTATTACTGAGAAATGGAGGAAAGTAATGACAAATGAGATTTAGGACACTTAGCTAATGATCACTATATAATTGGTATGCTAACAGTTGTCAATAGCTGACAGAAACTGGCTTGAGGAAGCAATGATGAGTGGATAATGATATGAGTATTATTCTATTTCCTTAGTTATAATTATAGATTTTCTTTTAAGAAGAAAAATATTTCTTATCTGCAGTAGCTCAGGAGGAGCATCCACAGGAGCTGGCAATTTCCACTGCAGCATCACACTTATGCAAAATGAACCCTGAAATTGGGGAGACACTCAAAATGCCTGAAGATGTGTGCACATTCCTTTTAAATATACACAAATAATTTCTTGTTAGCTCCCCCAGCTTTAGTATGAGCTTCCCAAATCCCCAGGCTTCAAGATTTCCCAAATCCTCAACAGAAAAAAATTATACTATTTCCAATCACAAATTCTTCTTGGAAGATCCTCTGGGAATTCGTCCCATGCAAAGCATGATTGGACTGGTACACAAATCTCAGTATTCTGAAATAAAAGGGTTTCTCTCTTATCTAATTCCTTTTGGTACTTAAGATTCCTGAAAGCAAAAGAGCTGCAATGAATGGATGTTCCTTTGGAATCATGCTATTTTATGTAACACTGTCTTTTTAAAATTTGTATGTAATAAGTTGCAATGTATGGCAGTGAAAGTTGGACCATAAGAAAGGCTGAGCGCAAAAGAATTGAGGCCTTTGAACTCTGGTGCTGGAGAAGACTCCTGCGAGTCCCTTGGACTGCAAGGCGATCAAACCGGTCAGTCCTAGAGGAGATCAACCCTGACTGCTCTTTAGAAGGCCAGATCCTGAAGCTAAAACTCAAATACTTTGGCCACCTAATGAGGAGGAAGGACTCACTGGAGAAGAGCCTAATGCTGGGAAAGATTGAGGGCAATAGAAGAAGGGGACGACAGAGAATGAGGTGGCTGGATGGAGTCACTAAAGCAGTAGGCGTGAGCTTAACTGGACTCCAGAAGATGGTAGAGGACAGGAAGGCCTGGAGGAACATTGTCCATAGGGTCGCGATGGGTCGGACACGACTTCGCAACTAACAACAACAACAAATGTAATAAGAGCAAACCCCATTCCCCTCTAGGACTGATGATGTTACCTAGTTTGGTAATGAAATGTCTGCAAGAAAAACTACTAAGCTCAGAAAGCATGAATAACTCCACAATTTATCCACAAATGTAGACAACGTGAACATGGGGCTACGCTAATTAACTTATCTTTGCCTTTGGTAACTTCATATACAGCATTAATATCTGCAACCGGGAAGCTTCTTTAAATCCACTATCTTCCATTCAATCAGGCTCCTAAGTGCATGAAGTATATCTAAGTGTATCAGCCTTCCAATCAAAGGGAAATATAGCAGAGACAAAGTGGGTGTTTCTTCTTGCTATCTACAGTATTCTTAATATCTCTGCTGATCAATAGGATAAAAGGTGCAAAGATCAATGCTTCTGGAACCCATACGAATGTCTCAAAAATTCTCTATTAAAAGAAAGTTACAGGTAAATTCTCTCAGGTGGAATGAGAACAACAAGGAGAAAAAATGGCTGAGCCATAAGCGTTTAAAGCATTTATCACATTTTCTTAAAGACTTTTTATGATACTTTAGTGGTCTAGAAAACATGGGAATCAAAAAGGAGTGAAGAATTGCTGTAATCTATTGTGATATATATTGCTAACCCCTAGCTACCTGTATCTACCCATAGTACTTGACATTTGCTGGAAGAAAGTGCTATATTAGATTCTTAAATCAAGTCTGTGCAGAATAAAAAGACTGAAAAGGTGAAATTAGGATACAGGATACTCATATATCAGAGCTGAAGTCAAGAAAATTAAATTGAATCTTTTTGGTTATATGTTTAGAATGGAAAACAATTCTTCCCAAGTGAAAGGAACTAGTATTTTATGAGGCAGATGGTTAGAAGCAAGAAAACAGGACAAATAATCAACTACAGATAAAACTAGATAACTAAAATCAAATGGAGGAAATTGGAGGAACTTCAAAATGAAATGGAAGAAATGATGCCATATTGGCAGTGGTGCCGTCAAAAAAAAACAACACCTGACTACAAACAGACATAAAAACAAGCCTAGGTTTGGACATATCCTGGGGAAGTATCACTTATGCTTTTGTGAGGTACACAGTCTGATGTTCCCTTCCATATTATTTAACTTAAAATATTTGTGTTACTTTTAGGATTTTATTTTAACTTAAAATAAAAAAAATAAAAAATGGTCACCAATAGGCTGATGATATTCAGTCTATCATTCCACCTAGGACAGGCAGAAGATGTAGTAGATTTTCCATCTTAGGGTCTGGAAGATGTTAGAATTTACATAGGAATGAAACTGACTAAAATTGGGAATCTCAGAAAAAGAGACTTCCTGTTTATACAAAAAAACCTTGGAGTTGTAGTAGTATCTACCATAACTCTGTAGAACAGTCATAATCCCATGAAATTATCAAGGGTGCAACTTCAGAGTCTTCTTCCACCCACAGCTCCTGCTAGAGACACAGGTGGAATCAAGGCCAACATATTCTTTGCTCAGCTTCAACTGGTGTACTACTTACATGCTTTTAAAGTAGGAAAACATAGCAACAATTACCCATGCTCTTATTATTTCATATTTGGATTACTGCAATGAACTTTATTTATTTATTTATTTATTTATTTAATTTGTATACCGCCCTTCTCCCTAGGGACTCAGGGCGGTGAACAGGGCAATACATAAAAACTAGATACAAAAATTAAAATTATTAAAACATGATTAAACAATGACCATAAATTAATACAAATTTAAAATTAAAGTCATTTATAAAAATCCCACCCCGTCCCATCAGGCCAGGCCAGCTTGTTTAAAGAGATAAGTTTTAAGATCGCGCCGGAAGGAGCGGAGATCGGGCGCCATCCGGAGCTCAACCGGAAGATGTTTCCATAAATCCGGTGCACCCACAGAGAACGCTCTCCCCCTGGGGGCCACCAGTCGGCATTCTTTGACCGGTGGCACCCTGAGGAGGCCCTCTCTGTGGGAGCGTACTGGGCGGAGGGAAGTTGATGCCGGCTGCAGGTGCTCCCCAAGGTATTCTGGACCCATGCCATGAAGGGCTTTGTAGGTCATTACCAACACCTTGAACCTCACCCGGAAGACAACTGGTAACCAATGCAGCTCGCGGAGTAAAGGTGTGACATGGGAGTATCGGGAGACTCCCAGTACAACTCTCGCGGCTGCATTCTGTACCAGTTGGAGCCTCCGAGTGGTCTTCAAGGGTAGCCCCATGTAGAGAGCGTTGCAGTAATCAAGACGAGAGGTCACGAGCGCATGAGTGACCGTACGCAAGGCATCCCGGTCTAGATAGGGCCGCAACTGGCGCACCAGGCGAACCTGGGCGAAGGCCCCCCTAGTCACAGCTACAATATGGTCTTCTAAGGAGAGTTGTGAATCTAGGAGGACTCCCAAGTTGTGAGCCCTATCTACAGGAGATAATGACTCACCCCCCATAATGAGGGGTGGGATATCCTGAATATCCCGAGATGCCGGTACGCACAGCCACTCAGTCTTGTCAGGGTTGAGTCGAAGCCTGTTCCTCCCCATCCAGACCCGGACCGCCTCCAGGCACCGGGACATCACGTCGAGGGCATCACTGGGGTGGTTTGGGGTCGAAATGAAAAGTTGGGTATCATCAGCATACTGATGATACCCAACTCCAAAACCACGAATGATCTCACCCAGCGGTTTCATGTAGATGTTGAACAGGAGAGGCGAGAGGACCGACCCCTGAGGAACTCCACAAGCGAGAGGCCTCGCGGTCGACCTCTGCCCCCCTGCCAACACCGACTGCGAGCGTCCCAGGAGATAGGAGGAGAACCACTGAACAACCGTGCCTCCCACTCCCAATCCCCTGAGACGCCGCAGCAGGATACCATGGTCGATGGTATCGAAAGCCGCTGAGAGGTCTAATAGGACTAGAACAGAGGAATATCCCCTGTCCCGGGCCCTCCAGAGATCATTCACCAGCGCGACCAATGCCGTCTCCGTGCTGTACCCGGGCCTGAAGCCCGATTGGTACGGGTCTAGATAATCCGCTTCATCCAGGACCAGAGGGAGCTGATGCGCCACCACACTCTCAACAACCTTCGCAAGAAAGCGAAGGTTGGAGACCGGACGAAAGTTATTCAAAACAGCCGGGTCCAAGGCAGGCTTCTTGAGGAGAGGTCTCACCGCCGCCTCTTTCAAGGCGGCGGGAAAACTACCCTCACTCAGAGAGGCAGATATAACCGCCTGGAACCAGCCTCGTGTCCCCTCCCGGGCTGCATAAACCAGCCAGGAAGGGCACGGGTCCAATAAACATGTGGTGGAGCTCAGCCTCCCCATGATCCTGTCCACTTCCTCCGGAGTCACAGGATCGAACTCCTCCCAGGTGACATTGACAAGACCGCTCGTGTCCTGATCGTCCGATACTGCCCAGTCGGAGTCCAAACCGGTCCGAATCCGAGCGATTTTGTCCAACAGATGTTTGACTAAATTCCTCGGCACGCCCCTGCAAGGGTTCCCCACTCACCTCCTGATTAAGGAGGGAGCGGGTCACCCTAAACAGGGCGGCCGGGCGATTATCTGCGGACGCGATGAGGGCAGCGAAGTAGTTAGATCTCGCTACCCTCATCGCTGCGAGATAAGACCTAATATGGGTTCTTAGTCGCAATCGGTCGGATTCAGATCGGCTGGACCTCCAAACGCTCTCTAGGCCCCGTCTCCGATGCTTCATCTCCCGGAGCTCCGCGGAGAACCATGGAGCCCATTGGGATCTGCGCCGGGTCAGGGGCCGCAAGGGTACAACTCGGTCAAGTGCCTCCGTGGCCGTCCTTTAATTTATCCCTTGCAGACTCAATGTTTAACAGAGTAGAAATCCACACGCTGGTGAATGCAAGTTACCCTAGCAGTGCCACAACAATATTGTCAGTGTTACTAGTTTGGTTCTGGGTACAAATCATAGGTAAAGGTAAAGGTAAAGGTTCCCCCGCACATGCGTGCTAGTCGTTTCCGACTCTAGGGGCCGGTGCTCATCTCCGTTTCAAAGCCGAAGAGCCAGCGCTTGTCCGAGGACATCTCCGTGGTCATGTGGCCGGCATGACTAGACGCCAAAGGCGCACGGAACGCTGTTACCTTCCCACCGCAGTGGTCCCTATTTTTCTACTTGCATTTTTACGTGCTTTCGAACTGCTAGGTTGGCAGAAGCTGGGACGAGTAACAGGCGCTCACTCTGTTACGCGGCACTCGGGATTCGACCCGCCAAACTGCCGACCTTCTGATCGACAAGCTCAGCGTCCTAACCCACTGAGCCACCAAATCATAGTGTTGGTTTATTATTTAAAAAGCCAGCTATCATAGAACATAGAACATCAGAGTTGGAAGGGACATTGGAGATCTTCTAGTCTAATCTCTGCTCAAGCAGGAGACCCTATACCATTTCAGACAGGTGGCTATCCAATCTCTTCTTAAAAACCTCCAATGATGGAACACCCACAACCTCTGAAGGCAAAGCTGTTCCACTGGTCGATTGCTCTCACTATTAGGAAATTTCTCCTCAGTTCTAGCTTGGCTCTGTTCTTGATTAGTTTCCATCCATTTTTTTTTTTAATTTTGCCTTTGGTGCTTTGGAAAATAGTTTGACCCAGTCTTGTTTGTGGCAACGCTTCAAATATCGGAACACTGTTATCTCACATCTCATCAGGAGATCATCTACCCATTCTGTTTGCTTGACCCAGAGAAGGATGCTCTTGTTTCTTCTCCTCATTATTTTCCTTCCCTTCCCTTTTCTCCCCTTCCCTCCTCCTACCCAGTCAATGGATGGAGATGCTATCACACATTTCCTTGAAATTGTAACTGGAAGAGTGATATGTTGATAATGCACTGGTGCTTCTGGAAATTAGATATGGTAAAATAAAATCCCTAAGTCTGTGCAGAAAAAAACCTGAAAATTACAGTGGAAGCACCTTTTTACACTTGTAAATATCTATTACACACATTGATACACTTTGAAAATGACTTGAGTAAAGGGAGACCAGAAACTGACCTTAATCTGAACAAACTTCTAAATGACCTCTCAGAAGGTTTATTTTAAATCCTAGTCTATTTCAGATGGAGTCAGAAATGCAATGCAAAATGATACAATTCTGGAAAGGTCTATTTGAGCAAAAAATAAATGACACCGGAGGAAATTCCTGGCTTTAAGAATGCTTGAAGTAGCAACAAGAGCCCTTCAGCCGTCCTTTTCAGAAATAGGTAAGCTTTTTCAATCTGAGAAAGATTTCTTTCTTATTATGTTCTAAATTAGTCTTTAAAATCCAAAGAAGAGAAATCATTCAAAGACATGAAAACAATTATCTCAACCCTAAACAGGAAGCAGAATCTTTCAGCTTTCAGAGGTGCCATTGGACTAGGTCTGGAAGCACATTCTTACTTACTTACTTACAGAAACAGAATTTGTCTACTTCCTTCAGGAGTGCTTGAAACTGAATAATAACATCTCTCTCTCTCTCTCTCTCTCTCAATCACTTCATTCAACCATGGAAGGTTTGAGATTGGCCTTTCTTTGGAAATCTAATAATTGCCCCATTAAACAAGGAGTCATCCTTGTCTCTTCGCACGTCCTTTAAGGCCTATTATAGTAATTCCCAGTAATCACTGATGCCAACAACAAATCACCACTTCTTTGTTTTCAAATTTCAAAAATTTCTGCTTGCTTACAAATTTCCCAAAACCATATACAGAGTTTGTATTCAGATGAGGTCAGACTTTCTGTGGGCATTTTCTTTCTCACTGGACAGACTGAGAATAGCTCCCTGACCCTACACAGACACACTACACTTGATATTAACCCAAAGGCTGAGAAGTGATATCGGCAGCTCCTCTTTACTCAATATGTTAAAGCAAAAGCTCTAGAAGGCAGCTTCGCTAGCCTGCTAAGGTATATCCATAGGACTTGTTAAAATTTTGCCATGTTGACCTGAAGTCTTTTCAGTGGTGGTGTTTTTTTTAACAGAGTTCTAGAAGTTCTTTTGAGGAAATAAAAATCTATAACTGACAATCTGAAGGCGTCTACGGAGATTCTTAGTCATCCAGGTCATGGTTGTCCCAAAGGTGCTTTTTCACATGGTTGTCCCAAAGGTGCTTTTTCACTTTCTTTGTTTTCCTTGCAGATGTTTCACTTCTCATCCACTGCTTGGATGAGAAGTGGAATGTCTTCAAGGAAAAACAAAGAAAGTCCAGTCGCCTTGTGAAAAAGTACTATTGGCAATCCAGAGGAAAGACAGGACACACCGATTGCCAGGCATCCTCAGAGTTTATTTGTAGGCCCCTTTGGACAGAACAAATGATTTACTCCCGAGTGCCGCATAACAGAGTGAGCGCCTGTTACTCGTCCCAGCTTCTGCCAACCTAGCAGTTCGAAAGCACGTAAAAATGCAAGTAGAAGAATAGGGACCACTACGGTGGGAAGGTAACAGCGTTCCATGTGCCTTTGGCATCTAGTCATGCCGGCCACATGACCATGGAGACGTCCTCGGACAAGCGCTGGCTCTTCGGCTTTGAAACGGAGATGAGCACCAGCCCCTAGAGTCGGAAACGACTAGCACGTATGTGCGGGGGAACCTTTACCCTTACCTTTACCTATCAAGGCTAGTGGTGGCTGGTAAATGTTTAAGAACTAGCTTTTTTGGCTCCATTACTGCTACCACAGAGAAACTGATTGGCATGTAGACATCACGGTTCAGCTCTGCCCTTGCTTATAAATTTAACAATTTAACAGTTGGCTCTCGTGAGATGATATAAACCAGCTCAAGCACTTCAGTGCCCCAGGTACATGCTGAACTCAATGTGCTTGACTTGCAGGGATAATCAATATACAGTAAGGATACAAGGATTGCTTTTAAAGCACTTAGAGTGGGTTTGCATCTAAAACAAATGATGTCATGGCATAACTCATCAACTAAGGTATGTCTGATAATATCTTAGCTAGAGGTTACAAGCAAAAAGTGGGTTAGATTGCAAAGCCCAGGTAGTGGAACCAAACACCTAAAATATTGTTCACATCCTCAATGTACACCAATTGGAACTCATTTAATCATTCCTATACAGTATGATTGACTAGATTCCAATAGTTCATGGCCCACAAACAGCTAGAATGGAAGAGATTTTTATTAAAAAAAATTGGTTAGCCCATCAATGTAATACAGATCAGGAAATGATTCTACATGTTTGACTATATGCTGCCTTGCTTCCCTGTTACATTCCAGGAAGTTGGTGGGGAGGCAGTTTGAGTTCCTTTTTTCTATTTTTTTCCACTTTCTGGGTTTGTTTTTTAATTGTTGCCACATAATTTCTCCAAGGTCATTTCTGTGCTTCCTTACAAAATCATCCCTGGAATGATAGGATCCTCAGATTGTTTAAAACACAATCAGGTGTCACATGTTCCCAAATCACTTTGGGGTGCAAATTCTTTTTCATCAAAAGACTGGTTTTTAAAACAAAAACAAGGAGGAGGAGGAGGAGGAGGAGACCTCTAATGATATCTCTCTATGTGCAAATTTCCTTTTCAACTTGACATTCCTTGCAGAATAAGGGGCTGCATCTGACACCATATTCAAGTTTCTTAGGCACCCCAGTGGACAACCGTCCTTTTACCTACGTAGCAGAAATTTTAATATTCTATTTTTACAGATACTCTAAAAAGTTGTGTTTCTTTACTGCATTTTAAAAATGCATGATAGAACCTTCTCTAAGGCATCCAAATAAAAGCTAAGCAAGTGTGAAGTCTACAAATTTTACATCAGAGGAAAAGATCTATAAAACTATGTAAAAATGGACTAGAATTAACTATGCGTGAACCTGGTCTTCTGTAGTTAGTAGAAAAGCACTGATCTATTTCCAACATGCAGACTGATGAGTGGCATTGTGAATTATTATCAGAAATCTATGAATTAAGAATGAGTATCTACATTTTTCTTTTCCCAGACATGATGTTATACCTGCACTGAGCAAGAGATCTGCCTTTCCAACTTATTTAAATTTCATCTTGAGTTAGAGAAATATATATTTTATCTTAGAGAATTCACACAGAAATAGTGTAAAATCCCTTCTATGCTTTACTTTTTAGTCTCCCACTTTCAGTCTCCTGGCCACTGAAAACAAAAGTTGCCTTTCTTTATAGAACCTCCCCAACCATATACAGGCTGGACTAATAAAGCCATTATTTTTTATTGCAATTTTCCCCCCCTAAAATCGAGATGAAAATGTAAACTACAAAATATTGAAGGAGATGTTACCTGCAATGATAGCTCTCCACCTCATCAATGCAACTGCCATTATTTAGGCAGGGGGAAGGTTCACAAAGCGTCGCCATCTTTTCACAGAATTTACCTGTGAACATTGGCAAGCAGGTACATGACACATCCTGCAAAAAAGAGAGATTTCTTAAATTGAATTTGCAAAACAGTCCAGAATGAAGGATGGTTCTTAAATGTCCATCATATCTTCTACAATATACTAAAGAAGGATTCCATTTCTAGTAAAAACCCTATCCAAAACCTACTTTTGTGCAGTCCGTGGTACTCTCCGATCTTGGTTGTTTTCTTGCAGACGTTTCCTTACCCCTGTAGGTAACATCATCAGTGCTAAAGGAGCGAGATTAGTTTTCTGTTTATATATAGTGGTTTGTCCTGTCAAAGTACATGAGTGTTCTTGGCAATTCCTTGATTAGGCCGTTGTTTACTGAGTTGCTAGTTCCATGACTCAGGTATTGTTTATTGCTTGGAATTAATCTCTGCTTAGCTGGAGGTTGATTGCTGGTCAGGAGGTGTTGTGGTCTTTTAGCTTTTTGACTGTAGTTTTTGAATGGCATGTATGTGTTCTTTATCTCTGTGTGCCCATTGATGGCTGATTTGTCTGAATGCTAGGCTTCCAGGAATTCTCTATTTTTTTTTATTTATCTTAGTCAAGGATGCTCACCATCTCCCATTTGAAACTATGGTAAAGTCTGTCCCAGTGTTGTGCAGTTAAGGAGCTTTCGTAATATCTTCTGGTTATTAGCTTGTGTTAGTTGAAGCCTACTTCCTTAGAAAAGCTATCCAAGAAAAGGGGGAAAAATAGGTGTGATGATGATTTTAAAAAGGGGCAAAGCTATTTCAAAATTATTTAGTATTTATTTTTTTGTTTGTTTGTTTATTACATTTATACGTCGCCCATCTCACTGTCAAATGATTCTGGGCAACTTAAGACTGGATAGCTTATTGTGCATCATAAATGCACAATAGTAAAGAATCAACATGAACTGGCAATGGGTATTCTTGTGTAACCAGTTCTTTGCAGGCAAGAAGCGAGATGGGAGGTTGCAAACAGGAACATGCTTTATTTAGGCAAACAGGAACAGAACTGAAACAGAGGCTGCTGTGCAGCTATTTATATGGTTGGCCACTAGACAGTGGCCACTAGGTTTAAAGGAACCCCAAATCATCCAAAGATCTTCTTGGAGATAACAAGTCTGGCTTAGTCAGTGACTGTTACACAGACACACCATTGAGCAACCTTAAGCAGCATTCAAACAGACATGTGAATCAGTTCAAGTAAAAATCCCAATACATTACAGGTATAACACCGTTATTATAAATCAACAGTTCAAGATTGACCAAATATACTTGGTTTGTTTTTTTAATGCAAAATCGTATTTCTGCTCGCCTCTAACCCAATGTACGCTTTAGCGCTAATTCTAGAGATGCTTGAACAATTCGACCTTTGAAAATTCCAATAATAGACTGACTTCTCAAGCTAGCAATTAATTACAGGTGACTAATATATTAATCTATTTTGCATTTCTTAACAGAGATTCTTTGCTTAAAGGAAAAATAGTTTCAAAGTGCATTTCAACATTCACATTTTGACAGCAAAATATTTTAAATATGTTTTCAAGTACATACTGTACACAAACATGGAGCTTTATGTGGATTTCTGTGTAAGAGATTAACCATTAAACAACTGTCAAAAAAAGCAGTCCCAGCACTTTCTAAGGCATGAGGAATGAGGAAAATGAACCCCAGTACACATTTCTATCATCGGATATACTGCCCTTCCTTGTATAAATTTTTATTCTGTAACAATAATAAAAACAACCATGGAAAACATGCAAAAATAGCTCTAAAATAGACTTTGTGGAGGGCCGAAATCTCCCTCCTTCACTCAGTAAAAAGAGAATACCCAGGTCCATAAATACATTTTTCTTCTTTTCATTTAAGAACTTACAAGGAAAGGGGCCACAAAGGATTTGCTCTACTTTCATACTGTTTTAAAGAGGTAATTTTAATTTCCTTTGTAAATCCAATAAACTGGCCTAAGGAGAACATGATTTGTATCTTTTTAAGCAGTTGCTTTCAGCAGTTAAATTGCATTTTTCTCCAAGGGTCATAAAATACTTCAGGGACTGCACTCAGAATAAACTTGTTGTTTTATTGTTTGCCTGGTTATTTGGGAATTGTGATACCAAAAAGAAAAGAAAAAAATATTTGCAATGGAAGCATTTTGAAATTCACCATTTCCCTGGTCTATACAGGGGTTTCATCTTAGGAACGATATGTTCCATTTCAGGTTTTGCTATTCTAATGGATATTTTTTTCTGATGCTCTCCTGTTATTTCTCTCTCTCTCTCTCTCTCTCTCTCTCTCTGTCTCTCTCTTTTAAAAAGCTTATTTTGATGCTGCTTTTTGAGGGTTTATATATGTGAAATAATAATAATAATAATAATAATAATAATAATAATAATAATAATAATAATAATAATAATAATAATAATAATAATAATAATAATAATAATAATAATAATATTTATTTATATACCGCCCTTCTCCCGGAGGACTCAGGGCGGTGAACAGGGCAAATATAAAAAATACAAAAATACAAAAGTTAAAAGGAATTAAACATATGCCCAACTAAAAACAGTGAATACAAATATTAAAATAACAATAAAAAACCCCACCCAACCCCCATCAGGCCAGGCCGGCTTGTTCAAATAAGAATGTCTTTAGATCGCGACGGAAGGAGCGAAGGTCGGGCGCCATCCGGAGCTCAACCGGTAACCAATTCCATAGCTCCGGGGCGCCCACAGAGAAGGACCTCCCCCTGGGGGCCACCAATCGACATTCTCTGATCGGTGGCACCCTGAGGAGGCCCTCTCTGTGGGAACGCACAGGGCGGAGGGAAGTTGATGCCAGCAGCAGGTGTTCCCTAAGGTACTCCGGACCCATGCCATGTAGGGCCTTAAACACCATTACCAGTACCTTGAATCTCACCTGGAAGACAACTGGCAACCAATGCAGCTCACGGAGCAGAGGTGTAACATGGGAGTATCGGGAGACTCCCAACACAACTCTCGCGGCTGCATTCTGTACCAGTTGGAGCCTCCGAGTGGTCCTCAAGGGCAGCCCCATGTACAGAGCGTTGCAGTAGTCCAGATGAGAGGTCACGAGCACGTGAGTGACCGTACATAAGGCATAAATAATTAGTGGAACAAATTGCCTCCAGAATTTGTGGGGGCTTCACTGGAGGCTTTTAAGATGATATTGGACAACCATTTATCAGAAATAGTATAAGGTCTCCTGCCTGAGTAGGATGTTGGACTAGAAGACCTCCAAGCTCCCTTTCAACTCTATTACTCTGTTAAATGTTGCTTTTGCATTTTATTGTTACATCACCTAGGGGGCATGCTCTGTCTTGAATACTCATCTGAAAAATAAACAGTTAATAACATAAATATAGAGTTTATACACTCAATTTGGGGTGGCTAGGCCAAGAACTCTTGCCTCTAAGTTCTAAATATAGCAGGACTTATTTCTGGGTAAACAACATACAGTTCTGTTGTTCCAACTGTCACATATAAATGTGCTGTGAAGAAGCTTTGTGGAATTGAATCTAATTTTGACTCGGAAGTTTATAGGTCTTTTCCTTAAACGGATTGTTAGCAAAATAGCAAAACTGTGTAGGAGCTAAGAATGGGTGAGAACTTTATTCCATTTTGCTTCCTATTTCCTGGATTAATATATGGGCCAGATGGTGCGCCTCTTCTTCTGCTAACACAGTTCTCAGTTCAAGATGGTACTTGAAAGAGAAATATTTATACAAAACCATTGAATTCCACTCTGCAAATCTTCAAAATTTCATTTAGCCCGCTTTAGTCTCTAGCTCCTTCTTTTGAGTGCTTGGGACTTTACCATTTGATTTTTAATCTGTTTGCTTGTATGATACTTTAATATTTTGAAATCTAGAAATCAAAGTCACGATGAAAGAAAGAAACCCTTTTGAAAATATACTTTTAGGAGAAGAGCAGGATGAGCTGGAAGATGGAGTTAAATGTGTCATTGTTTGGAATCCTTGCATTGTCCCAAAAGAACCAAGTCGAGACTGCTGTAAATTCTGTTGTTATTATTGTTGTTGCTGCTGCTGCTGCTGCTGTTGTTGTTATTTTAATAAATTTATTTATCACTCATCTTGTATCAAAACAACTTTGAGTGGTTTATCTTTATCAAGTGCCAATTTAACTTTGACTGCCAGTTGATTCTTGTTTAAAGGTAGCAGTTATAAAATCTTCTATGCTTTGAAGTCAGTGAAACTCCTGGTTATTTGCACCTGACAATGCTTTTATTATCAATTTTTTCCCCTCTTCAATTTACATTTGTTAATTTTAAAAACAAACCATTTGCGGGAGCAATCAATAACTTATAAAGAGTAAAATAAAGTATCACAGACTGGTAAATTTGTTATTGTTGTGATTTTCAAGATGAAAGTGAAATAATAATAATAATTTAGATAATTTAATAAAATAGGGAAAAGAATGGGAACACAAAGGTAGATTGCAGAAGCATGTTTTACTGTCTTATGGGAGAAATGTTAGTGCTGCCTCGATGCTAATACAGATAGCTCTCAAGTTACCATCATTCATTTAGCGACTACTCAAAGTTATAGCAGCATTAAAAAAGTAACTTATAGGTCCTTATGCTTATAACTATCACAGTATCCCCACAATTAGTTGATCCGAAATGGCACAATATAAGAGTTTCCTGCTTTAGCAGGGGGTGGGATTGGAAGACCTCCCAGGTCCCCTTTCATCTCTGTATTCTGTGGGTGCTTGGCAACCGGCATGTCTTTACAATGGCTGCAGTGTCCCAGGGTCATGTGATCATCACTTGCGACCTTCCCAGCCAGCTTTTAAAAAGCAAAGTCAATGGAGGAGGCCAGGATTCACTTAAGACCTGCAGCAGGTTACTTAACACGCGTGGCAAAAATTTCATAAATTTGGATGTGACTCATTTAACAACCAGTTTGTTTTAGCAATGGAAAGTTTGCCCCCTTCAACTGTGGGGATGACCTGAAAAGAAATTTTGCCCTTCCCCCACCACCGAAAGGCACACATTTATCCATTATATAGAAATTATACTCACATTTGGCCGATCATGACATATGCCTCCATTCTGGCATGGTCCCGAAAGACATTCATTGATATCAGTTCCACAATCAGGCCCAAGGAATCCAGGAGGACAGGCACAACTGTACCCAGAAGGATTATTGTGGCATACAGCTTCATTCTGGCATGGCTGAGAACTACATGGTTTCACAGGCTCTTCGCAAAATGGACCTTAAAAGCAATCAGCGGGAGAGAGAAAAACTATTTGTTAGAAAATGGGCAAAAGCTCTTATTGTGTCCTGTCAATGTATTAAAGATTAAAGTTGTGCATTAGGCTTTCAAAATAATGGGCAGAGATCATCACAGATTTCTAAGGCATTTCTATCTGTATAGAAAACTCCTTTTGGCTTTTCCTCCCAATATTTGCTTGGAGGTGTCATGTAAGAAAAGAAAATATCCCTCAGTACAATCATTCTTGGATTTGTACAGACTTGATACTGATTAATTTCTCAATACAAATAAATATTTCTCCTGGAGATACAGGAAATCTCAGAAACATTTTTTTTGGCAGATGGAAAACTGCTTGCAGTTTTCTTGCAGTTCCAATTCAAGCGGCTATAAGAATTTCCTTTTGTTGAAGACTTTTTGGGGAAACCGATTATCCTAAGTTCATATTTCCCATCATTGGGAAATCCCATTGTCATGTTTCTGCTTGCATCATAAAATAAAATATTTTGACATAGAGTGTTATGTCATGGTCTCTGGTGAGTCGGAATGAAGAAACATGGTTCTTCAGAGAGCAACTCATTCTTTATTAGTTATGACAGAGCTTAACCTGTGCTGTGCCCAGCCACTATATATAACATCCTTTCTGGTTGGCTTATGTTTCAAATGTATTTATAAAATTTATCTTATTAAGTCACTATGTGTCCTGTTTTCAAAGTTCTTATTTAAACTTAATTTCCCCTCAATATTCAAACCATTCTTATCAGTCATAATTTTCTCAAAGTTTATTACCTTTAAATATCCAAACTTTTCATTCATATACACCATCCCAATATTTTCACATTTCATATATTATAAAAAGTACTATACTAGTATATCTTATAACATCCACATGTAACATCTTTTCTGGTCGACTTATGTTTCAATTGTATTTGTAAAAGTCATCTTATTAAGTCACTATATGTCCTGTTTTCAAGATTCTTATTTAAGCTTAATTGCCCCTCAGTATTCAAATCATTTTTATCAGTCATAATTGTCTCAAAATTAATTACCTTTAAATGTCCAAACTTTTCATTCACATAGATAACATTTTTACATTTCATATATTATAAAAAGTACTATACTACTTATATATCTTGTCCCTCTTACTGTAGGGTCCCTTTATATTCAAAATTTATCTGTTCTTTTAACCATATTCAAACAAGTGTTTAATCATATAGTATTCCATCTGGTAAGTCAAATCAAATCTCTTGAATCTAACTCTAGCCTTCTTCTTTTGCCAAGTAGTTTTCCAAGTCAGTATGTTCCACTTGCCAGGGGATTCCTGTATTTTTGTTAGTGTTGTTGGGAGTAAGAAAGACACATTGAGTAGGATGCATGCTTTTTGTCTCCTGAACTCTAATGATTCTCCTGACAGCTCTAAAGTACATTTTGTTAGATCTTCTTTCTTATCCTCAAATTTGTTTTGAAGTCCTGAAAGGTAAAATACCTTTTCCATTTTCATGGCTGTGACAAAATCTTGTAGATTTTCTTCTGTTTGTGTTAAATTGTGGTTCTCTTCATTTGTAGCTTCCCTATTTAAGTCACTTTCTTCTGGTTTGTTTTCTGTTATCTGATTTGTTAGTTCATTCTTTATTGTCATTTTCTGAGAGGTTTTTAATTTTAAGTTTAGGTTGAAGATCTGCTCATTTATGTCATCAAAGTTGTTTTTAATCTCATCATGGTTTGAAACCATTGTCATTTGAATCTGTTGCAGCACTGCATACATTTCCTACTCAGTATTTGCCTGTCTTGGAGTATTGCTCCTGCAGATCTCTGATGTTCCAGGCTAGGGCCTTCAGAAGGGAATATTAGGTGTGGTTTCCTATTATTTTTTGATAGGTATGCAATTTCCATTTTGTCTCCCCCCTCCAGACAGTCTTTCACCAGTACCATAGTCTCTGTGATTAGGCTTATCAAACCAGCCAATCTTAAAATCCAAACACCCAAATCTTATATAGTTCTTATCTTTATATATGGTTATTGTAATCCGATACATTTCCAATTGTCAAAGCAGCATTGAAAGCAGTGTTTTATAACAGTTCTTCTGTTCAGGGGTCTGAGAATAATCAACCAGCCAGAAGTGCAGTCCAGTATGTTTAGCCACCTAAAAGCTTTCCAGTAAATTCCCCCCAGAAGATTAGCCAAAAATCAAGGGTTTTTTTTCTCTGCAAACAATTCTAGGGCTTAGAAATCACAGTCCAGAAGGTCAGCAGTTTTTAAAACAAATGTAGTTCTCACTCTGAAGTAAATAGCCCTGTTGTATTTTCTTTCTTCTGTTCCCAGCTGTTGTTTTGAGTAAAAACCACTGAGGTTCAAAGGAAAAAGTTTTTTTCTATTTCTGGGCTTCTTGCCAATTTCTGAGTCAATGCACCTATTGTTGTAGTTAGTTGCGAAGTCGTGTCCGACCCATCGCGACCCCATGGACAATGTTCCTCCAGGCTTTCCTGTCCTCTACCATCTTCTGGAGTCCATTTAAGCTCACACCTACTGCTTCAGTGACTCCATCCAGCCACCTCATTCTCTGTCGTCCCCTTCTTCTATTGCCCTCAATCTTTCCCAGCATTAGGTTCTTCTCCAGTGAGTCCTTCCTCCTCATTAGGTGGCCAAAGTATTTGAGTTTAAGCTTCAGGATCTAGCCTTCTAAAGAGCAGTCAGGGTTGATCTCCTCTAGGACTGACCAGTTTGATCGCCTTGCAGTCCAAGGGACTCGCAGGAGTCTTCTCCAGCACCAGAGTTCAAAGGCCTCAATTCTTTTGCGCTCAGCCTTTCTTATGGTCCAACTTTCACTGCCATACATTGCAACTGGGAAGACCATAGCCTTGACTATACGCACTTTTGTTGACAGGGTGATGTCTCTGCTTTTTAGTGTGCTGTCTAGATTTGCCATGGCTTTCCTCCCGAGGAGCAAGCGTCTTTTAATTTCTTGACTACAGTCCCCATCTGCAGTGATCTTGGAGCCCAGGAAAATAAAATCTGTCACTACCTCCATTTCTTCCCCATCTATTTGCCAGGAATTGAGAGGGCCGGATGCCATGATCTTGGTTTTCTTAATGTTTAGTTTCAACCCAACTTTTGCACTCTCCTTCTTCACTCGCAACAAGAGACTCTTCAGTTCCTCTTCACTTTCTGCCATTAGAGTGGTATCATCTGCATATCTTAGGTTGTTGATATTTCTTCCAGCAATCTTAATTCCAACTTTTGACTCCTCTAGCCCTGCCTTTCCCATGATGTGCTCTGCATATAAGTTAAATAGGCAAGGCGACAGTATACAGCCTTGCCGGACACCTTTCCCAATTTGGAACCAATCAGTGGTTCCGTGTCCAGTTCTCACTGTTGCTTCTTGGCCCGCATATAGGTTTCTCAACAGACAAATAAGATGTTCTGGTACTCCGATCTGTTTAAGAACTTGCCACAGTTTGCTGTGATCCACACAATCAAAGGCTTTAGCATAGTCAATGAAGCAGAAGTAGATGTTTTTCTGGAACTCTCTAGCTTTCTCCATGATCCAGCGTATGTTGGCTATTTGATCTCTAGTTCCTCTGCCTCTTCGAAATCCTGCCTGTACTTCTGGTAGTTCTCGATCCACATACTGCTGGAGTCTAGCTTGTAGGATTTTAAGCATAACTTTACTAGCATGAGAAATGAGTGCAATGGTGCGATAGTTTGAACATTCTTTAGCACTGCCTTTCTTTGGAATTGGAATGTAAACTGATCTTTTCCAATCCTGTGGCCACTGTTGATTTTTCCAAATTTGCTGGCAAATTGAGTGTAGCACTTTTACTGCATCGTCTTTTAAGATTTTGAATAGCTCAGCTGGAATACTGTCACCTCCACTAGCTTTGTTGTTGCTCAGCTTTTCTAAGGCCCACTTCACTTCACATTCTAGGATGTCTGGCTCGAGGTCAGTGACCACCTCATTGTGATTATCAGGGACGTTAAGCTCATTCTTGTATAGTTCTTCTGTGTAATTTTGCCATCTCTTCTTAATCTCTTCCGCCTCTGTTAGGTCCCTGCCATTTTGGTCCTTTATCATGCCCATTTTTGCATTGAACGTTCCCTTCATCTCTCCAATTTTCTTGAAAAGATCTCTGGTCCTCCCTATTCTATTGTTTTCTTCTATTTCTTTGCACTGTTCATTTAAGAAGGCATTCTTATCTCTTCTAGCTATTCTCTGGAATTCTGCATTCAATTGGGCGTATCTTTCTTTTTCTCCCTTGCCTTTTGCTTCCCTCCTTTCCTCAGCTATTTGCAAAGCTTCCTCAGACAGCCATTTTGCTTTCTTGCATTTCTTTTTCTTTGGGATGGTTTTGGTTGCTACCTCTTGTACAATGTTGCGAACCTCTGTCCATAGTTCTTCAGGCACCCTGTCTATCAGATCTAATTCCTTAAATCTATTTGTCACCTCTACTGTATATTCAACAGGGATATGATTTAATTCATACCTGACTGGCCTGGTGCTTTTCCCTACTTTCTTCAGTTTAAGCCTAAACTTTGCAAGGAGAAGCTCATGGTCTGAGCCACAGTCAGCTCCTGGTCTTGCTTTTACTGACTGTATAGAGCTTCTCCATCTTTGGCTACAGAGCATATAGTCAATCTGATTTCTGTATTGACCATCTGGTGATGTCCATGTGTAGAGCCGTCTCTTGGGTTGTTGGAAAAGAGTGTTTGCTATGACCATCGTATTCTCTTGACAAAATTCTATCAGCCTGTGCCCTGCTTCATTTTGTACTCCAAGGCCAAACTTGCCTGTTATTCCGGTTATCTTTTGGCTTCCTACTTTAGCATTCCAATCCCCCATGATGATAAGGACATCATTTTTTGGTGTTAGTTCTATAAGGTGCTGTAGGGCTTCATAGAACCGGTCAATTTCATCCTCTTCAGCACCGGTGGTTGGGGCATAGACTTGGACTACTGTGATATTGAATGGTTTGCCTTGGATTCGAACTGAGATCATTCTGTCATTTTGAGGATTGTATCCCAGTATTGCTTTTCCTACTCTTTTATTTATTTATTTATTTATTTATTTATTTATTTATTTATTTATTTATTTATTTGTTTGTTTTTATAAACCGCCCTTCTCCCGAGGGACTCGGGGCGGTGTACAGAGTAAGGTAGGTATACAGATTGAACAATAGTGAAAAACAATAGTAAAAACAAACTGGGACCCCAATTAGAGCTATCAGGCCAGGCCGGACTGCTGGAACAGGTAAGTTTTTAAGTTGCGCCGGAAGGTGCGGAGTTCGGGGGCCATCCAGATTTCGGTTGGCAAGCAGTTCCAGAGTGCTGGCGCACCCACTGAGAATGCCCTCCCCCTGGGGGCCACCAGCCGACATTCCTTGAGCGGTGGCACCCTGAGGAGGCCCTCTCTGTGGGAGCGCACAGGACGGTGGGGTGCAGACATTGGCAGAAGGTGCTCCCGTAGGTAGTCCGGACCCATGCCATGTAGGGCTTTGTATGTCATTGTTAGCACCTTGAACTTCACACGGAAGGCAACCGGAAGCCAGTGCAGCGCACGGAGGAGAGGTGTGATATGGGAGTATCGGGAGGCTCCCAAGAGTGTCCGTGCCTCTGCACTTTGCACCAGTTGAAGCTTCCGAGTGGATCTCAAGGGCAGCCCCATGTAGAGAGCGTTACAGTAGTCTAGGCGAGAGGTCACAAGGGCATGGGTGACTGTACGTAAGGCATCCAGGTCCAGATAAGGCCGTAGTTGGCGAACTAGTCGAACCCGGGAGAAGGCCCCCTTGGTCACCGCTCCTATGTGATCTTCCAGGGAGAGCTGCGAGTCTAGGAGGACACCCAGGTTGCGGGCCCTATCAACAGGGGGTAGTAACTTGTCCCCGATGTTAAGGGATGGGATGTTCTGAGTATCCTGGCTTGCCGGTACGTACAGCCATTCAGTCTTGTCCGGGTTCAGTTGAAGCCTGTTCCTCCCCATCCATTCCCGGACCGCTTTCAGGCAGCGGGACATCACGTCGAGGGCATCACTGATGTTGTTTGGAGTTGAGATGAAAAGCTGGGTGTCATCAGCATACTGATGGTACCCTACCCAAAGCTGCGAATGATCTCACCCAGCGGTTTCATGTAGATGTTGAACAGGAGAGGCGAGAGGACCGACCCCTGGGGGACTCCGCAAGCGAGAGGCCTCGGGGTCGACCTCTGTCCCCCTGCCAGCACCGACTGCGAGCGACCCTGGAGAAAGGAGGAGAACCACCGCAGAACCGTGCCTCCCACTCCCAGTCCCCTGAGGCGTCGCAGCAAGATACCATGGTCGATGGTATCGAAAGCCGCCGAGAGGTCTAATAAGACTAGGACAGAGGAATGGCCCCTGTCCCGGGCTCTCCAGAGATCATTCATCAGAGCGACCAATGCCGTCTCCGTGCTGTAGCCCGGCCTGAAGCCCGATTGGTACGGGTCTAGATAAACTGCTTCATCCAGGATCTGAGGAAGTTGGTGCGCCACCACGCTCTCAACAACCTTCGCAAGGAAGCGAAGATTGGAGACTGGACGAAAGTTATTCAATGAGGATGGGTCCAAGGTGGGCTTCTTGAGGAGAGGTCTCACCACCGCCTCCTTCAAGGCGGTGGGGAAGTGACCCTCACTCAGAGAAGCAGAGATGACCGCCAGGAATCAGCCTCGTGTCCCCTCTCGAGCTGCATAAGCCAGCCAGGAAGGGCACGGGTCCAGTAAGCATGTGGAGGAGCTCAACCTCCTCATAATCCTGTCCACTTCCTTAGGAGTCACAGGATCAAATTCCTCCCAGATGACGTCGACAAGACTGTCCATGTCTTGTTCTTCCAGCTCAGCCCAGTTGGAGTCCAGGCCGGTTCGAATCCGAGCAATTTTATCCAGCAGATATTGACCGAATTCCTCGGCTCGACCCTGCAAGGGTTCCTCCCTCACCTCTTGGTTCAGTAGGGAGCGAGTCACCCTGAACAAGGCAGCCGGGCGATTATCTGCGGACGCGATGAGGGTGGAAAAGTAGTTGGATTTTGCCACCCTTATCGCAGCGAGATAAGACCTGGTGAGGGTTCTTAATCGCAATCGGTCGGATTCGGATCGACTGGATCTCCAACGGCTCTCTAGGCCCCGTTTCCGGCGCTTCATCTCCCGGAGCTCCGCGGTGAACCATGGGGCTCGCTGGGATCTGCGCCAGGTCAGAGGCCGCAAGGGTACAACTCGGTCCAGAGCCTCCGTGGCTAACTTTTCCCAGGCTTCCACTAAGGCATCCGCCGAGCTGTGAGCAGGGAGTGCATGTGCGTCCCCAAGCGCTGCCTGGAACCTATCAGGGTCCATTAGGCGTCTAGGGCGGTACCATCTGGCTGGCACCGTGCACCCACGGTGGGGGGTGGCAAAGGGGAAGTCTAGCCGCAGGAGGTGGTGATCGGTCCATGACAGGGGTGTAACAGTCGTGGCACCCCCACCGATATCATCACGCCACCGTCCAGACAAGAACACCAAGTCTGGGGTGTGGCCTCTCTCATGAGTCGGTCCAGAAATTATTTGCGACAGGTCCATGGCCGCCATAGAAGCCATGAACTCCCGAGCCAGTTCGGACGATCCTCCCAGGGACGGTAGGTTAAAGTCGCCCAAGACCATGAGTTTTGGGAATTCAACCACCAACCCTGAGAGGACATCGAGTAGCTCGGGCAGGGCCGCCGCTGCATGATTAGGTGGTAGGTACGCCAGCAGCAGGCCCAACTGCGCCCCCGGGCCGTATCTCAGTAGGAGAGACTCACACCCGACCATCTGAGGGACGGTGGTCTCTCGCGGGCTAAGGGATTCCCTGATGATAACTGCCACTCCCCCGCCCCTCCCATGGGTCCGAGGCTGGTGCAGTACCTGGAAACCTGGCGGGCAGAGGTCAACCAGAGGGACACCACCCTCTGGGCCCAGCCAAGTTTCCATGATGCAAGCCAGGTCCGCATGCTCGCTCTCCACTAGGTCACGAACGAGGTGAGCTTTGTTAGCTACGGACCTGGCATTCAGGTAGACCAGCCTTAGCATAGGAGGCTGCACACCTTCGCTCCCGGGTCCTCCGGGGAAGTACAGAGGGTCGGAGCGTCTCACCGCTTGTACAGAGCGGAGATGACACTCCCGGTGACGATACGGCCCTCTGTTTGTGCACCTTCTGCCGTTCCCCACCATCCTGGGGATGAGCTGTTTGTCCGTACGCCACTGGGTATTATCGGCGGCTGGTCCTCGATTTACACCGTCGTGAATGGTCGTAGGCCTGGCCTGCGTTATGGTGGCTGGAAGGCGTGCCTTTCCCGAGCAACCATAATCTTCTCCCACCCCCCTCCCTAACCCCACAAAAAACTTAACTAAGAACTTAATCAGGGGCCTCTTGTTGGGCTTATGCTGGAGGCCCCTGACCCTGCCCGGCCATCTCTCAGAGGCCCAGTGGTCGGGCCCGTCATCGAGATTGGATATAGTGCAGGCGGGTCGCACCCAGGAGAGGGGGGAACCCCTGAGGGCGTGCAGTACTGTGCTGGAGTATTGAAGGAGCATAGTCACAAGGGGTTCCGGGAAGGCAGTCCCCTGGATGGTGAATTTGCAGGAGGGTCGAGCCGGGTAGGTGGGTTTCTGGACCGTCACCCTGCCACTGCCACTTGGCCGGGCGAACCCCAGAAGCAGGCCACTTCTCATCCTCTCACGATGGGTTGTGACTCTGCTTCCGGAGGTGGTCCAGAACGTACTCTGGGTGAAGCATACCCCATAGAGCTCCCACCTCTATGGGGTTGCAGGTGTAAGGCCAAGCCACTCTGCCACCGTGGCTTGCACCCAGGCCCGTCATGTCCTGTGGGGAGAGAGTGGGCAAGGATGGTTGAGAGTGGGCAGAAGGCAAGGTGGAGGGATTCATTAACTGGCGTCGGCTTTGGTGGTTCAGCCGCCCAAACAGATTCCTCCCTGATAATCTGGGCGTTGTTCCCGGCCGCAGCTCCATAGGCCCCTATTGGTTGGGGACCGTCCGGAGCGTGACCTCCCAGAGGTATGGGAGTCCCTGGTGTCATGTCGCTGCTGTTGCCGTCTCCGTTCAGGTGCCTCGTAGAAGGTGGCTCAGGGTTGACTATGAAGGCTACTCCATTTCTTCTGAGGGATTCTTGCCTGCAGTAGTATACCTGATGGTCATCTGAATTAAATTCACCCATTCCTGTCCATTTTAGTTCGCTGATACCTAAGATGTCGATGTTCAGTCTTGTCATCTCTTGTTTGACCACGTCCAGCTTGCCTTGATTCATGGATCTTACATTCCAGGTTCCTATGGAGAAAAAATCTTTACAGCATCGGACTTTCCTTTCACCACCAGACATATCCACAGCTGAGCGTCCTTTCGGCTTTGGCCCAGTCGCTTCATTCTTTCTGGCGCTACTAGTACTAGCCCTCTGCTCTTCCCCAGTAGCATATTGGATGCCTTCCGACCTGAGGGGCTCATCTTCCAGCGTCATATCGTTTTGCCTTTTGGTACTGTCCATAGGGTTTTCATGGCAAAGATACTGGAGTGGGTTGCCATTTCCTTCTCCAGTGGATCACGTTTTGTCAGAACTCTCTGCTATGACCTGTCCGTCTTGGGTGGCCCTGCACGGCATAGCTCATAGCTTCATTGAATTACGCAAGCCCCTTCACCACGACAAGGCAGTAATCCATGAAGGGGAGGCAGTAATCCATGAAGGGGATGCACCTATAGTTACGCTCTAATCCTCCACTAGATGTGAGTATCTATTCATTTTCCAACTTTTGAGAAAAAGAATTATTTTCTTATAGTTTCATCAATATTCTTTCAGATGTGAAATCTTAACAGTTTTCATAGTTTTCAAATTTATCCAGACTGTAGTATTATTAACTTCATTTCAATATATTTCTACCCCCCATAAACATTAATTAGCCACTTCCATCTTCACTTTCGGAGGATTTTTTTTTCTTCTTGGGGGTCTTTTCCAGGAAATCAGTTACAAGCTAGGAGAGAGAAGATCAAGATTGTCACCCAGTTCCAAGCACACTGTTCACTGTTATTTTCGTTAGTGCTTTTGGACTTCGGCTGCTGGTTACTTGCAGTGAGGTGTGGTTAGCTTTTCTTCCATCAGGTTAGAGGGCTTCCCAGGATTGTGCAGATTGACCACCATCATTCTGCAATCAGCAGGGGGGGGCTCCTCTCCTGGCCAACATTCGACCCATTTAGGGTCCCCTGGCAGGGCAAAATCAGCCATTGGGTGTGGAGCCCCACAATTCCTCAGCCGTTTCACTATGATGCAAGACTGGAAGTCCTCCTAAGCAGACTTTTCTCATCTGCACAGACCACCTACACATCCACAGTTCACCAAATCATGCAAAGATATTTGCCTGATACTAGCTGTATGTCAGAAAAAAAACTATCCCCTAAAAGTCTGAAGTTGCTGCCCAGCTGAATTATCTCTAGGAGAAATTATTTTTGGTGACATTTCTAGCTCATTTTCCTTGTGCAGGACTGATGTTTTCCATCTGACTAAGGCAAAGGTTCTTAACTATGGATGCTTATACAACTTGAGGGCGCACATATAGAATTCAGGGAGTTCATAGCTAGCACTTTATTTCCCTTAATCTCTACTGAAATTTAGCTTATTTTGTTATTGATTTAATGGATTGATAAAGAAGCACATTGATGGCCATAATGTTGTTTCAAAAATATTTTGATAACTGTATTTTAAGCCCAATTGGGTTCCTGTGCTGGACCAGATTGTAGCCTGTTTAGAACTTACGAACTGTGTTAGTGTATTTAGCATTTACAGGTTTAATGTTGTTTCATTGAGAGAACTGTATGTTAGAACGCTTAGCATTTAAAGGGTTAAAGCTGAGATGGAGAAATCACTCCTTTTTTGCCTACAGAAATGAACAGATACCAACATTTCATATGTTGTGATGACCGGATGTTTTCCTGAAAAATGTGAGTCTTTTGCTTAAAGCTTCTGGGCAATAAAGATGTCTGTTATGCAATTATTTTTTGTTGAGTAAAACTTTATGGATCTTAGAGTTATAAAGCATTTTGATTCTGAGAACCGGAACAGTAAAAGAAAAAGAGTAATTTCTCCATCTCAAATATGCTTGGTTACATCTCCAGTCATGCGTGTAGCACAGTGTTAGAACAAAGAACCTTACCACCCTGGCACACAGCCAGGATGTCCTGTAATAAAACTTTGAAACTCCATCCACTTAACTAGATAAGCATAAGATCTACTAAAAACTAGACTACATCTCCCATAAGCCATCTCTTTAGGGAAATAGATTTAACCCTTTAAATGCTAAGTGTTCTAACATAGATTTCTCTCAATGAAACAACATTAAACCTGTAAATACTAAATGCACTAACACAGTTCTTAATTTCTAAACAGGCTACAATCTGGTCCAGCACAGTTCCTCTGCAATGTAACCTATATCAATGCATTTTATTTTATGCATTTATTGATTTATTTTCTGAGAACAGGTCTGGAGATTTCACTACACTCTCAAAGGAGTCAATGGCGCAAAAAAAGTGAAGAATTATGGGTCCCTGGTGCTTTCTGAGTTTGATGCTTTCATTTCAGACATTTCCTTAGCAAACTAGGTAACATCATCAGTACTGCAACACTGATACTGTTACTTAGTTTGCTAAGGGAACACCTTCAAGAAAATCTCCAAACTCAGAGAACACCAAGGACCATGTTCAACCATGAGCTACATATATTCTCTTCTAAGATAAAGAACTCCTAGCCTAGTGTGACCCTTGTCTTGGGAAAAGAAAAAAGTAAACAGAGACACCAAAAAAGCAGTTAAAAACAATTTTTTTAATCTGGATTTTATTTTGTCCCCCCCCCCAAGAAGTGCATTTAGTAAAGAAACTTAGTAGAATAACTTAGATGTGACCATATCTATATGAGAGAAAAAGTTGATCTTGCTTAATTTCTTCATCCAAAGCAAGTTTTAATGCAGTCAGCACCATACAATCCACAAGATGTTATGCACAAATCTGTGATATATTTTATAGGTAATTTTGTTTATGTATGTTTTATGAAAATGACCCTTATTTTGATTTATTGCTGATTGCTTAATGTTGTAGTGCCACACTTTCTAATTTTATCTATTTTGTTTAGTCTTTTTCTAGATGGCAGATTCTAAAAGTTAGAGCTGCAGCATATCATAAATTAAAATATACCCCATGCTTCCATCTGCTTATTTTTTGTCATGGCATAAATACACTATTATTTGCTGCTTATACACTTTGATGATTGCCTATTTAAATAGATGGTCCTTATCATGTACTTGTACTTTTGTATAAATAATAATCTAGCAATATAGTACAGAAGAAAATTACTGGTGGCTGAACTGAACTATTATGTTGTCATTGATAGATCTTTTCACTTAAAATATGGAGATTACCTTGAAACTGTTGTGCCTTAATATTTTATGGAATAAATGTATTTTATCAGCCTCAAATTAAATATAAAGATTTCTGAGGCTGTTATATAAAGGAATAAGCTGCAAATATTGCATTATTTTGAATATATTTAATGAGCATGATCAGAAGAAGAAAGGAGCCATACTGAAGAGTAAATAGCACAAGACATAATGATGCAGAAAAATAATGTTTGTGGAGTCCTTGGTGCTTTCTGAGCTTGGTTTTTTGCTTGCATAGGTTTTGTTACCAGACTAGTTAACATTTTCAGTGCTAAAAGGGAATGGGCTTTGCTCTCTCTTTTTTCTCCTTAAAAAGGTAAAGGTTCCCCCGCACATGCGTGCTAGTCGTTTCCGGCTCCAGGGGCCGGTGCTCATCTCCGTTTCATAGCCGAAGAGCCAGCGCTTGTTGTTTTCCTGCTTGATTAGGGACACAGTGGCTCAGTGGGTTAGGACGCTGAGCTTGTCAATCAGAAGGTTGGAAGGTTGCGGGTCGAATCCCAAGTGCCGCATAACAGAGTGAGCTCCTGTTACTCGTCCCAGCTTCTGCCAACCTAGCAGTTCGAAAGCACATAAAAATGCAAGTAGAAAAATAGGGACCACTATGGTGGGAAGGTAACAGCATTCCGTGTGCCTTTGGTGTCTAGTCATGCTGGCCACATGACCATGGAGACGTCCTCAGACAAGCACTGGCTCTTTGGCTTTGAAACGGAGATGAGCACGGGCCCCTCAAGTTGGAAACAACTGGCACGCATGTGTGGGGGAAATTTTACCTTACCTTTACTGCTTGATTAGTTGTTAATCTTAGTATTATCTGGTGTTGGTTGCTAGTGATGAAGTGTTTTTTTTCTTTTCTTTTCAGATTTTTATTGCCTGTTTTGAATGGTGTGTAAAAATTGCTTATCTCTATATGCCTGTTGATGACAGATTTGTCTGAGTGCCAGGCTTCCAAGAATTCTCTGATGTTTTTTGGATTTAGCTTAGTCTAGGATGGTCAGTTTCCCAGTTGAAACTAAGGTTGAGTCTGTCCATCTGTTGGGATATTAAGGAGGGGGTTTTTTTGGTGAAAACTGCTACCTCGCACCTGCATTCTACAATTGCTTGGTTCCAGTCTACCATGAACTCCGAATGGGGGTGGGGGGGTGGGAGGAAGCTAGATGGGAGGTGGGAAGGCTTCACTGTTCACTGTATCTCTTAAGACATGGTTTCAACGTTGGATGGATAAGAATGCAACTGCATACCAGCTCAAACTCAAACTTGGAATGACCATTTTGAAAACATTTTATTTGAAACCGATTGGGCAATGGGGGCCAGTAATGAGAAGTACCTACGGGGGGAGGGGGGAGTTAGACTTGGGATTTTGGCATGCAGATTTCAGTTCTGGCTTTGCTTTACTGCAGTTCACTTGACTCCTAATAAAACTGTACCTTTTGCAACAACAAAAAAATGAAGCCAAGGATCATTTTTACTTAGGAGTCCAAGTTGAGGTAGATCTGACAGGTCCCTGCCTTCTTCTATCTGCTTACTGCTAGTTGGCGTTCATGAATGCACCCTGCTAGTCTTCTGTTTGTTTGTTCTGTATAGTGGCTGTTACCCTTCACTTTCATCTTTTGTTTGTAGCAGTATATTATTATTTTTGACATCTCAAAATCATTCTTACACATCAAAAATAAACTGTTTTCAGTGAACGATGTGGACATTCTGAAAAATTAAAACAATCCATTTCAGCTGTGCTCGTTTAAGAAACAAATATTTCCATAACATTTTTCACTCTTGTCTTGGCTCTGTTTTCATTGCCTAACTGCTACACTCTCCCAAAGGTTGAAAATTATCTTTCTGGGAATGTCAGAATGTCATAAAATCTATTTAGTAACATCATGTCTTGCTACCTACATCAAATAAAAAAAAATCACATCAACATCCAATTTTCTTGTCATTTTCCTTTTCATTCTTATAGGACTTTCACTAAAATGGGTGACATTTTAAAAGCGATCTTGTTTTACAGTAGCAAAGGAAAAATACTTGATTCTCAAAATACACAAAGTTTTACTTGGAGTTAGTCTTCTGAGGGTACCCAAACAATACTCAAGGGACTTACCTGTTTAGTTTCAGCAGAAGAACTGCACCATGGAACAAGCTCTATTTGAAAACTATTCAGTAGGATAATGTATGACTAAGACTCCAATTTATTGTTTGTTAGATTACTGTATGCATTTTCTAGTGGGTTTTACTTAACACTGTTCTCTTAAATGTCATTTTCTTCAATACTTCATGACTACCTAAGTTTGTGTGATGAAAAATACTGCTGAAAAATCTTGTAGGAAGAGAGCACTTTGCCACTGCAAGTGGGAGTAGGAGGGGTGTGTTTTTTTAAAGAAATATTATCAGTGAAGTAGAGAAATAAACGTCTATCAGCTACTTCATAAACTTAATAATCTAAGGACATCTACTTTGGACAAAAACACAAACTTTCCTCTTTCTCAAAGAGGGAAGAAAACTGCATAATACTAGCTTGATTCATCTATATTTATGAACAATGGTGTAAACTGTAAACAGTAAAGGATACTTTGAAAAAGTCATTTGAAAAATAAATACTGAGAAAGATAGAGGTACAAGCACAGACATATTATACTTTTATAAGCAGATTTAGAACACAAAAATTCAAAAATTATGAAGTTTCCTGCCTTCCAGAGAGCCAATGCACCAGGAATATTTCTATGAAAAGTTATTATTAAATAAATATTTTCTATGAAACTTATTGACATTTGTCCCTATATTTTGAGTAATGATTCTCTGGCCATTTCAGATTTCTCCATGATTTTCCTAAAAAAGCAAAAACAAAGCATAAAGTAGAAACTAATGTTTCGATGGTCATATATGCACAGTGGTGGGATTCAGATATGTGAACAACCGGTTTTCTGTGTGGATGCCACTTCCAGAATTCCATTCTGGGCCTGGGCAACAAAAAATTAGCTACCGGTTCTGCTGAAGTGGTGCGGATTGGCTGAATCCCACCACTGAGAATGCATCAGTGCTTATCTGCAGATTGCTCTATGTAGGCAGTGACCTTCTGTCTGAAGGAGGCTCACTACATGCAGCATGCCCCATGCAAAATCACATTTTCAAAGTGCCAAGGCTAAGCATTGCAATCTATTTGTCATAGATCTTGCAAGGAGGAAACTGGGATTTTTCACTCTTAGCTGATCTATCTGGGAACAAAAGATCATGGGAATAAAGTCCAGTTAGTATTTATCTTCCCAGGAGTGGAGAGACAGGAATGCATGCTGAGGACAGATGATAGACATTTTCCAAAATATATGAAGTAGCAAAAGGGACTTAATTTTTTTTTGAAAAAAAAACATTGTGCAGTCATATGGCCATTCCAGGAAATGCCGGATATAAAGCTTCCGGTTTGCAAAGATGCAGAAATTGATTCTTGCTAAACTTTTTAAAAATGAGAGAAAAAATGAAAGAGACTTCCAATTGCCTTGTGCATTTTCAACATTAAGACCAATTCTGGTCTGTGGCTGAAGTCATAAAACAATCTCCACATAAAATTTGCTAGCTCTCATGGCCAGGCAGATGTGAAATGAGAGCTCCTTGGGCCTATTCATCCCTAAATAAGTACAGTATCTGCAGAACTGCTTTGACAAAGTAGGCAAAGTGGGTACATGTGTCCCCAATGGCCCTTCAGTCACAGTGCTAAAAAAATAACAAAAGTCTTACTCAGCATATAAAAGCATCCTTCTGCAATTATCAACATTCTTTATGAATATTGTTATGTGAGGCAAATTCTAGCACGTGTGTTCTCCATAAACAAAAACTGCTTGTCTCCGTTGATAACTTCATGCTACTTTTGTGCTATTAACATAAAGTGGCCTCATCATTTCAACAGTTATTCAGAAACCTTTCTTAGAAGTGATTGTGATGCATTTCCAGTTCCTTCATTTGCCCTGTGGGTAACAGCAGAAATTTTTACAGATATAAAAATTTAAAAAGGTAGCTCTAAACGTGTCTATGTGGCTATGAGGTGAGCACAGATACTGTAAGTTAAATTATAAACATATTAGAACTGATTTTGAGCCTGAAAAGAAGGAGTAGGTTTTTTCCACCCCTTTCTAATCTGATCTGTCTCTCTCTAGAACAGGGGTGTCAAACTGCTGACCTGCGGAGACCACACCCACCCCAGCTCCACCCATGCAAAAAAAGTCACGATAGGTTGTGACACATCACATGACGTGGTGAGTTTGACACCCATGCTCTAGAACATAGGTCAAATGTCTCTTCGTCTTTTTTTTCTGTGATAACCTCTTATTTATATTTTCTAATAAGTAATTTAGGATGGTAAAGGCACACAGAGTAGATTCTAAAGAAGCCATCAAGAAAATAATGCTGGTTTTTTTCAGGGAGAACATGAACCTGCAATCTAAATAAAACCTTATAAATCCAAGAAACTTTCCTGAAACAACTGAGAACATAGAGAAGGATACTTGGACATTTTTGAGCCAAATGTATATGTATCTTTAGGGGTAAAAGATGTCAGCAGTATCAGAAAGTTCAGAATGAACTGCTGTGAGTAAAGCCTGCCAAGAACAACAAAGAAACCTTCTTCAGGTATGTTCAGAATAAAAAGAAAAGAAAGAGCAAGCAGCTGTTCTGGCCTCCATTTATATTTTCTGCCTTCGATGACTGATGTGGTTTCCAGGAAAAAAAAAATCCTAACAATGAGAATGGTTCCAATGTTCCAGTATTGGAGCAGCCTGCTTTGTAGATGATGGGCTTCCCTTCTTGAAGGTTTTTTTTTTTAAAAAAATCAATTAAGGTGTATTTATTTATTTATTTATTTATTTATTCATTCATTTATAGAGCTTTCCTAAGCTTTCAGTACAGTGCAGTCACATTGGCATCCTCTTGCAATGGGACGAGCTCATTCCAGTGAAAAGAGCGTACTACGGATCTCATCAATTAAGGATTTCCAGCTGGTGGGGTCAAGGAGAACAGCCTTTTCTGCTGTGGCCCCCACCCTGTGGACCATTCTGCCACTGGATGTGAAAAGTGCTCCCACCCTTCCTGGCCTTCTGGAGGGGCATTAAACCTTTTTTTTTTGTCAGTTGGGTTCGGGCCCAGAGGAGGACATTCTTCACTGGAGGTGAAGAATATCTCACCCCCCCATGCCATCAATCTCTTTGGTTTTAATTTTTTAAATGATCTTCTTAAGTTTAATTGTTTTTTTATATATTTAACTTTTTACTGTTTGTAAGTCACCCAAAGTTCCCTTATTGGTGAGATGGTTGCATATACATGTAATAAATTTATTTATTTTATTTTATTTTAATTCCATTTATATCCCGCCCTTCTCCGAAGACTCAGGGCGGCTTACAAGCTTAGCAGTAGCCTTCATTCTATGTATATGCCTGCTTATTAGGGCTTTCGCCCCCCCAAGCGGCATTATTACAAAGTCAGCTTATTGCCCCCAACCATCTGGGTCCTCATTTTACCTACCTCGGAAGGATGGAAGGCTGAGTCAACCTTGAGCCTGGTGGGATGCGAACCTGCACTAATTGCAGGCAGCTGGTGTTACTTAAGGAGGCATTAGCCCACTGCTCCACCAAGGCTCTTAAATAAATAGATAATAAAATAAATTTGACTGTTAGCATCTCCTACCCATGTTGGTTTCCTGTTCCCATTCTGTTGTAACTTTGAACGGTCACTAAATGAATAGTTGTAAGTTGAGGACTATCTTTATTGGCAGTGGTGGAATGAAAATATATATAAAAAGAACCAAATAGTGTCTCCATGGCAAACAGAAATTTCTTTTCTTGTTGAGATAAGTGCATAGTGTTTCACACAGAGTTGAACATATGGTTATTTTTTTCCTCAAAAATTTTTCCCCCATTATTTCTGGTCTAATTGCCAAGTCTTCCATATGGTTTATGGTCAAGGCTGATGAGGAAATTAACAGTTACCCAAGCTAGAGAGAGCTATTATGTAAGTATCAGCTTTTTGCAGCAGTTTCCACCTTAAGTGTGTATGTGTGTGTGTCAAAATCTTCAAACTGATGAGTAAAGCAGATCAAAGTTCAATCCATTTTGTTTCTGTGATAACTGTGTGTGACGATGTGGACATACCCATCATGTTGCATATTTTAATTCTCTCCTCATCATTCTGACACTCATTGACTTTAGATCACAAAAAGCACACCACATATCCCTTCACTTGAAAGGTGAGAGCAAACAGCCCCAAGGTTGCAAAAGTCACATCTTCTCACTGGCCACAGGCAATCAGTTGTTTTATATGGTGTCATTCTAATGTAAAGGAGCCATGTTTGTAAGTCTTCTGTTACATGAGGCCGCACAAGTGGTGGTGGTGGTTTCCCGATACTCCCATGTAACACCTCTACTCCGCGAGCTGCATTGGCTTCCGGTTGTCCTCCGGGTAAGATTCAAGGTGCTGGTTATGACCTATAAAGCCCTAAATGGCATGGGTCCAGGTTACTTACGGAAGCATCTGCTGCCGGCATCAACTTCCCTTCGTCCAGTGCGCTCCCACAGAGAGGGCCTCCTTAGGGTGCCGTCGGTCAAAGAGTGTCGACTGGCGGCCCCCAGGGGGAGGGCGTTCTCTGTGGGCACGCCAGACCTTTGGAACCGTTTACTGGTTGAGCTCCGGATGGCTCCCAACCTTCGCTCCTTCCGACGTGACCTAAAAACATATTTATTTGAACAAGCCGGCCTGGTCTGATGGGTTTAGGGGTATTTTAATATTATTGTATTAACTTATTGAATTGGGCTGTAGTATTTAATATTTTTTAACTTTTGTATATTGTATTTTATTGTATTGCCCTGTACACCACCCTGAGTCCTTCGGGAGAAGGGCGGTATAGAAATTAAATTATTATTATTATTATTATTATTATTATTATTATTATTATTATTATTATTATTATTATTATTATTATTATTATTATTATTCTTTCTTCTACCGTTAAGACTTCTGTTAAGTCTTTTGTGAGAAGGAGTCACTTTTGTGTGAAGTGTCAGCAAATCTGTGATTTATTGCCAAGTCTGGTTGAGTACACTGTCAAGTCAAGAGTAGCTGATCTCTTTTTGTTTCAACTTCATTTCATGAATTTGAATGTCATCTAATGATCACACATGGGAGATTTTATCTCTCAACAAATGTTGGGAAATTAAAATTCCCCTTCATACCTCTTAGAAATATCTATGATAGTAGACAGCAAAACAGCTGTAAACTGTGTTCATCACTATCCTACAGTTAATTTTCTTTCCATACAGAAAATTTCTGACTAGAAGCAGCTTTTTTTAATGTTCACTTTTTTCTTTCTTTTGCTTTTTAGCATTTTGTAGTCTTGAGTGACTCTATTCCAATTAAGTCATCATGTAACCCACTAGCCATATACTGTATTATGTCCAGTTCTTACCCTCCTTCCACCTCACTGTTAGTAGTGTGGCTAACTGGTAGTATTCAGGCTACTACTGGTAGAAAGAGGGAAGTTGGTTTTGTCACATTATAAGAAGTTTAATTTTTGTTAATGTATATATACTGTATAAAAAAACTCTGTCAGGTCAACCCATACTCCTGATGATTTCATTAATATATTAGTGCATCATTCTTAGTATTAATAGCTTTCTTCTGGGATTGTTTTGATTCTTCCCAAACTAACTTAGAGCCTTGGGATGGATAGATGGATGGATGGATGGAAGGATGGATTTCTATTTCTAGGGTTACTTACCAAATAAAAACAAAATGCAATTCAAAACAAGACGGGATGCTGACTGCTTACCTTCTAACCCTAGATTAAGTCATGCAGGACTTATAAACTAGCCTTAAATTCTTATTCCTTAACTCCCTGATACTTCTTTGTTCCAGAAGTTTCCTAATCCATAAAAAAGGGGAATGGAAAAATGTGAACTCCTCTGTTTCCAATACACAGTGTGCATTTTGGCAGCACTGGAAAAAAAAAACTTGCCTGTGATACACACTCCAATAAACACTCTTTTATATTTATTCTCACTGCACACATTGCCTTGGAGAATAATAACTGATAGCCTAATATTAACATATATTCGGGCCACTGAAGTTGAATTTTCAATCCCCATAAAGTGCTATACATATTCCTGAAGAGTAACTGAATGTTTGTTAACAAGGAAAAATAGAAGAAAACTAATTTGAAAATAAAATATTGCCCAGGATTTATCTGCAAAGAAGCTCATTTTGTTGCAGGCTTGGAAAACTAATTGATAAAAATAACCTTTTTCAGCTGGTTGGTTTTATAGCTAGAGAGTCAGGCTATATTTCTCTAATGACTTATTACTGCTGAGCAAAAAAACTAATCAAATGATGCCCTGATCCTTAGAAGAAAACATTATTCAAATATGATGATACATTTCCATACCTTCAGAAACTCATACTAATACATGCCAGCAAATAAATTTTACACATTATAGAGGTTTCAAATAATTTTTTATATTTTTATTAATTTATTTTATTTACTTATTTCTTATCCACCATGCCATCTTTCAATCATATGCTGCTTAACCCTCCCTACATTAATCAAAATAAAATCTTAAAATCTTGGTAATATCTCAGTCACGGCTGGAAAAATCCAGATACACTCACAGACTTGGGTGAAAGCGCTAACTTAAATCATTTATACAATGATCTGTTGAATACAGTGATGAAACAATAGCATGTATTCATGAAATTTTCCACATTATTTTCATAAATTGTGAGTTTTACATATTAACCTAACATTTCTTATATTGCCTTTGCACCTGAGTTCACACACTGCACTAATTCACTCGGTACTTGGTTTGCTTGTTGAGAGAATGAAGCCCTTATGTTTTTGTAAATTTAGCACTAAAATGGGAACTCAATCAAGTATGATTTTTTCCCAATAAAACATGGTTTCACAAACTGTATACATCCTACCTCTGATACTGTAAAGCTTTCAAGAAAATTTATTGCCAGAAAACTACACTTTTAGTTGATTAGTCAGAGTATAGGTAGATTATATTTGTATCTTTCCCCAGTTCAGTTAGTTTATCTATAATATTCATCCCACCGCACCACAGAAAATTTCTTACTGTAACTAATTAAACAAGAGAAAGCTCAAGATAGTTTTAAATAAAACTTCCTGATTTGAGGAAAGTACTGAGCTGCTTTCTAGCAATTTAATGCAAAGCAAATTGTCTACTAGCACTGGGAAAACAGCCTTAAGATGGTAGTAGATAAAATTGTAGATTTGATACATTTTCTGTACTGGATCAATGACCGAATTCAGAGCATGTTAACCTCTTTGAGGTTAACTTATATGAACTGCACTGAAGTACTGACCTTTCATTCCCTTAATACTCACATTTTGGCAAGTACACACATAAACAGGAATAATGACCAATAGAACCAAATTCTAATTGTACTCTCTCCACAGTCAAATCAGACTTGCAACCTTCAAAAACGTATATTTACTATGTTATGGTGTGTATATTTTGTTTTGTTTTGTTTTAAGCCTATTTCTGAATGACGAGGTAAAAGTGAATCTGAAATAAAATGCTTCTGGATGGAGACAGAGACTCAGAAGACAGAAGTCTTATTCATACACAAACAAGTTACATGTATTGTAAAGAATTTCTACTAGAAACATTGAACAACTTCTAATTTACTTAGATTTACTTAGATTTGTTTTGGCACAGAGATATATCCTAATTATATGGAAAAGCCATCCATCCATCCATCAATTCATTCAATGTATACTCCACCTTTCAACTCAATTGCAACAGTTAAGTTAGACTTACTATATATGAGGTGAGAAAATTAAAACAACTATCAGATGATAACACAAAGTGAACAACAAGGTTACCCAAAGAGCAGAGTTCACTCCAAAAATGCTCCCTGGGACCTCTATTTATTTGTCATTCATTCATTCATTCATTCATTCATTCATTCATTCAATCAATCAATCAATCAATCAATTTCTATAGCCACCCAATTCAACCAAATGATTCTGGTTGACTTACAATTATGTTCTTTCCATGAGCTTGTTAGTGTCATAGTACTTTCAGGACCCTAACTCTAGGTGAATGGCATGCTTAACAGAAAACTAAGTTTACTGTTAAAGCCCAGTTCTTTGTCATGAAATGAATCTACAAGTTACCATTCTTTTCATCCGGGTCCCTTTCTTTTCAGTTGAGGATTTTCCTTTGTGGAAAGTCATACCAGATTATAATAATTAGTCCAGAACAAGTGAGTCCTCACTAGACTGCTGTGAGAAATTTTCAAAAAAGGGTCAAATGTGAGGGCAAGGTCAAAGTGCCTCAGTGTCCTAATCTTTTAGGCCAGACGTGTCAAACTTGCGATGTCACGTGACATCACACAATGTATCGGGATGGTTTTGCCATTGCCGGCAATGGGGTGGGTGTGGCTTCCGGATGACGCATCCGGCCCATGGGTCGGCAGTTTGACACCCCTGTTTTAGGACATCTTTGGCTATGGCCTCAACTGCAATGTTTTCTGAGCAAAGATAGTGATAGCAGTGACCTGTGCTTCAGTAACCTCACATTTTCTGACATTCACACACATTTCATTCCCCTGAAAAGTTGAAAGGCTGTCAAAAAAAGGCATTGGGGATATGGTTGTGCTGATCTTGAAGAACTTCATCAATTACCTATTCATTTCCAGAATTAATTCAAGGTTAGGATGTTGGCTATCCAAAACAAATTGCCTGCAAAACTATCTGTAAAAACAGAATGGCCTCTATCTGTCTGCCAGAGCTCCTATACGGATGGGATTGGGTGGGGTGAGGGATGGGGTGAGGGGACAGGAGAAGAACTGGTCTTATTACTTCATCCTATGCCAGGGGTGTCAAACTGGCAGCCCATGGGCCGGATGTGTCACATACAGACTATGCGCACCCCAGCTCCGCAAAGGCAAAAAATATCATGATACATCACAATATGTCACATGATGTGATCAAGTTTGACACCCATGTCTTATGCTGAATAAAATCAGATTATTATGGAACCAGAAAACAAACATCCTTATTCAAAGAGTACCCTGATCACCAGCTCTAACATTTTGGTGCATGGCTGAGGCCACTCTGTTCTACTACGCATTTTGGAATTATTAGTGAACATTTACTAATACTATTACAATACTGTGGGATTGGTGCTCATCCTCTTTTGTTCTGGTCATTTTATTGATTGATTTACATTTTACTACTGTTTATTTGGTATTATTATTCATCCTAGGAATTTTTTATGAAAAATAAGTGGAACTTTGGATGAATGAATTTTGCTTTTAGATGTGTTTATTCCCAGTCAGATACTAATTTATACAACTAAATTGTAAACTTATAAACAGACGCATAAACATATTTTCAAGATTGACTTAAAGCTATCAAGTATCATTAAGTCAATTAGGAAAGTGAATACAATGACACTGTAAAACTGACAAGTTCTCATAAGTAATTGATATTGTAGCTCTCTGTTTGATTAAAAACTTCTAGTTTCATAATGAAGAAATGCAATGTTAATTTATTAAGGAAAACAAATTTCTTTAACCAAGTGAATATCTGAAAGTTAAATGTCATTAATCAAAGATGTTTTACAGTAAAGGTTTACATTTTGCACCTCTGACGCATTGTTGGAAAATTGCAAAAACATATATTTTTACAAAGTCTAGGAATTACTACAAAGTATATTGATCCAATACTTTGCAAGTCTATCTCATAAAGACTATATCTGAGTTACATCAAGAAAGAGCAAAAACAGTCTTATCTAAAGTTGAGCGAGGATCTTCCCTTCTTAGGGCAAGTGTTTTATCAATAGAACTAAAGGGACTATAATTTTTTATGGGTTTTTCACCCCCACTCCTGTCACATTTTTTTTTTACTTCTGAAAACCTGAAGGAAACTTTATTGATTTTAAAAAATGTCCAATGCTCAGAACAGTACTGCCTGACATGAAAAACAGGGGGCATTATCAAATATTGATTACAATTGCACAATGGCAACCACTGACTGGATTTGGCATTTTGATCCCCCTAACGACTCCTTCTCAAGATAGGCAGATGAGATAGGCAGATACTGTATTGTTTGACGGTGTTGAAGGTATGTAATGTGTTCCAAGTAAAGCTGCCTTTTGCAGTTGACTGATATTATGCTAAAAATGTGAAGTTATAGATGCCAGTTCTTTAGCTGGTGTTTGTCTTCATATACATTGAGTTCTTCTCAAGAACCTAGGATTATTGATATTGACTGATAGCATTATTATGGTTGGTTGCACAGTCAGCCAGATGTTTAGACTGGATTTGGCATCTTTATCCATTTATCAAATCCCTCCCAAGGACCTCGGAGAGGCAGATGTTGTTTGATGATGTTAAAATATTACTGAAGGTTGTAAGCTGTTCCAGGTAAAGATGCCTTGCATACTGCATTTATTAGTGATATTACAATAATTCTACAACCCCTGTCCCGAGCCCGCCAGAGATCATTCACCAGTGCGACCAATGCCATCTCCGTGCTGTACCCGGGCCTAAAGCCTGATTGGTAGGGGTCCAGATAATCTGCTTCCTCCAGGAACAGAGGAAGCTGATGTGCCACCACACTCTCAACAACCTTCGCTAAAAAGCGAAGGTTGGAGACCGGATGATAGTTATTCAAAATGGCCGGGTCCAGGGCAGGCTTATTGAGGAGGGGCCTCACCACCGCCTCCTTCAAGGCAGCAGGGAAGCTACCCTCTCTCAAAGAAGTAGTTATTACCACCTGGAGCCAGCCTCGTGTCCCCTCTCGAGCTGCATAAACCAGCCAGAAGGGGCACGGGTCCAATAAACACGTGGTGGAACTCAGCCTCCCCATGATCCTGTCCACTTCTTCTGGAGTCACAGGATCAAATTCTTCCCAAGTAATGTTCCCAAGACTGCTCGATTCCCCATCATCAGACTCCGCCCAGTCGGAGTCCAGACCGGCCTGAATCTGAGCGATTTTATCCGCCACATATTGACTAAACTCCTTGGCACGACCCTGCAGGGGCTCCTCCCTCACCTCCTGATTCAGGGCGGCCGGGCGATTATCTGTGGACGCGATGAGGGCAGCGAAGTAATTGGACTTCACTGCCTCCATCGCTGTGAGATAAGACCTCGTAAAGGTTCTTAACCGCAATCAATCAGACTCAGACTGGCTGGACCTCCAACAGCTCTCTAGGCTCTGTCTCCAACACTTCATCTCCCGGAGCTCAACAGAAAACCATGGTGCCCACCGGGATCTGCGCCGGGTCAGGGGCCACATGGGAACAATGCGGTCAAGTGCCTCCATGGCCACCCTTTCCCAGGCTTCCACTAAGGCATCGACCGGGCTGTGAGAGAAGATGGCAAGCACAGATCCAAGCGCCTCCTGGAACCATTCAGGGTCCATTAGGCGCCTGGGATGGAACCACCTGGTTGGTTCGGTAACTCCGCGATGGAGGGGGGCAAAACAGAAGGCCAGCCACAGGAGGTGATGATCGGTCCATGACAGGGGTGTAATAACTGGAGATCCTCCTCCCAGATCATCAATCCACCGTCCAGATAGAAAAATAAGATTGAGTGTATGACCCCCCCATGAGTCAGGCCCTGAATTACTTGGGTCAGGTCCATGGCTGTCATGGAGGCCATAAACTCCTGAGCCAACCCCGACGAACCTCCCAGGGATGGCAGGTTAAAGTCCCCCAGAACCATAAGTTTGGGGAACTCAACCGCCAACCCAGAGAGGGTGTTGAGGAGCTTGGGCAGGGCTGCTGCTACACAGGTAGGCGAAAGATACACCAGCAACAAACCCAACTGAGCCCCAGGGCCACATCTCAGGAGGAGCAACTCACACCCGAATATCTGAGTAATGGTAGCCTCCTGCGGACACAAGGTCTCCCTTACAACCACCGCAACACCCCCACCCCTTCCCTGAGCCCGAGGCTGGTGAAGCACATGGAAACCTGGTGGGCAAAGTTCATTCAGAGGGACACCTCCCTCTGGGCCCAACCAGGTCTCCGTGTTGCAAGCCAGATCAGCACGTTCCTCCTCAACCAACTCTTGGATAAGGGGAGCCTTATTAACTACTGATCTGTCATTAAAATACACCAGCCTGAGCTCAGGGACCTGCTCATCACCACTCCTGGAAACACGGGGCAAATCTGGAGGGTCAGAGCATGCCACCTATTGAAGATAGCGGGGGCGCGCTCCCAAATATTGATGCGGCCCCCCGTGCAACCACCTCTTGCCATTCCCAATCATCGTGGGCATCCGCAACCCCACCCCCCATTCCAGAGACCTGGAGGCGCCCAACCCAAGCCCGATCCCACCGCGACCTGTCACAAGCCTGGACTGAACCTCAGTTGGTGGAAGCTGATGATGTTACCTAGTTTGGAAATGAAAGTTTGGCAAGAAAACCACCAAGCTCAGAAAGCACCAAATGGACTGCACAGTTCATTTATTGGAATATGTTTCCCCAATTGATGTCAGTGGCTTTTCCTTATCTAGACGTTATTTTGATGGTTCCATTTTTATTTTATTTTTTGGGATGCTATTGATTCCTGGTAAGATTGTAGTATTAAGGTAAAGGTAAAGATTCCCCCGCACATGCATGACTAGACGCCAAAGGCGCACGGAACACTGTTACCTTCCCACTGGAGTGGTCCCTATTTTTCTACTTGCATTTTTACATGCTTTCGAACTGCTAGGTTGGCAGAAGCTGGGACGAGTAACAGGCACTAACTCTGTTACGCGGCACTTGGGATTTGACCCGCCAAACTGCCGACTTTCTGATCGACAAGCTCAGCGTCCTAACCCACTGAGCCACCGCGTCCCTTATTGATTCCTATTGATTCCTGGTAAGATTGTAGTATTACATTAAGATAAATTTTGCTAACATGGCTCTGAAATCTTCACTACTCACTTTTGTGTGCAGAAGAAATGATTTCATTTAATTTCATCCATACAGCAAACATCCAACCTCTTTGAAGATGATTATTTAGTCCGTATAGTGTGACAAATACATAGTTTGTTTTGAATTATAACTTCATCTCAATTTCATCTTATGATTTTCAGTCTGAATGCATGTACATGAGTAATGTTAATTTTATTTGACTTGGGTTTTCCAGATCAAAGGATTATAACTCTATTGATCTCATGATATTCTAGCTTACGTATATTACTCCAGATTACATTATAACAGAATATAAATACATTTAGATTTTTCAAATTATATATGTGATTTCACATCTTTTTTTGCAGTACAGCAGTAAAACTCCTTAGCTCATTAAGCAACTTTATCTGAGGCATGTATGATATTTATTATCTCCCATATCCAGCTGGATTAGATCAGCATCAAAATAGATTACTTTAATGCACTTTTGTTTATTTTTTCTTATAATTGGACATAGACATTTATTAAATTCCAGCAATAGGCAATATTTTATAGTCACAACAAATGTAATCATCAAATTGCAGAATCAAAGCGTCATATTTATCTTTATCAAGAAAAAGTCCATAAATGTTCTCCATGTAGAAAGAAAAGTAGTTAGTTTTTTTTATCTTTGACCAAAGCTGTTAGTTCTGCCATCTCAACCATTTCTGTTAACTTCATCACCAATTCTTCATTATGACAATCTGTACATGCTTCCAACCCTGTGCATACAGGAGCCTGGCAGCAGTGATCATGTATGAAAGCAAAGTCCGTATTTCCTTTCAGTCTGTTTATCCACCAAACCTAAAAGAAAAGCTTCTCATTTCAACTATACATCGAGTTTAATAATCTTCTGGAAAAACAGACGTATCTGATCCTATTATTTCTTAGCAGTTTTACAAGCCCACCATGATCAATAGAAAGTACCCTCAAATGAATAGAATAGAATAGAATAGAATAGAATAGAATAGAATAGAATAGAATAGAATAGAATAGAATAGAATAGAATAGAATAGAATAGAATAGAATAGAATAGAATAGAATAGTTCTTGGCACTTTTATAAGTCTACCATGAATGATAGAAAGTACCCTCAAATTAGAATACAATAAAATAGAATATTTTGGCCAAGTGTGACTGGTCACACAAAGAATTTGTCTCTGGTGCATAAATTCTCAGTGTACAGAAAACAACAAAGCAATATAATTATAAAATGCCAATAGGAGTTGATAATAGGAAAGATGAGAAGGATAATATTAACATAGTCCTACTACATGGTTAGAAAACCTTAGGCATAAGACAGTGCTGTAGAAAAAAAAACTATCTTTGTGTCTAGTTGTTTTGGCATGCAATGCTCTATAGCGGCATCCTGTCACTTTTCTCCTCCTACTGGTATGTAGGGACAGGGTGCCTGTTGAATTCCAGGAATCAAAGTAGCATACAGAAAGAAGAAATGCTTAAAAGAGGAATCAGAAAGTAAATAAAATGGAAGATTGGGAAAGGGCTATCTCTCAAAGCATTAGACAATAAAGTACTTTAAATTACAACTTATTCAGAAACCTTTGTTAGGATCCATCTAGGATCCGTCTAAGAAACAATTCTATCTTGCCCCCAACCCAGAATTAATATGACATCTTCAAGATAAGAAACTTTTGATAAGTCTATGGTTTATAAATGTATCCAGTCTCCTTTTAAAGGCATTCAAGTTAGTAACAATTGCCGTGTCTTGTGGTAATAAATTTCAGAGGTTAATAATGGAAGGAAGCGTGCATTCTATTTCTAAAACACCTTCCAGCTGGCTTCATTGGATGATTCCTCCTTCTAGAGTTTTCAGAGAAGAAAAATAAGCTTTCCCTGTCTAGTTTTCTCCCATAAAATGATCCTAAGAAAACAGAGAGATCTGATTATTTTATACAATTGTGAAGCCATTTCTGTTTTGTGTACAGGCAAAATTTCCCTTCTGACAAGAACAACTAAAGAAAAGTTAATCAATCAGTGACAAAAAGAACAGTAGCTTGTTGGTGGGATCCCTGAGAAAATAACAGAATAATAAAAAAAAATGGAAGGGACCTTGAAGGTCTTCTAGTTCAACCCCCTGTTCAAGCAGTAGACCCTATACCAGGGGTAGGCAACCTTAGCTCTTTTATGACTCACGGACCTCAACTCCCAGACTCAGGAATTCTGGGAATTGAACTCCATGAGTCATAGAAGAGCCGAGGTTGCCTACCCCTGCCCTATACCATCTTAGACAAATGCTTGTCCAGTCCCTTCTTAAAAGCCTCTAGTGTTGGATCAACCACAGCTTCTTAAGGCAGGTTTTTCCACTGGTTAATTGTTCTTATTGTCAGGAAATTTCTCCTTAGTTCTAGATTTCTTTCCTCCTTGATTAGTTTCGACCCATTACTTCTTGTCTTGCCTTCTGGTGCTTTGGAAAATAGGCTGACCCCCTCTTCTTTGTGGAAGCCCCTCAAATATCAGAACACTGCTATCATGTCCCCCCCCCAGTTCTTCTTTTCAACAGACATTTTATTCTGTGCTGATAAGATAGAGAAGCTGATTGCCCTGTTCTGACTCACGCAATACTTATGATGCCTAGGGCCCTCAACAGCTCATAATACTAAGACCTACCATTTGAATTGGCCTAGGTCTCTGGTAGCAGGAGAACCGTGAAACTAAGAAGACAAGGAGTGCTCTCAACAAATCAAACCAAAGAAGCTACTGTTGGGGAAAATGTCCTACCTTCTTTCTTTTCTAGCTGTTGAAAGCTTCATCTGGACCTTGGAGGACCAGAACTGTGGGCAAGAGCAGCCCAGAGCTACAAAAGAAAAGTAATTCTTGTTCTTTCTTTTTGTCTCATCAATCCTAGAAACATTATCTTAATCTCCATGCCATGTAGTATGGGCAAAATGTACTCCCAACTTAAAGTGTGTGCATACATGTGTGCAAATGTCTTGTACATTCTCTTCCTTGTTGTCATGATAGGAAGCTTCCAGGTTTCTGTTATTCCCACCATAACAAGAGATTCTTTTTTAACTTCTCCTTCTATATAGCAGGAACCTCTTCCTTAACCTGTCTGAACTCCAGATTTTTCTACGTTTTGAACTACTGTTGTCAGCAACAGCATCCCCATCTCATTTTTATGAACAAGAGAGTACAAGCTGTTGCACAATATCATATAAACATAAAGAAATGAACAAAACTGGTAAATATTCTTTTACAATAGCACTTAGACTTGTATACCACTTCACGGTGCTTTCAGCCCTCTCTAAGCAGTTTACAGAGTCAGCCTATTGCCCCCAACAATCTGGGCCCTCATTTTACTGACCTCGGAAGGATGGAAAGCTGAATCAATCTTGAGCTGGTCAAGATCAAACTCCTGGCATGGAAGGCAGAGTTAGCCTGTAATACTGCATTCTAACCACTGCGCCACCATGGCTCTTTAATCTATATTTATTTATTTATTTATTTATTTATTTATTTATTTATTTATTTATTTATTTATTTATTTATTTATTTATTTATTTATTTATGTGTTTGTTTGTTTGTTTGTTTGTTTGTTTGTTTGTTTGTTTGTTTGTTTGTTTTATATACCGCCCTTCTCCCGGAGGACTCAGGGCGGTGTACAGAGCAATAAAGTAAGAATACAATAAAGCAACAGAGTGAGAAAATTGTAAAACCAAAATCCATCAGGCCAGGCCGGCTTGTTGGAATAGATAAGTTTTTAGATCACGCCGGAAGGAGCGAAGGTCGGGGGCCATCTGGATTTCAGCTGGTAAGCGGTTCCAAGGGATTGGCGCACCCACCGAGAATGCTCTCCCCCTGGGGGTCACCAGCCGACATTCTCTGACCGGTGGCACCCTGAGGAGGCCCTCTCTGTGGGAGCGCACAGGACGGAGGGATGTTGACTCTGGCAGTAGGTGCTCCCGTAGGTAATCCGGACCCACGCCATGTAGGGCTTTGTATGTCATCACTAGCACCTTGAATTTCACCCGGAAGGCAACTGGAAGCCAGTGCAGCTCACGGAGCAGAGGTGTAATATGGGAGTATCGGGAAACCCCAAAAGCATTCGTGCAGCTGCACTCTGCACCAGCTGAAGCTTCCGAGTGGTTCTCAAGGGCAGCCCCATGTAAAGAGCGTTGCAGTAGTCAAGACGAGAGGTCACAAGTGCATGGGTGACTGTACGCCAGGCATCCAGGTCCAGATAGGGTCGCAGCTGGCGCACCAGAAGAACCTGAGCGAAGGCCCCTCTAGTCACAGCTCCTATATGATCTTCTAAGGAGAGCTGTGAATCTAAGAGGACACCCAGATTGCGAGCCTTATCTACGGGGGGTAATAACTCGCCTCCGATATTAAGAGATGGAATACTCTGAATATCCTGACATGCCGGTATGTACAGCCATTCAGTCTTGTCCGGGTTGAGTTGAAGCCTGTTCCTCCCCATCCATTCCCGGACTGCTTCCAGGCAACGGGACATCACGTCGAGGGCATCACTGATGTGGTTTGGGGTCGAGATGAAAAGCTGGGTGTCATCAGCATATTGATGATAACCCACTCCAAAACCACGAATGATCTCACCCAGCGGTTTCATGTAGATGTTGAACAGGAGAGGCGAGAGGACCGACCCCTGAGGAACTCCACAAATGAGAGACCTTGGGGTCGACCTCTGCCCTCCTGCCAACACCGACTGCGAACGACCCAGGAGATAGGAGGAGAACCACCGAAGAACTGTGCCTCCCACTCCCAATCCCCTGAGACGCCGCAGCAGGATACCATGGTCGATGGTATCGAAAGCCGCCGAGAGGTCTAATAGGACTAGGACAGAGGAATATCCCCTGTCCCGGGCTCTCCAGAGATCATTCACCAGAGCGACCAATGCCGTCTCCGTGCTGTACCCGGGCCTGAAACCCGATTGGCACGGGTCTAGATAATCCGCTTCATCCAGGACCAGAGGGAGCTGATGCGCCACCACACTCTCAACAACCTTCGCAAGAAAGCGAAGGTTGGAGACCGGACGAAAGTTATTTAACACAGCTGGGTCCAAGGCGGGCTTCTTGAGGAGAGGTCTCACCACCGCCTCCTTCAAGGCGGAGGGGAAATTACCCTCACTCAAAGAAGCAGATATAACCGCCTGGAACCAGCCTCGTGTCCCCTCCCGAGCTGCATAAACCAGCCAGGAAGGGCACGGGTCCAATAAACATGTGGTGGAGCTCAATCTCCTCATAATCCTGTCCACTTCCTTCGGAGTCACAGGATCAAACTCCTCCCAGATAACATCGACAAGACCGCCCGTGTCCTGTTCGTCAGACTCTGCCCAGTTGGAGTCCAGGCCAGTCCGAATCCGAGCGATTTTATCCAACAGATATTGACCAAATTCCTCAGCACGACCCTGCAAGGGCTCCTCCCTCACCTCCTGATTGAGAAGGGAGCGGGTCACCCTAAACAGGGCGGCTGGGCGATTATCTGCAGACACGATGAGGGCGGAGAAGTAATTAGATCTCGCCGCTCTTATCGCTGCGAGATAAGACCTAATATGGGTTCTTAGTCGCAACCGGTCGGATTCGGATTGACTGGACCTCCAACGGCTCTCTAGGCCCCGTCTCTGATGCTTCATCTCCCAGAGCTCCGCAGAGAACCATGGGGCTCGCTGGGATCTGCGCCGGGTCAGGGGCCGCAAGGGTACAACTCGGTCAAGTGCCTCCGTGGCCGCCCTTTCCCAGGCTTCCACTAAGGCCTCCGCCGAGTTGTGAGCAGGGGAGGCAGGTGGGGCCCCAAGCACTGCCTGGAACCTGTCAGGATCCATTAAGCGCCTGGGGCGGTACCATCTAGTTGGTTCCATACAACCATGGCGGGGGGTGGCAACATGGAAGACCAGCCGCAGGAGGTGATGATCGGTCCATGACAGGGGCATAACAGTTGGCGAGCCCCCACCAAGATCATCAAACCACCGTCCAGATAAGAAAACCAAGTCAAGGGTGTGTCCTCCCTCATGAGTCGGTCCAAGAATTACTTGCGTCAGGTCCATGGCCATCATGGAAGCCATGAACTCCCGAGCTAACTCAGATGATCCTCCTAGGGATGGTAGATTGAAGTCGCCCAAAACTATAAGTTTGGGGAACTCAATCACCAACCCCGAGAGGACATCGAGTAGCTCAGGCAGGGCTGCCGCTGCGCGACTAGGCGAAAGGTACACCAGCAGCAAGCCCAACTGTTCCCCAGGACCACATCTCAAAAAGAGAGACTCACACCCGACTATCTGAGGAACGGTGGTCTCCCACGGACATAGGGTCTCCCTAATGACTACCGCCACTCCCCCGCCCCTACCATGAGCCCGGGGCTGATGTAGCACCTGGAAACCTGGTGGGCAAAGATCAACCAAAGGAACACCGCCCTCTGGGCCCAACCAAGTCTCCGTGATGCAAGCCAGGTCCTCATGCTCACCCTCAACTAGATCCCGAACAAGGGGAGCCTTATTAGCAACGGACCTGGCATTCAGGTAGACCAGCCGGAGCTCAGGAGGCTGCACATCCTTGCTCCCGGGACCTCGGGGAAGAGACAGAGGGTCGGAGCGCCTCACCGCTTGTAGATAGCAGAGATGACCCTCCCGGTATCGATACGGCCCTCTGTTCATACACCTGCTGCTGTTGATGGTGTAAATTATATCATGACTAACAAGCTATTAAAATGTGTCAAACATAACTTCTCTCCATAACTTATGCTGTCTCTTGATTCAGTAACTACTCATCCTGCTTATTCATGTATAGTGAATGACAGTAACTATTTTTTTTTCTTTCCTTTGTTATATTAGTATGAAATAATAATTCAGACTGTTATAGCAATAAAACTGCATCCCTGTAAGGATCCATACAACATATTGTAGCAGTGTGGTGGTGTTACTACTTATGCCTTATTCAGTCAATGACTTTTTTCTAAAGTAACTGATTTCAAGCACTGTTATCATAATTTGTTTCTATAATAATTTAATGTGCTGCCCAAATGTCACCATTAAGACTGCATTCCTTTGAGGCCTATTTCTAAATTTATAGGACCTATTAAAAATATGCTCTGTAAACAGTGGTAATTTTAAGTAATCATGTAGAGGATTGCATAAACTATGTGAAGCTTTTTAATATTGATTCCACATCATAGAAATTATTTTGGTTGTGATTTTTTTACTTCCCTATTTGACATTCTATCCTCTTCAAAAAGTTTCATAAACTACTTTTTTTAGTAAAATGAGCAACTGCCCTGTATTTCAATTTCCTGTTCAGAATATATTTCTCTGCATGAACTTTGCTGCTTATTTAAGCTAAACTCTGCAAACTCAAGTAAATTAGTTTTTGTTACAAAAACAACCTCATTCTCCTGTAATAAGCTGGTTCACTCAGATGGTTACAGAAGCACTGAAGGAATAATGAACTGCTAGATTTCAACATGGTATTCTATAAAAGCCCAGGATCCTTTCTGAGAACGTGTCTCAAATTCTTTATCACCCCAATTCTTTGAGCTAATATTTTAATTTAAAAATGCTTTCTTGTCATATTCCCCTGGCTTCATTTGCTAGCTACAGCCTTTGCAGTGAGCATTGGACTTTCCTCTGTAATGTTTCTTATCCTTCACACAGCTGAACCCTTCCATTTTTCAGAACACAACACCTCTATCTCTATCTTGAGCTAGAGGAGATTGGATGATTAAACAGAATAATGGAGTCAGTCATTGGGAGGACTGTCCTTTTAAGCTGTTAGAAATCCGAAGATGGAATGCCAGTCCATCGTTCCTTCCAAAGCACAAATACAAACAAGTGTTCATAAAGACAGGTATATTTTGGCATAAGCTATCTCAGTTCAAGAAAAGAGGGGTACAGTGAACACATTGCAATAATAATTTGCAGGGTTGCTTGGTTTTTGCCTTGCTTTTATGGTACTGAAGATGTGGTTTTGTGTGCCTATTGGCCAGGAATATTTGGGGAAATTAAGGAACTGTTTATTTCAGCGAATATTTTTTTTAAAAAGGCAATGATGATCTGCCCCTTAGATCATGGATGTCCAACCTTTTGGCTTCACATTGAGTGAAGATGAACTTGGCTTAGGCTGCCTATAGAATGTTTAATATTGTTAATGAAAAACAAGTCACATAATAATGTTAAAAGTTTACGAACTTGTGGGGCTAGGTTACCAGTGGTGGAATTCAGCCAGTTCGCACCACTTCGGCAGAACCAGTAGCTACTTTTTTTGTTGCCCAGGCCCAGAATGGACTTCTGGAAGCAGCATCCACACAGAGAACCGGTTATTCACATATTTGAATCCCACCACTGTACAATACTAGTTGTCCAAGAATGGATGTGGATTGCAGGTCTTGTTGTGATTCAGGGTCAGCCTGTGGGTTCGGCAGTTGGGTCGGACGACTCAGAGGAGGAGGAGGAGGGGGGTGTTGAAGAGCTTGCTGAGGGGGTTGGACAGCTTGATGAGAGCCCTGAGCCAGGCCCCTCTCACCTGGTCACGACGCAGACCCAGCTGTGTGAGCCTGACAGCGTGGATGAAGATGACCCACAGCTGGCCCTGTTCAAGGATGCCCAACGCAGGAGGCAGTCAATCAGGAGTAAACAGAGGAAGGCAATGGGGCTCCTCGGAAGGAGGCAGAGAGAAGCCACGCCCTGAACTGTATTTAAGGGGGAATGTGTGGGAGGGCTGGTTTGCTGAAGGCAACCACTTGAAAAGCTCCTGTTTCTTGGTTTGTGTCTTGTTCTATTTGTTTTTGTAGCAATAAATTTGGCAGGCGTAATTCCAGCCTCTTGCCTTCTTGTAAAAGGGGTTGTCCCTGCCTTTTCTGCAGGGCCGGTAGCAGGCTGGTACAGAACAGGTCTAAGGTTGGCTTTGGGTTGTGGACTGCAGGGAAGTGCTGAGGAGAGTGACCAGAAGAAATAATGTAGCAGTGGTGATGGCAGTTCCTTGCCACTGCCTATGCAATGAAAGAGAAGAAGGGTGAAACTGCTGTGTTGCAATGCTCAAGTCACCTTCTTTCTGTTTCAGCCACCAATGAATAATATTTGATTCCTAAATATGACTACCATATAAGCCTCTGGGAGTTCAGGCTCACAGCTCATAGTGCTCATGACTACTGGTTGGTAATTGAGAGATGGGAAAAATATCCCTTGTTTCATTTGCAGCTTGTCAAACATGCAGGTTTATTTTTATTTTTTTTTAAAAAAGATAAAATATTATTCTCATTCCCAGGGACAATGCTGTGGCGAAAACAAAGATGGATGGGAAAAATAGTAGGACAAAATGAAGAACAGAAAACTGAGTGACAGCGGAGGAAGATAAGGGGCAAAGCTGTGGTCCTGAAAGGTTCATGATTTATCCATTTATGTGCCCATCTTAAAAAAAAACCATACAAATAATCAACATTACGTTTGAAGGCAGAGCATTTCACAGGTTGGGGAAAGCGCTATTACATGCATGTGATAAATAGGCCTCTCTGAGTTAAAGCAAACAAACCTCTTCTGCAGGTTTTAAAAATGAAACAGAGTCATAACAAGACAGATGGTCTATCAAAGTTTTGCTTGGAGCCATTTAAGCTTTATCGCTAAGATCAACAGCCTAAAGTTAAGCCTGGAAAAAAATATGTGACTAGTGAAAATCATCCAGTATTGGAGTGATATAATAGGAAATCCTGTTTATTACCATAGTTGCCACATTTTGCATCCATTAAATAACTGACATACTTTGCAGGAGCATATCTACAATGAAGCACATTGCATTAATGTAGACAAGATGGAGCCAATACATATGAAACACAGTAGTGAAAATATACCCAACATACTCTTGATTTCCCACAAACTGCACCCCATGTTTCCAACTTGATCTTCCAAGGGAAATATTATTAGTGGCACAATACGTTGAACTCCAATTCTCTAGCCAGGTTTCTAATAGCACCTTCATTTTTGCCCGGATTTCATCTCGGCGTTTGTTTGTTTTCCTATTCATCCAAATAATCAAATCTAGGAAAGGAGATTGCAAGTTTCCTTGGGGTTATTTGACAAAGTACAAGGCAGCTGAATGTCTTCAGTTTACTGGAAGCCTAAAAATAATAAACCTGGTGAATTTATTGTTTATCCATATTATGGCTATGGAAATTCTGCTTTTCAAGTGACATTAAGGAATGGGCATCCAAAATTTTTAAATTGTCACCTCAAGAATGAGTGACATATATTTAATGGTATATAGGATGCCTTTCTGAAGTGCTTTGACTGAAGAAAAATCTTATCCTAAAATAAGATATGTGACATGATAAATCACTGCCTTTTTCAGCTGAAAGGTTCTGCTTCTATATAAGTTCTGCTTCTCATTTGAATTCGTTTTTCTTTAATCAACATTTTTCTCTATATTTCTGCTTTATAGTGGGAAAACTCAGATCTTTCAGAAAATGTCAACATGAAAAAAATAAGATCAGAATTTTATTACTGATCCTCTTTAGTATCTAATAAGCATAACCTAGCCAAAACGACATTTGTTTTACAAACATTGCATGGCCCTAGAATAACCATTTATTTTGTTTTGTTTATTAAATCTAAAATCTATGGCACAGTGAAAAGTTTTAAGAAAGAGTTTTTTATTTTACATGGCACTACCTTTTATTTCCCAGGCTTTGATTCATTGCTTTTTGGATGAAATTTAAGTCAAGATTTCACTGAGAGGTACTAGCTGTTAACTTCAGAATGATTAATGGCAAGACAAGATATCAGGTATCAGAGTTAAGGACCCATTAAGTCAAGACAAGACTTAAAAGGCAGATGGAAGGAGCAAGTCACAGTAACAAAAGAAGCCCTGGCTATAATATACTTCCTGATTTCATCTTCTTGATATGATCTTGTTCTCTTGCTTAGTTGTCAAATGAATGTCACATTACCTTTTACATAGTTTATTACCTAATACAGTAAGTCAGCTCATTTCAACAGATTGAAATGCAGTTTGGCCTTAAATGAGGGAAAGAATGGATTCCCACAACCAGCTAATTTGAACATTTAACTTCAATTTTATAAGACTGAATTAATTAAAACAGCAATATGCTAGCCATTGAAACAACACAGACTAAAGCAATTGATTAAAAAAGGAATAACACACTGGATTTATACATGCAAATAGCTCTGTGTAATGCTTTCTTGTTTGTGGGCTTGTTTGCAAATAATTTAATAATAGGAATCACAGTGAGGTTATTGTTAACAAAATAGCAATATGCCTAGTGTTATCTCTTCCCTGTCCTCTCTCATATCTTTGTCTTGTCATAGAAATGAAATGTCCTCAACATTTTCAACTCCTGATAATTACACTGACCCATTCACATAATCTTCATGGCAGGAATAAATAAATATATGTCAGTTGCCTTCTTCCGAACTCACATATACTTTTAAGACTTCCTGATGATATAGAATAGGACAGTGTTCCTGTGTTATCTAGTTGACATAAGGAGGAAAACCAATAAATACCTACTTATGGCAGGAATGTATGTGTCTGTGTCTGTGTCTGTGCATGTGATAGATAGATAGATAGATAGATAGATAGATAGATAGATAGAAAGATAGATAGATAGATAGATAGATAGATAGATAGATAGATAGATAGATAGATAGATTGTTATATAGCAGTGGTGGAGAACCTTTTTGAGGCCGAGTGCCCAAACTGCAACCCGAAACCCACTTACCGTATATACTTGAGTATAAGCCGACTTGAGTATAAGCCGAGACCCCCAATTTCACCCCCAAAAACTGGAAAAAGTTGTTGACTCGAGTATAAGCCGATCCGCCGTTCTGCAAGCCTCCGCCGCCGGCGGAGGCTGGATCCGCGCTCTGCAAGCCTCTGCCGCCAGCAGAGGCTCGATCCGCCATTTTGCAAGCCTGAATACACAGGAATACCCTGTGTGGCCGCGGCTCTCGGGGAAGCCCTGGCTGTCCGCTTCCTCGCTCCACGCTGCCATTCGGGGCCCGCGCGTTCCCCGGGCAAATCGCGGCGCCCAGCAGGCGAGGAAACACGCCCGCTCCAGTCGCCCCCCCTTCCCTCAGGAGACGCGAAGCAAGTGACCGCCCGGAGCTTACCGAGGACTTGCTTCGGTGCTTCCAGGATCGCACGCACCTCTCCCAAGCCGCCGCCGTCCGGAGACCTGCCGACGTTTGGGGAGGTTTGGGGAGGTGCGCGCGCACCTCCCCAAACCTCCCCAAACGTCGGCAGGTCTCCGGACCTCCGTGCCCTGCCTGCCTGCTTCTTTCCGCAGCGGAAAGAAGCAGGCAGGCAGGGCACGGAGGTCTGCTTCTTTCCGCAGCGGAAAGAAGCAGGCAGGCAGGGCGCGGAGGTCTGCTTCTTTCCGCAGCGGAAAGAAGCAGGCAGGCAGGGCGCGGAGGTCTGCTTCTTTCCGCAGCGGAAAGAAGCAGGCAGGCAGGGCGCGGAGGTCTGCTTCTTTCCGCAGCGGAAAGAAGCAGGCAGGCAGGGCGCGGAGGTCTGCTTCTTTCCGCAGCGGAAAGAAGCAGGCAAGCAGGGCGCGGAGGTCTGCTTCTTTCCGCAGCGGAAAGAAGCAGGCAGGCAGGGCACGGAGGTCTGCTTCTTTCCGCAGCGGAAAGAAGCAGGCAGGCAGGGCGCGGAGGTCTGCTTCTTTCCGCAGCGGAAAGAAGCAGACCTCCACGCCCTGCCTGCCTGCTTCTTTCCGCTGCGGAAAGAAGCAGACCTCCGCGCCCTGCTTGCCTGCTTCTTTCCGCAGCGGAAAGAAGCAGACCTCCGCGCTCTGCCTGCCTGCTTCTTTCCGCAGCGGAAAGAAGCAGGCAGGCAGGGCACGGAGGTCCGGAGACCTGCCGACGTTTGGGGAGGTTTGGGGAGGTGCGCGCGCACCTCCCCAAACCTCCCCAAACTTCGGCAGGTCTGCGGACGGCGGTGGCTTGGGAGAGGTGCGCGCGATCCCGGAAGCACCAAAGCCTCGGCCGCGCACAAGTCCTCGGTAAGTTTTTTTGTTGACTGGAGTATAAGCCGAAGTGGAATTTTTCACCCCGAAAAGTGGGCTGAAAAATTCGGCTTATACTCAAGTATATACGGTATGCATTGCTGGGTGCTGGGGGCATGGCCACCGAGTGGGCGATGCTCCAGTGACCCGATCCGGGCATCGGAGGCCTGCAAAATCGGCTGTGGGGGGGAGCGAAATCACTCTGCAGTCCTAGATCTGGGCAGCAGAAGCATTTTTCAGGCCTCCGATGCCCGGATTGGGCCTCTGGAGCATCGTAAAATCACCCCACGGCCATGGATGCGAACTCCAGAAGCTTTGTAAACACTTCTGTTTCCCAGATCAGCTATGGGGGGGAGAAAAATCACTCTGCAGCCCTAGATCTGGGCAGCAGAAGCATTTTGCAGGCCACTGATTCCTGGATCGGGCTGCTGCAGCAGCATAAAATGATCAGCCAGGGGTGGCGCGAAATCGTTCTGGAGGCTTACCTGGACTCATGCTGCAGCTGCCTCCACCATCCAGCCCAGATCTGCCCAGCTCTTGCAGCTGCTCCCTGAGTCTCAGTGCAGAGAGAAAAAGAGCAAGAGCACAGGACCACGTGGAGAGGGGGTGGTGCAGCCTGGCCCCGCCTCCCTCTTGGGTGATGCTGCGTGTGCCCACAGGGATGGCTCTGCATGCCGCCTGTGGCATGCGTACCATAGGTTTGCCACCCATATAGAGAACTTGAGAGCATATGAACAGACAACAAAGCCTACATTCACTTGACTAGTGAATAGAATAGAGCTGGAAGGGACCTTAGTGGTCTTCTAGTCCAGCCCCTTGCTCAAGCAGGAGAACCTATACCATCTCAGACAAGTGACTGTTTAGGAATCTGTTTGATCTGCCGCTTGCTGCAGAGTTTGTCTCCCAGTTGATATCTGGATAGTTGAAGTCTCCCATTACTACTGTGGTATGCTTCCTATATACATTTGTTAACTGGTTGGCAAAGAGTTCATCTATTTCTTCTGATTGGTTGGGTGGCCTGTAATATACACTTATGGCAATGTCACTTTTTTCCTCTTTTATATTGACCCATATACATTCTGGAGAGATTTTATCTTTGATCATGTGCATTTTGGTAGATATGTAGTGTTTTCTTACATATGGTGTGTTTGGTTCTGATAGACGAGGACTCAGAGTGGTTTTTGCAATGAACGAGTTTATTGAATACACAATTGTCAACTGTCAACTGTCAAGTGTTGCAACCTTATATAGTGGAACTGTTTGAACTGTAACCAATCAGAGGTGTTTATTCTCCCGCTTCTTGCTATTTGCAGCCAATGATTGCACCTGAATCTCCCGCTCAAACCTAGCCACGGTGCAGTCTGCAAATTCCCTAGTTTGCAACTATTTACATACACAACACCCCTTACCCCCCAGTTGTTGTTATTTATGAACAAAATCCTTCAAGTATTTAGGTGGCCTATGGATTCTAGAAGGGTATCTATTGCCCTGGCTGCTAGGGACACCCTTACCAGATTGTCTGCTTAGCTGATTATCTCTGTTGGACCTGGGCTCTTGGTTAACTGGCTCTGATGTTTCCCTATTGCTGTTTTGTGGATTTGTTTGTGTTTGAAGATCATCTGATCCTGGCCTACTCCGCAGGGGTATTTCCCAATCGTACTGACTAGATTGCTGTTGTTGGTTACCAGGGACTGAGTTGTTATGCAATTCTGCAACCCCACTATCTGGCAGGTTGTTATCACTGAACCAGGATGTACTGTTCCCCACAAATATGCTTTGATCCCCTTCTTCTGGTACGCACCCACTAGTTCTCTTCCTCAACTGGTCTATGTGTCTCTTGCTGATCCTATTTCCTTCCCCCTCAATAGTATAAGACAGGGGACCTAAAATTTCAGTAACCACCCCTGGAATCCATTTGTCCCCTGGTGCATAGTTTCTAGCCCAGATTAAATCCCCCACTTTAAATGTTCTATTAGGCATGTCCAGTTCAGCACTTGGTGGAAGTCTGTCAGGGTGTAATCTGTCCAATTTGGTGGTTAGTCTTCTTCCCCACCTCATTTCAGCTGGACTTTTGCCCGTGGCAGTACATGGGGTCGTGTGTTGGGTCAGCAAGAATTCGGCCAGTCTTTGATGCCAGTCACCTCGGATGATCCTTTTTAAAGCGTCTTTCGTGGTCCTCACATTACGTTCAGCCAAGCCGTTGGTGGATGGGTGGAAGGGTGCTGATGTCTTGTGCTTAATCGAGTTGGCCTTGAGGAAATCCTGGAATTCAACAGAGGTGAATTGTGGCCCGTTATCTGACACAATTACGTCTGGTAACCCGTGAGTGGCAAAGAGGCCCCTTAATACCTGTATTGTTCTACCCGAAGTCGTAGAGCTGACTGGTACTACCTCTAGCCATCTAGAGAAGCTCTCAACAACCACCAGAAATGTTACCCCCTGGAATGGTCCAGCGAAATCAATATGAATCCTGGACCAAGGATTCCTAGCTAACTCCCATTTATGCGTACGAATGTGTTGTTGTTCTGGCCTAGAGCGTTGGCACAGATGGCAATTGGCAACGCATTCCTCAATGTTGTTGTCCAGACCTGGCCACCACAAGTGGCTCCTAGCCAACGCCTTCATGCGTACTATTCCTGGGTGACCTTCATGTAATTCTAATAGAATGGCTGGCCTGTGGATTTCAGGAATAACCACATGGTTTCCCCACAGTAAACATCCCAAATGAACTGACAGTTCATCTTTCCTTCTGAAATATGGAATGTACTTGGCATCCGGATTTGCATTTGGCCACCCACTTAGAACCCAGGCCATTATTCTCTTTAAAGTTGGATCAGAGTTTGTTGCCACAGCTATATCTTTAGCTGTTAAAGGCCAGTCAGGGATGTCCTGTAGAGACATTATTTGTCCCACAGGGGCAGGGTCATCCTCAGTGATGTTCAAGGGCAGCCTGCTCAGGGCGTCAGCATGTCCCATGTCCTTGCCTGGTCTGTATTGGAGAGAAAATGAATATGCTGAGAGGAAAATGGACCACCTCAGCATTCGGGGTGACATGATTTGGGGAGTCTGTTTATCCGTGGTAAACAGTCCCAACAGGGGTTTGTGGTCAGTCAGTATGGTAAAGTTCCTACCGTAAAGGTAGTCATGGAACTTCTTTACTCCTGCCACAATTGCCAATGCTTCCCTGTCAATCTGCGCATAGTTCCTCTCGGCTTTAGTTAGTGTTCGGGAGTAATATGCGATTGGTCTTTGTATCCCTTGGTTGTCTAAATGGCTGATCACAGCCCCCACACCATAAGGTGAAGCATCACACGCTAGGTAAATAGGTTTATTTTCTATAAAGTGGGTTACAGTTGATTGGCTGGAAAGAATGTCTTTTAACGTTTGAAAACTAACTCTATGTTTATTCTGCCACTGCCAAGGGGCCTTCTTATCTAAGAGTCTGTGGAGGGGTTCTGCAATGGCAGCCTTGTGAGGTACAAACGTATGGTAAAAATTTACCAAGCCAAGGAAGGCTTGTAGTTCAGCCTTGTTCCTTGGCTCAGGAGCCCATTTAATTGCCTTAATTTTGTCAGGGGTAGGATGGATTCCATTCTTGTCTATCCTGAATCCCAAAAAATCAGTGGACTTAACCCCAATGGAACATTTTTCCTTTTTTAATTTCAATCCAGCCCCCCTAAATCTGCCCAGTACCTGTTCCAGCCGCTCTACTAACATTTCCTCATCTTTTCCAGCTATCAGGACATCATCAAAGTAAGGGCATACACCAGGTATGCCCTTTAAGGTCCTCTCCATCACTTCTTGGAAGATGCCTGGAGCAGCTGCAATACCAAATTGCAGTCTGTGGACCCGGAATGCCCCCTTGTGGGTAACAATCGTCTGTGCTTCTGCAGCCTCTTCAGAAACAGTCAATTGTAAGTACGCATGCGCCAAGTCTAACTTGGCAAACATGGCGCCGTCCTGGATCGTCGCGAGGACCTGCTTCACCGTCGGGACCGGTTAAGCATGCTTTTTCATTCCAATGTTCAGGGTGGCCTTATAGTCAGCGCAGATTCTCACATCCCCATTAGGTTTGAGGGGTGTGACAATCGGCGTTTCCCACAGGCCACCCTCAACAGGTTCTAATACTCCTTGGCCTACTAGCCTGTCGAGCTCGGCCTCGATTTTTTCCTTCAGGGCGAAAGGCACCCTTCGGGCCTTAAGCCTGATAGGTTTCACTGAGGGGTCTAGGTTAAATTTAATCGGGGGCCCTTTGTATTTACCGAGAGACCCATCGAATACATCTGCAAATTCATTGCAGACTGATTCGAGGGTCTTGTTTTTAACTACTGAGTTTATTCCCCCGACCCAAATGCCCAGGGCCGGGAACCAGTTAAGGCCAATTAGACTAGTCCTATGCCCTTCAGTAACTATTAAATCTAAGACCCCCTTAAATCCCTTAAATTTTACTCTAAGGCTAACCTTCCCTTTTATTTTTATTGGGCTTTTTTGAAAGTCTGTTAACTGAATTTTTGTTGAACTAAGTGGAATTTTCCTTCCACTTAATTGTTCAATCCTCTCAAGGGTTTCACTGGAGATTATTGACACTGAAGCCCCTGAATCTATTTCCATTCTGCAAGGAACCCCTTGCAGATGGACTATGATTTTTAATTTTCCTTCTGGAAAATTGCGGTTTTTCCCTTTCCACCTGCGATTGACGCGCGCCACCTCCCCTAGATTTGGAATTTTAACCCGGGGTCTAGGGGTCTCTTTGCCACTAAAGTAAGGGGTTACCTTACCTTCGGGCCACACATCGACTTCGTGCAGGCGGTTGTCACGAGCGCGGCTCCTACAGATGGCCTGGATGTGGCCGGTCTTCCCACACGCCCTGCACTTTGCATTTCGGAATCGGCAAGATGCACGGGGATGGTTGCCTCCGCAGCTGCCGCACCGGTTTTGGCTGTCGTTGTCTCTCGGTCTGGTTGCGGTGTCCCTCCATGGTCGTTGTGCCCCGGTCGCTTGTCTTTGCGGAGTTGCGGGTTGTTGTCGGCGGTTAGGATCGGGCCCCTCACTTCTGGGCGGTCTTGGCGCCAATTTTCCGAATCGTCTTGAGACCTCGGCGATGTCGTCTTCCCACTGCTGGTCCACCTCCCCACAGTCCACATAGCCCTCTTGGTTGATCTCGGACGCCGCTGCCATGCTACTGCGGGGGGGGGGTCGCGATACCCGGTAGACTCGTACATTAAGAGTTCGTCTATCACCTCCTGCAGATCGCCGGTGGGTTTGGCGATTATTCTGTTTTGTAGCTGCTCATCACGCAAGCCCAGTACGACTCGGTCCCGAATTCTTATTTCTAAGTTATCATATTTACATCGTACTGCGGCTTCCCTGACGGCAGCGACAAATTTTTGAATGGATTCACCCGGTCTCTGGTTCCTTTTCTCAAAGATGCGGTGCCAAAAGAGCTCAGATCTCCTAGGTGTAAAGTGGACCTTTAGTTTGGCTAAAAGGTCGGCATAAGGCACGCTAGAGACTGGTTGCGGTTGACACAGTCCGACTGCGATTCTGTAGACCGGTGTGCCACAAATCGTCAATAATGCTGCTGCCTTTTTCCGGTCATCTGTGATTCCGTTCACTAGCAGGAACCCTTCCACTTGACCGATGTACTCTTCCCAATCCTCGGGGAAGTTTGGGTCGAATTCCTTCAAGGACCCTATTTGCGCCATTCGGAGAATTTTTTATTTCACCGCGGCCGCTGGTTGACTGTGACTCGTTTTCGAATTTGCCGCCTTTGCGCAACAATTCTCCGATTCTCTGGTCTTCTGTCTATCCCACCTTCGTCGCCAATTGTTTGGTTCTGATAGACGAGGACTCAGAGTGGTTTTTGCAATGAACGAGTTTATTGAATACACAATTGTCAACTGTCAACTGTCAAGTGTTGCAACCTTATATAGTGGAACTGTTTGAACTGTAACCAATCAGAGGTGTTTATTCTCCCGCTTCTTGCTATTTGCAGCCAATGATTGCACCTGAATCTCCCGCTCAAACCTAGCCACGGTGCAGTCTGCAAATTCCCTAGTTTGCAACTATTTACATACACAACATGGTGCAAGTCCTCCTCCTCTTTTTGTAGACCTGTTTCTTTTGAACAATTTGTATCCATCCATCAGTCCATTCCATTCATGGGTTTCGTCCCACCAGGTTTCTGTAATGCCAACTATGTCATACACTCCCTCATGTACTATTGCTTCTAGTTTGCCATTTGTTCCCCAAGCTTTGACCATTTGTATATAAGCATTTAAGACTTTTATGCCTGTCTGTGGGTATGTTTCCTGCATCTACTGATTGTTGTTTGAGTTTTTATTTTTTCCCATCACTGCCTACCTCATTGTTTGATTTGTTTTCTTGGGATTTGTGATTGGTTTTGGGTTCTAGACTATGAAGATTGGTCACCCTTTCCCCTCAATTTTAGTTTAAAGCTCTCCTGATGAGTTGGGCCAGTCTTTTTCTGAGCACATTTTTCCCTGTTTTTGTGAGGTGCAGCCCATCTCTTGCCAAGAGACCTTCGCATAGGAAATGCAGTCCATGATCCAGGAAACCAAAGTTTTCTTGGTGACACCAACCCTTTAGCAAATAGTTTATTTCTAGAATTCTTTTTCCCCTCAATGGGTATTGGCCTTTTGCTGGGAGGACTGATACAATAATTTTGGTTAGGTTCTCAGCCACATCTTTGATTTTTGCTCCAGGGAGACAACATACCTCCCTGGATTATATGTCTGGTCTGCAGATGGATGATTTGGTTCCTTTGAGGATAGAATCTCCTATTACCAACACTTGCCTTCCTTTTGGGGGGGCTGCAGCCTGGGGTGCTTTTCTGCTTATCTCAGGTGTGTTTTTGATGTGACTTTTTAGGGATATTTGAGGTTGTTTCTTTGCTAGGTGTTTGCATGTTTTCTTTGAGTGGGAGATTGTGGGTCTGCATGTTTCCATCTAAGGGGAGAAATCGATTGCTCAGTTTTAATGGGGCTGCTTCTGGTTGGGTTGGATTGGGCGGAAGTTTTTTAGTTGTATGCTACTTCTTTCTTTGAGTATTTTGTTTCCTTTTATGTGTAACATACAGTATCTCCATTTGTCTTCCTCCAAGGGTTTATCAATAGGGTCAAATCCACTGGGAGTTATTAGTTCATTATTTGGTTCAGTTTGGGTAGAGCTTTCTTTTGTACATTGGAATTTGGCTAGAATTGCCTCTAAGTTCCTTACTTATTCCTGTAATAGTTCACATAGTTTACATCTAATGCATGTATAGTTTGGGTGTACTTTAGGCATAAGCACATACCTGGAACATGTATTGCATACCACAATAGTGTCAGTCACTGTTCCATGAGTTTGTTGTTTGAAAACCCCTCTTTTTGGTTGGTGGATGTGCTTTGCTGTTAGCCTTGTTTCTAGCTTCTCTGTTCAGCCAGGTTCTCCGCTGCTCTACCGCCTTTGTTGTGCTGCCTCGCCACTGCCTGCAGGCTTCCTGGTCTGCTGCTGCCATTGCCCGCTGCCTCTGCACTGCCCCCAGCCACCTCTCTGTCCATTGCTCCACACTGTCACCACCTCTGTGCTGCCACCACACACCTCACTGGTCCACTGCTCCACGCTGCTGCCGGCCACGTCCTTTCCACCATTCGAGTTGCCAGCATGCCACATCATCTGGTTTGCCACACTGGTCTCTGCTTTGTTGGGCTGGGCTGGGTCACTGAGCCACCAGGCCTTTCAGGTAGGCCTCTGTTAGCCTAGAAGTCCTCCAACATCCTCTTTATGATCCTGCATGGCCGTTTTGTCAGATAGGGCGGCCCGCTCTGGTTCCCCCTCAATGGGCCTCTGGTCTCCTGGGTAGGCCTCTCCAGTGCAGCTGGGCCCCTCTCAGCACTCAAGTTTGACATAGGCCACCACCATTGTTGGTGTCTTCCTCCTAACCTCTTGAATCTTTTTTCCCTTTTCCAGTCTTTTTCCCCCTTCAATGACCTATCTTGTACTGATGATGTTTCCTAGCTGGGGAAATGAAACATTTCCAAGCAAACCATCAAGCTCAGACAAATGGGAGAAGGAAGTGTGTTGGATATGTTTGCTGCCTTGAGTTATTTGTTAAAATAATAAAGGTGGGATACAAATAAAATAAATAAAGTTACCATATAGGACTTTCAAACTGCCAAGCCTCTGGTAAAGGATCCAAGATTGAGTGAGATGCAGACCATCCATTGGGTGAGAAGGGATTAGATATGATATTAATGAGGATTGTGTATATAAATATATTATTATAATAGGGATTATATTATCCATACATAATAAAGCACAGTGTAGATATCTATACTGTGACCCAAAGAGACTTATGTTAAAAAAAAGCTGAATATATTTTAAAAGAAAGCAACAAGTATAATTTTAGATGCTGAGAAAGAATTCCATTAAGATGAAATAACAGCAAACCTGAACATCAGAATTTTCCTTAAATCAGGGCACTGGTCTGCTGTTGATCGTTATTTGTATGTTTTTCACTCTTCTAGATCAGGAAGTTTTTTTTTTTACTGAAGTGAGTCACTCTTAATAATGGAGAAGAAATAGAACAAGACTGTTAGAGTCCTCAGCCTGGTCTTTTTTCTCATTGACAGAGAGACGAAAAGGTGAGCGTCATCAGAAAAGAAAAACTGGATCTAAAGCAACTGAGATCAAGCTAAGGTAATTCATCTCATTCCAAATATAACTTATATTATTGCTTTTCAAAATCTGTACGCTTTCCACATTTGAAGTACATACAATTCTATGGGATTTCCTTGCCGAAATTATTTTTTTCCCGAGCCTAGTCTTATATCCCCTCATAGGTTTGATAACTATACATTTCCCCCCATTCCCCTTTTATTTTATTTTTTTACTGCTTGATGCTTATTAACACTTCTTCACTGTATATTATTAAACTTAACATCGTACGCCTTTCTTTTTCTCTTTTAGCACATCTTGGGTGCCTTTTGTATAGAGGCAAATTTCACAACTGTTTCTATCGCCACGGATGAATGTTAGCACGAAATAAAACTCACCAGATTTCTTTTCACAGTTGAAAAAGTGTTAGGTTTCCAAAGAGTAGAACTTTTCCCTACCACCCTGTAATTGGTTATTAAACTTTGCTTGGCAACTTTTAGAAAAGAAAAAGAAAAATCCTAAGTACTCTAGAGACTCATATCTCACAACTACATCCTCATTTTCTTTGCTTTTAGGGAAATATACCATATATTTTTGCTTTCCTATGATGTGTTGTTAGTCTCTACTGATTCCTATTTTTTATCATTCATAATGACTGATTGTCTTTCTCCGAATGATATTCTAGGCAAACCTTCCTCTGTTGTGGATAATTCCAGGTTTTCAATATTTTCTGCATCAGTTGTCCCAACCATCACATTATTTTCTCTGAAGCGTTTGCACTGTCTTCCTTGACAAGTCTCCGTGAGAGTTCTCCTCCTTTTCAGCTTTCTTCGTGGTTTTAAATTCAATGAACTGTTTTTCTCACTTGTCTCACATTTCATTATTTCAAAATAAAGGTGTATAACCTGAAAATTTGTTCTTACCAAATTTTAATTGTCATTTGACAAGAAAATATAATTGTGAAGTACATAATTGGAGAGGGGTGGGTCATATGAATTCTCTTTCATCTGCATTAAACACCTGTAGAAATAAAATTGACATTTTATTTTATTCAGATTGACTCCCTGCTTTATGAAATATAGGCCTTCAACATGGTAAGTAAATAACAATTAGGGTTCCTTACCCTGAAACAATTCTGCACTGTGACTCTAAGTAACTCATAATTCTTCCCCTGTTTAGTTTCTTGCACACCAGTTGAAACAGCTAGGATTGGTCTAGTGCAGGGGTGTCAAACTTGCAACATCATGTGACGTGTCTCGACATATTGTGACTTTTTTTCCATTGCCAGCAATGGGGTGGGTGCGGTTTTGCCATGAAGCATTCAGCCCGCAGGCCAGCAGTTTGACACCCCTGGTCTAGTGGTTAAGGGATGAGGCTAGAAGCCAGGAATCTGTGAGTTCTAGTCCTGCCTTAGACATGAAGGCGAGCTGACTGACATTGGACTAGTAACTCTCTCTCAGCTCAACTCATCTCATAGGGTTTTTATTGTAGGGTAAATTGGGGAAGAAAGGAATGTTAGGTATATTCTCTGCCTTGAATTATTTATACAAAAATGGTAATCTGTAAATAAACAAAGTAAAGTAAATAAAATTCAGCATCAAAGCCCTTTTCCTTAACTTTACTTCCCTGTGGCATTTTTCTCCATAGAATTGCGGTACGCCTCTTATGAATATTTATCATAGTTATCCCTGTCTTTCCCTTCTCTTCTTTGCTTTCTCTGTCCTTGAAAGAATTTCAAATCATTGTACAACAATATATGCAGAGATATCAAATCATAATCTCAGAAGATAGGCTAAAAAAATAAAAATCAAGCTTTCTCCTAGGCTTGACTTTTTGTGTCCTTATGTTGGGAACACTATGTTAGAAGTTAAGGCATTACCACAGGGGACACGCCTTAACAGTATGTAGGATTAAACACAGCTTCATGTAAATATAAATAATGTGAAAGCCAATATCATGCTAACAAACTGTCATTTTCATTATAAATCTGTTTCTATTATTTTACTCCACATTGCCCTTGTGACCTTCCAAATTGCTTGGGTGTATCTCCCAATCCTCAGAGTAGTTTTGAAGTTTATATGTGGAACAAGGGAGTTATTTTTGGTTCTGCTGATTAAATTAGTCCTGTTTGAGACAATGGTTTTGAATTAGATTCACAACTGTTCTCTTTTATAATATTTGTTCAGTGTATTTATAATGCATTGATCTGTCTAAGATCTGTCTATGCTTTTTTCAACTTTGATTTAAATTGTTTTCTTAAGTTTTTTCGGCTGTTTATTTATTTTTTTTCCTTTATGCTTTCTCTTTGTCTTTTTACTCAATTATTTCCTATGGAACATCTTGTTATAACACCTATAAATCTTTGTAATCTTGTCTGTCTTTTATCTTCATTGCTTTATCTCTGTTTTCCTCCTTGTACTTTTCCCCATTTATTAAGTCCTAATCCTTTTAGGAAATCTTCACTATATTATACCCTTCCTTCCTTCCTTCCTTCCTTCCTTCCTTCCTTCCTTCCTTCCTTCCTTCCTTCCTTCCTTCCTTCCTTCTTTTCTTTCTTTACCTTTAGTAATGTCACCTATTATGCTGGAACTCTCTGACAGGGATAGATGTGTTAGTGAGATCTTATATTCCAGAGTAAATAAAGTTCTCAAGAATGGTGTTGGCAAGGACCTCGGAGAAAGGTGTTGGATTTTATTGAGGGACAACACAATGAAAGCAGTGGATAAACTATCCATCAGGCAGGAAAGGAAAAATTACCTATCACTGGAGGAAAAAAAGAAGACATTTAAGCAATAGTGAGGGAACTACAGGTTATATGGGGGCAGAAGTAGGAAAATTGGTATATATTTCTGTTCCATAGATCTGATTGGTGAAGATTGATAACAGACAGAGCATCTGGAATTATGTGGAAGGAAAGAAGGATAGGGTTCCTACCAATCACCAATGCTTTGATCTGAGTCAAATCCACGTTCAATGATTTCCTGAAGCTATGATCGTCTGGTGTTGGAGACTCTAGAATTCCAAAAATGGCATTGCTATAGCCTTCCTCCAATCACCTGAATGGGAACCAGATGATCAGGTGAAACTGGCTAATTTGTCTAGGCTGTTAAACATAACTTAGAAAGGTTGTGTCAACCATCCCGTTGGTAAATACAGCAAAATAAATTCCTGGGACATTATTTTACCAAGAGTAAAACTTCACTGATAATTCCACATAGACACAGAAGTAGCAAAGCCAGTTCTAAAGTTTTTGCATGAAAACGAGCATAGGTAAAATACCCCTTTTCCCCTGGACTTCCCCACGGTACATTGCCCACCAATGAGTTGTATTCATTTTATTTTGAGAACATTCTGAGCAGCTCCTAGTTTTCCCAGTGTTTGACCTTGGGGTGTCGGAACTGTCCTGGGCTGCTTCAGCTCACTTGAATCATTCAATTCCCTCCCAGGCCTTCCTTGCATTCCAATACTTTCCCTTCCCCCCCCCTGCTTCTGTTGTCTGGTTGTGAGCAGGAATGCATGGAGAGCCAGTCATGTCAGGTTGTTCCAGAGACTCAGAAAAGCTGTGTTTATGAGGTATAAAGAAGCAATGTCAGTCACATTTCTGTGTGTGTTGCAGGCAATATGGGGTCACCAAATTGCAACTGAAACCCTTTGTATGTCTATGCAGCACTGTTACTTTGTTCAAAGGGGAATAGGGTTCTAACTGTGAGTTTATGGCCATCATCTAGCCTGTTTTGAGTTTATCCCTGAAGATGCTCCTGAAAACATTTTGAAGGACCTAAATTCACTTCCTGGATGGTCCAGCAACCTCCTAGGGACTATGCCTGTGTATCCACCTTAGTCCTGTGGTTATTCTCGCCATACTCAAGTCCAATTCATTAAGGAGACTTGGCCTCCGATGGTTGAAGGTCAAAGGCTAACTATACACCTTTTCTCAATTCCCACTCTGGAGTGATTACTAAAAACCAGGATATTACAAGGATACAAATGACAGAATAGACAATATGCATATGAAAAGTTATAACCTTTGGTTTCATTTTGCTTTAATGCATGGGGTAGTATCTTTATTTTTTATTTATTTATCAAATTTAAATGCCACTCATCTCACTGCTAGTGTTAATGTCTGTAGAAAGCAAAAGTCATAAGATGGAGTTTATTAGATAGCAGAAAGAATTTGCCTTCTTTTTTAGTGGGAACATAACACAAAGAAAAACCATAAGTACTCCAAGAATTTGAAATAATGAAATAATGTACACTATAGCAATCAGAAGGTCGGCAGTTTGGCGGGTCGAATCCTGAGTGCCACATAACAGAGTGAGCGCCTGTTACTCGTCCCAGCTTCTGCCAACCTAGCAGTTCGAAAGCATGTAAAAAGGCAAGTAGAAAAATAGGGACCACTACGGTGGGAAGGTAACAGCATTCCGTGCACCTTTGGCATCTAGTCATGCCGGCCACATGACCACAGAGACGTCCTCGGACAAGCTCTGGCTCTTCGGCTTTGAAACAGAGATGAGCACCGGCCCCTAGAGTTGGAAACGACTAGCACACATGTGCGGGGGAAACTTTATCTTTACCTATAGCAATTAGCAAGCATAAATACCACATACCAACTTATAAATTCTAAGTCTTAAATTTCAATATAATCTCACACCAAAATGTGTGCTGTCCTACCTACTTGAGAGCAAAGCTGGGATTGGGAAGAGGTTGAGGAAGTTATCACATTTTCTCCGTTGAAAAATTCCTTATTATGTCTATATAGAGGGATCACTGTGAAAAACATCTTTAGGTTGCAAAGTATTTTTCATCTTTTAAACTCTTGGTTTGAATCAGAATACTTCCTCCAGGGCTTCAGCCTGAGTTTCCTATTTGTGGGCTATGACAGAGTGAACACTTTGCCCATTAACAATCTGTTATCAACAACCTGCACAACGATTGTGAGTAGTGATGATAACTTGCTTCCAGTCTTCCCTTTCCTGTAAGACAGGCTGGTTGATGCAGCACCAGCATAGCTGATGAATTGTCATTTTGAACATGATCTACTGACGGTTCCTTGGAATAAATCAAATCAATCAAGAAAAAAAAACCTCAGACCTGGTTTCCAGATGCTGCACATTGTCTAGAGCAGGGGTGTCAAACTTGTAATGTCACATGATGTCTCGCGACGTATCATGACTTTTTTCCCATTGCCGGCAATGAGGTGGGCGTGGTTTTGCTATGACTAGAGTGACTTCAGCCAGCAATAGAAAGAAGATCTCAGAATGATCTTGCTTTTTAATTCTACTCTGACTAGCTAGTCAAAAAGGCAGAGTTCTTAGACTGCGTCTGCCCAATGGGGGGTTATTCAAAATTTATTCCCCACAGCAGGGGCAAGCACACAAAAGCTTCTCAATTCTGATAGACCTTTTGAGACTTTGGGCAGGATTATCCCCTTCTCCTTACATTCAGCATGATCAGATTAATTTTAATCCACTCAGCCTTTCAATAGGATGCTTTCATGCTTCCTTATTTTTCTCCAAAAAGTTTTATTCCTATAGGTAGGATTGGTACTAAACCTCAGCAAAAGGTCACATTTGTTAATGGTTCAGGGGAGGGGGAGGAAGGAAGGATAAGAGGATTCCTCATAACAACTGCTCTGGGATGGTTTTGTATCTCCCCAAGTTCCTGATGTGTTGTGAAGGTTTCATTTCTGCAAAACAGCACTAGGAATTGCACTTAGACTTATGTACCGCTCCATAGTGCTTTTATGCAGCCCTCTTTAAGTGGTTTAAAGAGACAGTGTATTGCCCCCAACAATCTGGGTCCTCATTTTACTGACCTTGGAAGGATGGAAGGCTGAGGCAGTCAGAATCAAACTCCTGGCAGTTGGCAGAGTTAGCCTGCAATACTGCATTCTAACCACTGCGCCACCACGACTCTTGCGCCAAAGCCAAAAATAGTGCAGTATTTGGAGTTCGAAGGATCTCTGAGAAACTCAAGCCATGTATGGAAATGTAGTGGGTTATATTGGTAATCGGGTTTGGGTTTTTTTTAACTGCACCTGATACAATCAGGTAATTTGGAGACACATTCAGAGACAGAAGCCAGTCATAAATAGTTTTGCCACTACTGGTTCAAGAGCATGGATATAATGGTACATGCAGATGGAATTAACAGACAGCTGCCACATACTTTGGGTCAACATTAGCAGTACAAAAGAACTACCCAATGGTATGGCTAGCTTTATAGGAAACCCTTTCATCCATGGATGATCCACAACTATGGGCTGTGTGCAGCCTGTAAACTATAGAGATACCTCTCTGGAAAGTAATACTTATTTTTCCAATTTATTCTCCCTAACACCATCCTTCTTTAAAAAAAATACAATAAATTTTATAAATATTAAACATTTATAAATAATATAAATTATGAATATATTTATATTTATAGATATACATATTATAATAGTAATCAACTTATAACCATTAGTTTGTAATGGTCATAAGTTCAGTACTGATTGAAATTATAATGGCACTGAAAAATGTGACTGATGACCATTTTTCACACTGACAACCATTGGAGTGTCCCTGTATCACATGATCAAAATTAAGACTCTTGGCAACTGAATCATATTTATGATGGTTACAGAGTCCCAGGGTCATGTGATCATCTTTTGTGATCTTTTGAGAGGGAAAGTCAGTGGGGAAACCAGATTCACTTTAGAACTGTGTTACAAAGTTAACAACTGCAGTGATTCACTTAACAAATGTGGTGAGAATGGTCGTAAAATGGGGCAAAATTCACTTAACAACTGTGTTGTTTAGCTACAGAAATTTTGGGCTCAAATGTGGTTGTAAATCAAGAACTACCTGTATTCAGTGGTGGGATTCAACTAGTAGCTAATTTTTTGTTGACTTTGATGAACCGGCTGATGCCCTAGACCTTTTTCACAAGTCCCAGAACGGACTGCTGGAAGCGCATGGATGCTACTTCTGGAAGCCCATTTTTAGCCGGGGAGTTCTCCCAGGCCCAGAACGGCCAGCCTAAGTGTGTGGATGCCATTTCCAGAAATCCTCCCCCAGGCCTCTGATGCTCAGAACGGACTTCTGGAAGTGGCATCCATGTACTTCTGGTGGGCCATTCTGGGCCTGGATGCCTCCCTGACTCAGAATTGACTTCCGAAAGTGGTGTCCACGCAGAGAACAGGTTGTTCAGGTATTTGAATCTCACCACTGCCTGTATTGTATTTGATATTATATTACATTGAAAATATAAATATTACAATAATAAAAACAAATGCAAACTTGAAAGATGGGAGGGGGAAAGAGAATAAAAGTGCAAGGAAAGAGAAAGAGAACAAGAAAGTAAGATTAGAAAAAAAATAAATGCATGATTTCATCACCAGGATAAGCAAATGTAATAACTCTTTACCCCACATACGGCTTCTCACATAATATTGTGGAGTGTCCATAAGTACCACTGCATTGTGGAATAATAAATTCTGCTACCATCAGCTGATTTTATGCCCCTGTTTTACTGATGGGATTCCAAATCATGCATCTATCAAAGTGCTCAAGTGTTTATTGCCACAGCTTTTATGGAAGAGACAAAATCAATCAAGTATGTTTTGAGGACTGTCTCCACATAAGTGTCTTCCTGTCAAATGTGTAGTTTATCCGTTTGACTTTTGTTAACCATCTATCCACAAGTCTTTGACATATGGGCTGCCACATTTTCTCAGAAGCAAGCCCTATTTTATTGAAAGGGTGACTTATCCTTGTATAACCATGGATAGGACTGCATCTTACTTCTTCTACTTTTAGCATATTTAGTAATTTGTTAGGCCCTATGGGGTCATCTTCTTAAAGTTAGTTAATTAAACATGGCTTATCTCTCTTGTTCGTATTTAGGGAAATGTTCCTAAGTGGTAAGAAGCAACTCAGAGACTCTTTCTGGAGAAGGTTTGACAAGCCAAAAGACTATTGCTTGTTGTAGTTCAGGTCTGGGTATTTATTTATTGATGTGTTAAACTTAGAGACAATTATCTCACTCACAGAGCAAAATTTATTTATTTATATTGAGAATTTTACATGCCATGAAAGTCAAATCTAAAGGAAAAGAGAAAGAAAGAAGAAAGAAAACAACATGGGAAAATACAAAAACTGAAATTATGAAATATAATGACTTCTGACCTTCTCTTGAATGGATAATTACCATCTTTGTAATCTACCCTCCCTTTTAGATATTATATGGATCCCTTCAACCCCTCATTTACAGTAGTTATTATTATTATTATTATTATTATTATTATTATTATTATTATTATTATTAATTTTATTAGTATACCGCCCTTCTCCCGAAGGACTCAGGGCGGTGAAGAGGGCAGTACATGTTAAAAGACAAAATACAAAAATTAAAAGAGATTAAACAAAATGTCCACAACTCTTACAATAGGTTAAAACACATTAAAAGTAATAAAACCCAACCCCATCCCATCAGGCCAGGCCAGCTTGTTCGAAGAGATAAGTCTTTAGATCGTGCCGGAAGGAGCGCAGGTCGGGCGCCATTCAGAGCTCAACCAGAAGACGGTTCCATAAATCCGGCGCGCCCACAGAGAACGCCCTCCCCCTGGGGGCCACCAGTCGGCATTCTTTGATCGGTGGCACCCTGAGGAGGCCTCTCTGTGGGAGCGTACTGGGCGGAGGGAAGTTGATGCCGGCCGCAGGTGCTCCCCAAGGTATTCCGGACCCATGCCATGTAGGGCTCACATCTTTTGAAATCCTCAAACACAGAAAATCATTACATCATCCCCCCCGCTTTTAGCTAAAAGCCCATATAAGGTGAAAGTCTTTCACAAAAGTTTGTGTTGTTTTTATCTCTGACCAAACAGGTCAGCTCTGCCATGTCAGTGAGTTCTACCATCTCAATGAGTTCTGACAGTTTCACAATCCATTCCTCTGCTGTGGGAATTTCATTATTCCTCCATTATTGAGCCTACAATACTCTTGCTGCATTTACTATATACAAAATCCACCTGCCACAAATCTTTTAGAGTTCATTATACATATGCACCCAGAAAAGTTTTGGTTTATTCACAATATTTATTTTTAAAATCCTTCTCCCCACACACACACACAAAATCCTTTCAGGACTGGATTTGTAAATATATAGGATGTATATCATCCTTGGCTTCCACCTTGCAATATAAATATATCAAAGCAAGAATCCTGGAAACAGGGGAACAGAACAGGGCAGATGTTCTCTTACAAAATGGAGGGGGAACACATATGCAAATGAGCCTGAGTCACAGTTATTAATCTTCACATAAAAATCCCTTGGGCATTAGGGAAAAACTAAAAGAGCAAGCCTTTTCATATGCAAGTGTTTAACTGCATCCTCGGTACACTTTGCATTTCTAATAGTAGGCTATGTGTTTCTGATATCTGCACCTTAGTCTCTCTCTCTCCCTCCCCCCCTTCCCATGTTGCTATGGCTATTGCCCATCTGTTTGCAATATTACAAAGACAGGAGAACATGCATTCCTTCTTCAGTAAGATCTGTGATAAAATTAGCTTGAACTGAAAGGAACAGCTGTAAATTTGTTTCATTTCCGGATTCTCTTTTGTTGGAGCAGGTGGCTCTAAGGCATGGTACAATTATTTGGAAGTTTTGAGTAATTTATTTATTTATTTATTTATTTATTTATTTATTTATTTATTTAATATAAATTGTTTGTGCTGTCATGTTATCAGCATGTCATATCACCACCTGCTAACAGACCAAGTTTGGTAGGTGGTTTTTTCCCCCCTATTGCTAAATTGTCTGCAGCTATGACCATTGCCATGACTTCTCTTGAAGAGAGGGTTGAAATGTGTGGATGTGAGAGAGAGATAAACGCACTCACAAATACACTATGCACATACTGTCTGACATGAAAACAGTATATTTCACTGTTCACAGTCTATTGATTTTTAAAATAATTTGATTCAAGATTATAATGGAATTACAAAAAAATGTAAACGAAAAGAGAGATTGAAGAGTAGAGAGAAAGGATAAAAACTGCAAAAGGAAAGAAAAAATATCATTTGAACTATAAACAATCTTAACTCTAATAACAGTAGCACTTACACTTATGTATCGCTTCATAGTGCTTTACGGCCCTTTCTAAGTGGTTTACAGAGTCACTATGAAACCAGAGGTTAGAAATAACTTTTCATCTCCTTTTAATTTACAAACAATAATCTCTTCATTCCATGTCCTACCCCTTATCTATAAAAAAATCCATAAAGCATTGTCATTTCAGTCCTGGTGTCAGCAAGTGTCCATTTGAGTTGTGAGAAATAAAACCTATCTATTTTATCCTTGACAAAATGAATCAACTTTATATTCCTTCCTTTCACTTCTAACAATTTTAATCCATTCAGGTTGCTTTTTACAACAAAGAAAAGGCAGTGTCCAGGTTGGTTCAAGATTGACAAAGTACTTCAATTATTTATTTATTCAGCACTACCTTTGGCAGTTGGGTTGGAAAAGTGTCATAACTTGCCCCATGGAATTCTGCACTTCACAAGTCTGATGATTGATAATATGGTTCAGGCATGTCCTGAAATACCCAGAGACAATATAGGGTAGCATATCTCATTGGCTTGACAGGGTAAGGAGGTACCCTTGGTTGTCTGTCATTTCTATTTTATACAGTCATGAATAATTAAAGGATCATCTTGCCCTATATTGAGATAGATGGATAAAAATAATAAATAGGATGATTCTTACTGATTCTTTAGTTCTAGAATGGTGTTATGAAAGGGAACTGTAGCTGACGGTAAACCAGAGGTTTCTGCAGAAGAGGGTTGTCAAGGGAGAAAAATGATGAAAGCACTGCTTTCACCATTTTGTTAAAAGCACTGGCTCTTAAATACCCTCTGTGGTAGTAAACACTGGTTAATGATGCCTCAGTATTGCTGATCTTTCTATAGTTAATGAAGTGATTGTCCTTTATCCCAAAACTAGATTCCTATTATCTGGGTAGGGAATAATTTCTCCTATCTGTTGAGAAATTTCATGTAGTTTAGAATTTTGGAAGATCAGGATGTAAACTCATGCTGAACCTCTCTATTACAGAGGCTTGTTGCCTGAGTGACAAGAATGATATTAGAAAAGGGAAAGGATTTATCCTCTATTCTCCAAACATTGTAAGCACATTTTACTGTTCTTCAGAAGTGCAAAACAACCACTCAAGTGCTCTTTAAAACATGCCTCCACTTTTACCTTGATAATTTAATGCCACCTGATATTCATTACAAGTATGTCTTCATTTCCAGTGACAGTTTTACTCTGCCATGCTTTCAGCATTTGTATTCATTTCAGAATTCCTATTATTCTTCACATTTGTTTTGTCAACTTTCACTAAGTCACCTTTGCATTCCATTTCCTTGTCAACTTGCATTTCTCCTACCCCCTCCTCCTTAGTTTTTATTATAGCGTGTTTTTCTCTCTTTCTGCAAACAGCACGAGTATATGTCAACCTGGGAATGGGTCAATAGTGTAAACATTTTTAAAGGACACTTTACATAAGTATGTTATATAAGCACACTTCTGTCTGCCTTTATTATTATTAGCCTGTCCTTGTCCCTGCCAGTATTCCATCTATCATTTATTGTAAGGAAACCCTTACTCGCACAGGAACAGAATGACTGGTGGTGCTAAATAGTAATAAATCTTCTCCTTATTTGCTTTATTTTCAACCACTCCAAGCCCTGGTCTTATACTTTGGGAGGAAATCATATTGGTGAAAAAGTCAGTAAGCACATGATTCAGATGGCTTTTTAGTTGTGGCCTCTTAATTATGGAAGATTCACACCAATTCTGTTTAGTGGCTTGATGTGCAGAGATGGTTTAGTCTGGTACAGAAGAAGATGAATCAGTAAGAAGGCAAGTATGACAGAAGAGTTCTACTAGATCAAACCAAAACCATTTAGTGCAGGGGTGTCAAACTTGCAACATTACGTGATGTATCACACCTTTTTTTCCCATTGTTGGCAATGGAGTGGGCACGGTTTTGGCATGACGCATCCAGCCCGTGGGCCAGCAGTTTGACACCCCTGATCTAGTGCGATATTCTGTTCCCACCTGTTCTCAGGTTCACCTGAGAACAACAACTGGGCAACAACTGTTTCCTGCAGTGCTTGCTGCCTCTGAAACTGAGATTTATATTCATTATTGATTGTTGCACTGTTTCCTATTCTACTGTTTTTTTTTAATATTGCCCAGTGTATTGTGTGCATCATTTGGACTCAGGTGGCATCAAATGAAAGAAGCAAATGAACGAATAAATTCACTATCAAATTCACTATCATTACCCCAAGGAAATTATTGTTACATACATAATAGATAAAGTGAATGTTATGAAGCATGATACCATTTGCATCTAAAAAACCAAAATCCTGTCTTTATGGGAGCTTTTTCTTTTTTCATTAAAGTCTTCTGAATGTACATAATACCTAGTAATACCTACAAAGTTAATGAAAACAGATACACATAAAAAGTATGTCTGACTAGATTGTTGTTATAGAGAGACTGGCCCAGCCAGGAGAGGAGTCAGACAGTGAATTAGACTGGAATCCTTACATGGGCATAAGAGCCATTGAACCTTATCTAGTCTGACCCAGCTGCAAATCACCAGTTTGAGAAGATTCTTATGCTATAGACATGAGTAATAAAACAGCTAATTGAATTCATTGATGGATCTCATTGTTTGCACCCACAATTGTTAAACATAAAAATATTGTTCCAATAACATGTATTTAGGAGAGCCCATTTGCTGTACTAGTTAAGGCACCAGGCTAGAAACCTGGAGATAGTGAATTATAGTCCTGCATTAGGCCCAAAGTCAGCTCAGTGACCTTGGGCTAGTCACTGTCTCTTATCCCTAAGAACCAGACAATAGCAAACCACTTGTGGAAAAAAAAACCTTGTGAAGAAAACCTCAGGAACTTCTCAGGGAAATAATAAAGAGTCAATGCTAACTTGAAAGCACAAAACAACTGTAAATGTACTTGCTACAAATGTAGAAGTTATACAAAATTCTACATTTGTAGCAAATACGTTGATGGTAAACAAACAACTTCCTCTCATGAATTAAGTAAAATTAAGTGAACGTCTCAGAAGTGAAGACCATTGGCCCACAATGGATTACATTTCTTTGGGTAGATTTGCTATCTGTGTCAACTGCAGTAACAAAAGTGCAAAAGTGATGATTAACAATTTCCCATATCTCACATGGGCAGATACTTTGGAATCTGGATATCTGCAGAAGTACTGTTCCTTCGAATATAAAATAAGATTTGTCAAACTCTAGAAATGTTCGAGGCATGCTAGGATTCACAAAAAAGATCTGGGCTTGCACATTATTATTTTATTGGAGACACAACAATAGCACATTGAGCAGGGGTAGAGAACATATGGTTTTCCAGATGTTTTAGTGAACTACAGCTCCCCAAAGTTTCATCTAGAACTGCCACTGATGCTGAAAGTTGTAGCTCAACCACATCTGGAAGATCAAAAGTTATGGACCACAAACATTTCTATACTTTCTCCATTAATGAGTAAACTAGATGGCAGAAAGATAAGAGTCATTTATGTGATTTATAATCCAAATGTGGGACACACAAAAATGGTACATTAGTGAAGTGAGAACTTTCTTTGCTGACACTTGATCAGCATATATTGAGACAAGTCAACATACAATTCAATGGCAAAGTACATCCTTTCAATTTAGAAAGTCCCAGAGATTTAAATTTTCAATTATCTTATGTGTATATGCCTTGAAACAATAGCACTCTTCAAGACGCCTTAAGCTAGAACAGAGTTTCTGTTACTCCTACCCCGTACTTGCCAGATTAGAAGTTATGTTCCTTTCCCAAATATATTTTTGAGAACAATTGTGAAGTGCTATCTGGGAAGTGATTAATCCATTGACTCATAGCCTGTAGTGTCCATTGTATGGCTTCCAAAATCTACAGTACCACTGAAATCTGACACAAAAACAATATTTTTCAATGGGACAATTTTTCCACTTTCCATAAACTGGAAAAAAAACAAAACAAATGCAGTTACTCCATGATTTTTAAAATCATGGAGGAACTACAAGCACAATGTTTTCCTGGAGCATTTAGAGGGAGGGAGGGAGGGAAAGAGAGAGAGAGAGAGAGGGAGAGAGAGAGAGAGAGAGAGAGAGAGAGAGAGGGAGAGAGAGAGAGTTTTCAGTAGAAAATATTGGGTTCTGCTATAGTTGAACATTATTTTGAGGGATCTTTTTGCAGGATCTCAGCTCTCCAAGCCACTCAAACCCATTTACCAGCATTGGAAGGATGATCAAGGAATTTTTAAATACTTTGTTTAAGATATAAATGAACAAAATGCAGCATTTCAGATATGGAATTTCAGTTCTTGTAAAGTTTATTTATTTATTTACTTACTCACTCACTCACTTATTTACTTAATCAAATGTATATGTCTACCCATCTCATACTAAGTGACTCTGAGCAGTGTACAATAAAACTAGAGAATGAAACATTTAATAAAAATCAATTACACAATAAACGTGGATAAAAACAAAATAAATAAAGCAAGATTGGAAGAGGACAGATATGTATACTATGGCCAGCATGCTAGCTCCCTATCACTTAGGGATCCATAGCTAGCCTGAAATATGATAGTAGTTGCAGTCTAAAAGTACCTGGAAGGTCTGCTCTTGCTTACCTTAGATCTGAATTCTGCTCCAAAACTCATTGTTACTTGTCTGTGACAATACAATACTCCCTAGTTTAAATTATTAGTAACACTGACAGTGATTGGTTTAGTGATTAAGGCACATGGATAGAAACTAGAAGGTTGTCAGGTCTAGTTCCACCTTAGGCCCAAGCCCAGTTGGCTGACCTTGGGCAATTCACTCTGACTTAACCCTAGGAAGCAGGCTGTGGCAAGCAACTTCTGAAGAACCCTATCAAGAAAACTGCAAGGATTTGATTAGCCACTTGCCATGAATCAATGCTGTCAATAAATCAACAAATTACTATTTTATTTATATAGCGATCTATGGTTCTCAAGGGAAGAATAGTATACACTATGCCTGTCTTACCATATTGCTACCAAATTGAACAGAATCATTTTAATAAGAGTCGATCTTTGGGTGATTTGTAATTATTTTTTTTATTTTTTTTATTTTAATCCCATTTATATCCCGCCCTTCTCCGAAGACTCAGGGCGGCTTACAAGCTTAGCAGTAGCCTTCATTCTATGTATATGCCTGCTTATTAGGGCTTTCACACACACACACCCAAGCGGCATTATTACAAAGTCAGCTTATTGCCCCCAACAATCTGGGTCCTCATTTTACCTACCTCGGAAGGATGGAAGGCTGAGTCAACCTTGAGCCTGGTGGGATGCGAACCTGCACTAATTGCAGGCAGCTGGTGTTACTTAAGGAGGCATTAGCCCACTGCTCCACCAAGGCTCTTCAGAAGTTTATAACGCCCAATTGTTTAACAAAATAGTACTCAAACTTTTGGTAAACCTTCATTTACCATTCCTCTCTTGTGAGTAATGCTGAATTTTCCCATGTTTTTGCATAAAATAATCTCAGAATGATATTGGCCTATAGCTTCTGGTTAAAGTCAAATCATGTTCCACTTTATGTATTAGTACTACAGTATATTGACCTCTTTCTAACTCTCTGGCATCTTCCATCCCTGTAAGATAGTGTTTATTGTATTTTGTAAAGATTGTAAAAAATCATCCTCAAAACATGTATAATAAGAATCTAATAATTCATGTCCAAGCACCGTTCCTGGCTTAAAATTTCGAATAACAATAGCAATAGCACTGAGACTTATCTAGCGCTTCATAGTGCTTTACAGCAATCTCTAAGTAGTAGTTTTATCTCTCCTAGGTTTTCTTTAAATAATAACATACTGAACAATAATGAAATAACAGGTGTGGGAACCAGAAATAGAATTTAACGTGGAAAAAAAAACCCCAACCTTATTCCCAGTTTAGATACTAAAGAAATAGCAGGGGAAAGCTACCATTGTTAGAAAGACATGGCTATTTATCCAACCTCCTCAACTGCATTTCATGTTTCAATTATGTTACAAAAAAATGTAAAGGAAACTTTTCTTGAAAAGAAATAGCGGTGCATTCAGCAAACACTTCCATGTTTATTTAATCTCTAGAGCATGAAAAATAGCCAGTTTAGGGTTTAAGGCAGCAGAAACTGGGAGAGTGTGAATTTTAGTTCTGTCTTAGGCCAGCTAGGTGATCTTGAACCAGTCCCTCTCTCTCAGCCCCAGAAATAAAGTAATAGAAAGCTGCTTTTGAAAAACCTTGTCAATAAAACTGCAGGGACTGGCCCAGGCTGTCAAAAACTGACTTGAAGGTACATGCCTACAAACACTGTATGTAGCATGCCAACTCACTGTGTAACTGGATGGATCGATGGGTACCTGTTGTATCTATGACATATAACTTGATATTGTAAGCATCAAATGAATGTAACATTATAAATCTTAAAATTCAATCCCGGTGAAAAAGTATCCTTAAAGAATCCAGGCTTGAGTGATCATCATGTAGTGAATACCTTCAAGCCACCTCTCTTCACTTGATTGAGATGAATTATACTTACACTGAAGTTAATCTAAGAACTTGGGTGAGGGCACCGTTATATGGAGATGTTCTACATGTCCCTGGAAATTTGGATTGGCTTCAGATTTAAAGAGGGCTGGGCACAATGTTTGCCCTCTTTCTCCATGAACTAGTTCTGTTCAGGTGCAGAGCCTGACTGTAATGTCAGATTCTCAAGCAATTCTGGGCCAATAGTTCCCCACAGAGACCTAGTTGCCTTCCACATAAAGCAATGTCAGAGTGAAAATCTCAAGAATGGACAAGAAGTTGGCAGTGTAAACTGGTTGGGTTCCTAAATATAAGGCTCATTCAAATGCACATTTAGGGCAATATTTAAATGCAAATGTAATTAATGGTTGCTACTGCTCATGAATGCTTGGATCCACATCGTTTATTATACATAAGATAAAAAAAATCAGAAGGGCTTCAACCGTTTGTACTGGTATTTTTGGTTCTTCACCATTGTCCAGAATGAAATGTACTGATCACACTCTTCTATTAGCTCAGCTTCAAGGAAAACAGATGAACTGGTTGCTAAAGATAAATTCTATACCGGGATCACCTCATCACATCTATTGCACTTGTTTTTCTGGAAACCGATTTATAAATATGCAGCCCAGAGTGCAGGCCACATCATTAGCTTCAAACAAAAGAACCATTTCCACATTTTTAATGTGAAGACAGAAAGGGAGAGGATGACAATAATAGAAAGTTGTAAAGCAAAGACCAACCTCCACCCACCCAAGAAGCATTTGTGTTTTGTGATTATTTAAAGCACAACATGATGAATGTCTGTGACCTTCTCAAGTGTATTAAGCTCTTACCTATCCTTTTACAAAAGAAAATACTTTTTCCAATTTCAAAATGCCTTATATCCACATTCATTCCCTGGTTAAAGCAGCGGGGGGGGGGGAGGATATTATAAGGTGCCCAGAGGACAATGAGGTATTCTGGGATTCTCATTTTCCTATGCACATTCCACAATGGTTCAATGGACCAGTGAATGGAGAAATACTGTAAAGTAACAAAAAAAGAAAGAAAGAAAGAAAGAAAGAAAGAAAGAAAGAAAGAAAGAAAGAAAGAAAGAAAGAAAGGAAGGAAGGAAGGAAGGAAGGAAGGAAGGAAGGAAGGAAGGAAGGAAGGAAGGAAGGAAGGAAGGAAGGAAGAAAGAAAGAAAGAAAGGAAGGAAGGAAGGAAGGAAGGAAGGAAGGAAGGAAGGAAGGAAGGAAGGAAGGAAGGAGCTACAACTATAAGAAAGGAACAAAAGAAAATAGAAAAGAAAGAAAAAAAGATACAAAGAAGTGGCTTCCAATCTTCTTTGAAGTAGTTATAAGTACAATTATAATTTTACCTCTTATTTTATGGTTACAAAATGACTGTCATTTTTCTATAATCTGTCCTACTTAAACTGGATTTCCAGTTAACAATAAATGCAGATATTGTCTTTTCTCTGATTAATGAAGTCACTTTAGCCAGAAGTTCCATCATCTTCATTTACCATTCCTCTCTTGTGAGTAATGCTGAATTTTCCCATGTTTTTGCATAAAATAATCTCAGAATGATATTGGCCTATAGTTTCTGGTTAAAGTCAAATCATGTTCCACTTTATGTATTAGTACTATATTGACCTCTTTCTAACTCTCTGGCATCTTCCATCCCTGTAAGATAGTGTTTATTGTATTTTGTAAAGATTGTAAAAAATCATCCTCAAAACATGTATAATAAGAATCTAATAATTCATGTCCAAGCACCGTTCCTGGCTTAAAATTTTGAATAACAATAGCAATAGCACTGAGACTTATCTAGCGCTTCATAGTGCTTTACAGCAATCTCTAAGTAGTTTACAGAGTCAGCATATTGCCCCCAATAGTCTGGGTCCCCATTTTACTGACCTCGGAAGGTTGGAAGGCTGAGTCAACCCTGAGCTGGTCAGGATCGAACTCCTGGCAGTGAGCAGAGTCAGCCTGCAATACTGCATTCTGTCCACTGTACCACCATGGCTCTGAACAGCTTCAGAAACTTCTCTTATTGTTATAAGAGAATAAAGCAATAAAGATAGATTATGAATGGACCTATTGTTCTAGGTCCATTCATAATCTGTATTTATTACTCTGTAATATGAGCAAATTTCATTTCTTTTGATATTCTGTAACTTAGTTACATCCACAAGTGTTTAAAAAATGAGGCTCATAAAAACTTTGTGTCTATATGGGCTGCAATACAGCTGTGAACTTCATTGAAATCTCTCGACTCCCAGCTACTCAGAGCCAATCGTGAAAATCTGTTCCTGCAGTCTACTCATGAAGAGCCACTGTCTGGAGTGAAAGTTGGGAATCTCGTTATCTTTTCTTATCCTGAAAGACTGTTAGCCAGAATTTACTGTCTGGCCACTGATCTCTGCCCAGAATGCTGTTGTTGCTGCTTCAGGGAATCCTAACAGGAATCCTGATGTTCCACAATACTTTGATCAACTCAGTTAAGACCTTTCTATAGTCAGTGAAGTTTACTGACTTTTTCTTGGTATTCTTTGGCTTACTTAATTAACCAGCATGAATAACATTTCCTGTCCCATACCCTTTCTAAAACCAAAAAAGAACATGAATTTCTTTTTCTATATAGGGTTGTAATGTGCATTGGGTGATCTTGAGCTTTATTGTGCTGTCTTGTGAAATTAAGGATACTGTGTAATAGTTTGCACACTTTTAAGTCTCCATTCTTTGATATTGGTATACAGACTGATCTCTTCCAATCTGTTGACCACTGTGTCATTCTTCAGATATATTGACATAGTTTGGTTAGAATCTTGATCTTTTTTTCCTCTGTTGCTTGCCATAATCCCATGTTCCTCCAATCTTTCACCTTGATAATAACCATACATAGTATTATACTAAACTGTAATTTGCTTCCTTTTTCATTTCCTTTTTTTTCCTTTGCAGATAAATGAATAAATGAGAATTCAAACACAATATTATGTTTTTGTTCTTGTTCTTTTCTTTGAGTTGTTACCTTTGAGTTGATACATATCTTAAAAGACGATTACTATGCACTTTAACATTTAGAACTATGGTCATTATTTAAATTTAGAAACCTCTCTGTACTTGAAGGATCAAAATAGTTAAGACCATTTCTAATAATTAAAAGTAAAAATAAGTATGTAACTGAAATAGCTCTAATTCACAACTATTAATATACCAACTCCATAATAGTTTGGTACTCAGTTCACTTATTTTACAATAAATTGGTCTAAACTTAACATAATGGGATAACCTTATATGCAGTTCTGGGAAATGTTCTGTGTTCTACAAATTCAGTATTTCTAATATCCCCTATTTTTCTTTTTGCAGCAGTACTTCCTTTCTAGCATATTACATCACTATCAAGGAAAATAGGAGGCAATTTTTATGATGAGCCTCATTCATTATATGCAATAGTTACCACATGATTTGAAATTGGGAAAGGGTCACAAAGAAACAATTCCAATGTGGAAACCCTCAATTGAAGCGGATTATGAACCTATATCCACTAGTGGTGTTGATAATTGGTATAGTTCACCATAATATTTGCACATTACAGCCCTATTCCTTTATTGACAAAAATATAAGCTTGGATTCAACAGTAGCCTTTTGTGAATGGAAGGATTATTCTGCTCACGGAAAGACTATTTTATACTGTGCACTAGATCTCTGTATAAGAAAGATGAAGTTAAGTTTGAAAAACGACTCCAGATGGAACATCTATCATGAAATAAGTAGATGAACTTGAGTTTTACGCAACCATGCTATTAAAACATTATCTGAATTCTTGAGCAAGCATTGGCAATAGTGTGTGCTAATAATTATTGTGCTTCTACTTGGTTCTCTGAATCCAGTCTGTTAATCATGTTGAGATGGCAATGCCATAAACATATACAAAGTTAAATCCCAGCAACTGTTTTCCCAATTCATCAGAAAATTATAATGTGCTTGTTTGAAAATTCAACATGAAAAAATTTGTAGGCAAATAGCATTCAGAAAGAAAACATTTAGACAGATTTACAGGAGCATGAGCAAAGATAGATTCTAGTAGTGGAATAAGGAGAAGATCTCAGATTAAGCACCAATATCTTTGGGCAATGATAGTAAATCCTTAGACTACAATCTTTGAGAACCATGGTTAATTAGTACTAAACAGGATAAGACCGTTGGTACTTTCTATGTTCCCTATTTTAACAGTTTTTACATTTCATGTAGGAAGAAGATCTTCCATAATGGTATTCGTTTTCAAAATGCCAAACAATATTTATGTATTGGATTGTGAGAAATGTGTTCCCAATTGCAACAACTCCAAAAATGATGTCACTTTTTCCTTTAATGGAAGGGAAGTGGATATTCATGGAAACATTTCAGGGACAACATCCAGTAATCATAGGACAATGAAAAGACATATGAGAGATATGTATAGTGACTAACCTACTTGGAATCTGCCTTGTAAGAAATATCTGAGAAGAGACTGAACAGCTGTTGAGAATGTATCTTGAAGTACAACAAGCTAGGTTCTCTCAGCCGGGTGTGAGTCCCTCCTCCTGAGATGCGGTCCCAGAGCTCAGTTGGGCTTGCTGCTGGTGTACGTTTCACCTAGACACGTGGCGGCAGCCCTGCCTGAGCTTCTCGATATCCTCTCAGGGTTGGTGGTTGAGTTCCCCAAACTTATAGTTTTGGGTGACTTCAACCTACCATCCCTGGGGGGATCATCTGAGTTAGCTCGGGAGTTCATGGCTTCCATGACGGCCATGGACCTGAAACAGGTTATTCTGGGCCCAACTCACGGGGGGGGGTCACACACTCGATCTGGTTTTTCTATCCGGATGGTGGCTAGATGATCTTGGGGGGGTTCCCCAATTAATTTACCCCTGTCATGGACCGATCATCATCTCCTGCGGATGGTCTTCCATTTTACCACTCCCTGCCGTGGGGTTGCTGAGCCAACAAGATGGTTCCGCCCTAGACGCCTTATGGACCCTGAGAGGTTCCAAACGGCGCTTGGGCCCCCACCTGCCTCCTTTGCTCACAGCTCGGTCGATGCCCTAGTGGAAACCTGGGAAAGGGCAGCCACAGAGGCACTCGATCTAGTTGTACCCATGCGGCCCTTGACCCGACGCAGATCCCAACGGGCCCCATGGTTCTCCATGGAGCTCCGCGAGATGAAGCGTCAGAGACGGGGCCTAGAGAGCTGTTGGAGGTCCAGCCGATCCGAATCCGACTGGTTACGACTAAGGTCGTTTACAAGAACTTATCTCGCAGCGTTGAGGGTGGCTAGGTCTAACCACTGCCACCCTCATCACGTCCGCAGATAATCGCCCGGCCGCCCTGTTTAGGGTAACTCGCTCTCTCCTTAATCAGGAGGTGAGGGAGGAACCCTTGCAGGGTCGAGCCGAGGAGTTTAGTCGATTTCTGTCGGACAAAATCGCTCGGATCCGGACCGGTTTGGACTCCGACTGGGCAGAGAATGACGAAGAGGATACGGGCGGCCTTGTCGATTCAATCTGGGAAGAGTTCGATCCTGTGACTCCTGAAGAAGTGGACAAGATCATGGGGAAGCTGAGCTCCACCACATGTTTATTGGACCCATGCCCCTCCTGGCTGACTTATGCAGCCCAGGATGGGACACGAGGCTGGCTCCAGGCAGTGATTACTGCTTCTTTGAGTCAGGGTAGTTTTCCCACCGCCTTGAAGGAGGCGGTGGTGAGACCCCTCCTCAAGAAGCCTGCCCTGGACCCAGCAATTTTAAACAACTATCGTCCGGTCTCCAACCTTCGCTTTTTGGCGAAGGTTGTTGAGAGCGTGGTGGCGCAGCAGCTCCCTTTGTTCTTGGATGAAGCTGACTACCTAGACCCGTACCAATCGGGTTTCAGGCCCAGGTACAGCACGGAGACGGCATTGGTCGCGCTGGTGAATGATCTCTGGCGGGCTCGGGACAGGGGTTGTTCCTCTGTCCTAGTCCTTTTAGACCTCTCAGCGGCTTTCGATACCATCGACCATGGTATCCTGCTGCGACGTCTCAGGGGGTTAGGAGTGGGAGGCACAGTTCTCCAGTGGTTCTCCTCTTACCTTCTGGGACGTTCGCAGTCGGTGTTGGCAGGGGGGCAGAGATCGACCCTGAGACCTCTCATTTGTGGAGTTCCTCAGGGATCGGTTCTCTCGCCTCTCCTGTTCAACATCTATATGAAGCTGCTGGGTGAGATCATTCGTGGTTTTGGAGTTGGGTATCACCAATATGCTGATGATACCCAGCTTTTTATTTCGACCCCAAACCACCCCAGTGATGCCCTCGACGTGATGTCCCATTGCCTGGAGGCGGTCCGGGTCTGGATGGGGAGGAAAAGGCTTTGATTCAACCCTGACAAGACTGAGTGGCTGTTCGTGTCGGCATCCCGGGAAATTCCGATTATTCCATCATTGGCCATGGGGGGTGAGCTATTACCCCCGTAGATAGGGCCCGCAACTTGGGGGTCCTTCTAGATTCACAGCTCTCTTTGGAAGAGCATATTGGAGCTGTGACTAGGGGGGGCCTTTGCCCAGGTTCGCCTGGTGCGCCAGTTGCGGCCCTATCTAGACCGGGATGCCTTGCGCACAGTCACTCATGCGCTCGTGACCTCTCGTCTAGACTACTGTAATGCTCTCTACATGGGGCTGCCCTTGAGGTCCACCCGGAGACTCCAACTGGTGCAGAATGCAGCCGCGCGAGTTGTCTTGGGAGTTTCCCGATACTCCCATGTTACACCTTTGCTCCGCGAGCTGCATTGGCTACCGGTTGCTCTCCGGGTGAGGTTCAAGGTTTTGGTTATGATCTTTAACTCCTTACATGGCATGGGTCCGGGGTACCTCGAGGACCACCTGCTGCCGGCGTCAACTCCCCTCCGCCCTGTGCGTGCCCTCAGAGAGGGCCTCCTCAGGGTGCCTCCGGTCAGGGAATGTCGACTGGTGTCCCCAAGGGGGAGAGCGTTTTCTGTGGGTGTGCCAGACCTTTGGAACCGCCTACCGGTTAGTTATGACTTACAAAGCCCTTCATGGCATGGGGCCGGATTACCTACGGCAACACATGCGGCCGGCGTCAACTTCCCTCCGTCCAGTGCGCTCCCACAGAGAGGGCCTCCTCAGGGTGCCGCCAATCAAAGAATGCCGATTGGTGACCCCAAGGGGGAGAGCGTTTTCTGTGGGTGTGCCAGACCTTTGGAACCGCCTACCGGTTGAGCTCCGGAAGGCCCCCGACCTTCGCTCCTTCCGGCGCGATCTCAAAACATTCTTTTTCGAACAAGCTGGCCTGGTCTGATGGGATGGGGTTGGGTTTTTAAAACTAGTTTTAACTTTAATATGTATTGATTTTATGGGCATGATGTTTAATGGTTTTTTAATTTTTGTATTCGATTTTTATTGTGTATTGCCCTGTTCACCGCCCTGAGTCCTTCGGGAGAAGGGCGGTATAGAAATCAAATTATTAAATATGTATGAATTAGCTATAAATCCTCCTTTCTACTTACAATCAAATTGTTCAATAATATTGTAAATTCCATTGACAAATTACTTATTGGTCCAGCAAGTTGTTTCTCCTTCTCCTTCTCCTTCTCCTTCTCCTTCTCCTTCTCCTTCTCCTTCTCCTTCTCCTTCTCCTTCCTCTTCCTCTTCTTCCTCTTCTCCTCCTCCTCCTCCTTTTCCTCTTCCTCTTCCTCCTTTCTTTATTTTGAGTTTTACCTGACATTTCTTATTCCTAGAAGAGGATTTTCCTCACAATAAATATAAACAGTCACCAATGGAAACAAAATCAAATTCACAAACCTTTAAACTACTATAGAGAAAGTTTAATTAATTGAGTAAAGTACTAGATTGAAAAGTCTGTAAATTTCTTATTAAAAGCCTTTCTCAACTGTGGTTCCGCAAAAAAATCACTAGGGGGTCTGCAGAGGTCATTTTTTTTTTAAAAAAAGCAAACATTGTTTTTGCAACTTTGCTTACTATGCAATGTTGGCATTTACGATAGTGAGATATTTTATATGCCACAACTCAGTTGCCAATCTGCTTTGTTTTGTTTTGCTTTTTGCAGTTGCCAGTGTTGTGAAACATGAATTGTATAGTGATGTTTTTCATTTTTTAAATAATTTTTTATGCAGGGATTCCCTGAGAAGTGAAAATTATTTTGAGGGATCTTCCAGAGGAAAAAGGTTGAGAGGATTGTTGTAAACAAAGAGTGGATCAATTTTCCTTAGAGTGAAAGAACCAAATTTCAATTCAATTCAACGTCTTTGCTCACTTGCATCAGAAATGAACACAAAAAACATTCCATAAATGATTTTTATGAGGGCAAAGTATATGGTTTCCTCCACAAAATAATCCAATTTGCATTTAGGCCAGCTTCATTTTAGCATCATTTCTTTTAAAAAAATATCCATCTTAAGATTTTTTTAAATACTCTTTAGATGTTTGTTTAGATCCATCTTTCTCACAAAGTACGCTTTTCAATCTAAATATCTTCTCCAAATACAACAGGGATATTTTGCAATGCATATCAACATTCTTGAAGGGCTAAGCTCCCTCAAGATATCCTCCATTCAACAAAAATACTTATCTTATTCTTCTTTGTGGCTCATTGATAATGGTGTCTTTTCCAGTTAGAAAAGAAAGCAATTGCCTGGCCACTTCAGTACCTTCAATCCTCTTACTGAAAGCAGTGTCATTAAATTAAGCATTACCTGCAGTCATTGAGAACCACTGATTCTCGTTTCATACATTTTACAACAGGAATACTGAGAACAGTAGCAGGAGGCAATGGACATACCCATTCTCAAAAAGGTCTTTTCTCTTTGGATATAAACCTGGGATGACACTAAAGGTGGGGTCCTTAGTGCTCTTAGAACTTAGCTGTTGTTTTTTTGTTGTTGTTGTTACAGACATTTCATTACCCAACTAGGTAACCTCATCAGTTATAGAAGGAGGTGGGATTTGCTCTCTTTTTATACTGTATATACTTCCACCAACACTGTGACAGGGCAAACCACTAGTGTATAAAAAGAGAGTGAAGTCCACTCCCTTCCTACCACCAATGATGCTAATGAAATGTCTGCAATGAAATCACCCAGCTCAGAGAGCACCAAGGACACCACAGTTCAATCCTGAGCTACAAATATTCTCTTCTATTGACACTAAAGGAGGTATGCATGTGTAAGCACTGAGTTGAGAACCCCTGATTTATATTATGGCATATAGAGTAAAACATTTTATATGTAAATATAAAACAACGGACGGGATGCAAAATTAGTCACCTTAGAATGACAACTCATTGGAATTAAATTAATTTATTGACTGATAAATAACTGAAGTCACATGTGTTTGAACTGATTTAATCTACATTCTGGAAGACCACATGGAAGAGTAAACTATAAAGAAGCCTCTATAGAACTTGTAAAATATACGTTATTGGCTCATAACTTACTGGCTAATGTCAGCCCAGGGAAAAGACATAATTGTGTTTCAAAAGGAGCATAATATATGCATTCCACAGGTGGTATATCATTGTGTACAATATATGCAGTTCTTACCTGCAGCAGCTTTATCACACCGGCATCTAAAAGTATTTGGAGAAACATTGCTACAGCTACCATTGCCACAACTACATCGTTGACACTGCCCAATTATTTCTGAGCAGCTCCTTCCTTATAAAATAAGACAGAAAAAACTTTCCAAATGAACGGAGCTTTACCAAAGTATGAAGATGAAAATACAAGAGTTAATGTTAGCATGCATAAAATGTACAATAAATGTTTCACTTGCGTATTAATCCAAAGCAATATTATTGCTGTTGTTTCTATGGTTGGGTTTAAATTACTCTTTTAATATTATTAGAATAAAGCAATGGATTGTATATGATGCTAACACTACAGTTCCAAAAGGGGCAGGTAGGATGACTAAACATATATGTAGGAGATATAGATAGTACAGAATTGTGGGAAGAGGAACCATACTATTGTCCCAGGAATGGAGACACACAAAACAAAAAAACCCTAAACAGGAAGGGAGGGAGGGAAGGAGGGAGGGAGGGAGGGAGGGAGGGAGGAAGGAAGGAAGGAAGGAAGGAAGGAAGGAAGGAAGGAAGGAAGGAAGGAAGGAAGGAAGGAAGGAAGGAAGGAAGGTGGATTTCACTGTTAACCACACAAGTGAAAGGAACTTCCAATTGCCAAGTGCTGGGCAAAAGAAGAAATGGATTTTGATACAATATTTAGTTTGTGAAGCTCCAAAGATCTGTAACTGGCTGATTTAAATGTGTTGCAGATGGCACCAGAGACGATTCTCTGATATTTATATCTAAATGTTTAGCTCAAATAAAGATATAATCCTAGTCGCAATTCCCCCCCAAAGCAGTCTCACTGAACTCATATACATAAGATGAGCTGCATATGGTCAAATTTCAGGGGAAAATCAACGTTCCAGTATTTAAACAAAAAGACATATTCTAATATTTGCTTTTCAACATGATTTAACAGCTGCCTGGAAAAACAGTTTCAGGATGAATTCTGCTTAAACATGCTGCTTACTGGAAATTACCAATCACAAATTGCCTGAGCTTTTCCAGCATATGGGACTAAATACCATATAATTACACTTTCAGCTGAATTGTTGCTGTACGGTTACTCACACTTGAGCATTTTTTTTCCAATTTTTTTTTAAATAACACTATGAGAGCCATTATTTTCTCGCTCACACCTGTGAGCTAGAACTACATCTTCTATCCTAACATTTTAATCAAAACAGATTCTTTCACCTTGTTTGTTTGGGCTTTACGTATACAAGATAATGCTATTGTTCAAAAGCTCATGCTGTGCTTGATTCTTTACATGTTCAAAGCTTTTTTGACCTTTGTAATAAAACTGGATCAAGGCAGTTTTTATGCCCTGGGCATTTAAAGTGGATGCTGAAGAGGCCCTTGCTGTCTACTAGATATTGTCAGTTCATTCTTAAAGACAATCTAGTGTGGCATTTTTCAAGAGGTTGCTTCCAATCTTAAGCCTAACTGATTCCCATTTAACAAGCACCTGGAATGAGAAAAGGCAGAGCTGTGCACTAGAATGAGGGGAGGGCTTTAAATTCTTTCTGTACCATGATCAAAATCAAAATGGCCTTTCTGTTTTTTCATTCATGATGGGAGGACAGTGTTGATGGTAGTAATGGCAGGAGGTGTCCATTCTCCACAAGCATGTGTAGCGTTACCCCCTCAGAGGCCGCCAAAGCCCAGGCCCTCACAGCCCCACTCCCCTCCGTCGCACTCTGCAGCTGCACTCTCAAGGAGTTAGTAAAGTGTCTTTTCTAGCAGAAGCTCATGTGAAGTGAGGAGGTGGCAGACTCTCATCATAAAAGGGCGGGGAGGGCTTTCAGGAACAAAGATGGCCAATCCCTAGCCCCGATAGTCAAGGCATGACAGTGTTTAACAGCCCCAGGCAGTCATAGCAGCAATTGTCAATTATTTCACAGCGGCCGTTTGGAAACAAGTGGGGTGGGAAAAACCGTGGCTCCAGGCAGTGATGGCAACACAAACGAAGGTAGTCAGCATTCTGCAGTAACAGCTCACCCCATAAGGGCAACTCCTCACAATGTCTATAACTTGCACAAGTAACAATAATCAAAGTTCGGATGCTAGTCTCCAAAGCAGTAATGACCAGCCTCTCCTTCACTTCTGTCATTGCTCGCAGTCTCAGGTCTCGTTGATGTCAAAACCCCTTCCCCCTTTTCTTTATTGTTAAAATCTGAATTTAGCAACCCCAGCAACTTTCTCTCTCCTCACTCTCTCTCTTGCCTCCGCTTGGGATTTCCCCCCCTGTGAAAGAAAGCAGTAAAATTCCACCTTCTCACTCTCTCTCCTTCCCTCTTCTTCACAGAAAGGGATCAGCTAAAACCTCAAATACCTCTTCGACTTTATCTGGTCTCTCTCTGACAACAGCAACAGCAACCACCCTCACCCCCTTTCTTTCCTCCTTTTTCTTTCCTTCCACCCGATCCACGCCCGCCATGCCCAAATCCAGCAGCAGCTGTCCAAACTTTCCTCTCCCCAGGCAGGCTCCTGCATAGCCTTTCAACCAGTCCTGCTACACATGTTTTAGATCAAGGGGTTGAATTCCTGTTCTCACACGCCATGATTCTGATCCAGTCTTTTGTTTGCTTGCTTGCTTGCTTCTTTAAGATCTACACAAAGTCAAACGATGTAACCAACATATGCTAGACACTGCAAGGGCATTCACAGATCTGTACAAAAAAACAGAACAATAACAACACATTTTGCTTCTGTACAACAGTAAGATAAGCTCAGAACACATGGCCAGAAGAAGCACTAAAGTTTCAGAAATCCACGTGATCTTACCTGTAAATGAAGGGGGACAGATGCATTCATGAGAAGTTTCAACATCTTTTCTTTGGCTCTTTCTTCTAATGCAGATGCCATGGTTGTAGCAAGGTTTACTGGAACATTTATCAATTTCTTGGCAGAACTGCCCAGAATAGGGATGGTTGCAGTGGCAATGATAGGTTTCATCCCAGATATGACTTAAACATTTTCCATGGCCAGAACAAAACGTCGAGTTTGAAAACTTCTGACAAGCATGTGGCTTCACTGTCACATTCAATCGAAGCCCAAAATGACATAAAAATTGTCCTCGTATTGGGACCTCTGCAAAATAATGTGTTCCAATGCTGAGCCACTTGGGAATAATTTGATACATCCTACTTAATCCATGGTCAAATAGAAGCTGATGCTGAGGGCCACTTCTTGGTTGAGGGCATCGAATAAATTCTTCCCAGGAAACATTTGCCAAGTTCATGCCATGAGACTGAAAAGATGGCTCTGATGAAACAAAGAGCAGGTCCCCCAATTGAAGTTGCAGAGGACAAATTTGGGGTAACCTCAGAGGTACGTTGTCTGAAGTACTGTTATCAGCATACGAATCAATATTCCAACATTCTGTGAAGAAGCTGGAGCAGATGTTTTGGCTAAGTGACCATTTCACTGTATGTACTGTTGGCTGGGCTTTCCATTCAGACACCAAGGATCTGTTACAAAAGGTCTGCCCATCTACCATGGAACTTTGAAGGAGACAACAAGCTATTGCGACAAGAAATGACTTTAGTTTCATTGTTTTTAAATCACACAGCCCGCTCCGATGGTCTGGTTCTTGAGGACAGAATGGATTCCTTCCAATGAGAAGTTGTTGTAGTTGTTGCCCTTTTTTTTCCATTGGTGGCACCATGTCTATCTGTGAAAAATACATAAATGAGAGACCTGAATATTTGTTTATTTATTGTTTATTTATTAAATTTGTAGGGCATCCATCTCACTGTTGAAGTGACTCTGCATGCAGTTTGCATGTTGGGGCTGAAAAGATTAAAAAAAAAACCAAAAGCATAATGAGTTTGATGGCTTTTATCCCCAGTTTTGAAATGACCCAACATGGAATAGAGATTATAACTCATATGCTAACTTGAGAATACTGTATTCAGAAAGCAGCAGTGGAAGCATGTACTGGTTAAGGTTATAAAGGAATCTCTTGCAAAATTTGTTGTATTAATATAATAAATAGTTTGCAGACTTGCAATTTAAAATATTTGCAAGATATCAGGATTCCAGCTTCTTATTTAAGGAATTCGTAAACTTAGATCAAAGCACCACAGGGGAAAGAATAATAATATTAGAGACTATAATAGCATTTTCAAGGGGTTGCTGGATCAGTCTGCTTCAATTGTATTGATTTCTAAATGCATTCCATTCCATTCCATTTCTGCACTGAATCAAGAAAAACACAGTTTATATTGTAATGTGTTAAGTACAGTAAATATGTAGCTTGAAGTTCCTTAAAATATTGATTTCTGGAGACTTTCTCTCCAAGTATGAATTTTTAAAGCTAACATCGCCTTTTGAAGTACACAACATTATATGTATTAGATTTTGGTTTTAGTTGGTTTACTGCTAGAATATTTATGGAGTTGAACTATTGCACAAGGAAACTTAATAGAAAATCTACACATCGATTTGGGGAGTACGAATCTGTTAAGTTCGGACAGACGAATGACACAGTGAGGTTTCACGGTAAGAACGTTTATTAATGCACATATGTCAACTGTCAACTGTCAGTTAAACTTCGGCTTATATACTCCGGAACGTTTGAACTGTAGCCAATCCCCAGCCCAGAATTTCCCGCCGTTTAAACAGTAACCAATAATTGCAACCGTGATTCCCGCTTCACAGAAACCACTCATTAATTAACTACTGACACAACAGAATCAATTCAAATTATTCCAGAATTCATAAATAATGAATTTTGCAATATCCCTGGTATTTTTGTTCACTTCTGCTTTACTTTTCACCCTATACAGTCATAAAGAATCAAAGTGAACCTCTTGATCACAGTGGGATTGAAGGCATACTGCTGGTTGAGACTGATGGCCTCTTATAACTTACAACTGTTCTTCCTAAACTCATCATGGAGTGGATCCCTTGATGGAGGGAATTTGTCAGAAGATATCACATTTATAATTAGAGGGATGAGCAAATTATTAATTGCTGTTTCTTAGCTCATGAGACTCACACACTCACGCCTGCCAATTTGGTGCAGGAACACTCAGAATAAAAACCTATATGTATGGAATTAGAATAATATGGATATTAAAAATACACTAAAATTCTCAATGCAACTGGAAAACCCAGGCAAAAAGAACCAATTTACATTAATTGCTTATCACACACTATCCTGGGATGCCTGTATGGGATCCAAGAAGCTTCTCTGAAGGATTCTTCTAACGAGCTGCTGGGTCTGCTGCTGTGCAGACTCTATGGTGATTGCTTCTGAGTAATTTCTATGATAATATATTTCCCTCTGTGGTCTAAATATTATCACATGTTTTGCTGATTTCATTACTCCATTTAGAAACACATATTATTAAATAAAACTTAATAACGCACATTATATTTGTCTTCTGCTGTTTTGGTTTCTGGTGTTTATAAACTGAACTTCTAAGAATTCCAAGTCCATGTTGGTGGTTCCCAATGCAAATTTGTTTCTATTTATTTATTTTTCACATTTATGAACCACCCATCTCCTTCTGAGAGAAATACAAAGGCTATGGTTTTAGAATCAAATATTTCACCTTGCTAATACCCAAGAAAAAGAATCCACATGCATATAGTATTTTCTCGCCTATCAGATATATTGAAGAGTACAAAGGACAGATTTTTCAATGTAAATTTGCATTTAGGGCCTTAAATGTCAGGTGGCCTCATTTTGGGTTTTTTTGCTTTTTAATCTATCAAGATGGGAAGTGTAAATAATGGAACAATAGCAAATAGCTTTCTTTCAGTGAATATTTCACCAATTTTATCCAGGGAAAAGGCCAGTTAATCACAAGCCAAAGGCTTGCTAGAAACGCTGTTCAAGGTCTGCCTAGGCTGAACAGGATGTAAATTGAAGTGTTGTGGCTTATCTAGGGCAGATTAAAGGTCAAGTAGGTTTGATATTTGGATCTAGCAACTGAGTCTCTGCAGGAACATCAGAAGCAGTTTATCCTAAGTCAGATTACGGGTCCTTCTCATCCTATTTCCAACTCTGACTGACAACAGCTCTCTTTGGTTTTAAGAGTTTTGGTTTTTTTTTCAGCTCTCCTTGAAGATGCTGAAGACTGATTCTGGGAGTTGTTGGATACAGAAAAGAGATTTTGTACACAATTGTGTCTGATGTCCGTATCTGGGTTTTTTAACCTTTCAGCTGAAGCATTTAACTTGATCCCTTCCAAAGAGCTGCTTGCATTAGTGACTGAACTGGAGCCTGGTGTAAAGTCACACCAAATATTTTTTTTAAATATAAACAAACATTAAACATAGATTTAAATTCAAATATTAAATGTAAAGACCAAGGGAGGAGGCATGTATCTTTGCATGGAAGGCAAGGGATCCATTTGAGTCTCAGCAGCAAATTCATTGTTATAAAGAAAAACATGGAGATTAATTTGTAGACTGTGCTTCAAGATGCAGAAGCAAACACATTTCTCTATGTCTATAGACAGAAAATCTTCCAGATTTTGCATCATCTTATAAGGTTTTCTAGAACTAATCAGAAGCAGCATCAGAAGATTCTTAAATAGAGATCATTCGTGGTTTTGGAGTTGGGTATCATCAGTATGCTGATGATACCCAGCTTTTTATTTCGACCCCAAACCACCCCAGTGATGCCCTCGACGTGATGTCCCGTTGCCTGGAGGCGGTCCGGGTCTGGATGGAGAGGAACAGGCTTCGGCTCAACCCTGACAAGACTGAGTGGCTGTTCGTGCCGGCATCCGGGGAAATTCAGATTACTCCATCTCTTGCCATGGGGGGTGAGTTATTACCCCCGGGGTCCTCCTAGACTCACAGCTCTCTTTAGAAGAGCATATTGGAGCTGTGACTAGGGGGGCCTTTGCCCAGGTTCGCCTGGTGCGCCAGTTGCGGCCCTATCTGGACCGGGATGCCTTGCGTACAGTCACTCATGCGCTCGTGACCTCTCGTCTAGACTACTGTAATGCTCTCTACATGGGGCTGCCCTTGAAGACCACTCGGAGGCTCCAACTGGTGCAGAATGCAGCCACACGAGTTGTGTTGGGAGTCTCCCGATACTCCCATGTTACACCTTTGCTCCGCGAGCTGCATTGGCTGTCGGTTGCCCTCCGGGTGAGATTCAAGATGTTGGTAATGACTTACAAAGCCCTACATGGCATGGGTCCGGATTACCTATGGCAACACCTGCGGCCGGCGTCAACTTCCCTCCGTCCAGTGCGCTCCCACAGAGAGGGCCTCCTCAGGGTGCCTCCGATCAAAAATGTCGATTGGTGGCCCCTAGGGGGAGGGCGTTCTCTGTGGGCATGCCAGAGCTGTGGAACCGCTTGCCGGTCGAGCTCTGGATGGCCCCCGACCTTCGCTCCTTCCGGCGGGATCTAAAAACTTATTTATTTGAGCAATCCGGCCTGGTTAAGGGTTGGGGTTTTAACATGGTTTTTAATGATTGTTTATATCGGGCATAATATTTAATTGTTTTTTAACTTTTGTACTTCATTTTTAATATTTATTGCCCTATACACCGCCCTGAGTCCTTCGGGAGAAGGGCGATATAAAAATTTAATAAATAAATAAATAAATAAATAAATAAATAAATAAATAAATAAATAAAAGATCTAAGTCCACCTGCAGAACAGAATGGGAGGAATTAAACAACACTCCAGATTAAATCAATTGTGTTCCCTTTTGTATTTTTTAGTGAGGTTATACTAAAGTGTGATCTTGATCAGAGGTATTGCAGATGGAAAAGCTTATACCTTTCTTCCTAGTTACTTGATCTGTAAAATCTACTCTATTAGTGGTTTAAAAGGAAAAAAGTCTACACTGATAACAACTGGATTTCAGTTTTCTTCTATAAATATTCTTACGGCAGGTTTTTGCAAAAACCTAAAATGCTATATACATAATCCTTAAATACTCCTTTAAAGTGCTTTTATATATGGATACTAACTGTCTGCTATATTGTGCTTGAACTATTTTTTTCATGAAGTGGTTTTGCTTGATGACTTTTATTGCTTGCTTGCATTTTACAAAGCAATATCCTGAATCCGTATGGAGTTTAAACATGATCTTAAGATAGTCACAATTATTTCTTTTTGAATCAGTAATATTTTATATTCCTCCACCTCACGACACCAGTATAAATACTTTTCCATTTGTGAAATCTAGTTTTAAGCACAATATTTGATTTTCAGGTAAAACACCAGAACTTAAATAATTTTCTCTCCATTGGTCAAATTGAGCTGGGTAGCATTTATTTATTTATTTTTCCTCAAGAAATTGTATACTGTTTTGTATACATCAAGCAAAATTAAGTCACACAAAATTGCAAGGCATTGCCACATGTCATACTTGTTTCTTTGTTCGATTTGTTTGTTTGTTTCCTCACTAGTTATAAACTACCCTTCCTTCTAGAACTCAGTATGAAGATCAATGAGAAGATCTGACTATGGAAAACCAATAAGATCTAATGGTTAAAGCACCAAGATAGAAACCAGGGGATCATGAGTTCTAATAAAAGGAGCCTTGGTGGAGCAGTGGGCTAATGCCTCCTTAAGTAACACCAGCTGCCTGCAATTAGTGCAGGTTCGCATCCCACCAGGCTCAAGGTTGACTCAGCCTTCCATCCTTCCGAGGTAGGTAAAATGAGGACCCAGATTGTTGGGGGCAATAAGCTGACTTTGTAATAATGCCGCTTGGGGGGGGAAAGCCCTAATAAGCAGGCATATACATAGAATGAAGGCTATTGCTAAGCACATTGGTTTGTGCTTAAATTGTAAGCCGCCCTGAGTCTTCGGAGAAGGGATTAAAATAAAATAAAATAAATAATAACCTATTCTCAACCAAATATTCAAAAGCTGTGAAAAAAATTAAGAAGAAAGAAGGTGATTCAAATAACAATAAAGATTTCCAAAATTCAGAAGGACCCTTTCTTTAGCCAGATTCAATACCTTTCCAATATCCATTACTGAAGGAATATACAAAAAAATTGCTTTTGAACAAATATTGTGCCTATGTGACAGTGGGATAATTGAACTGAGGGAACACGTTGTGCTTTATTGTCCCCTCTATAGCAGGAACATGCCAGGAGTGACTGAGGACTGACCCTCTCTACCCAGGCATAACTGGTGCACAATATGAAGTTGAGCAAATTCAAAGTGGAGCATTTTGTCATAGAAAGGGAAACATAATGATTGAAAAGAACAGTCCAAAAGTCAGACTAGTAGTTAAGAGAGCCACAATCATCAGTGTCAACATCCTCAACATCAGAAGCATTTTCACTGTTACAATAAAGATTATTATTAAGTTATCTACTTCTATCAAAAGTAGAGAGTCAATTATTAACTCTAAAAATAATTTCCATCCATTCTATCACCAAAAAGCTGGGTTGGTAGACGGCAGCTTGAGTCCAATGCTTACTTGAAGGACAATGATCAAGAATTGAATATAATAGTTCCCCTTACTCTCATTCCAGAAACTTTTAAGAGAGTAAATTTCAAACTTTTATTCATTTTTTTAAATCAAGCAGCCACATTTCCTGAACAATTTTGAGCAATGTACAACAGAAATTAGAGTTTTCTTCTGCCTCAATGAAGCTAAAAATTACTCTGCTCCAAGTCTTACCATGTTGGAGTACAGCTACCTAGATTCAGCAACTCCTTTCATTTGGCAAAGTAATTTCCTTTGAAAGAAAACCACTCTTGTTTTGACCAAAGCAAACTTGGCTATGCTTAGGGACCAAGAGTTTTGGAATATGCTATATGTGTTGGAAAGTAATAATTAGCATAAGAACTGAGTTGTGCAAGGAGGCATACATTTGTAAGAATGTAGTGCAGCTAGAATACATGATCAAAGCAAATACTTTTTAAAAAATCTTTCAAAGTTATTCCCTGCTGCATATTGATATTCTAGCTTGGCTTGCATTTGAGTAGATCCTTCAAATTTGACTGTTTTTTTTCAAATGCCTTTCTCTAGTGACAAAATATCTCTAAAAATCCCAGATTGCTATGAAGTAGACTGTACACGACTAAGATTTCACTGACAGTATAGAATGCAAGGTGTAAAATAATCATGGTAAACATACCCTGTTACTGTCAATATGAGGTGGCTGGCTTTGACACAGATCACCTGATTTTTTTTAAAAAAAAACCCTGTCTCTGGAGATATGTATTTGAGAACATCCCCTAAATTTCTCTTCTTTTTTTTTTCTTTACTTACTATTTAAAAACAAAAATCATGAGTTTGTACACTCAGTAAATCTTCCCCCACAATATCACAATACATCTCATATATTGCGAGACAGCTTTAATGCTGAACTTTGCCCAGCATGTATATTAAGCACCAGCAACTCAACCATTATATGACAGCAGGTTTCTGACAGAGCCCAAGGCTCAGGTTTTAAAATGCTAAATAATAAAAAGTGCAATAAAATTTTAAAGTGAAAAAGAGAACAAAATGGTGCACAGAGGCACTATATGGGGCCTAATAAATATATAGGAAGGGGTTTGTGTGTGTGTATGTGTGTGCGTGCACGCGCATGTGTATACACACAAACACACACATAGGAATAAATGCACACGTAGGAAGGCAGATAGGAAGGTAGAAAGATAGGAAGATTAGATATAAGATAGACAGATAGACAGATAGACAGAGAAAGAGAGAGAGAGAGAGAGAGAGAGAGAGAGAGAGAGAGAAAGAAAGAAAGAAAGAAAGAAAGAAAGAAAGAAAGAAAGAAAGAAAGAAAGAAAGAAAGAAAGAAAGAAAGAAAGAAAGAAAGAAAGAAAGAAAGAAAGAGAAGAAAGAAAGAAAGAAAGAAAGAAAGAAAGAAAGAAAGAAAGAAAGAAAGAAAGAAAGAAAGAAAGAAAGAAAGAGTTGGCAATGGACTTTCCCAAGGGTCCACATATGAAACTGTTGTGGTGGTCAAACCAATAAGGCTGCTGCCAATACAGTCCATGCTGCTGCTGTTTCCACTGCCACAGTCCAGACAACTACCGCCGAAGGACTGGATGTGGCCCCTGGCTGTAGAATGCCCTGCTTTGCTCTATAAGGTTGGTGCTTCTATGTGTATTTATTTATTTATTTATTTTATTCAATTTGTATACCGCCCTTCTCCCGAAGGACTCAGGGCGGTTAACAGGGCATATATAAATAACAATACAAAAATTAAAAAGAGATTAAACAATGCCCAATTAAAAATTACAGTAACAATAAAAACAGTAAAAAACCCATTAAAAAACCCTAATGTTCCCCATCAGGCCAGACCAGCTAGTTCAAATAAGTGGGTCTTCAGCCCGCGCTGGAAGGAGCGAAGGTCCGATGCCATCCGGAGCTCAACCGGCAGTTGGTTCCATAACGCCGGAGCGCCCACAGAGAAGGCCCTCCCCCTGGGGGCCACCAGTCGACATTCCCTGACCGGAGGCACCCTGAGGAGGCCCTCTCTGTGGGCACGCACAGGGTGGAGGGGAGTTGACGCCGGCAGCAGGTGGTCCTCGAGGTACCCAGGACCCATGCCATGTAAGGACTTAAAGATCATAACCAAAACCTTGAACCTCACCCGGAAGACAACTGGTAACCAATGTAGCTCGTGGAGCAAAGGTGTAACATGGGAGTACCGGGAAACTCCCAAGACAACTCTCGCGGCTGCATTCTGTATCAGTTGGAGCCTCCGAGTGGTCTTCAAGGGAAGCCCCATGTAAAGAGCTTTGCAGTAGTCCAGGCAAGAGGTCACGAGCACATGAGTGACTGTACACAGGGCATCCCGGTCCAGATAGGGCCGCAACTGGCGCACCAGGCGAACCTGGGCAAAAGCCCCCCTAGTCACGGCCACTATATGGTCTTCCAGAGTAAGTCGTGAATCTAGGAGGACTCCCAAGTTGCGAGCCCTATCCATGGGGGGTAAGGACTCACCCCCCATAAGAAGAGATGGAATATTTTGAATGTCCCGGGATGCTGGGATGCACAGCCACTCAGTCTTGTCAGGGTTGAGTTGAAGTCTGTTCCTCCCCATCCAGGCCCGAACCGCCTCCAGGCAACGGGACATCACATCGAGGGCATCACTGGGGTGGTTTGGGGTTGAAATGAAAAGTTGGGTATCATCGGCATATTGATGATACCCAACTCCAAAACCACGAATGTGGTTGTGTATGTGTATGTTTATGTATATATACATATCATCATCATTTTAGTCATTGTCTATCTACTGCAGGATGAAGGCCTCTTCCGCATGTTTGTAACCAATATGGTCCTGAGCTTTCTTTTGCCATGCCAACTGGCCAACTGGTCTCTTTTGTGGATGCTTTTTATCAAGTGGGATCCATTCTATGATAGCCAGGTCTTCTGGCTATGTGACCAGCACATTTCCATTTCAATTCTTTCATTTGTCCACTAATAATCCATGTGCAGGTCTTTCTATCTTGCCTTGTGATGCTGAGCACGTATATTTCCATGTCTGTTTGTACCACTCATAGCTTTTGTATGATTGTGAGGTTAGTGTCCATGTTTCACTGACATACATACTGTGTACATGTGTGTGTGTGTGTGTGTGTGTCTGTGTGTCTGTGTGTCTGTGTCTGTGTGTCTGTGTCTGTGTCTCTGTATACAACATACAAAACACAATGTGTAAAATATGTAAAACCATATACAGCAGAGCAATATATACACATACAAACAAACAAATAATACCCATATACATACATATGTAAAAGAAAGAGATGTCTCCTCTGTCACAATATATTATGGAGCAGACTCTGCCAGAAAATAAATAAATACACGACTGTTTACTTAACTGGCCTACTTTTAATTTTGCTTATCTGCTTTGCTTTTCTGACATTCTGCTTTTTTAAAAAAGGAACTCAACTTTATTTTTAATGCTTGCAATTATTACTTTTTAAGTATTGCAGCCCCTTCATGGATTACTGCTTGCGTAATTCAATGAAGCTATGAGCTATGCTGTGCAGGGCCACCCAAGATGGACAGGTCATAGCAGAGAGTTCTGACAAAACGTGATCAACTGGAGAAGGAAATGGCAACCCACTCCAGTATCTTTGCCATGAAAACCCCATGGACAGTATAAGCAGATGATACCACTCTAATGGCAGAAAGTGAAGAGGAACTAAAGAGCCTCTTGTTGCGAGTGAAGGAGAGTGCAAAAGTTGGGTTGAAACTAAACATTAAGAAAACCAAGATCATGGCATCTGGCCCTCTGAATTCCTGGCAAATAGATGGGGAAGAAATGGAGGTAGTGACAGATTTTATTTTCCTGGGCTCCAAGATCACTGCAGACAGGGACTGCAGCCAAGAAATCAAAAGACACTTGCTCCTGGGGAGGAAAGCCATGGCAAATCTAGACAGCACACTAAAAAGCAGACACATCACCCTGCCAACAAAAGTGCGTATAGTCAAGGCTATGGTCTTCCCAGTTGCAATGTATGGCTGTGAAAGTTGGACCATAAGAAAGGCTGAGTGCCAAAGAAGTCAGGCCTTTGAACTATGGTGCTGGAGAAGACTCCTGCGAGTCCCTTGGACTGCAAGGTGATCAAACCGGTCAGTTCTAGAGGAGATCAAACTTGACTGCTCTTTAGAAGGCCAGATCCTGAAGTTGAAACTCAAATACTTTGGCCAAATAATAATAATAATAATAATAATAATAATAATAATAATAATAATAATAATAATAATAATAATAATAATAATAATAATAATAATGAGGAGGAGGAGGAGGAGGAGGAGGAGGAGGAGGAGGAGGAGGAGGAGGAGGAGGAGGAGGAGGAAGGACTCACTGGAGAAGAGCCTAATGCTGGGAAAGGTTGAGGGCAAGAGTAGAAGGGGACAACAGAGAATGAGGTGGCTGGATGGAGTCACTGAAGCAGTAGGCCTGAGCCTAAATGGACTCCAGAAGATGGTAGAGGACAGGAAGGCCTGGAGGAATGTTGTCCATGGGGTCGCGATGGGTCAGACATGACTTCGCAAATAACAACAACAACAACAAGGTATTGCAGCTTTTATTGTTATTGTATGAAATATAGCTTGTAATCTGCTCTAGTCTCTTCTATGGGAAAAAACAGATATTAAATAAAATAAATAGCTTTATATCAAGACTAAGAAAAATCTAGGTAAGGAAGTTTAAAGAGTAATGGCCTTTCAATTCAGTAAGAAAGATGTCGTGAACGACTTCCAATCGATATTAAATAATTTCAATTTTATGATACTTTTTGACTGATTTTAACAAAGTAATGAAAATGCAAACTCTATATATCATGTAGGTATTCCTATATCCACAGTTCTTCATACCAGTTTGTCTGTTCCTGTCCTCCATATTAACCCTTGTATATTGCAAAGGCTGTGATACACATTATTGCAATAGGCAACAACGCAAAACTCGCTTATTCACACCTCCAACTTTTCATGTTTCTTATGTTTACCTTTTATTTTTGATAGTCTCTACACAATTATGCATAAATAAGTCTTTATCTATGCAAAGATTTCCCATGCAAGCAGATCACGAATGCTTTCATATTTTCAATACAATGGTATCTTCTGGTTCTGACTGCTTGAAGGATCAGAAGAATCCATGTCCTCCAACTTCCAAATTCATATCGTCCTTGCTGTTAAAGTGTTAGTTATAGCATCTTGTTATATGTGTAAACAACACTTTACTACTATTTAACCATTGGCTCTTATGTGTTTTTCAATAATCCTGGATTCTGATCCTGTACATGTTATCAATGTACTTTCTTTCCTGCTTACTTTTATGATACACAGAAGACCAGTAACACTTTCCAATTTTAGTTATTTTAATATTAAGGTCTATTAATAACATTCTAATGGAGAGTCAAGCCAATAGCACTGTGAAGGTGCATACACACACACTCTCTCTCTCTCACACACACACACACACAGAGAGAGAGAGAGAGAGAGAGAGAGAGAGAGAGAGAGAGAGAGAGAGAGAGAGAGAGAGAGAGAGAGAGAGGGATGTGAATTTGAAAAAAAAAATAGCAGTTGCCTTCAAATAAAAGCAATGAAGTTGTATTGCACGGTGTGTATTTACATTTGATTACTGCTTTCTGATTGACCTCATGTGAGCCAGACAGGGACAGCCAAAAGCCCAGATGTGGCCTAAGCGCCACAAAATGCCCAGGTTTGCGCTAAACAATGGCTTCTGAAGAAATTACAATTTAATTTGTAAATCCAATCTCAAAACTAATAAAGGCTATAATTCAGTAGTAGAATTGCATCTAAAATATCTCAGCACAGTCTTGGGTATTTGCTTGGGTGTTATCTTGCTATCAGGGAACTTTATACTGGAATAAATGTACTTTAGTGATGAAGTAGTATCTTTTACTAAAGTGAAATAATAATTCTTTTTTTCTACAAATGTTCAAGCCTTGTTCTCTTCTGTTATACTATTGAAAAAATATTTAAGGGATATTAGTCATCCTTCACTTCAGTTATAAAGTTTGTTATCCAAAAGTAATGCATATCTTTTGGGGAAGGGAGGAGAGTAGAAGTCTGATGGAAGTCTTAGATAAAGCATAGGTTTTCGAGATGTTTATATTCCAATATGGCAAGAATATATGGGGATTTTAGTCCAATAGCTTCTTGAAAGTCAAATATCCCTTGCTACAACTCTAGGGTTCAACATAGTGAGATCAGAAACAATTGTTAAGATAGATATATCTTATTGTTTGGTGTGAGATGAATATTATTTTACAATTGAGACTGTGATGCAATCCAATGGTACAGAAAGGTTTTTTTTTTCCCCAGCCTGCACAGTAATTTGTCTCCTTAAGAAAGCTAGTATATCTGTGAAACAGAAAATTGAATTGGCAAGTCTGTACGGAGCTTATTTTAAAGCCAGAAAAAACAAAACTATCAGGTTTTGCCTCTATTACATTATCTGGTTCTTTTAAAATAGCTTTTTCTGTTTTATGAAATGGAAGATTTGGTTAAACCAATGTCTTATGAACATTTTACACCTGCAAAATTAAGGATTAGTTTAACCATAGCACTTAAATCAGTAGGAATTCTATGAGTTGTATGCAGAATTCAATCATACTTAGACATACTGAAATCAATGGGACTTAACATTAATCATTTTTATAATGTGTCAACCCTAAATCTGCAGACTAAGTCATTGACTAGATTAATCCTTTTATTTATGTATTTTATTATATATATTTTTAATCCTGCCTTTATTATTTTATAAATAACTCAGGCTGGCAAACATTCCTAATACTCTTTTCTCCTCCTATTTTCCCCACAGCAACCCTGTGAGGTGGATTGGGCTGAGAGATAGTGATTTGCACAAAGTTACCTAGCCAGCTTTCATGCCTAAAGTGGGATTAGAACTTACCATCTCCTGGCTTCTAGGCCAGCACCTTAACCACTACAGTAAACTGGCTATATGAATCTTTACTGTTATTTTAATCTTGTTCATTCTTAATTTATTTACAGCTTTTGAATGTTGGCTGAGAATAGCTTATTATTTTCTATAATTGTACATATTTATGAAATAAATATGATTATTAGGTTTTAAATCTCTTCTAATTAAATCATATTCTCATTTATCTATGTCTTATTTTTAAAGAGAAAAACTATTTCCTTTTTTAATTTATAAACTAATAAGCTTGTTATAAACTAATAAATTGTATCTTCAGAATGCAACTAACCTGATTATCTGTTCTCACAATAAGATAAATGATGGCAAAACCAAAGCTGAGCAATGCTCTAGGAAAGCAAGTAGGGTAATATCTTTACTTTTAGCTTTGTCACATTGTTTTCTGTGTCCGAGTAAGGATGATGTAGCATTGGTTCCTCTGTTTTTGTTTCATGGCTTAGAGTTCTGTTGAAGCACTTGCCCTCCTGCATTCAAGATGCTATTCTTGCCACCATACTATTCAAGATCAAGCCCAACCATATTTGATATTTAATGCACATAAAAATGAATGTGTGAGCAGACTGGAGCACTAGATTTTCTGTATTCTGTGGAAAAGCAATGAATGTTTTAAAGAGTTATTTGATTTGGGGAGAGACCTAGACTGGCATATAGATTTATAGTACAATATAAGATGTATCAAGGGAAATTAAACTGTACTTTTATTTGCACCCTTGTTTGTTATCATTATTGATTAAATTATTGTAATGACAGCTAAATATCTACTCATCCAGATATGATGTTTTTATTAATTTGAATCTTTTCAGTTTAAAATATAGTAATGTTAATGCCCAACGAACAGTTTCTGATAATAAGCAACTGACATTTATACTGATCTATTATGCTTTGGCATATGTTTTAAATATCAAATCCCCATAGTAAGGTCTTACTACAGTAGATGGTATTTCCAGTATACTGCTGTAGTATAGAAATGAAGGCTAGATGGAGGCAAAGTTTTCTACGACAAATAGATTTTAAAGGGGTGAAACACATGCTCACTCCTGAGATCAACAGAGTAAACTATTTAGTATTATAACTGGAATGGATGAACACTGGCCTTCCAGGTGTTGCCAAACTACAATTCTCAGCTTCTCTACCACTGCAAACTGCTATGTCAATGCAGTTATGCCTAACCCTGGGATAAACTGATCCTGGTTGGCCTCCATGTTGGATCTTGACGGGTTTCCAACCTATTATTTTGTACTGCTTTAAGTTCCATTTGAAAGGAGAGAATTCTGCAGAAAAATATTGTGGGGGGTTGATGCTCATCATGAACCATCTACTCCTACTAAGTGGTTTTCAGTCAGGAGGCTGAGGAAATGATGCTGATTGTGAGGCTGATTGGAAGACTCCGTGGATTTCTTTTAGGGGAGAATTTGTTCAACCAGAGAATGAAAAACGGAAAGCCCAGTTCTTGGGTTGGGATAGGGATAGTGCTTGTGAATGTGAAGAGTGGGGTTAAGTACATTGAGCAGTAGTAGGTTGGACAGAAGCTTTTCACTGCATACTAAAATTACTAAGCATTTCCAGAGAGAACCTCCCTTTTAAAAAAAGAAATGATCTCTCTACTCTGATAGCCCTATTGAAATACTTCTTCCTTACACCATAAATTATTTTGCCTTTTTTACAGCAAGAGAGAACATAATTGTTAGCTGCTAATCAGATCACTAAAAGCTGACCTTATTTTAATAACATATTAATGTAACAAGCATTAGTGAGTCATAAGGTAACTTACAGATAGGGAAATTAGGCTTTCACGAAACAGCCTTTTCATGCCTCCTAGATTCGGTGGAGCAGGGCATTCTCCAGAGACCCAGAACAAAGCCGAGTAAAGAAAAAAAGCAAAGCGAAGCCCCCATGTTTGCTGAAGGAGGCACTGTCACTATTCTACAGTAATGGACAGCATGTGTAATTAATAGAAATAATCCTTCTTTCAAATAGGTAACAGGAATGAAACAACCCCAACACCGCTTATTCTCAAACTGCTTTCAGCTGTCTATCAGCAAGAACACTGCTTGTGTTTTGAAGAACAGTGATGAACAACCCAATACTCTTGTGCCTTCTCTTTTGCTTGCTGAAACTGTAACTTGGGCAGAATGCTGGGAGGGGGAAAACCCAGTTTGGGTCATTTATGTAGGTTTACGGGGAATGCCACGGGTGGCACATGGAGCAAGGGTCAGCCAGCAAGGGCCATGGGAGAGTGCTACGGAGCAGGGAATTGCAGGCAAGGTGCCAGATAGGTTGGGGGAGTACTGCAGGTAAGTGCACTCTGCAGAGTGGGGACCCAGAGGGGCGTGCTACAAAATATGAATTCCCAGGGATCTCATACTCTGCAGTGGAGTCCTTAGGAGATAAAAGTGGCAGGAATGACTTAAGACCTTTCCTGCTGGCTTCCTCACCGACTTAGGGAAAGTTGGCATGGAAAATCACAAATAGCAGTTACATGACCATGGGATGTTGCAACCATCATTGGTGCAAGCTGGTTGCCAAGTGCCCAAATCTTCAACAGCCAGAATTTTGAGTGCTAGTCATAAGCCTCAGTTAACACCATTGCAATTTTGAAAGGTCACTGAAAGAGTGGTTATAACTCAAGGTCTTCCTATATGTTGTTTCCCCCACCTTAATATTTCTGTTTCCTAGATAGAGGTATATGCTTAAAAGCACTAGCCTAGAAACCGAGACTGTGATTGGTAATCCTGCCTTACACGTAAAGCTAGGTGGGTGACTTTGCACCATTTGATCTTCCTTGTAAGCCCTACGAAGAAAGCAATAATAAGCCATTTCCCAAAAAAAAAAAACGTTGCCAAGAAAATTGCAGGGGTCAGTCAATGTAATTTTCAAAAGTCATAACTCATTTGAAGGCACACTCACAGGCACACATGCATATGTACACAAAAGCAGCATTGACTTATACCAGAGTTCCCCAACCTTTCCGGCTTGGTGGCTGGAAGGAAAGTGAGCAGCAGGGAAAATGTGTGTGCATGCGGAGCGTGTGCACATGTGCGAATGGGTGCATGCATGATGACACTAGCGTGCACATGCACAAGTAAGCTGCGTGCACCCATAGTGTGCATGCTGGCACCCGTATGCATGCACAAATGGGCCGTGTGCACCCACAGCATGTGCGCTGACACCTGTGAGCATGAGCAAATGGGCCGCTGGCTCCCATGTGATGCTGGTGGCAATGCTAATGTCCCTGCACATGCGCAAATGGAGCTGCTAGTGCCCACATGGTGGGTGGGCCTCACCCAAGTGGGCAGGCCTTGCCAGCTATTCCCAGGTTCCAGTGGCCAACAGACCATGGCCCAGTACCGGGCCACAGACCATAGGTTAGGGATCCCTGACTTATACCAAGTGCTTGACTTTTTTTTAAAATTACATTTATATCCCGCCCTTCTCCGAAGACTCAGGGTGGCTTACAAGCTTAGCAGTAGCCTTCATTCTATGTATATGCCTGCTTGTTAGGGCTTTCACACACACCCCAAGCGGCATTATTACAAAGTCAGCTTATTGCCCCCAACAATCTGGGTCCTCATTTTACCTACCTCGGAAGGATGGAAGGCTGAGTCAACCTTGAGCCTGGTGGGATGCGAACCTGCACTAATTGCAGGCAGCTGGTGTTACTTAAGGAGGCATTAGCCCACTGTTCCACCAAGGCTCATTTAGTCTATCACTTTTATAAACAAAGAAATAATGAAATTACCTCAAGCACAATTTGCTGGTTTTGCACTCATGTCAGAAGCACCAGCACTTCTGGGTTGAAAGAATTAGCTGGTGACATCACTCTTGCCCTCAGGTTGCCCAGTTGTGGGCTCCTTTCATGTCCTCAGCAGGAGCTGGGGCACTGGTGGGATTCAGCCAGTTCGCAGTTTGGCAGAACCGGTAGCTATTTTTTTTGTTGCCCAGGCCCAGAATGGACTTCCGGAAGCGGCATCCACACAGAGAACCGGTTGTTCACGTATTTGAATCCCACCACTGAGCTGGAGTGAAGGACGAGAGCTCAATCCCACCCCACTGCAACTCTTGGGTCTCAAACGTGGGATTGCTAACCTCCTGCCCAGCATTCCAACTACTCGAGCCACCCTGTTCCTTTATAACTATAGAAAGAAACCATTCATAACTATAGAGAGAGGCCATTCTTTTCTAATTATGTTCCATTTCATCTGGTACAATTTTCTTCTAAGATACCTATTTTTACAAGATTTTTTTTCTGTCCTTGACCTACACACCATTCTTCCTATTCTTGCATTTTGCCCACCCAAAACTTCAAATTACACAATCTGAAGCTCTGGGCATTCAGGGGAATGAGCGAGCCCTGATACTCATAAGGAATACTGGAAGAGAAAATAAAGTCAGTCTATTTTACCTTGAACCAAGTAAAATATTCTGACATTCTTAACTACTATATTGTAGCATGGCTGGAAATTCTGATTGCTTTATTTAAGAACATTCAAGGTGCTTTGAATGTCCAAAACCTCTTTAGTAGTAGAGTGCAGTTAAAGAATAATTAACAAAGCATCATGAGTAATTAGTTTCCAGATTAAAATGTCACCATGGAAATGTGTTTCATAATCAAACCTACTTATAGGGTTTCCTTCTGATAACAATTAAATTTAAATCAAGATATGGATTCAACAGCACACTATGTGAAGGATTGTCAGAAGAATTGAGTTTTAGAGGGACTAGAAATTAATTGGCTTTTGTAGCTTGTCAAAGCAATTAAAGCAATAGTGTCTGGTTTTAGAGTGATTCATATTACTGATGTCCTAGCTGCATTATTGTCATTATTTCCATTCTCTATGACTCTGCCTGACTTATGAAATAGCAGCCTCTCCCCTTTAAGGTTAGTATGGACCAATTCTGTTGGGCTTTCATACAGCTCTGGAAACCAAGCTTTTCTAGCAGGGTAGAAAGTGATAATTTACTTTTTACTGATTTATTTCTGATTGCTACAATTGAAAAGGGAGTCCTGTCTTCCCAATTTATCACTGTGCATTAATATTGTTTTCTAGTTTGTTGCTCTATGGTTGTTTTTATTTTAATAAATAAGCCACTTAGAGTAATTTTAATAACTGAGTGGATGGATGTGTTGACCCGGAATTAGGGGACAGTATAGGAAATATCAATTGTGAATGTGCAGATGTTCCTGCTGTCTTTGGGCTCTTGCAAAGTCCTAGATGCAGGGTCAAGAAAGGCCAGCAAGGAAAACAACCAATGTCCTAACTCACCTGAGAACATACGATATCTTTAGGGAAACACCCAAAAGGGAACATGTTTAACTACTTCTGCTCTCTTATCTACAGTATGCCAGACTTACTGGGTGAGATCTTTATCATATATGTGTTAGCTTTGGCTGGATGGCTTGCTTATGTAACCAGAAAGAACAAATACAAGGATTTCTTGTCTTTCACTGCTGCTCTCTTTTAGAGGAGCCCGTCTTTGTTCAGCTGAATAAAAACGTAAAGCTTGAAGGCAACTTCTGCTTTCCTGTATTTTTTACTAAGCAAAACCTTGGAACCTGCATATCAGATGGATGGATGGAGGGAGGGGGAGAGAGAGAGAGAGAGAGAGAGAGAGAGAGAGAGAGAGAGAGAGAGAGAGAGAGAGAGAGAGAGAGAGAGAGAGAGAGAGAGAGAGAGAGAGAGACATTTGCCTGAGCTAAGGTTTGAATGAACTCAGCTACATGGGCTCTGTTAATGGTTTTGTAATCAAATGTGCAAAGCATGATCGGGATTTAAGTTCCATGTGTAAAACCATTCTCGCCACCACCACCAAAGCCATCACTGCCACCAGTCCACAGAACCAAAATTTTGGGGACCCCTGCCTTGCATGACATGACTCTGGACAGCGGACAAACACAATAACAATTAAAACAATTTTAAAATATTGAACATAAACCAAAATCAAAATATAAAAAGCCAAGATCGCAGAAGATTTGCAAATCACCTGATACTATGCCACCACTCTGCAGGCTCGCTATGGCATCCCCAAGATTTTTGTGTAATTGAGAGAAATAGTTTGTACAGTGCTGAGGTACAGCTTGTTATTATTTTCCCCTGAATCTAGGAAGAAGGGGAATTATCATGAAAAAGTTCTGAATAAAAGAGCCACCTTTTCTATATTTTCAACCATGAATGAAACAGAACCATTCCAAATATTGCATCCAGTTTGTAAAAATCATGTTGAGACTCTAGAAAGAGGGCAGAGAAGAGCAACAAAGATGATTAGGGAATAAAACATACAAAGGTCAATTGCAGGAACTGATTATGTCTAGTCTAGTGAAAGGAAGAATTAGGGGTGACATGATAGCAGTGTTCCAATATCTCAGGGGCTGCCACAAAGAAGAGGGAGTCAAGCTATTCTCCAAAACGCTTGAAGGCAGGACAAGAAGCAATGGATGGAAACTAATCAAGGAGAGAAGCAACCTAGAACTAAGGAGAAATATCCTGACAGTTAGAATAATTAACCAGTGGAACAACCTGCCTCCAGAAGTGGTGAATGCTTCAACACTGGAAGTTTTTAAGAAGAGACTGGACAGCCATTTGCCTGAAATGGTATAAGGTTTCCTGCCTGAGCAGGGGGTTGGACTAGATGACCTCCAAGTCCCTTCCAACATTATTATTATTATTATTATTATTATTATTATTATTATTATTATTATTATTATTATTATTATTATTATTATTATTATTATTATTATTATTATTATTATTAAAACATGAACCTCAGCCAACTGAACATTCAAATTGACTGGCACTAATGGTTGACTCGGGTTGCTGCCAGCATCCTAGGTATCAACCGTATCTTCTTAAAATGTAAGATGTTCTGAGTAGCACAGTTTTTTGTAGCTTTTCTGGAATTATTGCAGGAAGCTGCAATTTCTTGATGTATTTTGCAAAGTTTTTGGACATAGTTCCCAGTGCCCCGATGACAATGGGTATCACTGTTACATGTTTCATCCATAATTACGCAGTTTCAATGGCCAGGTCGCGGTATTTCATAATTTTTTCCAGTTCTTTTTCTTCAACTCTGGCATCTCCTGGTACAGTGATATCAATGAACTGTATGCTTCAGTTCTCTATGACTGCAATATCTGGTGTGTTGTGTTCCAAATGGCGATCTGTCTGTATCTGTCCCACAAGATCTTTACCCTCTCATTCTCAACAACTTTTTCCACGCTATGTTCTCATGACTTTTCAGACACAGGCAAGTCATATTTTTTACACAATGCCCAGGGGATTAGTTTAGCAACTCGATCATGTCTAGCTTTGTAATCAGTTTGTGCGATTTTGCTGCACTCACATATTAAATGTGAAACAGTTTCAACTTTGTCATTGCAAAGTCAGCAATTTGGATTGTCAGTAGATTTTTGTATCTTTGCTTTCATGGCATTAGTTTGTAGTGCTTGTTCTTGAGCAGCCAGTATTAAGCCTTTCGTTTCTTTCTTGATGGTTCCCATCTTAAGCCATGCCCATGTCAAGTTGTTATCACATTTTCCTTCAATGTTTTTCAAATGCTGTCCATGCAAAGCTTTGGTTTTCCATCTATTTAATCTGTCATCCAGCTGTTTTTTTATATATTCTGCCTTTGTTTCTGTTGTTTTTATAATGCTCTCTGTTTTCACAGCCTGCAGCAATTTTTCTGTACTTTTATTCACATAGTCATTCAAACTTCATTTTTCTTCTTCTCCAGTTTGGTGGATTTGCAGTAGCCCTCTGCCCCCTATTCTTCTTGGCAGGTACAACCTGTTGATGTCACACTTTGTAGAGCAGTGTTTTTCAACCTTTTTTGGGCAAAGGCACACTTGTTTCATGAAAAAAATCACGAGGCACTCCACCGTTTTCCGCACCGTTGGGCCTCCCCACGGTCGCTACACAAACGGTCGTAAGTTGAGGATGGCCTGTGTTCTCAAGGGGTTGGACTAGATGACCTCCAAGGTCCCTTCCAACTTATTATTATTATTATTATTATTATTATTATTATTATTATTATTATTATTATTATTATTATTATTATTATTAGCCTCTTTATTTTATTTTATTTTGGGGCTTTTGTTTGTTTGTTTTTGCTGTGAAGGAAAAGGAAAGCTTGCATTTCTTTTTAATTTTTCTTTCTGCATTTTTCTCCTTCATTTATTTTTCTTTCTCTTTCTTTCTTTCTTTCTTTCCTTCTTTCTTTCTTTTCTCTTTCTTTCTCTTTCTTTTCTCTTTCTTTCTTTCTATCTTTCTTCCTTTCTTTCCTGCCTTTCTCTCTCCCACTTTCTTTCCCTCCCTCTCCCGGTGCCCAGCTGAGGCCGTGCAACAGGCAACAGCCTCCTCAGGGCTCAGCCAGCCAGAACTCACCCTCCCGTCTAGCTCAGCCCGTTCGGTAAAAATGCCGAACGGGCTCAGAAGGCATTCCCAGGCACTCCGCCGCAGGCCCCAGGCGCCCCGTCGCTCGGAACGGCCCGGCCACTTTAGGTCCAGGTTCCCCGCCGCCCGACTCATCTTCGGCGGCCTCAGAAACGTTGCCGCCGCCGCGGGTCAGGCCCGGCAGACCCGGACCGGCACACCAACATCTCCCGCGGCCTCTGCAAGTTGTTACGGCACCGGGAACTCCCAGTGCCCAGCCGAGGCCGTGCAACAGGCAACAGCCTCCTCAGGGCTCAGCCAGCCAGAACTCACCCTCCCGTCTAGCTCAGCCGCGGGCCACGGCCATCTTCTCCGGAGGGAGGTAAAAAAAAAAATTCCCACGGCACACCAGGCAACAGCTCGCGGCACACTAGTGTGCCGCGGAACAGCGGTTGAAAAACACTGTTGTAGAGCGTTGTGCATATTCAAAAGTTTACATGTTTTCCGGTCTAGGTGGTCCAATTCAGCCAAAGTCCAGTTGATAATTCCAGCTGGGTAGCTGCCCATGTATTAATGACTTTAATTATATTTCCAGCATTCAGCTTTGATTTTAGTATTTTGCAGACTCTCCTGATGTATTCCTTTTGCATTGACTCTTTGACTTTTTCATTCAAGATGCTATCTGCTTCCAATATGCCTAGGTATTTGTAACCATCATGCTTTGCTAGTGCTTTCACAATACTTCCATTTCCCAGTTCTATTCCTTCTATTTTTCCCATTTTTCCTCATTGTATGGATAATATAGCACATTTTCCAAGTCCAAAGTTCATTCTGATGTCGCTGCTAAATAGTTGAACTGCTTTGAGTATTGATAAGTTCAGTGTGGCTTTTTGCATACAGTTTTAAGTCATCCATGTATAGTAGATGATTTATCTTGCCATGCTGGCTTGAGATGTGGTATCCCAGTTTTGTGTTTCATAATATTATTGTCAATGGAATTAAGTATTTAATGTGTGGACATAATAAGGACTCTTTGCCACATAATAAATGCAGTTAAAGTGATGATCTTGTCTAGCAGTGAGACAATAGGGGAAGGAATACCCAAAAGGTTTTTAATCATTTTGGCACCAATTATTCTGAGAAATAAACATGCTATCCCATCTAATTAAATTAAAAGAGTAGGAATAGTAGCTTCCCAATGAATTGATTTCAATTGGCAGATCTAGGTTTGGATGTGTTTTAGAGGCAATTAACTGTTTTAAATCTGTTTTAATATTTTTTTTAATATACAGACTTACATACACTGCTGATTAATATCCACATTATTGTTTTATCAGCTGCAATATTCACTTAATGAAATGGGAATGTTTTCTTTGAGGGGGAAAAAAGAAATAACACATAAATAAAATGTGTAAAATGAGCTAGGACTATCTCATCTCATTTCAATGAAAGAGAACAGACATGGCTGCACAGTTACCATAATGTGGTTGCAATTCTATCCTCATCATTCATCCATACATCAAAAAGAAATTGAGTTGTACTAATCTGATTGCAACCCTCTCTTTTCCTGTTCATGCCATTATTAAACTTATTCTGACTCATGACTGGTTTTAGATAGGTCAGCCCTGAACTCTTTCTTCTTACCTGCCGAATTTATTCTTTTTTCCCTATCTCAACGTTAGGCTTTTAAAAACAAATGGATACATTTCATGATGAGAATCCATATCTGCTAATCAGATTACTCTTTCATCTTGTTGAGAGGCTGTAATGTAACAGGAGCACTGTCAATACCTCTTGGAAGTTGCAGGACCAATTCCAGGGGGCAAAATTAACTCAGTTTCAGCCTTCTTGTCAGTATTCCTACACATATGTTCAGTCAACATCTTGTGCTTCTCAAGCTTCTTAAAGTTTAAAAAGTGTAATGTCTAAATGGTTTTTTTTTTAATTTAAAAGTTCAGGAGTAGCATCAAAGCAATAGCTCAGTGCATAATTAGAATGCTAATACTATATTTTAATTCTTTTTAAATACTATCCTACACTACATCCAAACCTCTTAGACCAGAGTTCTCCAGCCTTTCCGGCTTTGTGGACTGGCCAGGGGGGAAGAGAGGAGCTGGGTTGCCCACTTCTGCAGCCCAGTTTGGTACGGCCCAAAGGTGGGCCACAGCCTGGGGGTTGGGGTCCCCTGTCTTAGTCAACTAGTATTATTACATTCAATCTACCTAGGCAGTTTAGCTCAGGTAGAAATCACTCAGAAATTGGTGGAGCTATGGAATATCCTTTTCTCAGGATTCCTTTCCTACTCTTGTTTTAATTTAGGGAGGAAAAAAACCAACTCTTTTTCTCCCTTGGAAAAGGATAGTGATCTAGAGATCCAGATCTTCTGCCTTGATAACCCCATATTTAGCTATATCGCTTACCCTTTCACTTTATTCCATAATTTTTTTTCCCCCAAGATGGCAGTGACCATGGGCGATGGTTGTTGAGCTCCGCGGTGAGCCGATACAATGGGTGGCCGGGGGGCTCACCGGGACCCAGCTGAGGCGCATACTCAGAGGGGGGGTGCAGGAACAGCAGGCTAGCACCGTTTTGCGGTGTGGAGCCTTGCCTCCCCCCTCCGGAGTAGAGTTGCGGCGGCAACGGCGGCCAGGTGACTTGTGATCTGCCGCTGATCAGCTGGCACCCGGAATCAGCTGTTGGGTGCCGTTACTGGCCTGAATCGATCCCTTCTGGCTTGCATGTGGGACTGGAACAGCTTAGCAGCCTTGAAATTAGTTAAAAGTTAGCTGTGGACACTTGAATGTACCATCTAGCGCCTAAGTTTAACTGGAGGGCGTCGTTCATAGCTTCTTGGATCCCTCTGCTCCTGACTGATACTCTGACTTTTCAGCTTGTAAATGGCCATGGACCATCTTTTCCCAGAGTTTGCTATTGGGTGCAGTTTTGGTGTGGAAGCTATGGGAGAGGCTTTTTGTCACTTTCTTTCCCCCAAACAATGATGGAGATTTAACTTCTTGAAGCTGAACACTTAACATTTATGACTGAGTTCCCACTGCCTTAGGGATGGGTTCAGCGTGTATGAAGGCCCCTGAGATCAGGCTGGTTTACCTTAATGCCAGGTCCGTTGTTAATAAGGCTCCCCTCATTCGAGACTTGATCGAGGAGGAACACGTGGATCTGGCATGCATAACAGAAACCTGGTTGGGCTTAGAGGGAGGAGTCCCTCTGATTGAGTTATGCCCCCCAGGTTTCCATGTGCTACACTAGCCACGGGCTCAGGGTAGGGGCGGTGGGGTGGCGGTGGTTATCAGGGAGACTTTATGTCTGCGGGAGACCACCATGGTCCAGATTGGTGGGAGTGAGTCTCTCCTCCTGAGATGTGGTTCTCGGGTTCAGATGGGCTCGTTGCTTACATACCTGGCGCCCAGCTGTGTGGCAACAACTCTGCCCGAGCTGCTCGACACCTTCTCAGGGTTGGCGGTGGAGTTCCCCAGACTCATAGTGCTGGGTGACTTCAACCTACCTTCCCTGGGAGGGTCATCAGAACTAGCCCGAGAGTTCATGGCCTCCATGACGACCATGGACTTGACCCAGGTAATTCAAGGCCCGACTCATGTGGGGGGTCACACTCTCGACCTGGTGTTCCTGTCTGGACAATGGTTGGATGATTTGGGAGGTGGTTTACCGGTTGCTACTCCCCTGTCATGGTCCGACCATCATCTCCTACGACTGGTCTTCCGTTATGCCACCCCCCGCTGCTGGGCGGCGGAACCAACTAGAGGTTTCCGCCCCAGGCGCCTAATGGACCCTGAACGGTTCCAGATGGCGCTTGGGTCTATACCTATCGCCCTCACTCACAGCCCAGCTGATGTCTTGGTGGATGCCTGGGAAAGGGCGGCCACTGAAGCACTCAACTGTGTTGTACCATTGCAACCTCTGACCCGACGCAGATCCCGTTGGGCTCCATGGTTTTCTGTGGAGCTCCGGGAAATGAAATGTCGGAGACGGGGTCTAGAGAGCAGTTGGAGGTCCAGCCGTTCCGAATCTGACAGATTGCAGTTAATAACCTTTATAAGGTCTTATCTTGCTGCGATGAGGATGGCGAGGGCTAACTACTTCGCCGCCCTCATCGCGTCCGCAGATAATTGCCCGGCCGCCTTGTTTAGGTTGACTCACTCCCTTCTTAACCAGGAGATGAGGGAGGATCCCTTACAGGGAGGGGCCGAGGAGTTTAGTCATCATCTGACGGACAAAATTGCTCAGATCCGGGCCGGTTTGGACTCTGACTGGGTGGAGTCTGACGTGGAGGAATCGGACGGTCTTGAGCATGTTATCTGGACTGAGTTCGATCCTGTTTCCCCTGATGATGTGGACAGGATCATGGGGAGGGTGAGCTCCACCACTTGTTTGTTGGATCCGTGCCCCTCCTGGCTGGTTTATGCGGCTCGGGAGGGGACACAAGACTGGTTCCAGGCAGTAATAACTGCTTCTTTGAAGGAGGGTGTCTTCCCCACTGCCTTGAAGGAGGCGGTGGTGACACCACTCCTCAAAAAGCCTACCCTGGACCCGGCTGTTTTAAATAACTATCATCCAGTCTCCAACCTTCACTTTTTGGCGAAGGTTGTTGAGAGCGTGGTGGCACAACAGCTTCCTCTGTTCCTGGAGGAAACTGATTATCTGGACCCATACCAATTGGGTTTCAGGCCCGGGCACAGCACGGAGACGGCACTGGTCGCACTTGTGAATGATCTCTGGCGGGCTCGGGACAGGGGATGCTCCTCTGTCCTAGTCCTATTAGATCTCTCAGCAGCTTTTGATACCATCGACCATGGTATCCTACTGCGACGTCTCAGGGGGCTGGGAGTGGGAGGCACCGTTTTACAGTGGTTCTCCTCCTATCTCCTGGGCCGCTCGTAGTTGGTGTTGACGGGAGGGCAGAGATCCACCCCAAGGCCTCTTGCTTGTGGAGTCCCTCAGCGGTCAGTTCTCTCTCCCCTCCTGTTCAACATCTATATGAAGCCGCTGGGCGAGGTCATTCATGGTTTCGGGGTGGGGTATCATCAGTACGCTGATGATACCCAACTTTTTTTCTCCACCCCGAACCAACCCAGCGATGCCCTCGCCGTGATGTCCCGTTGCCTGGAGGCGGTCCAGGTCTGGATGGGAAGAAACAGGCTTCGTCTCAATCCTGCCAAGACTGAGTGGCTTTGCGTACCGGCATCTCAGGCTAACTCAACTATTCCACCTTTAATGATGGGGGGTGAGGTGTTACCCCCCCGTTGATAGGGCTCACAACTTAGGCATCGTCCTGGACTCACGGCTCAATTTTGAAGATCATATTCGAACCGTGACCAGGGGAGCTTTTGCCCAGGTTCGCCTGGTGCGCCAGTTGCGACCCTACCTGGACCGAGATGCCCTACGCACAGTCACTCATGCGCTCGTGACCTCTCATTTAGACTATTGCAATGCTCTCTACATGGGGCTGCCCTTGAGGACCATTCGGAGACTACAACTGGTGCAGAATGCGGCTGCGCGAGTTGTGATGGGGGTCTCCCGATACTCCCATGTAACACCTCTACTCTGTGAGCTGCATTGGCTTCCGGTTGCTCTCCGGGTGAGATTCAAAGTGCTGGTGATGACCTATAAAGCCCTAAATGGCTTGGGTCTGGGATATTTAAGGGAACACCTACTGCCAGCATCAAGTTTCCTTCGTCCAGTGCGCTCGCAGAGGGAGGGTCTTCTCAGGGTGCCGCCGGTAAAAGATTGCCGGCGGATAACACCCAGGGGGAGGGCCTTTTCTGTGGGTGCACCTGCCCTCTGGAACCAGCTGCCCGTGGAGCTCAGGACTGTGCCTGACCTACGCTCATTCCGCCAGGACCTGAAGACTTGGCTCTTTGAGCTCTCTGGCCCAGGCTGAGAATTTTAACTGGGGTTTTATTTTCAGGGATAATTTAATCTTTTAATTCTCTTTTAACTTTGTATTTTATGTTGATGTGATTTTAAAATGCCCTGTAAACCACCCTGAGTCCTTCGGGAAAGGGCGGTATATAAATCTAATAAAATCTAAATCTAAATCACTGCTAATTACCACTAGCTAAAGACACTTCACCTTAGTGTGTTGTTTAGTTAGTTTATGATTCAGTCGTTCCATGCATGTTGAAAATCTGATTGAGTAAATCACTATTAAGTTAACCAGAGGCAAACATATTATGAAAACCATGTCTCCTTTTTCATGGGAAAAAGCTTTAAGAGAAACTGTAGATGAGAGAGTTCTTTAATCTTTTGAAGTCCTACCTGAGGCCAATAAGATTCAACCCCAACCTAGATAGGCCTTTTTCTAAATATTTACTTGGTAAATTGGCTTTTCTTATTCAGTCTGATTATAAGAAGGGGGGGAGAGGTTCATTTTGGAGAAGAATGTTTGTGATGTGTCTGTAACAAAGGAAGAAGGAAACTGAATTGGTAATGTTATGTTCTTAGTTTGGTTAGACATTGATGAGGCAGAGTGTTGAAACAGCAAGCATGTTTATTAACTAACAACAGAAGCAGCCCTAGAGGCTGCTGAACAGCTATATATACAGTTCATCTCTAGGCACCAACCAATAGGTTTAAAGTAACAGTTTCCTGCCCAAAACATAATTATCAGCTTGGAGACAGACAGTCTGGGTTGCAGTAACAGAAACTGTTAAGCAATCCTACACTTACAGTAAATACAACAATTAAGGTCACACATTAAGGAAGTGATTTCAACAGTTGAGGCCAATACATTACAGGTAAACCTACTGATCTCCTCTACAGAAGTCTTCACCTTATCTGAATTCAGAAAAAGACCTATCTTGCCAGATAGCATTATATATAGATTGGGCTATAGATTTGTGGTATAAGATGTGTCTAGAAGAATTAAACTGCACTTTTACTTACATCCTAATTTGTTGTCATTCTTGATGAAATTATTAAGATGACAGTTAAACACCCACTCATCCAGACATGATGCTTTTATTAACTTGAATGTTTTCATTTTAAAATATAGTAAATTTTAAAGCCCTGTGAACAACTTCAGGTAATAAGCAATTGGCATTTACACAGGCCAATTATATTCTGGCATATGTTTTAAATATCAAATACCTGTAGTAAATCCTTACTACAGAATGATAATATGGAAATGATGGCTAGATGGAGGCAAGATTTCTTTTAAAAAAATATTGATTTTGAATGGGTTAGATACATATAGTGGTGGGATTCAAATATGTGAACAACCAGTTCTCTGTGTGGATGCCACTTCCAGAAGTCCATTCTGGGCCTGGGCCACAAAAAATTAGCTACCGGTTCTGCTGAAGTGGTGCAAACTGGCTGAATCCCACCACTGCTACATGCATACTCTTGAGATCAATAGAGTTAGTCTGAGGGTTTGGGGGGTTTTTTAGGGGCGGGGGTTAAGAATTTCATTGAATGAAATTCTTGTATGATAACCTGCAACTCATTAAGGATTGATTGAATCACATTTGAAAAGGTAGCAGAAGGGGTCCTCTCTGTAACCACGTCCAACTTAAACCTTCCCCAACCTTCTTCCTCCCCGGGTCTCTCCTCTCCTTCTGGGTTGTCAAGTCATCTACATTTTAAAAAGTATGTCCAAATCAAAAAACCCTACCCCACCCCCCAAAAATAGAGAACAGAGAAAAGGAGGGAGGGAGAAAGAAACAAAAATCTTCCCATAAGCTATTTCTCAAATCAGAACCAACAAACAAAAAAATGTTTGCACACCATAGCAAGCACTCAAAGGGAAACGTTTTAGCAGCAAAGTCGTTATAAAATGTCACTGTGGAGCAGCGGTTCCTGAGCTTGGCCCCTGGAAGAAGGGTGGACTTCAATTCCCAGAACCCCTTGCTGGCTGGATGGAATTCTTGGTTATAATACCCTGATTCTTGTTTATAATACCCTGATCCTCTTCACTGCACGGTCAGTTGCTGTGTTTGGCTTAAAGAAATAGTCCAAAAAAAGCAAAATCAAAGCTGCAGGCATCGTGAAACTACTCATAGGGTGATACTAATTAGATGTGACATGACAGCCTGAGAACTGAAAAGCATAACGTTGGAACAAGAATTTGATAATACTTCTCACTGTAACTGAACCTTCCAAGTCTCAAGGGGATCTCTATTTACAACTCCGCTGGTTAAAAAAAACAACAGTCACCTATTTGGGGAAATGGTCTTCATTCCTATAAAGCTCAAAAAATATTTTTTCCAAAGAATATTTAGGGAAACCTTAAGTAAACCTTTCTTCCTTCAAAGGAAGGTTGGGGAAAATGGTTTACTTCAAATAGGGTGAGTGACAAAAGGTAGAATGAATATTAATGTTCTGGTTGAGCTCTTTTGAGCTGCTTGCTGGAGATGAAGTCCTTGCCTTCCCTACATTATATTCCTCATTCAAATTGGGTATTCCGCAAAGATGACTTCTGGGAAAAATGACCCATTGGTGCAAATAAAGTTTTTCTAAGTGAAACTTCAACAAGTGGAGAACTCACTTTGATTCTGGAGAAGCAATCCGTGGAATTATTCTTTCCCCCTCAAAATAGTAAAGACAATTATATTATTATTATTATTATTATTATTATTATTATTATTATTATTATTATTATTATTATTATTATTATTATTATTATTATTATTATTAGGGGAGAGGAGAAACCTGTGAGTACTTTATGACTTCCTTCCTTATTCAACACTGATAGAAATACAGGTGAAACTCGAAAAAGTAGAATATCATGCAAAAGTTCATTTATTTCAGTAATGCAACTTAAAAGGGGAAACTAATATATGAGATAGACTCATTACATGCAAAGCAAGATAGTTCAAGCTGTGATTTGTCATAATTGTGATGATTATGGCGTACAGCTCATGAAAATCCCAAATCCACAATCTCAGAAAATTAGAATATCACATGCAATCAATAAAACAAGGAGTGTACATAGAACAATATCGGACCTCTGAAAAGTATAAGCATGCATATGTACTCAGTACTTGGTTTGGGCCCCTTTTGCAGCAATTACTGCCTCAATGCGGCATGGCATGGCAGCTATCAGCCTGCGGCACTGCTGAGGTGTTATGGAAGACCAGGATGCTTCAATACCGGCCTTCAGCTCTTCTGCATTGTTCGGTCTCATGTCTCTCATCTTTCTCTTGGCAATGCCCCATAGATTCTGTATGGAGTTCAGGTCAGGCGAGTTTGCTGGCCAATCAAGCACAGTAATCCCATGGTCATTGAACCAGGTTTTGGTGCTTTTGGCAGTGTGGGCAGGTGCCAAGTCCTGCTGGAAAATGAAGTCAGCATCCCCATAAAGCTCGTCTGTGGAAGGAAGCATGAAGTGCTCCAAAATCTCCTGGTAGACGGCTGCGTTGACCCTGGACTTCATGAAGCACAGTGGACCAACACCAGCAGATGACATGGCTCCCCAAATCAACACAGACTGTGGAAACTTCACACTGGACTTCAAGCATCTTGCAGTGTGTGCCTCTCCATTCTTCCTCCAGACTCTGGGTCCTTGGTTTCCAAATGAGATGCAAAAGTTGTTCTCATCAGAAAAGAGGACTTTGGACCACTGAGCAACAGACCAGGTCTGTTTTTCTTTAGCCCAGGTAAGACGCTTCTGACGTTGTTTGTTGTTCAGGAGCGGCTTGACAAGAGGAATACGACATTTGAAGCCCATGTCCAGGATCCATCTGTGTGTGGTGGCTCTTGATGCACTGACTCCAGCCTCAGTCCACTCCTTGTGAAAGTCCCCAACACTTTTGAATGGCCTTTTCCTGACAATCCTCTCCAGGCTGCGGTCATCCCTGTTGCTTGTGCCCCTTTTTCTTCCACACTTTTCCCTTCCACATAACTTTCTATTAATGTGCTTTGATACAGCACTTTGGGAACATCCAACTTCTTTTGCAATTAACTTTTGAAGCTTTCCCTCCTTATGGAGGGTGTCAATGATGGTTTTCTGCACAACTGTCAGGTCAGCAGTCTTCCCCATGATTGTGATTCCTACTGAACCAGACTGAGAAACCAGTTAAAGGCTCAGGAATTCTTTGCAGGTGTTATGGCTTAATTAGCTGATTAGAGTGGGACACTTTGAGCCTAGAATATTGCACCTTTTCACAATATTCTAATTTTCTGAGATTGTGGATTTGGGGTTTTCATGAGCGGTACGCCATAATCATCACAATGATGACAAATCAGGGCTTGAACTATCTTGCTTTGCATGTAATGAGTCTATCTCATATATTACTTTCCCCTTTTAAATGCATTACTGAAATAAATGAACTTTTGCACAATATTCTAATTTTTCGAGTTTCACCTGTATTCAGAAAACTACAGTGTCAGTTTTGCAAAAGGTGCTGGAAGGTTTGTAAAAAAAAGTTTTCTTCTAAAGTTTCCAAAGGCCTATTGCTTCTGCAGAAGTTTGTGTCATGGAGCAGAAAGTCTGCAGAGATCCTGTTGAGCAGGTTTACAACTTTCCTCATGATTATGAGGCTACAGAAGCTAGACCTCTCCGCCTCAGAGAACTTTGCAGAAATGTATATTTCTTCTGCAGTAACGACATAAGCCTAAGATTGAAAATCAGGCTTGTCAGATGTGATATTTTTTTCTATCCTGCTCTGTGGAGTAGAGAGCTGGTCTCTGACAGAAGGCCACCTGAAGAGACTAGAAGCATTTGAAATATGGATTTACAGGCAGTTGTTATGTATAAGCTGGTTGACAAGATCAGAAATGAGGAGGTGATAAGCCGCCTGGGAAAGCCAAGGGAAATCATCAAAACAATTAAAAAATGAAACTTAGAATATTTCGGACACGTGATGCGACATCCAGAAAAACACGGCATACTCCATTTAATCCTCCAGGGAAAGATTGAAGGCAAACGAGGTCCAGGCAGAAGAAGAACATCATGGTTTCAAAATCTAAGGGACTTATCTGGACAAAATTCAGCAGCACTTTTTCGTGCAGCTGCTGATAAAACAGGATCGCCTACATGATCGCCAACGTCCGATAACGGATATGGCACAACAACAACATCAAGAAGAATCCTTCTTTGAGTCCCTGGCTCTCCATGAGCTTGGCTGTTTGCCTGCAGTGCAACCCCTGGGAGTGGGGTTCGAGTACCGAAGATGTTACCTAGTAAGGTAATGAAACATCTGCAAGCAAACAGCTTTGCTCAGAGAGCTTCAAGTATTGCACCATTCAACCCTAAGCTATAGATACAGTATTCTCTTCTATTGGGATGTATAGTTCTGTGGAATTTTAATATTCAATGTGAAAATGTCTGTAAAGATGTCAGTTTCATGGATACAGGACTTCAGTGTACCTTTTCACCCCAAACATATAGTTAACATTTCAGTATATGCAAAGTGAATGTCTGCAGAGGAGTAATATATTAGCTCATTTACATTTTAGTCCTTGTGTGAACATAAAGTGATCATCAGTATTTATTATAAAGCCATCATGCATACAGAAACCAATCATTTAAGTGCTTTTCCATTACTGGCTAGCAATGGAAGGCAGATAATGCAATTTGAGTATATGATAACTGTATTTGATTGCCAGCAGAGGTGCACTTCCCACTTCAAAAAGCACAATTACTCATTAGTTAGCCACTAGTCAAATATGCATGTGCTTATGTTAATTCTGGAAGATGAAATATGCGGTTTTTAACTTTGCAAAATGCTTTCAGAACTGAAATCGGGAGAGGAAAAAGGAATGAACCAGAGCAAGTAACTGTGAGAGTAAAACACAACACGACATAAACTTTCGGTATTCTAATTGGAATTGCCAGTTCTAATCCATATATGTATATGATATATATTCATTCATTCATAATGTCATTTGGGCTGGGTAAAGTTAATTTAAATTCTATTGTGAAGCAGTTCAAAAAGACATCCAATAGCCAAATACAAAACACTGGCAGTGGTGTACAATACATTTTCATACCCTGCACATGAAATCCCATGGCATTATATAATCCTAGGCAGTCTGAATGGAAAGGCGATTAACCTGAAGCTTCACAGACTATTTCCCTGCTACTTCACCAATCAATATAGTCAAGGCTAATCCAAGATTAAGAAACAATCTCTAGCTGACAGGCTCCAGTTTAAAGTTGAAATAAAAAGGAAGCAAATCAGATTGAAAATCCTAGGAAAAAGATGAGGGAAATGGTAGATAGGATAATGTACTGAGTTACATTGTTTCCAGGAGCTTGAAACAGAATACAGAACATCCTTAAGAGGCAGAAATACGTTCACTGGAGCTTGACTGTGGAGAGCATATGAACTCCAATATAAATTGTATTTAACTCTAACATAAGCATAAATACATTAGAGTTCAAATGCAGGAGCATTTAGTGGATCTTACCTTTAAGTAGAGGCAGATTTGATTAGATGAGAAATCCCCAGGAAATATTGATGTCAATCTCCCTCACCATTCTAAAACAACAACAACAACAACAACAACAACAACAACAAAGAGCAAACAAAGGGCAAACTATCAAGAAGACAACAGAAAACTACATCTATAGTATCCAGGTAAGCTCTATCTTAAGAACCCATAACTGGGATTGGCAACTCCGCGATGACTTACAATCTCACTTCCATCATGGTAAGCATATATATCTCAGAATCATATTTATTCTTATGCTTTCAAACATGGCTTTATCTAGTCTTCCCTTAGTTCATAATGGTAACCACATGTTTTATCTCTTAGCCAAATTTACTTTATAACCTTCTTGGAATGTTAACCATTTCCCACAGTCTGGCATTCTGTTTAGTCCGTTTAGACAGTGAGGACAATCAACCAGTGGAACAGCTTACCCCTAGAAATCGTGGGCACTCCATCACTGGAGATTTTTAAGAAGAGACTAGACATTCACCTGTCCGAGACGGTATAGTTCTCCTGCTTGAGCAGGGGGCTGGACTAGAAGACCTCCAAGGTTCCTTCTAGCTTAATTCTATTCTATGGTCATTAAGTAAATCCTTGTGGGCATTAAGTAGACATCTCATGTTTTTGACTTGCAATTTCACTACTAGCTTCTCTATTGATTCAGCTTGTTGGAAGCTGCTGTGAAGTGTGCCATCTGACCATCTGACCATGGGAAACACCCACAAGTTCAGGGGTGTCAAACTTGCAACATCACGCGACATGTCGTGACGTATCACAACTTTTTTTCCATTGCCAGCAATGGGGTGGGCGCGGTTTTGGCATGACGCATCCGGCCCGCAGACCGGTAGTTTCACACCTCTGCACTAGTTGCAAAGAGTTTGAATCTCAATCACATGTCCATGGGGATGCTGTAACAATTGTAAATGCAAGGAGTGATTGTAACTTTTTTTTAAAGTGCCATCATAACTTTAAATGGTTGCTAAACAGGGCAGTTGTTAAGTGAGTACAGTACCTGTAATTTGTTCATAATTACATACGTTATGAGTCACACCTCTCAAATCTTTTGCACAACTCTAATTTACATCATCTTTCTCCACCTTAATGTGAACCAGCTCCAAAATTTGTACTCTTTAGTGAATAGTAATTATTTTCGAGAAACTGTACTTTACAGTTTTCAGGAATGAAATCCTATAACTATTTGTGTTCATCTGTGCCACACACAGATAGAAGTCAAAGATAATAAACAGATAACTAATTCTTTATCAAGTATATAATAACCTAGTGGGGAAAATATAATTACTGTGAATATGAAAGAAAAGCATGGTAAGTAAAGTGTGTCAGCTTAAAAATAAAAGGCACTGATATCCCCCTGTGCAATTAGAATTTGAAAATTAGACCCATTCGTCACACTACTTGTTGGGAACTATTGCTTGTACATTAAAATATTCATAATTCAGGCCAGGATTATAAAATAATGCAATAATGGAGAATCAAGTCAGTTTCTTTCTGAATTGTGGCTCCCATTTGTTAACACACACTGAAAAGTTGAGTACTAATTCATTTTTAACATGAAGAGCTTAGGAAATTTTGGAACAGTTTTGTTCAAAATACTATCCAATATATCATTTAAGAATCACTTATTAATGGCTGCAATTGGCAATAGGAAGAGATCTCCCTTGTTTATGTATGGTATGTATGTATGTATGTATGTATGTATGTATGTATGTATGTATGTATGTATGTATCTATCTATCTATCTATCTATCTATCTATCTATCTATCTATTTCTATATCATAGTTCTTAACCGCCCATCTCTTCAAAGAAGGGCTCATCATCCATCCATCCATCCATCCATCCATCCATCCATCCATCCAATAAACTCGAATGTAATTTCTTACTATTACAAATTTATATGTTATATACTATTTGGAAGACATACCCAACTGATGAAACAGATGAAGAAAAGTTATGATGTAATTGAAGGAAAGGGGGAAAAATACAGTATTGTATGGAATTTATTAACTCTGAAGGTTTTCTAACTTTTGATATTCTATTGACTTTGGACTTGGGAAAAGAAACAGTTCCCTTCCCCATCTCCTCCCCAAGGCATGTTATACTGGAAAACATTTTCCAGCTGAAAAACCCTGTAGTTCAAACCATAGGGAAGATGTTAAAGTAATAATATCAGAAAAGCCTACAGTGAGAATAGTGTTTCGAGGCCAGATCAAAGCAGTTCAATATCCTGCAGCCAATCACTTGGAGGATTATCTGTGTCGTCAGGGTCACCTGAGTAGTGCAAGTGTGTGTGGAACCTTCTGGCTGCAGGATGTTTTGCCCTGTTCCTGTAGTTGGCAATGTTTTCTGGAACTCCTGCACCATTCAAGGCTCTTCAGCCCAAAGTGCATAGCAAAATGTCTATGGAGATTCTCCATTGTAGACTACAGGAACAGAGCAAAACATCCTGCAGCCAGAAGGTTGGTTCCACACACATTTGTACTACTCAGGTGACTCTAAGGACACAGATAATCTTCCAGATGACCCCAACGACCCTCTAAAACAGGGGTGTCAAACTCACCACATCATGTGACGTGTCACGATGTATCGCAACTTTTTTCCCATTGCCGGAGCTGGGGTGGGCGCAGTTTTGGCATGATGCATCTGGCCCGCGGGCCAACAGTTTGACATCCCTGCTCTAAAAGAATGAAAATGGCCAGCTGTCTGCAAGGAATATAAATCCTTCCATTGCCCACCATCTAGTCAGAGCTGAAGAAGCTTTTTGGATGAGAAGTGAAATGTCTTTAAAAAAAAGGAAGTCCAGTTGCCTCCTAAAAAAAGCAACTTTGGGACAACCATGACCTGGATGACTGAGAATCTCCATAGACTCTTATCTGGCAGTTGCCTATTTCGCGGTTCGCCCTCCAGCTGTGGCTGTCTTTCAAGAAATTTCTCACAGACCATTACAGATCCTGAGAAAGAAGGTCTCCTGCTTAGAAAACTAGGGTTTAAGGCATTCCATCTATGAATCTGGTGGTAATATAGAGGTCTACTGCATAACATCCTACTTGCCAAATCCATCTCTGTAGGCAATTCAATCACTTGCATACTGCAGATAAAATCTGTTTTATAAATGTCCTTCTGCCACCTACCAACTGAGTCCAAAATGACAACTGTCAGTTCATAGAGTCATTTTCCTCTCTTTCAGTATGTTAAATTGTGTGGATTAATGCAGTGGTTCCCAGCCTTTTTCGCACCAGGGCCCGGTTTCATGGAAGACATTTTTTCCATGGACCAGGGGTGGTGATGGAGGGGAAGGTTTCAGGATGATTCATTATATTTATTCTAAATTTTCTAAACAAACAAATAAATAATGCACTTTATTTCTATTATTATTACACTGTATTAGATTAGACCAGTGACTTTCTGCTTCTCAGAAAGTGGGAAGGAAAAGAGACAATCTTAAACTCAGCCTTCCAGCAAAACAAACCAAAGACCCAGCACTTTGAGGAAGTGCTGAGAAAACCATTCAAAAAAGGAGGGAGGGAGGCCATGGTGCAAACCCAGCAGCCTTGGAAAAGGTGCAAATGAGAGAGGGATTGGCTTGGAGAGACAATGCTTAAGGGGAAATGCAGTTTCTCCCCTCCCCCCCTTCCCCATTGCAAGCCGGGTAGGAGCACACTTGGCTTGCAAACTTGAAAGCTGCATGAAGAAAGGAGCGTAAACACACACCCATACCAAATTAAACCATGGAAAGCAGGCAGGAAATTATCAAAACATGAGGCATTTGGAGCAGCATCAGAACAAAAACAAAAGACTCAGCGGTCTTAGAAAAGGTGCAAAGGAGAGAGAGAGATTCTCTTGAAGATGCTGTGCTTAAAGTGAAAGGTAGTTTCTCCTTGCCCCTGTTTGCACCCTGAGAAAGCACCCTCACAAACACATACTTTGTGGGGTCCCCCTCCAATGAGGTTTTGGGGAAGACCCCAGTTGCAAGCTGGGCTGGCGCGTGCTTGCCTTGCAAACTGCAGAAACTTGCACAAAGGGAGCACCAAGGCCCCACTGGGGTACCAGGAGGGGAAGAAAAGGAAACTGAGGAAGAAGAGGAGGAAGAAAAAGTAGCAGGAGGGAGAGGAAGCAGGAAGAAGATGAGGAGGCAGAAGAAGAGAGAGCATAAGAAGCAGGCGGAGGAAGTACATTGAGTTCAGATGTTGCACGCCAGTTGCAAGCACAGCCACTGGAGAACCTTTGCACTGAGCAAGCCGGCTTCTGCCTGCCACTCTCTTCCCTCTGCCCAGACCCCTGCAAACTTGCTGCATGCCTCCAGCTGCATGGCCCAGTTCTTAACTGGCTGCGGCCCAGTACTGGTCCATGGACCAGGGGTTGGGGACCCCTGGATTAATGCATATGGCTAGGACAGTGGTGGCAAACCTATGGCACGTGTGCTAGAGGCGGCACTCAGAGCCTTCTCTGTGGGCACATGTGCCGTTGCCCCAGCCCCACCTCCCCCCACAGCCCCCTCCTCACCAGCAGCCTCCCTGGAGAAGAGTCTCTCCTGAGTGCAGTCCACGTGAAGCAGCATAGCCAAGGACATGGCAGTCGGGCAGTGGGGACAAGACTCCATCCTGCGGCCTGTCACGCGCAGTTGATGCTGTGGGGTGCGGGCGGTAAGTGTGGCTGCCATGGCACTGCTGGGCTGCCTGGGCAATCTGCAGCAGGCCGTGGAGGAGGTGGTAGCCCTACAGGTGGATGGGGCAGGGGTGGAGCGTGAGTGGAGTGTGTGGGGTGGGATGGAGGGGGAAGGGAGGGGAGCGGAGTGGGGGCCAGGGCCAGTTTTTGGCCACTTGGTCTCTAAAAGGTTCGCCATCACTGGGCTAGGACCTTTGCAACTACTGTGTGAAACTTCCATACTGAGATTGTAATATAAACCAGGGTTAATAAAACCATGGGAAAAATCTGCCATGATTATATATACACTATAGAACTTTAATGCTGAGAACCTAGTCATTATGTTCATTGTAAGGATCAAAGGGCAGAATGAAGCAGTTAATTGGGCAAAAATAATTATTCATTAACTAGGATTAATTTTGGCTTTCAGGAATTACTCATACTTTATTAAGCAATTTAATTCCTATGAATCTCAAACTGTGTAACCAATAGCAAAGGACTGTGGAAATTGTTTTTTTATATCTATCTAATCATGCAAACTATCTAGAAGTTTCCTGGTTGTCTATCCCTTTATTTATTTATTTTTTAAAAAGATTTTTATTTTGAAGGAAGATTTACAACCTCCATTGCCAAAATAATCTGCTCTGTCAAACAGAAAATCTTGGCTTGTCTTTCTAATTTTCCACTTACAGTTATGAGTTGATTCTATCAACTAATTGTTTTAGGGGGGGAAAGCTTTTTTTGTTAGATACATGGTAATTAAAAGCCTCTACTAAGCTCAGAAATAAATATTATTACAGCAGGGATTCTTGAAGTTTGCTATATCACAACCTGCCTAAAATTGTATCATATGTTTCCTGAACTATTCCTGTATAACTTCTTCAAAGATTATCTCTGCATTTCTCTACACTATCTAACTATCTATATAAAAGAATGGCAGAAAGGCTGTGGATCACCAAAATTTGAAAATAGGCAATAATGGTACCATAGTATCAACAATAATATGTGCTTTGGATGGAATCCCAAAACAACTGGACCACCATTTGAATACCGTTGGCATTGACAAATTCACCATCAGTCAATTAAAGGCAATTTTGCTTGGAACAGCATACCTCCTCTAATGATACCTCTAACACACCAAACAAAATCTGCCTATCCCAGCCAAAAATGCCAAATCCAGTCTAAACATCTGGCTGGCTGTGTGATGAACCATAATAATACAAAAATGATCTATTTTCCATAATGTACATTTTTCTTCTCGCTGAACTTCCATGTAACTATTTGATAAAAGGTGGTCATGTATGAAAGTACCCATTTACCAAATCTTATTTTTGTCCATAACATAAAAACATTTTTATGTGGACATATTGAGGATATTCTTGGTTGCCCAAAGTGAAGAAGAAATATCAAGGAGAAGCAAATAGCAGAATCAGAATTAGAGCAGAAAGAAATGTCAAGTTATTATTTGAGGCCAAGCTATTGAAAGATATACAAAATTCATTTTAATATAGTATAACTGCTTGCATGGAATGGGGAAGAAAACAATGAAACTGTCTGGTTGCAAAATATATACGCATTTCTGGATCATCTCTGCTTTCTATTGGCTTGGGAAAGATATTTTTAATCTCTTTTACAGGAATTACTTCTGAAATAAGCTCAGTAACTATTGATCAGTAGATGGCAATCTCACAGAAAGCCTAAGAGAAACCACAAAGAATAATAGGCGTGATTGAAACAGTAAATGTGTCTAATATCATCTGCTATAAAACAGAACAATACTATAGTCCTTATGTGGGGACATTTCATGGTCAACGTGCTCCTATGATTAAAGCAAAATTCCCAATAATATTGTGACTGCGATCTAGATGTAATATAGATTTAGTTGACAAAGTTTAGGGTCAAAAGAATTGTGTGAATAAGAGGACAGATCGCACAATTCTGAAGTTTAGCAGAAGACTAGGGTTATTGCTCCCCTTCATGGATTAATGCCTTGTCGTGGTGAAGGGGCTTGCATAATTCAATGAAGCTATGAGCTATGCTGTGCAGGGCCACCCAAGATGGAAAGGTCATAGCAGAGAGTTCTGACAAAACGTGATCCACTGGAGAAGGAGATGGCAACCCACTGCAGTATCTTTGCCATGAAAACCCTATGTTGTTGTTAGCTGTGAAGTCGTGTCTGACTCATCGCGACCCTAAGGACAATGTTACTCAGGGCCTTCCTGTCCTCTACCATCTTCTGGAGTCCATTTAAGCTCACGCCTACTGCTTCAGTGACTCCATCCAGCCACCTCATTCTCTGTCGTCCCCTTCTTCTCTTGCCCTCAATCTTTCCCAGCATTAGGCTCTTCTCCAGTGAGTCCTACATTCTCATTAGGTGGCCAAAGTATTTGAGTTTTAGCTTCAGGATCTGGCCTTCTAAAGAGTAGTCAGGGTTGATCTCCTCTAGGACTGACCGGTTTGTTCGCCTTGCAGTCCGAGGGACTCACAGGAGTCTTCTCCAGCACCATAGTTCAAAGGCCTCAATTCTTTGGTGCTCAGCCTTTTTTATGGTCCAGCTTTCACTGCCATACATTGCAACTGGGAAGACCATAGCCTTGACTGTATGCACTTTTGTTGACAGGGTGATATCTCTGCTTTTTAGTGTGCTGTCTAGATTTGCCATGGCTTTCCTCCCAAGGAGCAAGCGTCTTTTAATTTCTTGGCTACAGTCCCCATCTGCAGTGATCTTGGAGCCCAGGAAAATAAAATCTGTCACTACCTCCATTTCCTCCCCATCTATTTGCCAGGAATTGAGAGGGCCGGATACCATGATCTTGGTTTTCTTTATGTTAAGTTTCAAGCCAACTTTTGCACTCTCATTCTTCACCCACAACAAGAGGCTCTTTAGTTCTTCTTCACTTTCTGCCATTAGAGTGATATCATCTGCATATCTTAGGTTGTTGATATTTCTTCTGGCAATCTTAATTCCAACTTTTGATTCATCTAGCCCTGCCTTTGTCATGATGTGCTCTGCATATAAGTTCAATAGACAGGGTGACAGTATACAGCCTTGCCGGACTCCTTTCCCAATTTTGAACCAATCAGTGGTTCCGTGTCCAGTTCTCATTGTTGCTTCTTGGCCCGCATATAGGTTTCTCAAGAGACAAATAAGATGGTCTGGTACGCCCATCTCATTAAGAACTTGCCACAGTTTGTTATGATCCACACAATCAAAGGCTTTAGCATAGTCAATGAAGCAGAAGTAGATGTTTTTCTGGAACTCTCTAGCTTTCTCCATGATCCAGCGTATGTTGGCAATTTGATTTCTCGTTCCTCTGCCTCTTCGAAATCCTACCTGTACTTCTGGTAGTTCTCGATCCACATACTGCTGGAGTCTAGCTTGTAGGATTTTAAGCATTGAATATTGAAGGGTGTGATTTGTTATATGGGTGACATGCTTATTTATTGTATGATAAAAAAGTGGATAAAGTTTTTAAAACACATATATTGTTGAGAGTTTGGAAAAAAATATCAATACAAGTTGAATTATAAAATTCCTATTTGGGCAATACCTAAACATGCAATAGAAAATATAAATGTGGGATTTAAACATGATGTGATAACATATAAAGAAATTCTTAGATTGAAAAAGAATGAATGGCATCTGAAGTCTTTTAATATTTTAAAAGAAGAAAAAATAGTACAAACTTGGTTTCAGTATGGGCAGTTACAGGCTAGATGGAAAGAAGATCAGAAAATTGGTATTTCAATATCAGATGGGAACTTGGTAAAGCAAATTAGAGATCAAAGTCGAGCGCATATAAGAAGAATATATAATGCATTGATAGAAATTGATTCAGAAGCGGAATTGGTTAAGGATTGTATGATAAAATGGGCCCAGAACTTTCAAGAACCAATAATAATGGACACTTGGGAGAAAATATGGGTTAGGAATGTCAAATTCACACAGGCACAAAACTTAAGGGAGAATTTTTACAAAATGTTTTATAGATGGCATTTAAATCCCAGAAAATTAGCATGTATGTATCCAAATTGTCAGCCAAAATGTTGGAGATGTGGTTGTGATGATGCAACGTATTATTTATTTATTTGTTTTATATACCACCCTTCTCCCGGAGGACTCAGGGCGGTGTACAGAGCAATAAGTAAGAATACAATAAAGCAATAAAGTGAGAAAATTTTAAAACCCAAATCCATCAGGCCAGGCCGGCTTGTTGGAATAGATATGTTTTTAGATCACGCCGGAAGGAGCGAAGGTCAGGGGCCATCCGGATTTCAGCTGGTAAGCGGTTCCAAAGGATTGGCGCACCCACCGAGAATGCTCTCCCCCTGGGGGTCACCAGCCGACATTCTCTGACCGGTGGCACCCTGAGGAGGCCCTCTCTGTGGAAGCGCACAGGACGGAGGGATGTTGACGCTGGCAGTAGGTGCTCCCATAGGTAATCCAGAGCCACGCCATGTAGGGCTTTGTATGTCATCACTAGCACCTTGAATTTCACCCAGAAGGCAACTGGAAGCCAGTGCAGCTCACGGAGCAGAGGTGTAATATGGGAGTATCGGGAGACCCCCAAAAGCACTCGTGCAGCTGCACTCTGCACCAGCTGAAGCTTCCGAGTGGTTCTCAAGGGCAGCCCCATGTAAAGAGCGTTGCAGTAGTCGAGACGAGAGGTCACAAGTGCATGGGTGACTGTACGCAAGGCATCCAGGTCCAGATAGGGTCGCAGCTGGCTCACCAGACGAACCTGGGCTAAGGCCCCTCTAGTCACAGCTCCTATATGATCTTCTAAGGAGAGCTGTGAATCTAAGAGGACACCCAGATTGTGAGCCTTATCTACGGGGGGGTAATAACTCGCCCCCGATATTAAGAGATGGAATAATCTGAATATCCTGACATGCCGATATGTACAGCCATTCAGTCTTGTCTGGGTTGAGTTGAAGCCTGTTCCTCCCCATCCATTCCCGGACCGCTTCCAGGCAATGGGACATCACGTCGAGGGCATCACTGATGTGGTTTGGGGTCGAGATGAAAAGCTGGGTGTCGTCAGCATACTGATGATAACCCACTCCAAAACCACGGATGATCTCACCTAGCGGCTTCATATAGATGTTAAACAGGAGAGGTGAGAGGACCAACCCCTGAGGAACTCCATAAATGAGAGGCCTCGGGGTCGATCTCTGGCCACCCGCCAACACCCACTGTGAAGGTTCCAGAAGGTAGGAGGAGAACCACTGAAGAACAGTGCCTCCCACTCCCAATCTCCTGAGACGCCGCAGTAAGATACCATGGTCGATGGTATCAAAAGCCGCAGAGAGGTCTAATAGGACCAGGACAGAGGAATGACCCCTGTCCCGAGCCCGCCAGAGATCATTCATCAGAGCGACCAATGCCGTCTCCGTGCTGTGTCCGGGCCTGAAACCCAATTGGTACGGGTCTAGATAATCAGTATCTTCAAGGAACAGAGGAAGCTGATGAGCCACTACGCTCTCAACAACCTTCACAAGAAAGCGAAGGTTGGAGACCGGGCGAAAGTTGTTTAAAACAGCTGGGTCCAGGGAAGGCTTTTTGAGGAGGGGTCTCACCACCGCCTCTTTCAAGGCTGCGGGGAAATTGCCCTCTTTCAATGAAGCAGTTACCACTGCATGGATCCAGCCTCGTGTCCCATCCCGAGCCGCATAAACCAGCCAGGAGGGGCACGGGTCCAATAAGGATGTAGTGGAGCTTAGCTTCCTCATGATCCTTTCTACCTCGTCCAGAGTCACAGGATCGAACTCTTCCCAGATAACATCAACAAGACTGTCCAAGTTCTCATCTTCAGACTCTGCCCAGTTGGAATCCAGACTGGTCCGGATCCAAGCGATTTTGTCCAGCAGATGTTGGCTAAATTCCTCAGCACGACCCTGCAAGGGACCCTCCTTCACCTCTAGATTCAGGAGGGAGCGGGTCACCTTAAACAGGGCGTTCGGGCGATTATCTGCGGACGCGATAAGGGTAGCAAAGTAATTAGACCTTGCCCTCCTTAGCGCCGCGAGATAAGACCTCGTAAAGGACCTTAGTCGCGATCGGTTGGATTCGGATCGGCTGGATCTCCAACAGCTCTCTAGGCCCTGTCTCTGACGTTTCATCTCCCGGAGCCCCGTAGAAAACCATGGAGCCCACTGGGATCTGCAATGGGTCAGGGGCTGCATGGGTACAACTCTGTCGAGTGCTTCTGTGGCTGCCTTTTCCCAGGCTTCCACCATGGCACTGGCCGAGCTATGAGCAAAGGAGGCAGGTGGGGGGCCAAGCGCTGTTTGGAACCGCCCAGGGTCCATTAGCCGCCTGGGGCGGTACCATTTCGTTGGTTCAATAACCCCACGACGGGGAGTGGCAAAGCGGAAGGTCAGCCGTAGGAGATGATGTATGTATTATCATGTATGGTGGACTTGTAAAAAAGTTAAAGCTTTTTGGATTAAAATTTGGTGGAATATCCAGAAGATTTTTAAGAAAAAGATAAGATTTTTACCATAATTGTTTTTGTTGGGTATTATCACTGATTGTACTGCTATAGAAACCAATTGATGTTGAATTTAATAACAGCTGCAAGACTTTTGGTAGCACAATACTGGAAGAAGGAGGACCTACCTACTATTGAAGAATGGACTTTGAAAGTTTCGAACTTGGCAGAAATGGCTAAAATCTCGGCATATGTGAAAGATCATTCACAACAGAGATATATAGTGGAATGGAAAAGATGGATTGATTTTATTCAGAACAAATATGGGACTACAAAGTATCATTTAGCATTTGAATAGTTATTAGTTATTGTAATTAGAGGCTATATTATTTTTCTTTTCTGTGGTTAAGGAGAGTTAAAGTGCGATAGGGTTCAAAGTGTAATTATAGTAATTAGATTATTCTAGAGTAAGATTGTATGATATAATACCCTGTATTCAGCTCTGGGAAGTCGGGGGGGTGTTGGGATGGGAGGGATGGGGAGAGGGGTGGGGTGGATGGGGCATATGTTTTAAAAATGTATTTTAAAACTTTTCAATAAAAAAAAAGAAAACCAAGATCATGGCATCCGGCCCTCTCAATTCCTGGCAAATAGATGGGGAAGAAATGGAGGTAGTGAAAGATTTTATTTTCCTGGGCTCCAAAATCACTGCAGATGGGGACTGTAGCCAAGAAATTAAAAGATGCTTGCTCCTGGGGAGGAAAGCCATGGCAAATCTAGACAGCACACTAAAAAGCAGACACATCACCCTGTCAACAAAAGTGCATATAGTCAAGGCTATGGTCTTCCCAGTTGCAATGTATGGGAGTGAAAGCTGGACCATAAGAAAGGCTGAGCGCCAAAGAATTGAGGCCTTTGAACTATGGTGCTGGAGAAGACTCCTGCGAGTCCCTCGGACTGCAAGGCAATCAAACCGGTCAGTCCTAGAGGAGATCAACCTTGACTGCTCTTTAGAAGGCCAGATCCTGAAACTAAAACTCAAATACTTTGGCCACCTAATGAGAAGGAAGGACTCACTGGAGAAGAGCCTAATGCTGGGAAAGATCGAGGGCAATAGAACAAGGGGACGACAGAGAATGAGGTGGCTGGATGGAGTCACTGAAGCAGTAGGCGTAAGCTTAAATGGACTCTAGAAGATGGTAGAGGACAGGAAGCCCTGGAGGAACGTTGTCCATAGGGTCGCGATGGGTCGGACATGACTTCGCAGCTAACAACAAAAAGGGTTACTGCTTGATGTGTGCAAACTTTTCTGATATTAATGGGAGGGCAGTGTGTCCTTGCTATTATTCACTGTTCATGTGTGTGAATTATAACCCCATATCATTTTATTTTTTTTCTTTATAACACACATTTTGTGCCTTGATTATGACAACAGTTTGGATGATAACTGGTAGGTGTTTGGAAGGAAAGACCCCCATAACCTTCCTTGTTTTTTTGCTTTTTAAATGTACACAACAGCAAACAAAAACATTTTACAGCAATTGATTGTCAGGCTGATCCAATAGGAAGCCCTCTTGATTACACACTTCAACTCCCCAAATTTTTCATCAGCGGTTACGCCAGGGCTTTTCAACCATTGGTACGGGTACCACCTGTGGTACATTGTCACCTGGCAGGTGGTAGGTGACTAGACTACAAAAGTGGTAGCGGGGGAGGGGAATGAGCTGAACCAGTGGCAGCACCGCACAATCCTGAGTGAGAGATGGCTGGAACTGCAGGTCTGTCAAGGCTCAGCGGAAGCGCCAGGATCAGCAGGCTACAGCTGGAGCTCAGCACTGATCCTGGCACTTCTGCTGAACCCAGAAGAAGCACCGATTAGCTGGAATGTTGCAGCATCGCCAGGGTCTTGTGATTTACATTCAGATGCTTAGCAACTGATTCATATTTATGATGGTAACAGTGTCCCAGGGTCATGTGAAGTGACCAAAACCTGCTGCAACCACCCAGCAGAGGGGGGGGGCAGGAATAAAAACCATACACCCCCCCACCCCACCCATGCTGCCAATCCTCAACAGAAATGCTCACAACAATGAAAACCTCGGACAGGAGGAAGAGCGCCGCCGGGCAGGCAGGCAGGTGTCCTGCTCGGCTGTGGCTTGAGGGGCACTTTTTTCAGTGTCATTGTAACTTTGAACAGTTACTAAGCGAACTTTTGTAAGTCGAGGACTACCTGTACTTCATCACTTTTTTCCCTTTTTTTGTGGTCATCAAGTTTTTGACACCTTGCTAGGCTACTGGTGGTACTTGGATGTTGCCATATCCTAAAAGTGGTACAATGGGTGAGAAAGTTGAAAAGCCCTGGGTTACACTATTTGAGAACTCTGGCTGCTGAAGTCTACAGATCTGGAAATTGCCTATATTGAAGAAAGCTACCCTAGGAAATCTCCAGGATTTCTGATTTGCTTTACGTCTATTCTTCTTTTGCCTCACCTGTGAAAAGGTGGTGAGATAATATAGTGGATTTTAATCACTAATTTTGGCTTAATGGCTCATTCTGAAAATAAATCAAAATACACTTCTTACGTTGCTGTTAAGGAACACTTTGGAAAGCCTGTAAAGTGTAAAATTTTACAGTTGCACTTGAAAATATGATGGGAATAGATGGAATAATGGTGCTCATCATCCACATCAATGAATGACTCAGAAATCTGTCCACTATAGAGAGAGTTTCACTTCCCGGAAGGGATATAAGAGATTGCTTCACACTCACAACAGTACTTTATCAACAAGCAGCTTTTCCAGTCCTAGAGAAAGCACTTATTGAACTTGGGCATTCTGCATGCACCTCTATAGAACCTAGTACTGAGCGCTGCTTTCCCTTCTCACTAAGTTGTCCCGTGTCCACTAAGGTCCTATGCTAGACTCGGTCTTACTTAAAATGTAGGACTGATTCTGCTATAATGAGTATTAATTTTTGATAGGATGGTCCTGGATCAAAATTAAAGTTCTACTCCCATTTTTTTTTCAAATCCCCAGTCTCAAGTTGCCATCTGAATCATTTGTGGGTAAACATACCAACAACTTATTCACTAATAAAACTGTGCAGAGGATTGATTGATTCACCAAAGGTAGGAGAACAAGACTTCATCCATCTATTTCTCTGAACTACTGCTTTGTACTTCACTGAAAGTTATTTTTATTTCCACGAAACTCACTTTAAGTCGCAAGCTACTTTGAACATTATTCTTGCTTATAGATTTTTTTAACATAAACAAACAAACAAAAATTCTACATAGATTTGATGAGCAGACATAATATGATCTGCTATAATATAACTCTTCACATAGCGCTTTTAGGATATTCTATTGTTCACACCAAATTAGCTAAGAGGCACAAATAATTAGGCTCAGAATTCTGAATTCTTATTAGTTGACAAATGAAATTATATTTGTGGAGGCCATCTTAAATCACAAGGTGTCTCTATCATTGAAAGGCAATATCCCTTACATAACTGGTTTTATGAAATTAGATTGGAAAAAATTAAAAGAAAGAAGAGGGAGCCAGGCTGTTCTACAGAGCACCTGAGAGCAGGACAAGAAGCAATGGATGGAAACTAGTCAAGGAGAGAAGCAACCTAGAACTAAGGAGAAACTTCCTGACAGTTAGAACAATTAACCAGTGGAACAACCTGCCTCCAGAGGTGGTGAATGCTCCAACACTGGAAGTTTTTAAGAAGAGACTGGACAGCCATTTGTCTGAAATGGTATAGGGTTTCCTGCCTTAGCAGGGGGTTGGACTAGATGACTTCCAAGGTCCCTTCCAACTTATTATTATTATTATTATTATTATTATTATTATTATTATTATTATTATTATTATTATTATTATTATTATTATTATTATTATTATTATTATTATTATTATTATTGGCAGCTTGACCAGCTGCTATCTAAAGTGCAGTTCAGTTGTATTGTATTTTTTTAACCATCTTAAAGCTTTTGGCATATATCACAGATGTAACCAATACAAATGAATGCATTTGTAACAAGTACAAGCACACACCCAGTAGCTTTTGTCTCTGTCCTTCAAATGAATGTATTGCTTTTGTGCCAGTTATTTTTGTTATTTTGTGATGCATCTATTAAAATACTTCAAGCAATTATTTTGCCGTTCTTTTAGATTTTCTATTTGTACTTCAGCTTCAGGTAATGGTTGTAATGTGTGAATTGTGTGAAACCTCACATTATTGTTTCCTATCATTTCCAATATTACAATGCTTTGCAATATAATTCACACATCAGACAACCAGATGTCAAGTGCTGAGTAATGAAGTTAACTAGTGCATGAATAAATAGTTCAGAAAGTATCTAGCTGAATCCTCAGAAGAGGGAATGAAATAAATGAGACATTTGCATTATATCAATAAGCTTTTGCTGTAAATGTCTCTTTTTAAGACCTTACAAATGAATCATATTTCTAAATAAGACATGCAGAGGGGTGGCATGTTTATCAATTAATATATTTTGATCTGTAACCATTCTTTCATCCTTTACCAATCTCAGGAATCTGTGAATGTTCAATGCTCAGAGCTAAATCCTCTTAAAAACCAAGAAGCCAGAAATATTGAAGAAGCGACTCCATTAACTGAAATTAGACCACCTAGATTTGCTCAGAAGAATTGGGTTATGACCAGAAAGACATAGTAGAAACGTTATTAAGTAATCTCTCTCTACTAAAAAATGTCAGTATTTCTTACACTGGATGCTACATGAAGTGTGCAGAATGTTGAAAACAATAGATAGGCACATATATCCACACATTCACATACTTGTAGAATTTAAGATACAATATAGTATCCTTTTTTATTTCAGAAGATGGTACAACAAAATACATTTGTAAATATGGGAACAGAAATAATTTATATTCCATTCTTTATTCAGACTAACTGCTCTTTTAGATCAATCATTTATAATGCATTACTTACTAACAAAATATAATTTCTATAAGTGCACCTGGAATGAAACAAATTGCCTCAGATACTGCATGCATGAACAGATAAAAGACCTTAGGAGTTAAGGAATTGCTCCAGTGATTTTCCTGAATAAACTATTTTAGAATGGAGAAATAAAATAAGATAGGAGATAGAAAAACATAAAAGAAATGTGTAAATATATGTGTGTAAACTGAATAATTGTCTGCCAGACTGAGAATGAAAAGAGATAGTAAAACATTAATGGAAACAGGAATAAACACCCAAGCAAAATAAGAACTGAAGGTTGCTATTAATAATGTACAACTTGAGCAAAGATGCAATTGAAATGATTGATTTTTAAAAATATTTAATGCTAAATTATTTTATTATTTATTGATTAAATTTATATGCTACCCATCTCGCTAGCCACGTAATAGTTTTAGATAGGTGTAGCTTAGTTTTAATTTCTTGGCCAAGAAATTAAAAGATGCTTGCTCCTGGGGAGGAAAGCCATGGCAAATCTAGACAGCACACTAAAAAGCAGAGACATCACCCTGTCAACAAAAGTGTGTATAGACAAGGCTATGGTCTTCCCAGTTGCAATGTATGGCAGTGAAAGTTGGACCATAAAAAAGGCTGAGCGCCAAAGAATTGAGGCCTTTGAACTATGGTGCTGGAGAAGACTCCTGCGAGTCCCTTGGACTGCAAGGCGATCAAACCGGTCAGTCCTAGAGGAGATCAACCCTGACTGCTCTTTAGAAGGCCAGATCCTGAAGCTAAAACTCAAATACTTTGGCCACCTAATGAGAAGGAAGGACTCACTGGAGAAGAGCCTAATGCTGGGAAAGATTGAGGGTAAGAGAAGAAGGGGACGACAGAGAATGAGGTGGCTGGATGGAGTCACTGAAGCAGTAGGCGTGAGCTTAAATGGACTCCAGAAGATAGTATAGGACAGGAAGGCCTGGAGGAACATTGTCCATAGGGTTGCGATGGGTCGGACAAGACTTCGCAGCTAAAAGAAACAGCTTAGTTTTGTTATATGCTGCTTGTGAGATGGATAGCTCTATAAATTAGATAAAGAAATAAATATATTACTAAGATCCCTCAGAGCGTTTCAGGAAGCATAGGACTATTTTTCCTTCTCTGAGAGTGCAGCAAAAGATCTGACCTAAGGAGGATCAACCTGTTCCCTTTACAGACCCTCCAATAAGGGCGAACCTTTTAGAGACCGAGTGCCCAAACTGCAACTCAGAACCCACTTATGTATCATCGGGTGCTGGGTGGGAGAGTCCAATTAGGTGGGTGTGGCCCATTGGGTGAGTGTGGCCCATTGGGTGGGCATGGCTGCAGTGGTAATGGCAGACTGGGTGGGACTAAAAAGTTCAATCAATTAATTCCAACTTTGCAAGATCTTTTTTTTTCCCCACGAGAAGTTGAAATTGATTGATTGATTGATTAAACCTTTTTTTTGCACACGGCAGCAGAGACCTAAAGTAAAAAGGTTTTATAAAACCCAGCTGAAGGCCTAGGGCTGGGTCGATGGCACACATGCCCACAGAGAGGGCTCTGTGTGCCACCTGTGGCACACGCGCCATAGCTTCGCCACCACGGCTCTAGGCATACTGCAGATTAAATCTGTTTTATAAATATCCTTCTGCCACCAACCAACTCAGTCTGGAATGAAAACTGTCAGTTCATAGAGTCATTTTCCTCTCTTTTAGTTTGTTGCATTGTGTGGATTAATGCAGTGGTTCCCAAGCTTTTTGGCACCAGGGCCCGGTTTCATGGAAGACATTTTTTCCATGGACTGGTGGTGGTGATGGAGGGGGAGGTTTCAGGATGATTCATTATATTTATTCTAAATTTTCTAAATAAACAAACAAATAAATAATACACTTTATTTCTATTATTATTACATTGTATTAGATTAGACCAGTGACTTTCTGCTTCTAAGAAAGTAGGAAGGGTTAGGACTCAAATGAATTCCCAGGGTATCCAACCAATGGTTTTGGATCCACAGAAATCTCCTCTTCTTGGAGAACCCTCCAGCAACCAGCCCCAAGTAAATGATCTCTCTTTTACATAAAAACAAAATTATTCTCCTCAAAGCATTCCCCCCCCCCAAATGTTCCAAATTCAGAGCAGTGACCAAGATAACTCTTTCTGGGGCTGTTTACAATTACAGCTAGGAATGTCATATTCAGTTGTAATGCTATATTAATTTTTTTCAGGAAATGTCCCATTGAATATAATTGGGTTTATCTACTGTGTAGACCTGAATGGTGAATTGTTCCACAAAAGACAAGAGGGAGGCGGCAGGCAGGGTTTCAGGCGTTTATTTAGCTTCAGCTCCGGACAGCTGACAGGCGCACAAAACCGGCTTTATATAGAGAACTGTCAAACATAACAACCGATCAGGGAACCATGCTTTCCCACCGCTAGGGCGGCAGCCAATAGCCTTCAGGCAGTCTGATAGCTCCTGGGGGCTGTGCTCGCTCAGCTGCTTGGGGAATCCGCCAGCTGACCAGCCGGCTGGCTGGTGGACCTGTTTGGGAACCGGCGTTCTGACAGCTTCGGCGGCTGTCAGCTGGATCGGTCTTGGCGCATGCGTGAATGCTCCTGGTAGCCCTTTTGACAGCTGTCACTGTTAATGGCTGCCTGTTGGCTCGTGCGCATGCGTGACTTCTTCCGGCAGCCTTTTGACAGCTGTCAACTGTCAACGGCTGCCGAGTTAGGGTTTCCCCGTTAGGACCAAAGGCTCCTGGGGGATTGGTATGTAACAAATGGTAACAATATGGGCAACACTATTCCTGCTACATTCACTCAGAAGAAAATGTCTGTGTGAAATATTTGAAATGACAGTTGTAGTATTTCTACCTGTGAACAACACTACAAAGGCACGAAACCCAATTGACATAAAAATATTTAACAACATGAAACAACTTAATTTCAAGCACTAGTACTTACAACAAAAAGAAGACAATTTTTTGCACTGGTGTGCATGTCTGCAATGTGGGGAGGATCTCATGAGTACTTCCCATGATGGCTACATGGGCCTGGGACTTCTGTATTCAGGAAAAGGCTAATATGAGGGTTGTGGTAAACCACCAGTATACCTTGAAGGAAACTCATGAAGTTTTATCCTCCCACTCCTTTTACCTCCTCACCAAATTTTCTCTTATCAGCCCAACTTACTATAACTGGTTTTCTATACAAATGAGCACATTTCTAAACAAAGCCCTGGACAATAGTCACTGAAAGATTAGCTCTTTGAAGGAAACCAGTTCAGTGTAAGATTCCAGTGCTTCTTTATTACTGTAGGACATCATAAAAATGTCTTGAAATATTTTTTTCTCCATCTGCCAGCCCTTTGAAGTAGGCTAAACCAAGAAACAGGCTACAAGAAATATCAGACCCTATTTAATGATAAGGGCTAAACTAATCAAATCTTGAAAGCACCAAAACAAGGTAGAGCGAGTGAAGTTTGTTTCTAATATTCTCTTCTTTTCCAGGCTTAAATAATCTGTTGCTAATTGTCACATTTCTTTTCTAAGGTCACCTCTGAAATTTTCTACCTTGTCACATCTTTATACAAACAGAATCTAGGTAGGGTTATTTTCGATTTCTTTCTCATGCTTTCCATTTCTTGAGGACTGAGTTACCATTTCTCCTCCATTAATGGTTCATCTATGTCTACCCAATAGTCATTTTTACATTCCTGTAAAATCTCATTCTCATTTTTTTTAAAAGTAAAGATGGAATCTACATCAGGCTACAAGGCTTCTTATAATCAAAGATAATGCTAGATGTCACTTGCTAGTATGACTTTATTTTGACTTTAAAACAATAAGAATAATAATTTAATGTGAAATGGAGAACTTCCCAGATGGTGCGCTTTTGTTTATTTATTTATTCCAGGTTTTCTTATCTCATCCATTTCAAGAGATGGAATTACCACCAACAACCTTCTCTATATGGATTGCATCAAGCTGCATGCTAATGATCCATGAACTCACTGCTTAACAACAACAACAACAACAACAACAACAACAACAAATAATAATAATAATAATAATAATAATAATAATAATAAGAAGAAGAAGAAGAAGAAGAAGAAGAAGAAGAAGAAGAAGAAGAAGAAGAAGAAGAAGAAGAAGAAGAAGAAGAAGAAGAAGAAGAAGAAGAAGAAGATGATCTGGAAGGGACCTTGGAGGTCTTCTAGTCCAATCCCCAGCTCAGGCAGGAGACTCTATACTATTTCAGACAAATCTATACAATTTCAGACAAATTTATACCATTTCAGACAATTTTTTTATCATTTCAGACAAATTCACTTGACAAGAATCTATAGTAAGGACATTAGAATATTATTTGGACTACAGTAGAATGGCTGGATAGTAGTAAATAGAGAGAAGATAGTTAAGACTGATGGGGTAGAATTACCAGCGGGCCATACAGCAGACACACATATCAACTATAAGTACCTTAGTATCCCTTACATTGACGAGGTAAGGAAGATAGCAATAACCAGGTAAGTCCATAGGATAAGACAGGTCCTAAAGAGCCAACTCAATGGGAAGAACAAGGTCCATGCTGTCAATACATATGCCCTGCCAGTCATCAGATACATTGCTGACATAGTGAATTGGCCAAAGGAGGACATACTGTAAAGGCTGCTAATGTGAAGACCTGGAAGTTCCTTATAATGTATGGAGGTTTCCACCCCAGGTCTTACACCCAGAGACTGTACACCAGACAGAAAGAAGGCATGCACCATCTTGTGAGTGTCAAAGTCATTTTGCTGGAGGATACCCAGAACATCCAGGAGTACATTAGTAAGATGGCAGCCAAAGATGAGCTCCTGAGAGAATGCCTGCAGCAGGAGCATATATAAAAGGAAGATCAAGCTAAGGAGTGCCATGCCAAGACAACCTACATGGGATGTACCATTGACAGATAACTAGGGTGGCAGACATTGGGAAATTCTACCAGTGGCTGGAAAGGACTGGACTAAAAGCTAGCACTAAGGCACTGACCATAGCAGCACAAGAACAGACATTAAGCACCAGATCCATGGTAGCAGGGGTCTACCACATTAGACAAGACCTGAAGTGCAGACAGTGCTACCAATCACCAAGAGAAGCTCTGTGTCCAGGAGGTATATTAGAACTTACTTGCTATGTTATCTTGACATTTATGAGCATATCATAAATACTAAACACTATTTAAGTTGAATAATACAGTATTACTTTACCCCTTTGGAACAAGATGAATTAGCAAAAGTTACTTAAAACAGAGGCAATATACAGTGAATAATTTCAGGGAAGATTATTCACATCGGACTATATTATTTGCATTATTGTGCTTACTGGTGTTTCATTTTGACTGGATTTGCCCTGCATGCTTTAGTTTGATTGATTTTTAAATCTTTATTATTATGATTTTACATCAACTTTGTTAATACTATGAAGAGGAATGACAAATGCACAAGCATCATGCACCATGAAAAAGTTTATAAAGTAAATTGGCAGTATTTGTCCGAGGTTTGGATATTAGTTCAAGCCTTGCATGAGTTTATAATTTAAGTAGGCACTTGTCTCAGCCAGAGAAAATGTCATGCCAGAAGTAATAGTAATAGTTAATTAAACAACTCTGTCTCACAGCTGAATCTCAAGTAAGGCTCCAGCTCTTATTGTACTCTTGCTAATTCAAATACAATTCACTTGGATGGTGATTATTGATAATTAATCAGACTTCACCGCTGCAACATCACAGCTTTTCCAACAGGGTTGCTTGGTGAATGGAAATGTAGAGCTATAAATACATGAACATGTTTGTGTTGCTTTCCAGAGTCATTACTGAGGACATAATCAACATCAAGCCAATCAACTTCAAAGCAGTAAACATTATTAGGATGACATCACTTCTGCTTTTCTTCCTAAAAATGGTAGCTTGGCATGAGCGCCCAGACAAGTGTCCAATAATGACCCAATAGCTATTGCCAGACTTCTAAAGGCTTTCTAGAGCAGCAGAACTCAGTTGTAACTGGATGTAGAATGCATTGGACACAGTTAAACGTTAAGGTAAGAACATGATACTTTCTTAGGTTGGGGTTGGCTCAGCCTGCAGCAATTTTTGGAGGCAAAGGATCCAAGAATCACCCCTAGGAAACACATCTCTCTGAAATTCTGTAGAGCAACCATCATTCAGCATTAATACTATTGAGTTGCATGGACCAACAGTTTGATGGCATATAAAACAGTTTCCTGTTTTTTCCAAATCTGATCACTGCAGATTATGTTTTGGATTTTATTTCAGGAATAGCAGGTAGTGTTCTAACAGATCCTGCCAACTCAGATCAGAAATTACCTCCACACATGAAAAAACAGCCATGCAAGAAGGACTGGAGCTTCAGATTTCTTCCCAGCCTGACAGTGCAAGAAGATCTGATGACAAGAGCCAATAAGAAAACAAAACAGTCCTCAAAAAGGGATTAACCCCTGCCAAGACTCAGTCATGTATGTGCCTTCTCCCAGGCATCCTTGACCAATCAGCAGTGGCAGAGATTGAACACAGAAGTGGCCAAACTACCATGTAAAAGAACCCTGTTCACTTCCTCAGACAACCTCTCCTGCAACCTCCACTCATCCTGCATCAAGGCTACAGTAGCATGCAATACAGAGCGAATCTGAGCAACTTTATCCACCAGACTCTTAGCATATTCCTCACAGTGACCCTGAAGATATAACCCAGCGTTACTCCCTCCTAGGAAGGTCAGAAATAGGCCCCTGGGTGGCTACCTGAGAATGCAATAAAGGCAGAAAAATAATTACATTTGCCCATCCTTGCGGTCATAAATTATGCCATAAATTGCCCTATAAACAGTTGCTTTCTTTCAAATGTAAGGTATATACTGCCTGACTCCAGCAGCCCTGTACAGTTGATCTGCCATATCATATTTGATCGTACATTAAGAGTGTGTATATATAAGATTTCTGTCTCTCTCTGTGTGTATTCATCTTCTGTGTTCTAGCTATACCTCGATTCAACAATGCTAATGAGCCAAAGCATTGGATCTTAAATGTTTTGATAAAGAGTAGCCTTATTTTAGTTTGCAAGGTGAAGTGCCTCTAAACATTCTTATCCATGATGATGCTGGCTTGCATAATCATAAGAGCAAGTTAAACCTCCAGAAAATAAGTGGCATTCTCGGGTACCACAGGTATACCTTGCTTAATGGCTGCGGCATTTAACCCCTTTCACAGTCATTCACATTGTTCACATATGAACTGCATGACTAATCCCCACTTTTACAATTTTTACAGGTCTGTAAAGCAAAGAAAAACTGAATTAAGATGATAAACACATTTCTGGTTTCACTTAGTGATTACATCACTTAACAACCCAATTGCAAGTTTCAATTGGGGTTGCTAAATGAGGAATACCTGTAGTGGCTTATCTTAGTGAGTAAAATATTATATTTTACCAAATAGGAGATAATATAGAAAGGTATTATAGCTTAAAGCATATTATAGCGTATCAACATGCTACTTCTTGAACAACTTCAGACCATCACATTATTCTGTCATGAATGCATCATTTATTCATACAGGATAAATAATAGTAAAGTCTCTGCCTTATCATTTTGTTTTTAAAAAAAAATAAATGTGCATTGAACTTATAACATTCTTTTCATTATTATTTTTTTGTAAATATCTTATTAGAATTTTTTAACATAACATAAATCATTATAAAACAGAATGTTGTCTGGGTAACATTTATAAGACAGTCCTTAACAATTAATTTCTATAATCTATATTCCATATGTTGGTTATTTGATTTCCCCTTTCCCCAACGTATCTTTCTTTGCAAAACATTACATTAAGACAGTTTTATTTGCTTAACAACAGTTCAATACATAATTTCAATAATCCTGTATATCATTTTAGTTGCCTTATCATAAATCCTGTTACCATGTTTATTTCAGCTTATTTCTCCCCTTTTTAACACTTAACTATATTTACCTTGGTGGATTTCATTCTGTTTTTCCCATATCCTCTCATATTTTTACATTTCCCAATCAATAAGTAAAAAAAAGAAACAAAAAAAGAAAGAAAGAAAGAAAGAAAGAAAGAAAGAAAGAAAGAAAGAAAGAAAGAAAGAAAGAAAGAAGAGCAGCTTATTTCTCCCTCCAAATTCTAAATGTTCTTACAAATAACAATCAGTTCAACATTCAACTATATTTACATTAGTGGATTTAAGTACTAAACTACAAAAATAACATGAGAATATGTATTCATCCTAATTTAATATATATTTATTCCCTCAATTTCTCATTCTTTTTAACCATAGCTAAGAATGTATTTAGTCTATTTAAACTTTGAACATTCCATTCAATAGTTCTAATCATCTAATCATTTAAATCTCATTCAAAACACATTTTTTATATTTTTCTTATCATCACATTTAAGTAGCTAAAGCATTTGCTTTTGTTTAAATCAATTCAACTCAAAAGAATAGGAAAAAAAAACCCAAAAAACAAAAAAAAACCCACAATTATATTGATTTGGAGGAAGAAAAAGAAGAAAAAATTTCCCTCTAAATATTCCATCTTTTTCCTGCTGTTTCATCATCATTTGTTTCTCTAAGGGGATTTTTTCTCATTCTTTTCCTTATCTTCAAAGTTGTTTCCCATTTGGATTAAATCATAACTCTTTATTTTATATGATTCCATCTTTAAATTTCCATCCTCAAAATTATATTTAATCATCTCTGTTATATTTTCCTGAGAACGTTCTTGAAGTGAAATTAAGTTGAAAATAAGTTGATTCATGCACTCAAAGTTCTTCTGCATTTCCTTGTAGTTTAAAGTCATTGTCCTTTGAAATTTTTGCTGCTTATCATATGTTTCCTTTTGTAAAATGAGCGGTTTATAAGGTTCCTTTAAGTCTCTATATTCAGAGATTCTTTGAGTCATCTCTACTGTATTTTGAGAGGTTTCTTGGAGTGAAATTAGGTTAGAAATAAGTTGGTTCATGTTTTCAAAGTTATTGTGAATTTCTATGTAGTTCAAAGTCATTGTCCTTTGGAATTGTTGTGGCTCATCACATGTTTCCTTTTGTAGAGTATTCATTGCTTCAACTGTGTTATCCAATTTTTTTAAACAGGTGCATTCAAAGCTTAAGAGTTCAAAGGGGGGGAAGAAAAGAAAAAAAAATCTCCTCCACCTGTAGGGGTCAGCATTTGCTCATTTTTCATGTCTTTCTGGTTATTTTCCTTCTCTAAAGAGCCCCCCTCCCTTTCCTTCTTCCGAGATCTCTTATTTTGGGGATTTTCTTCTTCAGGAAAGTAGGTAGGATAGAGAAAATCACTATTCTTACCCAGATTCAAGCATGCTGCTTTGCTATTCACTTAGTTTAATCACTTATGACTTCCATTTGGTTCAGCTGTGGCTGAACATGGCATTAGTCAGCCTTTTCTTCCGTTGGTTTCTGGGAGGCTTCTCCTGGACTGTTCAGAGAGACCGCTGTCTCTCCTAAGTCCCTGGGATTTCCTTCCTTCAGTCCACCCCTTCAGGGTGGATTCTGGCCCCTTAGGGTCCCCAACAAAAAGAAATTTCAGCTGGAGGATCTGACGTTTCAGATTCTCCAACTGCTTCGCTGAAAACCGGAACAGGAAGTCTCTTTTCGTTATTATTAATTACACAAAGTGCTTTAAAAATATTGTCCATCTTGCCTACTATGCATTCCTCTATGATGCCTTAAGCTTGATTTAACAATTTTCTAAATGTCTCACTTCTTTAATTATCTAAAATAGCCTGGGATCACACTTTACAAAATTTGTGTAGGCAGGATGTATTTAAAAAAAAATCAACATTTTAAACAGAATAGAGTTTCTAAATGGACCTAACTGTGAAGAAGGCTTTATTCTGAGAAAAATTGAGTTGTCACTGTAAGATACTTAGATGAGAACTTCTTTAAAAAAAACTGATGAAAGATTAAGAAGAGAAAATAGATAAAGGCGAATTGACTACCCTGGCTTGTAAGAAAGTGTTGACATTTTGTGCTGTTAACTTCCTGGACACTTTTATTGTTTTGCCTCTTATTGGATTTCCTTACTTGTTAGACTTCTCATTCCCACAGGAAAATATTTATCAAATTTAACAAAGCAATAAAGGGCTCAGAGAGGAAAACAACAAATGTTATAGTTGTTTCTCAGTTCTGTTGGTCCTAACCTCCCTTTCTTTTTCTTTTTTTTCCTCTTGGCAACCTGGGAAATTATCATTTGTAGAGTTCATTTTAAAAGGTGACAGTTACTACGTTTAAACAAAAACAGATTTGGATCTCCCACATATATTCTTTCTTGAGAACAAATTTAGTGAGCCTCTGATTTCTTTTGAGTGCAAAATGGATCTGCAAACTTAAACTGGATTCCAAGAGGGGGAAAAAGCAAAAACAAAAAAAAAGGTCCCATCAGTGACAAAGTATTGTGTTCAACAAAGGCAGTGATAGAGGATCCAATCTAGAGCTAAGTGAAAGAGTTTTTCACTTATGTCACAAAAACTTTGCTTTTGGAACCAACAGACATAGCACTCCATTTTCAAATAAAATCCTGTATATTCCCCTTACTACTTCAAAAGATATTAATCTGTTGCAACCAAGGACCAAATAATATCAGAAATTGGGAGATTTGTCTTGCTTCTGATTCATTGAGGCTTGGCAGTTATTGACCAAGAATAACATGACAAGTATTTGATGACATGTGAAACTGAAACAGCTTCATTGATAACCTGCCTTCTGTTCCCAAGTCTCAAAATGTGATGATCATGGAAAGCTGATGTTTCTCTTTGGTAACCAAAGTAGCCAACCAGTTCAGCAGAGACTAAAATCAGGGAAAGCTTCCTTAGGTGGACAGAACACTTTGAAGAATTTGAAGCCAGAGTGGATCTATGGAAAGCTACAAAGAACCAACACTGGATGGAACTAGCAGAGGAGCTGGTACCTGGGTATGACAAAAGCTGGGACATATGGAAATCACTGAATCAACTGTACACTGATAAACAAGATCCAGGGACACTGAATAAATGGGACTATCCAGTTGCTTCTGCTCTTTGCAAATGTGGTGATATGCAGACAACAACACATATGTATATCTGCCCTTTGTGCCCCAATCAGTGTACTCTTGAGGAGCTCATGACAGTGTGATAGAACACAATTGATGTTGCTAGTTTCTGGGCAAAATTTGTTTAATTTGTACATATTTTAATCTTGTGTTTTATATTTTATGTTATATAGTATGCCTTATTTTAACTGTGATGCTTCTGACACAAACAAACAAACAAACTTTGGTAACTTGCCCATTGAATGCAATTGTCTTATCTGAAGGAATACTAATCATATAAGGCATATACACAGTAAATCTACTGCACAAGGGCACACACTGCATGCTTGGCTCCTGGAGTTGGGAAATGCATGCATTCTATCAAACACTGCTTGTGAAAAAAGACATCAAAGAATCACAGAATCAAGGGAGATAAAATCCTATTTTTCTCTGTGCTTGGAAGGTAGATAAGAACTGACTTACAATTATACTTAACATTGAAGACAAAGGAAACAGGCACACAAATTGAGTGTATACTGTATCAGACTTTTACCTACTGTAATCCAAATAGTCTACTCTAGTCATGCTACCAGGATTTCTTGCTTCTTAAAATAAAAGAGATTGAATGCAAAATATTTATTCTCCCAGCGAGATATGCTTAGGTGAAAGAAAGCATTAAAAACTAAAGAGAAAATGAAGGGTTTTCCCCCCTCCACCATTACAGCAAAAACAAAAAACAAACTGGACCTCTTGGTCTGTTTTTCTTGTACAGAAGGAAAATATATCCTCATTTGATATTTGGGACAGTTCAGTTTGGTGATTTGAGTAAAGCACTGAACTGGATCAGCCCGTGAAATCAGACAAGCCAATTCATACAGGTGAATCAGATAGAATTGACATTTCCAACTGACTGGACACACCACAGAGTAACTGATCTGTTACACCCTGCTCTGTGCCACTTCTTCATCTGCCTGCTCTTTTTTCCTATCTCCTTTCTTTTGCAAACTAAGGGCCTGGGTGGGGTGAGAGTGCCTCTGGACATTGGCACATTCCTGAAAACTCCAGGGTCTGGTTCAATTAGCCAGGTAACTTGAATGCAGACACAGAGGCTTTTAAGTAAATTGTAAGTGAATGAAGGAAGGAATCCCTTTAAGTTTCCTTGAGCCTTTGGGGAAAGAGCAGATGTTGTGCTTAGTTGGGAAGGCTTTCTTCCTGGCTGCAGCCGCTTTTCCTTAGTTTAGACAGTGATTACAGCCTCATTTCTTCACCCAAAGAAAACCCCATGGATAGGGAATATAAAATGATTGATGATACAGTGCCAGATGATGGACCCCTCCGGTCAGATGGCACAGAATATGCTCCCAAGGATAAGCTAAATATCTCTCAAGTATTAATGGTGTTTATTGCATGGTCAGATTAAGGCCTTTGGCATTCTGATCTTTGCAGAAATAGACACATTAGAGCATTTGGATATCTTTTCCAAGGCCTTCATGCCTGTTCTTCTAAGTACAAGCCATGGTGTTCTCTGCTAAATTCAGTAAAAGCAAAAGATGGACTTTGAAGAAGCAGGATAGGTAGAGTACCAATGCTTTTGAGGTTTGGTGCTGGAAAAAGACTGAGAAGACTGTGGACAGCCAAGAAAACAAATGAATCATCAAACAAATTAACCCAGAATTCTCAGTCAAGTTACAAATGACCAGGTTCAAATTATCCTACTTCAGACACAGTATGCAATGACTCAGCTCTCAGGAAAAGGCTCTAAAGCTGGAAAAGGTAGAAGGAAAGAGAAGAAGAGGATGACCATCAGAAGAAGAGGACTCAGTCACAATGGCAATGACTGCAGTGTTGAAAGGTCTGAACAACCAGGTCAGGGACAGATTGTCATGGAGAAAATTTACTTATGTGGTTGCTAAGCATCAACAATGACTTGATGGCATATAAGAAATCAACAGAGAGAGCCTTCTAACAGGTTCCTTTTTCATCATCTAAATACTGGATGCAATGGCCTTGATTTCAAGGTAATCCCTGAGGAGAGTGAGGAATCTATTTCTAAAAACATGGCCCAACACTTTTCTGCTTGGTGCATTTTAAATTTCAGTATTAAAATTAGACAAGCTGCTATTCTAATGAACCTTCAGACAGTAGCTTTTTTCAACAGTGCATCATTCCTTCCCTTCTCTTTTATTGCTAATTTCTAAGAAGCAAACAATAAAAAATAAATCAATGAAAATAACTGCTGCCAAAGAAAAAATAAAATTCTAACCTTGTGTTCATAAATTCAGCACAGTGTTCAAACATGTCAATGAGTAAGATTTATATGGCAATATTGAGGTACCTATATAAAATAACGTAGCATAAAGTGTACAGAATATGACATTTCCATCTACTGAATAAGGTTTGTATATGATTACATACAATTAGAAATAGTTGCAGGGGTACTAATGAACAATGAAACTAGACGATCTGGTTGTTACAGTGACCCAGCCGGAGAACTCTGTTGTGGACCTGATGGAGATAATAATACAATATGGGAAGGTTTCTGGATTTAAAGTTAATACACAAAAAACTAAAATTCTGGCCAAAAATATGACAGCTTCGCAAAAGGCTCTCTTAGAAGGATTAACTGGATTTGAGATTGTTAAAAGGGTTAAATATTTGGGGGTGCTTTTGTCGCCCTCTAATACAAAGTTAAATAAAAATAACTATGAAAAATTATGGGGGAAAATTCAAAAAGAAATGGAGAGTTGGGAAAAATTGCATTTGTCTTTGTTGGGGCGAATCGCAGCAGTGAAAATGAATGTCCTGCCTAAATTCTTATTTTTATTTCAAATGATACCGGTTCTTAAGAAAGATTCTAACTTGGAGGAATGGCAGCGAGGTATCAATAAATTTGTATGGGCAGGGAAAAGGCCACGAGTTAAACTAAAGATAATACAGGATACTCGTGAAAGAGGTGGTCTTAAAATGCCTAATTTTAAATTATATTATGAAGCTGCTGCTTTAGCAGGAATAAGTGATTGGATCAATTTGACACAAGAGAGATTATTACATCTTGAGGGCCATGACTTGTTGTTTGGCTGGCATGCATATTTGTTGTATGATAAGAAGGTAGATAATGTCTTTAGAGTGCATATTTTAAGACAGGCATTGTTGAGGGTTTGGAAGAAGTACAGACATAAATTAGATTGTAAGATACCATTGTGGGCAATCCCAAAACACGCAATAGAAAATATACATGCTGGTTTCAAACATGATGTGACTACGTACAAGGAGATTCTAAGCTTGGAAAGAAATGTCTGGTGTTTGAAACCATATAGTCTCTTGCGAGATGAGAAGATTGTTCAGACTTGGTTTCAATATACTCAGCTACGGGCCAGGTGGAAAGAAGATCAGAAAAATGGTTTTACAATGACTGATGAAAATCTGATAAAGCAAATCAGAAATCAGGGTCCAGCACATATTAAACGGATATATCTTGCCTTGATAGAAATTGACTCAGAAACAGAACTCGTTAAGGATTGTATGATTAAATGGGCCCAAAATATCCAAGAAGTTATTACAATGGACACATGGGAAAGGATTTGGGTGAGGAACGTAAAATTCACACAAGCTCAAAATTTAAGAGAAAATTTTTATAAAATGTTTTACAGATGGCATTTAGATCCTAAAAAGCTGGCAAGTATGTATCCGAACTATCAGCCTAAATGCTGGAGTTGTGGTGAAGAAGATGCAACATATTTTCATATATGGTGGACTTGTAAAAAGGTTAAGGCCTTTTGGATAAAAATTTGGTGGAACATGCAGAAGATTTTCAAGCAAAGGATAAAGTTTTGTCCGCAACTTTTTTTGTTGGGTATAATTACAGATGCTACGGTTGTGGACACTAAGCTGATGTTGAATTTAATTACGGCAGCAAGACTCTTAATAGGCCAATATTGGAAGAAAGAGGAACTGCCGACTATAGAAGAATGGACTTTAAAGGTTTCTGACCTGGCAGAGATGGCAAAGATCTCGGCTTATTTGAAAGATCACTCGCAAGAACGTTATGTTATGGAGTGGAGAAAATGGATTGAGTATATCCAGAACAAATATGGGACTAAGAAGTTTCATGTAGCATTTGAATAAGTCTTCCTTTTTTTTTCTCCTCTTTTTTTCTCTTTTCCTTTTTTTTATATATCTTATATTAATAGTGTTTGTAATTACCCTATATGAGCTAGAGAGAGATGGATTTCAGAGTTTATGGTTGTTAGCATATGAATGTCTACGATTGGTTTTTTTTTTGGTTTTTTATACCTTGTACTTAGTTCTGGGAAGTCGGGGGGGGGAGGGGGGGAGGGGTAGGGAGGGAGGGATAGGGGAGGGCTAGGGGGGATTGTTAAAGATAAAATGTATGATAAAACTTTTCAATAAAAAAAAATTAACTAACTATTTATAATTTATAATTTGCTAATAAAAATTAATGAAAAATGTTTGTATGGAGGATTATTAGATGCATTTGCATATGCATTATACAGTGAAAAGGATGAATTTAAAGCAAAATGAATGAATTTAAAGGAAAAAAGACATGATAAGAAATTAGGAAACTTCCTGTACCAAATCAAATTATTTATTCATCTATTCCTAACCTTATTTCCTCTGACAGGTGTAGTTTTTCAGAATTTTACCAAAAGTGCATTCTGCACTAGGCTGGAGGTTGAATTAAATCTCTTCCAACCTTTACATTTTATGATTCTATGATTCTATCCCATCACACACTGTCTGATCTTTCAAAATGGCTGCCACAAGGACTGTGTGCGCCATGCTACTCTGGTTCAAATGGCTTGTTACAGTTTAAATGCATTTTCTGGCATGGCATCTAAGGAAAACAAAAACATAGCTCATACTGATTACTCACAAGGTGTTCTGCATGCTTAATAGAATTAAGATATGTCAGACTGTTCTGATCCAAGCTAGGACCCATTTTTCAGAGACCAGAATCACTGAACATTTGTTTTTGGAAAAAGAGAAGAAAAACTGTAGGAGTCAAAGAACCAAATCCACTACAGTCATGTCCATGAGGAAGTCAAGTTTCAGAGTTTTATTCTTTACTTTAAAACTGTAATGTTGAGATCATATCTATATCTATATCATCTATATCTATATCATCTATATTTAATCTACATCTATACCATCTATATATCAATATTATCTATATCATCTATATCTATACGTGTGTGTGTGTGTGAGAGAGAGAGAGAGAGACGGAGAGAGAGAGAGACCCAGTGGTGGGATTCAGCCAATTTGCGCCACTTTGGCAGAATCAGTAGCTAATTTTTTGTTGACCAGGCCCAGAATGGACTTCCAGAAGCAGCATCCACACAAAGAACTGGTTGTTCACATATTTGAATCCCACCACAAAAATACCTTTGCTTGAGTTAAGGTTTGTGGTTTTGTAATCAAATGTACTGTATAATAAATATGTCTCAAAATACACATATATATTTGTGTCATTTATGTTACTGAAGAGTAGGAGGGTCATAGCAGGGGAGCTGAAATACCCATGCACACACACAAATACGCACACAAGATTCCTCTTTAAAGAAAGAAAACCTCTGAATTCAAGAGTGCTTGTTTTTGTAAAACACTACACTGCAGAAGCCCTACATTCATTGTCCTAATGGGTATAAAAAGTTAGAGCAAAAGGGGCTTTTTTCAACTTCATCTGAATAACCAAAGGCAGTTTGCTATCTGCCAGAATGTTTTGAGGACTTTCGACCCAGGCAGTGGATGATCCTTGCTCCAGGCCTTGTGTGTAGTTCTCAAGCTTAATTAGGTCTGAGCTTCATGAGAAAGGCCAGCCATGCTGGAGACAATTAAATAGCTGAGAGCAAGGGAAGGGGAAAGAAAAGGAAAAAAAGAAAGTCACACACACTTTAAATGTGGTCTTTAGCTACAGCAGAGCAGCAGATCATATTTAATTTTCTGCCAAAGTAAGTTATTCTTTCTTTTTACAGCAATGACAGCCTTGTGGACCATATTCAGATACATCCAGCCATTAGAAGTGCATTTCCATTGTAGGTTTGTCAGCTTGCATAGGCTGCTGTAAATAAGTACCATTGTGGATGTTTTATATTTTTGTATCATTTCTCCATTAATTTTGTTAGATTTTAAGCTACTGTAGTTTTAACAAGAAAAGCCTCTTCTCATTTGCCCTCATTTTATTCAAGGCCCTTTTGACTTTTAGAAAGTAAAAGTCTGACTCCATATTTTCTCCCATCTTGTTCCTCTACTGTTAAAATTCCCTCTCTCTTTTTCCACTGTTACTTCAATGCATCCCTCAATTCTGATGGATTTTTTTTCCCCTGCCACCTGAAGAGATTAAGTATCTCAGGTGGAATTCCACTAACACCAATCTTTACCTACCTCAAAGCATACATTCATTAAAATACTTCTTGTTTACACCTTCAAGGTTTTTGTTAAGTGCCAGTATCTTGGTCAGTGTTGTGCAACATTACATTTAGCCCTATCCCTGATCACTATTAATAGCACAGCCTCTTGACTGCTAAAATCTCATCAGGATGTTCCCTTTGCCATTGTTTCTATGATTTCTCTCTGTTATGTGCATTGTCCGGTTGATTTGCAGTTCATGCATTTACGAGAAATGTATAAAAGCTCGCATCAGTACACAGGAGAGAACTAGGTTTATCAAGGTTTAAAGGGTGCTATGCTTCTTCCAATTCTGGAATTTAAAATAAAACATTATTCACCTTGGCTGCAAGTGCTACAAATTTCCTTAACAGTACCCCTAGGCATGATGAAGAACCCATCAATCATATATCCCAAATTTTTTTCCCTGGCAGCAATGAACAAAGCAAAGCTTCTAACTTGTATTCAGAGCCACCCTGAAGATAACCATAAATGTTTTGTTATTTCTGACATCATTCTTGCAATGTGGAATCTACCAATTAGTTGTTTCCCATACAGATAAGTGCACTATTGGCCCGTCTTTCATCAGTCTGTGACTGATCAAATGATGAAGTGACTGAAGATGATTCATTGTAGTGTAATTTTGTTTTAGATTTTTATTTATTAAATGTACTGTATATGTTGCCTATCTCACTTCCAGGCAACTCTGGGCAGCTTATGATATGATAAAATGCAAATATAAAACATGAAGGCATTAGGGCATTACATATTAAAATTAACAAACATTAGATAAGTTAAGAACCAGAATACAGCAGGATAGAGGTGGGATCTTTTTCATAGTCTACTATCCCCCTCAAATGTACCATGCCCCATGGAGGCTTCAGGCCAACTGGCAAAGCCAGGTTGTTGAGACGCTTTCAGAAGGCAAAGAGGGTAGAGGCTGATCTCACCTTAATGGGTATGATGTTACAGAAGGTGGGAGCCATAGCAGAAAAGGCTCTTCTCCAGGGCACTGCCATCTGGAATTCCTTGACCAATTGGGTGTGTAGGAGCGAGTCCCCTTGGGTGAGATGGTTTGTCAGGTAAACTGGACCTGTGCCATGAAGAGCTTTAAGAGTGATAATTAATACCTTTGATTGAACCTGGAAGGAGACTGGCAACCAGAGCAGTTCACATAACAGCAGTTTTATATGGGCCACCCTAGGGGCCCCTAGAACTGTCCACGCAGCTGCATTTTGCACCAGCTACAGCTTCCAAATATTCTACAGAATTTACATTCCTCGGTTATCTGTAATCTTAGGCTAAGTCTGACAAGACTGATTTTTCCAATGAGCCAATATAAATTTAATTTGGCCCATTTCTGCATTGGTTTGCAAAAAGTATTTTAAGAAAGGTTTAAAATCTTTATACATTTTTCTGTGCATTTTTCCTTCACTTCAAACATTTGTCCTCCATATGTTTCTCTAGAGAATTTTCTTAGCACAGAAATTTTAAAATGAATTCCGCAAATGCAATGCACTATTGTAACCAGCATGTCCATGTGTACATTTCTCATTGACAAAGTCATTTAGACAATGTTATGTATACTTCTCAGCAGTCAACCATGTTTTGCCTGTGGGTGTGCTATTATTTTTAGTGTTCAGAACAACGGAGGGACCTTCTTTAAAAAGGAGACATGATTCAAACCAATTTTGCTTCACCGAATAGCCTCTTGAGTTGTGATTATCAACTCTCTGGAAAGAAAATGTATAGATAGCTTCTTTTTCCTTAATTTCGGCCTTGGAAATTGTCAGAAAACAGAAAGAACTATAAAGATCACCTGCTTTAAGTAGTATGAAATAACTTGTCTTGCTTTGTGAATAGCATATGTATAATTTTCTAAATCTTTTCTATCTTGTTGCTGCATTAATAGTAGTGTCATCTTTAAAAATGATTTTGGTTCCAATGTCTATATTACAGTGGGAGTTCTGAATCCATTCAGTATGCCTTAAAATTTATAAAGATGGAAGTCTTCCAACAGCTCTTTTTTTCACCCTGTTTCTTATAGACAGAACTAAGAATTATTGCTATAGTTTCTTCCCTTTATTAACCAGTTTCTCTGTACCTTTACTGTTAATAATTGTGTTCCCAAATGGAAGGGGGTGACTATGCATAGCTATGGAGTTCAAACTTTTATTTATTTATTTATTTATTTATTAGTTTATTTATTATTTCAATTTCAAACCTACTTACTCCTTAACAAATCTGGATGTCTTACAGATAAAAATGAAAAAAAAACACATCAAGAACAAAAAGAAGAGAGACAAATGGAAGCAAAATGAATGCCAAATAGCTATGACCCTTGGTGGCGAACCTATGGCACTGGTGCCACAGGTGGCACGCAGAACCCTCTCTGTGGGCACACGGGCCATCACGCCAGTCCTAGGCCTTCAGCTGGGTTTTATAAAACCTTTTCGCTTTAGGCCTCCACTGCCATGTGCAAAAAAAAAAAGGTTCACTCAATCAATTTCAACTTCTCGCAGGGAAAAAAAAGATCTCAGAAAGTTGGGATAGATTGATTGAACTTTTTAGTCCCACCCAGTCTGCCGTTACCACCACAGCCACGCCCACCCAATTGGCCACACCCACCCAATGGGCCACACCCACCCAGCACCCAACAATACATAAGTGGGTTTTGGGTTGCAGTTTGGGCAGTCGGTCTCTAAAAGGTTCGCCATCACTGGCTATGACCAACCAATGTGGCTTGATCATCTTTCTAGTCCATGGCTTGGGAAAACAACCAGGTCTAAGCAGCTTATTAAAGATGAGAAGGATAAAAACAGGACAAATCTTCAAAGCAGGCACCATGATACTTCCTAAATGACACTGCTTAACAGATGGGAATCAGAGCATGCCCACATTCCCTGACGTGGACGGGCATAAAGATATGAAGACAGGCAGTTCCTCAAGGAACCCGACTCTATACTATGGAAGACTTAATAGGTGATACTGGCCACCTGTACAACACCCACACAAGAATATGATGATATGTATATATTGTGCATATGGCTTATAATATATAAGCAGCCTAAAAGTAATTTAGAGTGACTTCTGATTTGCCGCTGCAGCTGCTGCGGATGCTTGAAGGGCGAGCTCCATCTTTCACATCAGATTTTCCTTCACTGGAGGACCCTGGAAAAGGTCGAAAGTCACCCTGTAGGGGTGACGAGCAAGAAGGGGACAAACTCATCATCAAGCACTTTGAAAGCAATGCAGATGAAACTGGGTGAGATCTGATCTACTCTTACCCTAAGTACCTTCTCTTCCTGTAAAAGCTGCTCAAAATATCTATCCCCCTGTGAGGAGAGGGAAGGCAATTTCTATCCCACCCTCTAAGAATAGAGGTGTCTGACTACCCAAGGGAATCAAAGCATTAAAAGAATTTTTTTAATCTAATTGGATTTATATGTTCCTGAAACTTGGGGACCAAAATTTTTCTTATTTTTACTGGAGACTCTTGTTTTTTATCTACAAAAAAGAAATAAAATTGGAAAAGTATTAGAAAATTTTGGACTTAAAAAACCTTAAATGGTTTGGTATTACAATTTGTTATTTCCTAAAAGAGACTTGGCTTGAAGCCCAGACATTAGCTAAGACTTTTCTGAACTTGGCACCACCTGTGAGAAACTTAGCTGTAAGAGAACAGCTGGACAGCATAACTGGCCTACTTGAATTGTGAATGTAAACCTTTACTGACTTTCAGACTTATATGTGGGAAATTTCTTTCCTATCTCTTTACTTGAGGAATATCGGTCACTATATGACATGTTGAAATATCTTGGATCATAAAATTTTGTTTGACAAACAACTTTTACTAGAAAGACTATTTATAAAAATGTGAAAGAGATGGATGAAGACCAGGAAAAGATTTTTTCCATGTTGAAAGCAATACCTGAAACCATTCTTTCAGCTTGTGATAAAATAAGACCTAACATAAAAGATCAAGGTGCCAGCTTAGGTACACAAATCCAAACTTTGGCTACAACCAAAGAATCAACAATGTAGAAGATAACAGAAGAAGTGGGATAATCAAATATTAAGACAGAGGACTCAGTTGACCAACAAATACAACTGACAGAAAAGGAAATGACAACACTGAAAATGGAAATGACTTTCCATATAAATCAGAAGAAATTTGAGAAAGAAGAAGAACAGATTGAATGGAAGACAAATATATCAGAGCAAGCATGGGGAACTGGAATAATAAGGAGACAATTTAACGAATACAAATGGGCTAGTCCTTCCAGAAAACTGGCAATTAAATGGTCTCCTTTATTTCAAATAACATATATAATAATAGAGGGAGATCTATTTGACAATATAAAAGAACTGATATGGAAGCCTAGTTGGCAAAGGAAGATTGCCAGAATAAGGTTGAAGAAAATTGGGGTTTTGACTTATTAGAGGTGATTTCATATTATTAATTAGAGGGTTAAAGGGAGATGTTGAGATAAGGGGAATTTTGGTCATTAGATTTAAAATACTCAGAAATTAGTTGAAAATAAGGATTTTATCTGTTTAATATTTAAAAATTAGACCTAAAAGAGAAAGAAAAATTAATTATTATGAATATGTTTGATTTATTGATTAACCCAGGTAATATACATATTTTAATACATGTTTTATTGATTTTTTAATATTTACATATAGATGTATTTGTGAAACAATATGGTGGTTGAGTAGTTGAAAAAAAAATAACCAGTTGTAAATAGTTCAGGTTACATCAACAGAGATGCCCTTTCTAATTCCCTTAGTGATTACATAGTCAAAATTAACAAGTTAGTATACTTGTAGTTATAGCCCAGTCAATCAATAAAATTCAAGATATATTTTCAGTAATACATATCAATATCCTGTTTTTAAATTTTATCTAATTGCAATAGGATATTCTAGAATAGCCTATATAGTATATAGAAGAAAGCTTAATTTTGGGTAACCCACAATTCCCTATTTCAATAAAGAATAGTTCTTTTGTCTACAAAACCTATATTGGTCATTACAAAACATTCTTATGTTTTATCATTAAAGTCTAGTTTTCATCTTAAAATTCTAGATTCTATACTATAGTTCAAAAATAGCCACTGAATATTCTATAAATCATCTTCACCATACATCAATTATTAACATACTATCTTTTGATATATCATTCCAAATTCTATAATATGATTCGGAGTTATATTTCCTTGACAGATCTAAAAGCTAAATGTAAAATCAGTGATTTTTTTTTTGAGATTCCCCTTGATCCATAGAAAGATATTTTTATAGTCTATCTTTAGGAATCTCAAAAGAGAAACAATTTCAGTTTTTTAAATCTAACTCTTGGCTTCCTTTTGTGCCAATCATACTTCACTCTTGGTATCTTTAAATTCTCAAATGTATCTTCCTTTCTTCCTATACCCCTTATTTGAATCCAGGGAGCATATCCAAATGTCAGTTTTGCAAGGAAGATATCCCCTTTGTAACCATTGTATTTTTGCTTTGATAGTTCAGATTTTGGTGGTTGATATAATATAGTTGTCATTAAATCAGTCAAGTCTTTTTGAACTTCCAATTCTATCTGGGTTAGGTAGAAAGTAGTAGCTGGTATTATGGTTGTCATTGGATTAATTGAATTCTCAATATAGTATATTTGGAGGCCTTTAGTGTCTTCACTCTTGATGTTGCTTTGTTCAGGTGCTGTTGTTTTTTGGCTTGTAAGTTTTGTAGTTACCATTAAAGTTTGGACTTTAAGGTTTTCTGTAGATTGCTTTTGTTGTTCTTTAAAATCTCTTATTTTGATGTTAGTTTCCACTTCTTCTATTTGGTTTTGTGTTATCTTTTCCTCATTTAAATTCAGAGTTTGATTTGGTGGCTTTAAGTTGTCAGATTTTTCTTGCAATTTGGCTTTAATTTGCTCTGTCATTGCCAAGATCGTGTCCAGTATCAGTTTATAATCAAGTGGCGGGATGTATTCATCCATTTCATTGTTGTTTGCAGTTAAATCTTCCATGGAGGCTGTTTTAATAATAGTCAAAGATTTTCCACCTCCTGAAGAGTTGTAATCAGTGATAGATGTTCCCACACTTATCTTCGATAGCTTTGTTATTCAGTCAGCTCTCACAACAGAAAAAGAAAATTTACTTGCTGTACCAGGTTTTGCCACAAGATGTCATAAATAACATATAACATGCAATGTAAGAGGGGTTTTTTTCTTTTTCCAAATTAATATAGAACTTTTGTAAAATTAGTCCAAATTTTTTTCTTTACCTCACAGTTTAGAGAGAAAATGGGATAGTGAATCCCCAGTAACAAAAAGAAGCTTTTTAGTAGATACAGATGAAATTGCTTAAATTCTTTGCTGAATTAATTGAATTTCTTTTGTAACTTTGAGGCTTTAAGATTTGTTCCCAGAGTAGTTATTCACCGTTTTCTCAAAACAAGGGTCAGGAAAGTCCCACAGGAAGATGATTAAGGAAAAGGAAATGTAAAAGCTCGCCCAGGTCCTCCAGATTGCTTCTTAGTGCTACGTAGTACTTTTGGCTTTCAGCAGGGAGAGTCTTAGTGATCAGCCATCTTTATGGCCGGTCTCTTCTTCTTCGGGCCAAAGGAGATGATCCCGGATTCCAGCGGAGGGCTGCCGCCCTTCCGTGAATGCAGGGAAGTCCTCCTGTGAGTAATCGCCCCTCCAGGGTGATTTTTGACCCTTTTCAGGGTCCTCCAAAGGAGAAAGAAATGGACGGCAGGAAGCAGAGTGTCCCTGTGTGTCCAGAAGCGCCACACGTGTGAATCGGAAGCCGTAATATACATAATGGTTTTGATTTATTAAAGGGGATATTGTATTATTAAGTAGATGATTTAATATGGTAAGAAATAGATAACTTTTAGGAAATAGAACAAGATTACATTCAGATAGATAAAATGTGTATTTTGGATATTATATTTTGTTATGAATTGAGACAAGGTAAATCTTGGTTACCCAATGCCTGAAAATTATAAATATCAAAGATTAAATTGGAATATTGATGAAAAACTAAAAATTGGGTAAAAGGTAATAACAGGATATGGATTGTTTATGAAGATTGAATATAATTAAGATATGTATAAGCTAAAAATGTATTGATAAATGTAAAAATGATGTTTTTTATTGAGTTGATATAACTAGAACTGTACTAGCTTGAATACGAGACAGTAAATGTTAAGGGGAAAAGAGAAGAAATATCTGTTGTTGTAACCTGTGATTTGCACTAAAGATTTTGTTATCGAACTACTGATTAACCCAGTCACCATGTTGCTTTTTAAGTACTTAAATGTAAAATTGGAAAATTAATAAAATATTATTTTAAAAAGTAATTTAGAATCCAATAACTGAATGGTGATAAGAGCACTAAATAAATAGCATCTTGAAATTTTGATGCTCTTATATGAGATGATAACAACTTTGCAAGTTCTCACTCAAGAATGCCAAATTCATGGGTGAGACTGCAGGCTTAGGGCATTTTTGAAGAACCTTTTAGGCAAACTGCTAAGGGCATCCTCTGGGGATCCAATGAATTTGATATGCCCACAGGGTTCATGATGTCAGTTTCTAGCTTATTCTGATCATCAGAGCTTGTCATATCTACTGAACCTGGAGAAGGCCTCCAAAGAGACTAATCTTAACTCTGGAGAACTGTGTACAATAATGTTACACAGTATTTAATGACCCAACTGAACATTATATTGGGAAGGAAAAAAAGAGTGGCTGTATGTAGCTTTATAGGAAATAAAATGGAATGCTCAGGTCTTATCCAACTCAGTTTTCAGACACAGAGAAGTTTTAAAACAAATATTATAGAGAATACAGTATCCCTATTAACATACAGTACTGAAGTATAGGCTTGCCTTTCAGCTCTTGAACAGTTAAATAAGCAATATTAATTACCTATCCACACCTTTTAAAAGTGTAGTTCTATTCTATTACTGACTTAGCAAGTTCACAGCAAAGCAATGGTGGCAATTAGCAATTTTTCATTTTAGAGGAGAAATTACATCTATGCAAGCTCCAATTCTTTACGGTGCAGGAGTGTAAAATGTGTACAAGATTAGAAATTAACCTTATTGCAATCCTCTTTGGTCATCAAAACCATTAAGTATTTAGTTGTCTCAGTAATCAATATGTCTTTCCCTGTTAAAATCTGTACTAATTTCCTAAAGCACACACCTTTCCTATCCTCCTTGAGAATGGTGAAAGGATTTTGTAGCATAAGAGTAGCCTATTTTAATTACAAAAGCAAAGCAAGTTAAACTCTTGCCACAAATAATGTATTCCAAATTACAATTCCCTTTGGGATTATTATTTATCAAGTCAATCATTACATATGGAGACAGGAGCATCTGCAGCTGTTTTACTTCACCATTGTTATGGACAAAATATAATTGGAGGAATCATCCCTAAAGATAAATAAGCATCTAACTGAATAACAGTTTAAATGTCTGAAAGTAAATAAACTGTAATGGGTTTTATACATTAGAGATAGTATACATTTAATAGTTATTGAAATGAAATGTGTCTGCAAACTATATCCAGCACCACGCTGTTCAGACTGCAAGCAACAAGATGGCCTTAGCAATGCAGCAGTCAGATTTAGACAAATGGAAGACCACAGCCCATTTATTTGTTCCTGTTTTGTAACTTTTAGCCATGTAATTGCTGATAGTGATTTTTGTATGATAATAATGTATTTGTGTGACATATTTACCGTGTTGTTTTCCATTTCTTCTTGCAATTCACATTTGTTGATTTCAAGAAAAGAAACTAATAAAAGACAACAAGATATCACTTTCAATTTGTCTACTGGTGGTTCAAGCAAAAGTTAGGTGATAAATTTGTCCTCTTTTCCTCAAACGAGCTCTGATTTTTACTCTTTGCTTTCTAAAGAGAGTTTTTATCTTCCGTTTCCTCCTCCTATCTCTTAGATCAGGGGTCCCCAACCCCTGGTCCATGGACCAGTACCGGGCCACGGCATGCCAGCAACTGGTCCGCACAAACAAGCAAAGCCCCATCCGTGAGATGCAGGCAGCATACAAAAACATGTACCCTCAGGTCTGCAGAAAAACCTTTCTCCATGGAACGGGTCCCTGGTGCCCAAACGTTAGGGACCTGTGCCTTAGAATTGCAGCTGCTCTGGTCCTGCTGGAAGTAATATCCTACTTAATTACCATGTCTAGAAATCCAGAGAAAATGGAAAAACTAGCAGAGGCACCACAAGGAATCTTAGAAAGTCAACACATGAAAGTCACAACTATCAAAGCTCTCCCCTGCCCCCATACATATGTGCAATATTAACGCATGTACAAATGGGTTGTATATTATCGTTAGAATTTATCACAATAGATTCATCAGGAGTTCTAATAGCAATAATTGTCTTTTCCTAAATGAATAACACAGACAAATACACCGGATAAAATATATAAGTCTAACGTTAGAAAAAAATGAAATAAAAATGGTTTTCAGGAAAATAGCTTCTTGTTGTTTGTAGTTCAGAGCAGTTCAGAGTAATTGAACTACAGAATTTGAAAAACTCATTAAAACTCATCTAAGGCAGTAAAATTGCTTTTAGCAAACTAGGATTAGTTTGATTTATGGCATCTATGGAGCAATATGTGTTCAAACATGCTTGTTCAATTAATTGTACTACAGTATAATGTACCATTTAGCAGTAGGCTTTTGAATTGGCAAAATGAACAATCCTTAGGGCAAGTTAGATTCATAAATTATATTTATTTCAACCAAATAGCAGTTAACTGAGTCTTATTCATTATGGTAGACCAACAATCTTTTGATCAATTGTAACGTACAGTCTTTGTAAATTGAGAAAGGCAAGGAAATTATTATTTTCATTTTAAAAACTGAGAAATGAGGAAAAACAATTCTTTGACTTAGTTTTGTAAATTATGTCGGATGTTTATTCTTTGATTTATTGAACAAATATCAACCTTTTTTTATAAAAATAATACTAATTAGGTAACAGTACTTAAAACCAACAAGTGATGCAGTATCAGCAAAAGGAATGCTATTAAATACAAAAGGCAGGGGATGGATCCCAAACAAATTTGTTACGTTGGATGTAATTTCAAAATATTTGTAAGAAGCACTTGCATATGGAATCTTTTACTTTCTACTTCCAAGCAGAAGAGAAAAATAATATTCCACTCCTAAGATTTCCTAACAATCAAGAACTGCTAATAATAATCTCCTTGACTTGATTTGAGAAGAAATGTTGCATTAGAGTTTTTATATCAGGTAGGCCTTATGGATTAAAATTGAATAAAGATCATTTTTCAGATTTGAATAGTCTTGATCACTCATATGATCACATCCTAGAAACAGAATGTTTATCTAATGCTTAAGGATTAAAAAACAGGGAAAGCCATTATCAATAATTTCCCCAAAGTGATCCTCTGAACTTTCTCCAGCTGTGCACTTGCCAGAAAAATTGATATTGGAAGTATAGATTTTATTTTCTTTCCCCAGCTATCTATGCGCTTCTTAACTTTTCTGTGGACTACGGAAATCCTTCTCAGCAAATTTAAAGAAAGTATTGGAAGGAATCAGAATTTGCATACTTTGAGCAGACATCTGCTTGCACAAATTGAGATTTTAAAATTACCACATTTTATATAGTCAAGATGTGTGGCTGATATTTACTTAATATTGTTTACATTAATTTTCTTTTATTTTGCTTTGCAGATACAGTTTTGTAATGAATCATAAATAGCTGAACAGACTGAAAAATTCCACAGCCTCTTTTACTTTTGATAATTTTTACTTCATCTTATTTTAACTTTTTTTAAAAAAAATACAGTCTTAGTCTATAAGTTGTGTAGAGTCACTGTGACCCTAGCAGTACAAATAAAACCTATTCAGTTGAATTTGCAACAGAAAATAGTAACTCAGTAGGAAAAGGATTCTCATTTTAAATTTAGGAGCTTAACATTTAGTATGTCTAAACTAAATTAATGTGTATAATACATTCAATAACTTCCGGAATTATGAAGGTTGGACATATAAAGAAAACTTTGGGGGAGAAAAAAATCCATGCCTGAACTTTCTTTAAATGCAATTAGAGCTGAATACATCTTAGTATTAGTTTTACATTACCATCTATTAAAAATGGAATATTTTACAATAAATGGAGTATGAAACATTTTCTGGGACATTAATATATTTAGCCGTCATGCAAGTCGAAAGTAGCACCCTTCAGGTCAAATTGGATACTTAAGCATTTAGCAAAAATTACTGAGTACATTGTCTGCAAGATAATTGTAAAGCTATAAAATGATTCAGTTCAGTGATTCTAATATGATTTAATTATAATGGAACTGATGTCAATCACCTTGTGAATATTTAACATTGAGCTACTAGTTTTAAGGATATTTTGTGGAAGAGCAAATGGTACAAAAAGTACAGCTGTTTGCAAAAGTGTGGATATGTTATATGTGTGTACATGTGCCCAGCCATTGGTTGTTTCCCCATTTATAGCATCATTCAGTTATGATTCAGGCAATATTAGACCTGTTTCCACTGCCATTATTTTAGCAAAATGATGGTTCAGCTTCCAGAATCCCTAGCCAGCATGGTTCTTATGGACAACACAAATGTTGAGATTTTAGAAAAACAGACTGATGATTGTAATGCTTTTTTCTTTCTTTCCTGTTGGTTGCCCATACTTTACCAATGTAAATGGAAGATGTTGAGAGACCTGGCCCATAAAACCACCAAGAGTTGAAAAAGAGTGAATGGATTACATCTTCATCACTATACCAATGAATTATGCATCCTACCTACAATAAAGGAATGCAAAATTGGACAAAAATTCATTTTAGAGTTTTGGAATCTACTATTGGTTGAATAGGCTGTATGAATTGTGGCTTGAGTATTCAAGACCTACTCTTTTAATTTATTTCCATATGCTACTCATTCAACTGCTTGATCACTGAGATTGTTGGCGAAATCTTGCTGCGTATTCTCAGAAGTACAGAGTGCCATTTTGGGATTGCCTGGAGATATGCTTTCTCTGTGGTGACTTGCATCCAATTTTGTGAGGGCACCCTGTTGTCAAATAGCTTTTAAATGCTTTAAAAAAAGTTTTATTGATTTTTAATATTTACATGTACATATATTTGTGAAACAATATGGTGGTTGGTTAATTAAAATAAGAAATAGCCATTTGTAAATAGGTCAGGTTACATCAACAGAGATGCCCTCTCTAATTCCCTTAGTGACTACATAGTCAAAATAAGCAGGTTAGTATATTTCTAATTATAACCTAGTCCAGGGGTAGGCAACCTGAGTCATAAAAGAGCCAAGATTGCCTACCCCTGACCTAGTCAATCAACAAAATTCAAAATATATTTTCACTAATACATATCAATATCCTGTTTTTAAATTTTATCTAATTGCAATAGGATATTCTAGAATAGCCTATAGTATATTAAAAAAGCTTAATTTTGGGTAACCCACAATTCCCTATTTCAAGAAAGAATAATTCTTTTGTCTACAAAACTTATATTGTTCATTACAAAACATTTTATGTTTTACCATTAAAGTCTAATTTTCATCTTAGCAAATCACCAGTTTTAGAAATATATTTTTTGCCTTAACCGTTCAACAATTATTAAAATGCTAACTTTTACATATAAAATTCTAGATTCTATACTATAGTTCAAAAATAGTCACTGAATATTCTATAAGGCATCTTAACTGTACATCAATTATTAAAATACCATCTTTTGATATGTTATTCCAAATTCTATAATATGGTTCGGAGTTATATTTCCTTTACAAATCTAAAAATTAAATGTAAAATCAGTGATATTTTTAGAGATTCCCCTTAATCCATAAAAAGATATTTTTATAGTCTATCTTTAGGAATCCCAAAACAGAAACAAGTTCAGTCTTTTAAAACTAACTCTTGCCTTCCTTTTGTGCCAATCATATTTTGCTCTTGGTATCTTTAAATTCTCAAATGTATCTTCCTTTCTTCCTAGACCCCTTATTTGAATCCAGGGAGCATATCCAAATGTCAGTTTTGCAAGGAAAATATCCCCTTTGTAACCATTGTATTTTTGCTTTGGTAGTTTGGTTTTTGGTGGTTGATATAATATAATTGTCATTAAATCAGTCAAATCTTTTTGTTCTTCCAATTCTGTCTCGGTTAGGTAGAAAGTAGTAGCTGGTATTATGTTTGACATTTGATTAATTGAATTCTCAATATAGTGTATTTGAAGGCCTTTAGTGTCTTCACTCTTTGGGTCGCTTTCTTCAGGTGCTGTCACTTTTTGGCTTGTTTTGTAGTTGCTATTAAAGTTTGGACTTAAAAGGTTTTCTGTAGGTTGCTTTTGTTGTTCTTTGAAATCTCCTATTTTAGTGTTAGTTTCCACTTCTTCTATTTGGTTTTGGGTTATCTTTTCCTCATTTACAGTCACAGTTTGATTTGGTGGCTTTAAATTGTCAGATTTTTCTTGCAGCTTGGCTTTAATTTGCTCTGTCATTGCCAAGATCATATCCAGTATTAGTTTATAATCAAGTGATGGGATGTATTCATCCATTTTGTTGTTGTTTACAGTTAAATATTCCATGGAGGCTGTTTTAATAATAGTCAAAGATTTTCCACCTCCTGAAGAGTTGTATTCGGTGCCAGGTGTTCCCACACTTATCTTCAAGGACAGCTCTATTATTCAGTCTGCTCTCACAACAGAAAAGGAATTTTACTTGCTGTACCAGGTTTTGCCACAAGATGTCATCAATAACATATAACATGCAATGTAAGAGGGTTTTTTTTCTTTTTCTTTTTTGAAATTAATATAGAACTTTTGTAGGATTAGTCCATTTTTTTTCTTTCATTCACAATTTAAAGAGAGAATAGGACAGTGAGTCCCCAGCAACAAATAGACGCTTTTTAGTAGATACAGGTGAAATTGCTTAAATTCTTTGCTGAATTAATTTGATTTCTTTTGTGACTTTGAAGCTTTAAGATTTGTTCCCAAAGTAGATATTTGCCGTTTTCTCAAAAAATGGGGATGAAGAATTTCAAGAAAGTTCCACAGGATGATGATTTAGGGAATAGGAAAGGTAAAAGCTCACCCAGGTCCTTCAGATTGCTTCTTAGTGCTAGGTAGTACTTTTGGCTTTCGGCAGGGAGCGGCTTAGTGATTGGCCATCTTTATGGCCGGTCTCTTCTTCTTCGGGCCAAATGAGATGATCCCAGATTCCAGCGGAGGGCTGCCGCCCTTCTGCAATCACAGGGAAGTCCTCCTCTCGGTAATCGCCCCTCCAGGGCGACTTTTGATCCTTTTCAGGGTCCTCCAAACAAGAAAGAAACGGACAGCAGGATACAGACTGTCCCTGAACATCCGGAAGCGCCGCGCGCATGAACCAGAAGCCGCTTTTAAATGCTTTTTGAAGACTTCTCTCTTCACCAAAAGTCTAATCATCTTGAATGTGTGAACATTTTCCCTCATTCATTTTTGAGATAAAATTTCAGGTATTTTTAATCTTTGATATTTATTGTGGGTGCTTTTTATATCCCTGTATACAAAGTTGTATAAATATATTTATTAAGTTATAAGAGAAACAGTCTGTTAAACAAAATAGTTCTCAGTTCCCAAAAATACATAAGCCTGAAATAGTCTAATCTAATTGTACCATTACCAAGGACACCAAAATGCAACATACTTAAGGACCTTATAAAAACTGTAGACATTACACAGAATAAAGTGAATATTCTATCAATTCCCCACTAAAAAAATAAAAATTCACAAGGAAAGAAGAAAATAACAACACACTGCCCTTCCTGGATATCCTCATCAGCAGAAGAAATGGCTGTAAATTAGAAATACAAGTCTATTGAAAAACAACCCATATTAATCAAATAATCCACAACCAAACTAACACCCAATCTCCTACAAGAGGAGTTGTGTAAGAACATTATTCAAGAAAGCACATTTGCACTGCAGCAAGCCAGAACACCACAAAAGGAAATAGAACACCTACACAACATTTTCCAAGAAAATGGATATCCACATAACTTTATCCAAAAGTGCCTGTCCACTCAACCCACTAAGCACAACCAACACAAGCTATGAAAAGAATATCATCGCCTTATATCAAAACCATCTCAAAAACCATCAATATACTATTAAAACCTCACAGCATCACCATATCACCCAAACCAACTAAAGCCCTCCAAAATATCTTAAATAAATCAAATAGTACTTGCAATAATATTTAGAACTTATATGCCACTTCACAGTGTTTTACAGGCCTCTCTAAGTGGTTTGCAGAGTCAGCCTATTGCCCCCAACAATCTGGATCCTCATTTTACTGACCTTGGAAGTCTGAGTCAACCTTGAGCCGGTAAGAATTAAACTACTGGCAGTCAGCAGAATTAGCCCACAATACTGCATTTTAACCACTGCACCACCATGGCTCTCTAATAGGGCAGAGGTGTGAAACTGCTGGCCCATGGACTGGTTGCATCATGCAGAGGCCGTGTTCACCCCAGCTCCAGTAATGTGAAAAAAGTCACGATACATCGCAACACATCAAGTGACACGACTGTTAAAGCCACTATATTACGTCAGGATGCTTTTTGTTGACTACAGCTCGGCTTTCAACACCATTTTGCCGAGCATTCTCATCGAGAAGCTGACTGACTTGAAATTCTCCCCCGCTATCTGCGATTGGATTCAAGACTTTCTTAGGGATCGGGTACAAACAGTGAGGGTCGGGTCTGCTTTGTCCACCCCCCTGAAGCTTTGCACCAGCACACCACAGGGCTGTGTGCTTAGCCCCTACCTGTACTCTTTATACACTTATGATTGTGTATCATCTGACCCATCCACTGCGATAATCAAGTTCGCAGATGATACAACTGTGGTGGGTCTTATTACAGGTGGGGATGAAACAGCATATAGGGCGGAGGTACAAAAACTATCCATATGGTGTAGTAACAACAACTTGCACCTGAACATCAGCAAGACGAAAGAGATGGTGCTAGACTTCCGGAGAAAAAGGGAGGAACCTGCCCCACTTTACATCGGGGAGGACTGTGTAGAGAGAGTTTCCTCCTTTAAATTTCTGGGAGTCTACCTCTGTGAAGATCTGACCTGGAAAGTTAACACAACCCAGGTGGCTAGAAAGGCCCAACAGAGGCTTCACTTTCTTAGGATCTTGCGGAAGAACAGGGTAGAACAACAGCTAATGACCCTCTTTTACCGGTCTACCATAGAGAGCGTCCTCTCGTATGGTATTGTGGTTTGGTATGCTGGTCTGACAGCCGCGGATAGGAAAGTATTACAGAGGGTAGTGAGCACAGCACAAGACATTGTGGGCTGTTCCCTGACACCACTGGATGACATCGCCAGGGCTCGCTGCCTTGGAAGAGTGAGGAAGATTCTCAGGGATGACTCACACCCTGGACGGTATCTCTTTACTCTCCTACCATCCGGTAGGAGATATAGGAATATAGCCAGACGTACCAACAGGCTGAAAAATAGCTTTTATCCGTGGGCTGTTAGGCTTTTAAATGGGACATAATCTTATGCAGAATTGACTTGGGAGGCCAGTGTGTGGTGTAGTTGGTTCACATAGTGTGGTGGGATGGAGGGTTTGTTGTCACTGTGTGTTGGGGGGAGAGAGCACGGGGGGAGGCTCAGCTAATCTCAATGTACACATGTTGTACTTTGACAATAAAGGTTTATTATTATTATATAGGATAATCAGGCAGAAGACTAGCAGAATGTACTATGAGCACCCACAAGCAGTCAGAAGACACAGTGAAAACCTCTTAATTTTACATCATACAGATAGACTAAGATTTATAGGATTCCTCTACTCTAGTCTAAGAACCTACTGGAATCCCTTTGAGTCAGAACAATTTTTTATAAGTACTTTACAGTACTGTTTCCTTAAATCTCTTATTGGTAGAAGGGTGGAAGATAAAGTGAATATTTAATTAATTGGACACATCTACATTTCTGTCCCTAATATTACACTTGGTATTTGCATTCTTTGTATAGCCATGTTTGTTTTAGCTTCAACATAATTTTGTAATTTTCAAGCCTTCACTATCAAAGTACAAGATTCTCTTTTTTTATCTGATGGCTTATTGTTACAATGGATCTATTCCTAATAACCCACAGCCCAGAAACTTAGTAAAAGTGTGTTTTTTTTTCCCCAGCAAGGAAAAAACAAATCATTTTTTGAAAACAAAATGAAGACAAAACAAAAGTTACGGCAAAGTGTGCAGAAATCATTAGCAGCTGATCGCAAGTTACTTAACAAAGGCTTTTGGGAGTCCATTTCCCAGCCTGAACTCACCTTTTAAGTTTATCTATTCTTGTCCTCTCTGATCACAGAGCCACTTTAATAATGTGATAATTTCAGCACAGATGTTTAAGGTCAGCATACAGTATATTTAAAATATGTGCTGTTAAACATAGTTGATTTCTCCCCCAACTCTCAGAACCACAATGTGAGATTTTGCTCTTAGTTTTTATTTCTTCACTGTTGCTGTTATTCACCTAGTTGTGTGAAGAGTAAACTGCAATGGAACATGTGCAAGCAAGTAAGCTTCATTCTTACACTGTTGCAATCCTTCTCTTTTGGTATTATTTTCCCAATTGCATGTATGTATGTATGTATGTATGTATGTATGTATGTATGTATGTATGTATGTATGTTTTGTGTTTCTAGACTGCCCATTACCCTCAAGAATTATATTATAGAAATCTAACAAGAGTAAGAATGTTCAGCTAAAGTCCCAAAATTCCCCAGCCAATATGCTAGCTGGGGGATTATGGGAGTTGAAGTCCACATAGCTTAAACCTGCCAAGGTTGAAAAACACAACTGCATAAAGCTCATCAGACTAAGAAACCAGTGTTATTCAGGTCTAAAACTGAACAGCTATAGTAACCAAAACTTGCAAGTCTGAATATGTCCCTTCTTTCTCACTTAATCTTCCAATGAATTAAGGAGAGATTTCTCTAGAGGCCTTTTTTCAAGTTAGTTTCTTGAACTAGACTTAAGCTTCATGTGTCTGATCACAGCTGTGGTAACACATTTTCCTACTGTCCTTCAAGTGCCCTCTACAATCATGCTCTGAATTTTTAGCACTGAATGTTTCTGTTGGATATCTGGGCAATTTCTATTAATTGTATAACTTACTTTTAAATTTTGCATTTTCATTGTTGTTTACCAGCCAGATTATTTTGGGGGTGAGGGGTGAGGGAGGAGAGATTATTACAAAATAGATGAACAATAACTCTGGGTTCCCTGGTGAAAATAACTAACTGATTTGTATCCACATGCATGTGGTTGTACAATAGAACTTTTTTTTCCCCTGCAGATAATTTGACTAGTGGGCATAGTAGATGTTACACCACATCTCAAAAAGTAGGAATTATATTGTATACGATAGTTTACTAAGTAAATTTACTGTACAAGTCAATTTCATATTTATTTAGATAGCAAGTCAGAAGAAAACAAGTGCTTACTTTTGGAAGGTAACACTATTTATCCATATAGGAACAGTTGCTTTATTAATTGTTCTTGATTTTTATATCCAGCAGGCATTATTATTTATATTGAGAAAAAAGATAATTAATTTACATAATTAGAATTGCCAATGAAATTATATCAATGCCTTACACAAATCTGTCAATAGGGATTTTATATTTGTTCATTTTGTGACTGAATCTGTGTTACAGGGTGGTTTTTTGTTGTTGCTGTTGTTTGTTTGTTTTGAGAGAAGTGTGGGGGTTACATTCTCAATGAAAGCTGATTGTGGATAATATTCAGTGGAAATATCTGAAGCACTTTCTTTCCTTTGGAAATTATTCAGAAAGATATCCTTTTTTCCCTCTTAGTCTTGTAAGAAAATTATTGTAGAGACATGTGTAAATTATAAGTATCGTTTCTGAGACGATGAATAAATAACAGACCCCTAGGCATAATTTGGAGTTTTGAAGGGATATTTGCCGTAATAAAAGTTTGATGAAAGTGACCCATTGAAAGTGCTTTTTCCCCTCTTATTTCCAAAGATGGGAGGAGAAAGGGCCACACCACTTTGCTTGAGGACAAACGGGGCTGTCCAGAAGCTTTGCTTATTGAGGCAAGATGGCAGGTGAAGCGAATGGAGCCATGTCTGATGAGGTAGTGCTTGCCTCACCTGCACAAAAGGGCACTGTTCCACATGGGGCAAAACACCACATCTCAAAGAAGGCTATGAGTGCCTCACTGAAGAAAAGTGATATTTCCCATATATTAATACTGAATGTTGTGGGACAGAGTTCTATTTTGGATGTTAAGCTGAAAAAAAAAAGAATTGGACATGCAATGTTTATGGTGGAATAGTAGGAAAGCAGTACCATTGTATACTGAAAGATTGTACGTCTGTCTGTCTGGATGGATGGATGACAACAATAGATAGATTAGATTAGATAGACAGACAGACAGATGATTTTTTTTTCCTGAGCTTCTATTTCTAGTAGCTGACGGGCCTGTGTCCTAAATGTTTGTGCAGCAAAGCTATTAACATTAAGTATATAAAAATTAAAACAAAGCATTTGACTAACACCAATAGAATTTCAATAGGAACCTGAAAAACAACATAACCCTCAAAGCACTCTAATTTCTCTAAAGGAGGAAATATTAGAGCTGTTAGCAATAATTTCTAATATTTAAATGTGCTCCAATTAGCAGACTATAGAGAATACATTACATCTAATGCTCATTTTGTCTTGAAAAAGAAATACGTGATCATTTTCAAAATGACTCTAGCCTGTAATGTAACTATTAGGCTTTCATAAATCATTCTAATTCCTCACCACACAGGTACCCACGAACAGTATTGTAGTTAATTCATATAGGGTAGCACCCCCAAATTTGTATATACTTCTAAATATTCAGGAACCAGAATTTGTGTGGTGAGTAAGGAAGATGGCCTTGACAGAGATATGCACACTCCATTGCTAAGGCAATAAAGGGTGAGACATGTTTTAAGTACAAAGCACCCAGATGACATATGGAAGTGCCTTAGACAGACACCTTCCAAATTCAGTGAACTACAAGAAGGAAGAGGAGCTGTAGCACAGACTTGTAAGTTTCTGTTATTATAACCAGTCTCAATAAAAGTAGTTTTAACCTTCCTGTGGAGTGGATTTCATGGGCTAATTTACCTAGTGAGGCTGATAGTTTGTGAGTTAATTTGTGCTTCTCTGCACAAATATTTACAAATATTTTTGAATTAGTTCCAAAGAATGAATGCACCTATATGTGCCCACACATATATCCATATCTTTATTTATATGTATACCTATGGAGGTGCTAATGGGTGTGGGGTTTACCCCCTCCTTATATATAGCAGCTTGCCCTGCCAGTGTTGGTAGGGATGTGGCTTTCTCCTTGACAGTTTTCTGCTTCGAGCATACCCCATCAACAATGACAACCCATCTCTCTCTCTCTCCCCTCCCAACTATAAAAACTTTCTCAGTTTGTTCTCTAATTGAAAAAAGACACCTGTGAAATTTACTTGACTCTTAGAAAGAACTGATTAACTTCTGAATGTTGTATTTTCAAACATGGAGGACCAACATTTATGTGTTTGTATCTTGGGAATCTTAAACCTGAACTGAAATTCCATAGCTAAGATATTAAACTACAATCTGATGGTTTCTGAATGGGAATCTAAGAGACCATAAAACTGGCTTTTTCTCAGAAAGTATTATTACTGTTCGTTTTATGACATTTTGACTTTTTCTTATAGCAGGTGTTGCTAAATCAGTGGTTTAGATTTTTGGCTCCCTTTACAATTACAAAATGAAATTATTTATGTCCTTGGAGATGAGTGATTTTAAAAGCTCAGCTGGCATGTGCCTGCTGTACTGTGTACCAGATGCTTTCATACTTTTTAAAAAAAAAGAATGTTGTCATTTAATTCTATTATTCGTTATGGACTAAGAACTCTTTTGGTTTAATGATTCAAGGTTTTATGCAGCATTGCTATTAATTGACAAAATTGTCCATTGTACTTTTTCTAAGGTAATCTCATCTGCATCAATTACTATGTGTTTATTTTTAAAAAATGCACATTAATTTTGACACTATCCCAAATCACACCAATTAAAGTGTTGTTAGGTGATAGGGATTTCCCCCCCCCTTTAAAGCTGATTGATTCCAAGGAAATATTAGAAGATGGCAAACTCTTTAGAAACTTAACTGACCTGCAAAATTAACTTCCCCCCTCCCCCCCTTAACAATGAAAACTTTATCTTTGATTCTTCCTTCATTGTGCATGCTGGTATCTAAGTCTGCTTCACAACACTGGAGAGATTCGATAGATTATATTTTAGGAGTTCCATGCAGGAAATATATAGTCACCGAGAGAGAAACAAATCATTTATGTCATCAAAAGCAATTTGTTTAGCAATAGCAATAGCACTTAGACTTATATACCACTTCACAGTACTTTGCAATCCTCTCTAAGAGGTTTACAGAGTCAGCCTATTTCCCCCAACAATCTGGGTCCTCATTTTACTGACCCTGGATGGATGGAAGGCTGAGTCAACCTTGAGCTGGTGAGATTCGAACTCCTGGCAATGAGCAGAATTAGCCTGCAATACTGCATTCTAACCATTGCACCATCACTGTTTAGTTAGATAAAGATTGGGAAAGTATGATAAAGTCCAGTTGTGTATTTGAATGTACCATATGACTGCTACTCCAAACCTATGTCTCCTTTGACATAAATAGTAATGTGTTTATGTATTTGAAATACGTTTGGGATATGTTATTAGCCTACAGTCCTTTATATCATCATTTGTTGTTTTTTTCAACTTTATGAGATGCATTATAAAATTTAAATTTCAGTCCCTTCAGAAGTTTTCACAATTTACAATTATTTCAGAATATGTTCTATGAAAATGGATGGAATTCCTTTGAAGCAAGCATGCTTAAAATAACACTGTGTTGGATCATGAATGTAATTAGGCTGATGGGCTCTGACAGCTTGTTTGAACATTTTGAATAGATGATAGCTCAGCTACTCCATTTTGGGATGAGATGGATGTTACAGACACATATCACTTGTACAACGTCTTCACACTGCAGTTCAAATAATCAAATGTATTCAACTGCAATCAGTTCACAAAATTTTATTTAGAGAAAAATGAAAAGGTGCAGTTGGCAAGGTATGAATTAATCTTATTTTCTCCTGCTAGTTACCACAGTGTCTGAGTCCTTCTATCACTTTTACCACAAATTTTATCTAATTTAAAAAATACTTTTCCCCAGAGATCCTGATAGAAGCTACTACGAATAAATGTTGTCCTTATTAAGCTGGTGCAAAAAACATAGTTTCACTTCACAAAGGCATTTGCATTGTAGAGAATGAACCAATGATTTGATTTGCTTGAACCCGGAATTCTGTACCACCTTAAGCTACTTCAGGCCACAGTTACAGAAGGACATTTCAACATATCATCAAGCCTGGCCAAAGCCTTTCAGCAGAGAAGTGTTAGTAGATACTGAGGGATTGCCTGTACGGTACACTGAAGCTGCCCAATTTAGAAGACCTTGGACTTTATGCTCTAAACTGGAGCTATGAGATCACATACAGTATTCACAAAAGCTTTTTTTAATCTGTAAAATCTTTGCTATGTTGCTTCAAGTTGAGTCACTTGTGCTAGCATTTAAACCCAAAACTCACAGTCTGAAAGACCTTTAGCATGCACTAAGTATGCTCTAGCTGGCCAGAAATGTAGACAAGGTTGCCTGTGGTGTTATTGAAGCACTTCAGTATGGAATAAGGTTGCCAGATATCTGGGATAATTGGAAAGGAATTCACTTTGGGAGGAAAAGAGGACGTACTGTTGAACTTCCTTGGTATCCACAATAACAACAACAAAAATTCTTAATCCTACATGTATATGAAAATACTTTTCCCTGCATCAGATTTTTTTTTTCAGTTGCAGAAAATTGCTAGAGATAGTTGAGAAGCAAAAAAGGTTTTAGTGTCTGATTAAGGTCTTGTCAATTTTAGGTAGCAGCAGGTACTAATCAACTAATTAGCTTGTTAACTTGCAATGAGCCCTTATTGGGGAAGTGGAGAACAGCTTCCCAGGAAAAGCTAGTGTGCAAAGCTGTTCATATCATGAATCTGATCATCCAAAACAATTGATACATTTTCCCATAGGTTGTAACAACCATTGCACTGTGTCATTTACTGCTGCATAAATCTGCTACTTTCAGATTTCTAGATTATTAAGATTTCCCTCAAAAAAAGTATCATAGAACATTTCTTTATGGTAAGCAGATGATCTGTCTCACTAATCCAGTATTATCTAGTTTGATTGACAGCAGGAATCTTTGGCAGTATTTTTTCTAGCTAAAGATTCCAAGGATTTTATCAGTTACTTTTTGGTATATCTTTCCTCTTTCCTTAGAAAATAATCTCAGATTCTATATGGGGAAAAATTACTTTCAAAAGTCTGTGACCTTCATTCTCTGTATACGGTCACCCGATCTACTGACATTAACTTTGGAACATGACGTTACCATTGAACATGCACAACTACACAAGTTCAGAACATCTATATCAAAAAGATATAGACAAACAGTAAAAAAGATATTGCCAAACAACCATCAGGATCTGTAGTAAATTAGAAAAAAAAATCAAGAGAAAAACATACCTTGTCTACTTTAACTTCTCATTAATCTTTGGCTGCAGCACTCTTTCAAAAGATAGAAAGACTGAAAAGTGAACATGCTTACATTCTGATAACAAATTTGGATTGATGGTTTATGATACATTCCTTCTGTGATGAACTTCATTTCTGGGAGACTTGTTTTAAGTAGCCAGTTCTACAAATTATGTTAAGCAATTAGAATGGATTGTTCATTGCCAAATGAATACAGAGCAAGGAATGATTAACTGTCTGTCAGGGCATCCACTTAAATTGATGCATTATTTGCTGGGGAGAAAGTGTATTATTACACAGGCACACTGAGTAAGAAACAGCTCTTGGGATACCACTCTTCTTTTGAAGGCGATTCATTAAACTGTTCTGGAATGCAAGGACAGGGGTCAGCAGTAGACACTGCTAACCTCCTGGGGTTGATATGATATATGCTGATGCCAGACCTCATCATAAAATACATTTTTCCATTGGCTCTTCCTAAGCCCAGTAGTAACACTGAAAGGTTTTGCTGTCACACTGGTGTGACTAATTGTGTGATTTCCTCCTTACTCTGCCTTACTCACTGAAGCTAAGAACTGTGACATGAAGTAAAGGTCTCTTGTGGTGGAGTAATTCTAACTACTTCCCATTTGGGGTTTTTTGTGTGTTTTTTGATTTTTTTTAAAAAGTCATACAATTTGTGTTACTTCAACCTATGAACTTCTTTTAAATGCAGATACTGTTGCTGAACTCCTGGTACTTTGTGGCAAATCAAGGTATATGATAAAAGATTGCCATGCTGCTTTATTATAACAAGAAACCAATGCACTGTAAAATAGTGGATCATACTTATTTCAGCATTTAAGAAAATAATTGTGAATTTTTTTAAAAAATTGGGTATGTGCTGCTGAAGAGAGACTATTTTGATTCACTATAGATACAATGGAACTTAAAAGATTCTGAACCTTTCAGAATTTTTAATATTTCTGTATACTTGACTTATTTGTTGAATTAGGTTCTCTTTATCTAGTATTAAGACTTGTGCAAAAATAGAACACATTTTATATCGTATTTATGGAGAAATATTGAAAATTCAAAAGGGTTCACAAGTTTTTAAGCACCATTGTATATGAAGAACAGCAACACAAAAAATATATTTACATGCACGCTGGTTTTAAAATGTTCACTAGACAAAAATGCCCTTTTGAAACATTCTTAAAATATGGCTAAGTTAGACAGTAAACTTGCTTGCTTGCTTGCTTATTTATTTACTTATTTACTTGGGGCAGCACGGTGGCTCATTGATTAAAGATCCTGGGCTTGTTGGCTGGAAAACCTGCAGCCCAGGTTTGAGACCCGAGCACCACATGAATAGTTGAGAGTTTGAAAGCATGCAAATGTGAGTAGATAAATAGGTACTACTTCAGTGAAAAGGTAACAGTGCTCTGTGATGTCATGCTGACCATATGATGTGAAATGTCTTCAGACAGCACTGGCTCAATGGCCTTGAATTGGAGATAAGCACACACACACACACACCCACACACACACACCGCATAGTCTACAACAATTAGCAGAATAAAGTCCACAGGGACTCTACCTATTTTTTTTTTTACTTACTTACTTACTTATTTCCCATCTTTATTATTTTATAAATAATGCAATGTGGCAAACATATCCAATGTACCTTCCTCCTCCTATTTTCCCCACAACAACCCTATGAGGTGAGGTGAGGTGAGAGAAAATGACTGGCCAAAGGTCACCCAGCTGGTGTTCATTGCCTGTTGCCCTAACTATTAGACTAAACTGCCTTAGTTGCAACATCTATAGTGAAATCATATTTTTGTCTCTTTCATATTCTAGTTATTTATCTGTGTCTGGTGTTTTGAAAGCAAACAGCTTGTATGAGAAGTTGTCATGAGTGGAATGAGCTTTCAAGGATGCTCCCATTGGATGAAAAATAGGAAGTGATGTTTGTTGATTTTCCCTTTCTTCCAAAAATCCCTGTTTCCCCCATTTGACAAGGAGGTTGGAAAACCCTCTAAAAGAAAATGAGAGGGAACGTACACAGAACAGACATTAGTAACAGCCAACCAGCAACAGAGCCTAGTGGGTAGAAATCCTTCTATGACTTTTCATTTCTGACTCAACACATAATCCAACGATTGCTGGAGTCACAATGACATTTTTTCAGTGTGAAATTTATTTTCTCATTACAAGAAAAAATGAACAATATTATATTATGTTTCTTGCTTTTATCTTATGATATCTGCACGTAAGATGTTTTTCAGAAACAGTTGTGGATTGAAATATTAAAATATTTACAGAAAGACTGCAAAGGCTGATAATAGTTGCTTATTATAGAATTCTTCTTCATAAACTATACCAGCCAATTAAATTCGGAATCTTATTCTTTTGACAATGACTGTAATAAGAAAAGGCAATCACAGTACATGCATCCTTTTTGTGATGGAAATTAGAGCAAGGGTTTTGACATGACACAAAATTAAACTTCCTCTCCTAATAATCTTGATAACGTCATCTGCTGTCCTTTTTAAATGCCATAAGGAAAGTGACTATTTGGAAATATCATATCAATCACAAGGAAAAGACTTGGCTTCAGCTCAGTGAATTATAGTACATTGAAAGAAATTGCAGTGAAAGTGATAAAGACTGCTACTTATGCAAATTGGACAAGAAGGGGTGGCTGTGGATGAAGCTGTTTAATTTAGTTTAGCATAACGTGAGATAAGAGATGAGAAGCCTAACTTGATAAAGCTGACACATGTGGTACAAATCCTCACTTCCTTTATTTAAATGAACAGAGGCAAATAGTTGTTATATTTGCTGCTGTTGCCTTCAAGCATATATACTTCATAATGTTTTATTCTGTTTTAAAGTGCCTTCATCACCTGTTCTCTTTTGATTTGCAGCAGTGATTTTACAACTTATTGTTACCTATCTCACCTGTCAAGCTAAATATTTTTCTATAAAAATCTGTGCCAAAAAAACAAACGTGAGAAGGAGGAAGCAAAAAAAAGATATATTTGGGGATACTGTAACAAATATACAGGTAGGAGAGATAATAGTAACTATAATAAGATTTTAGAAAGAATGTGGTTATAGAAGAAACTTTCTCACTGTGTCTGTACTGTGTTTGTGTGTATGTGTATTGGGGGAGAAAGATGGGCAGTCCAGAAATGTGAAAAATAAACAAAATATATAATATGAAAGTAAAGTAATGGATATGAAAACTTGTGGTATTGACACTGACTTGATCCACAAATTCTCATCCTATGCAATCTTTGGCTGTATTTTTTTTTTAGCTTTACTACTATCTATATATTTTACTAGCATCCATCCATACTCCAGGGACGTGGTGGCTCAGTGGGTTAGGATGCTGAGCCTGTCAATCAGAAGGTCGGCAGTTTGGCGGGTTGAATCCCGAGTGCCGCGTAACAGAGTGAGTGCATGTTACTCATCCCAGCTTCTGCCAACCTAGCAGTTTGAAAGCACGTAAAAATGCAAGTAGAAAAATAGGGACCACTACAGTGGGAAGGTAACAGCATTCCGTGCGCCTTTGGCATCTAGTCATGCCAGCCACATGACCATGGAGACGTCCTCGGAGAAGCGCTGGCTCTTCGGCTTTGAAATGGAGATCAGCACCGGCCCCTAGAGTTGGAAATGACTAGCACGCATGTGCGGGGGAACCTTTACCTTTACCTTTACCCATACTCCTATCTCTATTGCTCTAATATCAGGTAATCAGTCAGAAATTACTGTTACTTTCCTCTGATTCCTCTGATTCCTTTCATTTGAATCATTCAGTAAATAACTTGAGTTAAAACTCTGTAAATTGGACTACTGAAATGCACTCTATATGAGCTGCCCTTGAAGAGTATCCCAAGCTTCAGTGGGTAGATAATGTGGCAGCATGGGCAGTTTTGTGCACCCTAAGGGCAGTTCATGTTACACCTCTGCTCCACAAGCTGCTGTTGTGACTCAGGGCCAGCCTGTGGGTCCGACAGCCGGCTCCGATGTATCGGATGACTCAGATGAGGGGGAGGAGGGAGACGAACCGGCTGATGATGGTTTGGAGGCTTTGCAGAGCCCTCAGCCGGGGACCTCTTCTCAGCTGCGTGAGCCCGATAGTGCGGAGGATGATGACCCACAGCTGGCCCTGTTCAAGGACGCCCGACGCAGGAGGCAGTCGAGCAGGAACAAACAAAGAAAGGCTGTGGGACTCCTCGGGAGGAGGCACAGGGAGACCACGCCATGAGCTCTCAATAAAAGGAGTGTTTGGGGAGGGGCTGGTTGCTGAAAGCAACTCTTCCGCTTGAGGAGACAAGCTCTAGTGTTTTTGTTAATTGAGTAATAAAACTTGGCAGACGCCTTTTAGCCTTGGACGCTCTCCAGTCTCTTCTATCTGAATAGGGGTTTGCCTTATTACAAGGCCAGAAAAGGGCTGGTTCAGAACAGCTGCACTGATTGCCAGATTGCTTCTGAGTCCCAATTCAAGGTGCTAGCTCTTCATGGCATGGGCCTGGGCTACCTGAGGGGCTGCTTCTTCCCAGTTACAGCAATCCATCCCATTAGATCTCACAGAGGAGTCATGCTGCAGGTACCATTTTCTAGGAACCTACATCTGTCTTTTCTGCTGTGGTGCCCACTTTATGAAACATCTTTCACCTTGAAATCAGAAAAAAAATCTTTCACCTTGAAATTAGCCCCACCCCTTTTAATTTTTTGAAAGACCTTCAAGACCTGATGTCTTGAGGGTTCCATCGCCAAAGGGGCCATTTTTATCTTCCCTTTGCTCAGAGTTTTTTTTTCGTAATGTTATTGCTGTGGCTTTTTAGATTTTTATCCCTTTTATACTGACTGTTTTATCTATTATTGTGCACTGCCCAGAGTCCCCTTTGGGGGAGATGAACATTTGGATGAATGGATTGATGTATAGATGGATGTATAGATGGATGGATAGATAGATAGATAGATAGATAGATAGATAGATAGATAGATAGATGGATGGATGGATGGATGGATGGATGGATGGATGGATGGATGGATGGACGGACGGATGGATGGACAGATGGACAGACAAGACAGACACCATTGATGGATACTGTACATGGATACCATAGATGGAGACCATAAATAGATACCATAGACCAGGGGTGTCAAACTGCCGGCCCACGGGCCAGATGCATCATGGAGAAACTGCACCCACCCCATTGACGGCAATGGAAAAAAGTCACGATATGTCACAACACATCACGTAATGTTGCAAGTTTGACACCCCCACCATAAACAGATACCATAGATAGATAACATAGACAGATAAATACTGTAGACAGACAGACACCATAGATCAGGGGTGTCAAACTCAATTTCATTGAGGCCCGCATCAGCATTGTGGTTGCCATTGGGGAGCTGAGTGGGTGTGGCCAGCATAGGTGTGGCCTACCAAACCACCCCAGTGATGCCCTCGCTGTGATGTCCCGTTGCCTGGAGGCGGTTCGGGTCTGGATGGGGAGGAACAGACTTCAACTCAACCCTGACAAGACTGAGTGGCTGTGCATTCCGGCATCCCGGGACATTCAAAACGTTCCATCTCTTTCTATGGGGGGTGAGCTCTTACCCCCCGTGGATAGGGCTCGCAACTTGGGAGTCCTCCTAGATTCACGGCTTACCCTGGAAGATCATATAGTGGCCGTGACTAGGGGGGCTTTCGCCCAGGTTCGCCTGGTGCGCCAGTTGCGGCCCTATCTGGACCGGGATGCCCTGTGCACGGTCACTCATGCGCTCGTGACCTCTCGCCTTGACTACTGTAATGCTCTCTACATGGGGCTCCCCTGGAAGACCACTCGGAGGCTCCAACTGGTACAGAATGCGGCCGCGAGAGTTGTCTTGGGAGTTTCCCGGTACTCCCATGTTACACCTTTGCTCCGCGAGCTGCATTGGCTACCAGTTGTCTTCCGGGTGAGGTTCAAGGTCTTGGTTATGATCTTTAAGTCCTTACATGGCATGGGTCCGGGTTACCTCGGGGACCACCTGCTGCCGGCGTCAACTCCCCTCCGCCCTGTGCGTTCCCACAGAGAGGGCCTCCTCAGGGTGCCTCCGGTCAGGGAATGCCGACTGGCGGCCCCCAGGGGGAGAGCCTTCTCTGTGGGTGCCCCGGCTTTGTGGAACCAACTGCCGGTGGAGCTCCGGATGGCATCAGACCTCCGAACTTTCCGTCGTGGCCTGAAGACCCATTTATTTGAATTAGCTGGTCTGGCCTGACGGGGGATTTGGGTTTTAAATTGTTGTTTTAGAATTGTATTACTGTTTTAACTGGGCATTGATTTAATCTTTTTTGTATTGTATTGTATTGTTATTTATATATGCCCTGTGAACCACCCTGAGTCCCTAGGGAGAAGGGCGGTATACAAATCAAATAAAACTGAAACTGAAACTACTGAGTGGGGCATGGCCAGCTCGACATCACTTACGTTGGGGGCCCGTGTGCGGGCCTGGGCAGGACTGGGGCAGATCCGAGGTTCTCCAGCGGAAGATGGGGTGGGCATGGTCCATTGGAGGAGCTCACTGAGCCTCAGGCTGTGCACAGGGCCCCTGGACAGTGGCATGGACTGCCCGGAGCCCCAGGCAGTGGAGGTCAAGAGCCCATCCCGGCCCTTGAGCTTCCATGGCACCAGGACCCCACAGCCCTGCCTAGCCTAACCGCACTTCCCCAATGGGGATGCCCACCTGCGCTTACCTTCTCCTCAAGGCTGCTGCTGTGCTCCCTCTCCTTGGCCAGGTTGCTCGTGGTGGGTGCAGGAGGATAAAGTGCATGGGTCAAAGGGAGGTCCACTGCCTCTCCATGCAAGGAGACCTGGCTTTGTAACCAAAGCATCCTCAGCAATAGGGTGGGAGACCACCAGGGGATGGCGAAAGGGCAACAGGGCTGCTGGTGGCCAAGTGAAAAAGCAGGACTTCCCTCAGACCCTCCCTCCCTCTTATTCCAATCTCCTTCCTTCCTTCCTTCCTTCCTTCCTTCCTTCCTTCCTTCCTTCCCTTTCTTTCTTCCTGTTTCCCTCCCCTCCTTCCTTCCTTCCCTCCTTCTCTCTGTGCCCAGAAAGGGACAAGGGGAGGGGGAGAGGTTGGGAGCACTTCTCTCAAAGAAAAAGAGTTGGAAGAGACCTTTGAGGTCTTTAGTCCAAGCCCCCCTGCTCATTACCATTCCAGACAATGGAATATCCAATCTCTACTTAAAAGCCTCCAGTGATGGAGCATCCACAACTTCTGAAGGCAAGTCTTTTCACTGGTTAGTTGTTTTCACAAGTCCTTAGTTCTAGGCTGGTTTTCTTCTTGATTAGTTTCCATTTATTATTGCCTTCTGATGCTTTGGAAAATACGTTGACCCCTTCTTCTCTGTGGCAGCCCATCAAATATTGGAACACTGCTATCATGTAACCACCCCTAGTCCTTTACACTAAGCTAGATATACCCAATTCCCACAAACATTTGTCATATGTTTTAGCCTCCAACTCCCTAATCCTCTTGGTTTACCATCCATTTAGACCAGATGGTCCCCCTGGTTTGGTTTATAGAACAGTGGCCACAAGCAGTGCCTTCTCAGAGACAGCACCCCAATTATAGAACTTTTTCCCAAGGAAAATATGAATAGTGCATCCCTTACCTGTTTAGAGGCAACTCCAAAGACACTGTTCAGCCAGGCATATGTAGAATAACAACACATTTTATGGTCAAACAGTACTAAGTAAATTACCGCTAATATTTTTCTTTCTTAAAATACACACTTTTAATATTGTTTTAAGCAGTGCTAGTAATGCTTTACGATAGTTGTCTTTGAGAGTTTTCTTGTAAACCACCCTGGATTTCTCAGAAACTTTAATTTCAAATTAGATGTTGATTTAATAAATTAGGCCGAAGAAACAATGTTTACATACATCTAAATCCCACAGACCTACTGCCTCCTAGGTGCATACTACAGAGAAAATAAGGCATTGCATTTCTAGCCAGCATAGCCACAGGATGATGGGAACTGTGGTATATAAATGGAATTAAAATAAAAAAAATTGGGGGGGGAGTTTTTATCTTCCCTTTGCTCAGAGTTATTTTTTTCATAATGTTGTTTATTACTGTGGCTTTTTAGATTTTTATCCCAGCCTCCCCACCAAGCTGCGTCTCATCCTAAGCATGAGTGGAAGGGCCAGGCTCCTCACTGGAATGTAAGTCTTGGAGCTCATCAGAGCCTTCCTCCAACTCCAATGGCTACCAGGCCCCTCCTCCTCCTCCTCAGAGTCCCCTGACTCAGCTGTCAGGATCACAGGCTGGCACTGAATCACAACACTTGGATACCATAGATGGTACTGTAAATAGATACCATAGACAGATACTATAGACAGATACCATAGATAGACACCATAGATAGACACCATAGATAGATAGATAGAGAGAGAGAGAGAGAGAGAGAGAGAGAGACAGACAGACAGACAGACAGACAGACAGACAGACAGACAGACAGACAGACAGATCTGTATGAGGGTATAAGATAATGTGTTCTTCCCCTGAAGAAAAATACAGGCTTATATTCCACGTATAACACTTAGAATATAAACTATAGCAAGCATGGTGGTCAACTGTTTGTAATGTACAAAGGAAAATGTGTTCTTCTTTATTGTAATGTACAGTTTAAAATTCCACAAGTATTGCAAGTGCCACTTAAGCTTACTATGACATATACAGTGTAAATTATTTACGTTAGACCAAACCACTGACATCCCTCAAATATGCACTTAAAATCTTTCAATCTATCAATTCAAATATATACTGAGGTTACAACATCCATGACATAAATCAGTCTGTAAATTGCAATGCATCTCACAAATACAAGCTGGGACAATCTGAACTTGGGACAATGAACTAATATAGATATGCTTGAGGGATTTGACCATATACTTTCAAAGGGATAAGAATACACATATAATAAAACATACGGAGATTCCATTTCTTCTTCTTCATGAATTCAAATAACTGTCCTCAGTTATTTAAAAATTGAGGCACCATTTGCAGGCCCCAAACCTAAGATAAGATTGTATAGTGATGTATAGTTGCTCTCATTATATTGCTTCAGCCAGGGGTTCTAAAGAACTCAGCACGAAGAGTTAGTAGACACTGAGCTTTTGAAGTCCCCTCAAAAGGGTTATTTTCTAAGGCACATGCAATAGTGGTGTACATCATAGCACTTTGTTTTTTCTCCACAGTTTCCTTCTACTCTCTTAATTGACTTTGCTTCAACAGCTTCAGTTGTACTATTTTTAAATGATATCATAGTCTGGGAAGGTCTCTGCAGTGATAATGCCTGACTGTTCAAAATACTTATAATATGGAACAAGGGATGATGACAGAAGAGAGAACCTGCTGAAATTTAGACTCAGTTGTAAAAAGGTGGTATGTATCATTAATTCTTAAATAGGCAATGCAAAAACAAGGAAATTAAGCTAGTAGTACCATTAAAATAAGAAGCATCTGATCTATTTTTCTTTCAAATATCGTAATAGCGATGAAAGCAACTTAGGTTCTAACACTGATAGCCAAGTTAGGTGAAAACCTTAATAATAATACTAATAAAAATGAGTAAATTATAAAATGCCTGATGGCAATAACCCGAGATACCTTATCAGTGCCAAAAATAGGTTTAGGCAAAATAAATGGATATTTTAATGAAATATGTCACATTTACCCAGTTTGTTATATATTGAAGACTAATTAGGCAAGCAAAATTAAAAGATATTTCACCTGGATCTTGGCTCCGAATGGCTAAGGTAATGTAAAGGAAAAAGGAAACCAAGCCTATGGATATTTTACACCTAAAATCTGGCAAAATATTGAAATGTGTGCTTTTATGAAAACATGTGTCATTAAAAAAACCCAAAACTGAACATTTAGACATAAGCAAATTTAAAGATAGAAGCCCTCAATTTGTAAAAGTTATAATTGCTTAAAAGTCCTCAGCTTATTGATCCTTGGTGCACAAATACTTGAACTATTAAATACTATATCTTACTCAGCCAAGAGCAGATAATAAATATACAATTCATTTGTTGCACAACAAAGAAGAAATGGTAGTATATGAATTGATATACCGGCATGATAGAAACAATGATGGTTCACAAAGAAAGATATGGAGTGATACATAGAATAAGGAATTAGATTTAGTTAGATTCCCTGTTCCTCTTTCTTAGATCATTTGTTTGTTTATTTTAATTGGTCAGTTAAATATTTTTATTCCTTTTAAGATTGCTGCATAATGTTCCTCACCTTGAAAGCGAACAGAGCAATGAGCATGGATAACTACTGTATATCTTCCACTGGGAGAATGACAACTTCCAATCTTATTCCATTTTTTTATTACATTTCTATAGTCCATAGCCTTATTACAGTTTAAACGGGAACTGAATCCTTTGATACTGTGTAGTAGTTGGGCTAAAGATAAATTTTTAGAAGAATTAAGAAGTATGTTCGAGATAAAAATCAAGCAGAACTTCAGCTTGGTATTATATCAAAAACCATTTTATAAATATAGCAACTGTACTTAAAAAAAGAAAAAAATAACATAAAAATAGAGACTACAAAAATTAGAAAAAGGAAACTCTACACATCTGCCTTATTTATTTTAATATTAATAGTTTTAGAGAAGGAGTATGAGGATATTTAAGGGACTGCCTCTCCCCAATTACATCTGCCTCTCCCATCAAATCCAACAGAGAGAGCATGCCGCAGGTCCAGTCAACTTAGGAGATTCATCTGACAAGTAGACTTTCTGCTGTGTCTCCCAATTTGTGGAACATCCTTGCCCCTCATAGTGAGACTGGCTTCATCCCTTTTAACTTTCTGGAGTCCCACAAGACCTGGGTTTCTGTGTCATCAGGCCTGGGCTCCCCAAAGGACTGTCAAACCATTGAGATGGCTCCAGTGTAATTAACATCCACTGTTGACCCAATTTCTTTTTATTTTGCTTCACTTTTCTGCTTTAATAATTTTAAAGTTTGTAATATTAATATGAATTTGTATAGATTATTTTTAACTTTGTATATGCTATCCAGTGGCATGGTCAGTAATATAAATATGACAAGAACTGTAGAACTAAATAAGCTATACAATAGAAACACACCATGTTGAAGATTTAGGCATGCCATTTTTTAAAAAATTGCTTCAAATCCTTTCAACTAAAGCAATTTGTATTATGAGGACATTTTTAAAAAGATAAGTACAAATTGAGTTAGCATTAGACTTTTTAATGAATAGGCAATAGCATTGCTTCCTGAGAAAAAGAATGTAACTGCCATTTCAAATTCAATTAAAACTTTTGGAAAAGATTGAAACATTTATTGGCACCTAATTTGTCTGCTCTTCTTGACTTTTTAGATTACCGTACTTACTGTTTAAGCATTAGAATCCATTTGTTCAGTTCAAAGCATTAGGCTGGTTCCAATCTTGTTGGCCTTTTATAGGCCCTAAAGACCTCGTTATTTACTCTATTTTTCTTTTTTTCCACTAAATTTACCTTTAAACAATTATCATTTTGTTTTAGAATTGCTCCAATAAATTGGGCTAATATTGAAAATGTTCAAGATATATTAATAGTTATAAACCTTGAATATCTTTCAGAGATTAATGTGAAACTCATGTTTTAATGCATTTTAAAATCAAGGTCACTTTTGCAAGACATATCCAAGCAGTGAATTAATATACACATGGAAATCAATGCCTTGAGTGATAGACTTGAAGCTAATCTTGTATTCTGTTTGCACAGGCAGTTTCTCAATAGGTCTGACATTGATCATCTGTCCATTTGATTTGTTAACCTTATAAAAGTGATTTTATACAAAATGACTGAAGGCTTGCAGTGTAAAACACAATGCCATTACAAATTTTACTCCGGGGTGGAGAGGGAATCATAAATAGTTGTTTCTTTTTCTTTCTTTCCTTCTCTACAGAATGTTTAGGATTGACAAATCAAGAAAGATTTGGTTGATATGGTTGTTTATTTGTGTATCTAACTCTCTGTGTGTGTACTGAGCATTCTCTGAAGCCAAAGTCAAGTTAGCTTCCAGTTTTTGAGGCCTGATGCTGATCATTTGAATGGCAAAATACAACTGGTTTATAATAATAAATCTCTGAGATGGCAACATGGCATATATAATGGCAGACATAAAATCATTATGCCCTTGCCTCTCCCATGAGTACATGATGACATATACACCACATAATAAATCTTTTCCTACTAGCAGTGATTATGTAGGAAAACAATGATTCCAAAATCTACAAATCAAAGTTGTTGTACTTCTCTTAAAAGAATTTAGGAGACAGACATAATTGGCACTGCTTAAAAAAAACAAATCTGGAAGCATAAACTAGTTTCTGGCCTATAGCTCCATTAATACCAATCTGAGTTTATGTCAAAACTCAGAAGCCTTATTTTAGGCATTTTGGTATCCCCACATATATGGGATGCCACAAGAAAAGGAAAAGGAAGGAAATGTAGAGGGTATTGTTTAAAAAAATGAAGGAATCCCAAGACCAAATCTCAACAAGAATATTGCTTAAGATCTGCATTTCTCATTTAGCAAATTTTGAAACAATTAGATCAAATTATGTTACTTGGGATTTTGGAGTATCAGATGAGGGATGAAGTGTATTTGTTAAGAAGCTCATTTTAAGCTTTTCTACAAAGCACCCAGAGAGTCCATATGTAAAGATAAATAGACCAGGCAGGAGCAAATCACTTTGCATTTTAACATTTCATTGTAATGGAGGTGTGTCAAATTATACATTACGTTCCAGCCATATTGACAACAAGGTGTAACTAACAACACTCAAACACTCAAGGGAGGCATTTTTTAATTGAAACAGTAACTTTTAACAATGAAGAATTTTGACCTGGAAAGGCTACGTCAAGTCTTCTGTCTACAACATAGGAATCAATGCCAGCCCCATTAGGTAGACCAAACCAAAACATTGACTCTATAGGAAGACTAGTACTGTGCTTTATTGAGATAACAATGCCATAATTTTGCATATTTGACTGTCGCAATAATGTACAAACATTCTTATCTATTTAAGCCTTGGGAAGCAAGGTAATGTTGGGCATTGACTTGAGCAAACACCTCTCTGATTCACTGAATTTAAGAGGGAGAGGAAGTATAGCATAAGCAGAGTTAGAAAATTCTGTTATTCCAGCCTATTTGTAGAGACAAAGAAGAGAGCCTTAGTGATATACAGAAGCTGTTGTTTAGGCAAAGCTTTTTTACAGTCTAGAACCATGGTGGCGAACCTATGGCACGGGTGTAGATACAAAATTCTACACTTATGGATCTACAGGTCACATTCCTCACTCTTGTAAGATGGAAGCCATGCAGATCTGTGGGTGGGATGCTATTCTGAAGGCTAGTGTTTAGTTGAGGGGACCCAGATCACTTCCATTTTGCCTGACCTGGCAAAAAAAAAAATGGAGATAAATCCAGTGGCTTTCAAGGACTAGTGCTAAAGAACTAGGGACCATGTGCAAGCTTTCACATTAATAAGTTCCCAAGATAACTGTCTGTTTCCGAGTGACACAGCAGTATTTATTTGTCATGATACTCTGAAATGTTAGATAAATGTTCAAATCATTTAAATCCCAGGTTTCCAGGAAACACTCAGGATGAAGAAAGCACAGATTGTATTTCAGTGTCAATATGCATAAAATGGAGGACAGGAGGAAAAGGAAGATGCTCTTCTGAATTTTTGAAGGAAGGAAAGAGCAAAAATAAACTAATTTATAGGTATGGTATAATCTTTTCTAAGTAATGTCTGAACTATACATTATAAACTTTAAACCAATATAAAATTAAACCAACCATGATACAACTTCACCATTTTTTCCTCAGTACAAGCTGATCATAGACAATTATTCTTAGCAGCCCTTCTGCTTCCCCACAATAGATATAATACTCCACCCTGGTTACGTTGGAATAAGGTTTTAACCTATAATTAAATGGACATTCTGTGTATTAAGATCCTTCAAATCTTCATCCTCATTAACAATAGCAACAAACAAATCACTCAAAAGTATAATTAGATATTATGAGTAATTACTGTATGCAGTGTTTATAGTTAATTAAAAGTGAGGAAGATACACAATGCATATAATTTCTTCAGTAGAATGCCCATAGCATTCTGTTCTCTAACAGTAAGGCCATGAAGGAAAGTACAAAGGAAAATTATGGAGATTGTTACCTTATAAATTATATAAATGTTAGTAAAGTTTGAAGTATCTAATGTGTTTTTACTAAAAAAATATTACTTCCTTATTAAAATAAAATATAAAAGATATACAGTGTCAGTGGATCTACTCTTCACCTTTTTCCCAAATAGGTAGCACAATAAAATAAAAAGAAAATAATTGGAAGATGTATAATAAGATCTTGCCCAAAAATGGAAAATTAATTCTAGTTTTTCATTAAAATTAATAGAGACATAAACATTGTTTTGTTTCAAAGAAAACAAATAATCATGAATGCATTGGAAATAAAGGATTTGTGTTATCTTTTTCTAACTGTAAATTCTCTTTTAACTAATTTTTTGATTGTTTCAAGATAAACATATTGCCAGTTTTCAGAATAAACTACTTTCATATAAAATGCAGAATATAACTTTGCCATTGCGTACAGTAAAAAACAAACAAGCCAAACTGCTATTTCAAATTTCCTTGTATTTTATTGCTTGTCCTGTGTAAACCACCTGCTGTTGTTTATTAGCAGTTATTGGTAATATTTATAATGGGGGCAGAGATGATTAATTCTCTTTTTAGCCAATGAACCTTATATTCCTTTATAATATTTAGCTGCCGTTAGTTGAAAATAGTTTGTAGAAACCTTTACCGATTGCATTAATTATAGAGTTTTTAAGATATATTTTAATTTTCCAAAAGAAAATTAAAAAAACAACAACAACTCTGTAACCTGTTATTCTTTGCCGATAAATAAATCCGAGAACAGGTGGAGGCTAACATAAGGCCTAGACTTTATCTATCTAATCTCAGGATGAATACGACAGGCCACCATCTGTTCTTCATGTACACTATAGATAAAATACTGCCATGTAATTTAATCATTTAAAACTCAAATGCAACTTACCGTTTTATTTCATCGGCAAGGGATGTTTCCTTGTCCTTCTGGACTCATGACAAATCAACTGTTTTCAGTCTGAATTTCAGCCTCAGTGAATTACGTAGAAAGAAGGTCCTGATCACTAAGGAAATCTGACACTGAGGGTTTAGCGATGGGATCAGAAGGTGATATACTGAATAAAGAAGCAACTAGGATATAAGAGACCTTGCAGATAAGAACAGTAAAGCCATTAATACTTTCAGTGCCATTTGGAAATAGAGAAAGCATAACTGTTATATGTCCCCTTCCTTATTTACACCAATAATACAAATATTTATGAAGTGCTTAAAAGAACTGGATGGTGCATTATAGGAACGTAGAAGTTGATGCTCCAAGACTTACATCTTTAATGTCAATGTTATTAACATGCTGATCTGTAATTTTATTTGTAACATGTTATTTCTTTTATTATTTGTCAGTTCTAACAACACTGTTAATATGAAATTAACATGAAATCATTAACCAGGGGTTATATATGCTAAATTTTCTTCTGATTCATGTATCATAATTTGTTTTCCTAACTTGTGCTGAAAACTTTAAATCCCAGAATGCAATGGGATAAAGCCCCTGTCCATCAGACCACCTTTACTTTGTATTGGAAAGAACTCTCAGGAACAAAGAAAGTAGTTCTGAACAATCATTGAGATTGCTTTTCATTGCTAACCCAAACCTGGATTAAGTTCAGACAAGTCTGTTCTTTATTAACCTTTGCTTCCCAGTATTAGACAGGGATCTGTTTAGCTAAACATTTTCCTTTCCAAAATTGAACTGAAGAGAAAGTTTGTCTGCATTTTTTTCTGTGGAGAGTATTTATTATATATAAATATAGAAGGCCTTATTTTATGCATTTTTCCCCTCTGTGCCATGAATACTTGGACTTTCTTTAGTCTTTCTGACACCTCTGTGGTTAGCAATGCTGGTTTGTTTTTTTTTAAAAAAAACTGTTGTTATGACAGCTTACTATGTCGCATTTGGCAGGATAATATTCTGCTTGACATAGGCTACCAATGAAATTTATTTATTTATTTTATTTATTTATTTAATCCCATTTATATCCCGCCCTTCTCCAAAGACTCAGGGCGGCTTACAATCTAAGCACAAATCAATGTGCTTAGCAATAGCCTTCATTCTATGTATATGCCTGCTTATTAGGGCTTTCGCCCCCCCCCCCAAGCGGCATTATTAAAAAGTCAGCTTATTGCCCCCAACAATCTGGGTCCTCATTTTACCTACCTCGGAAGGATGGAAGGCTGAGTCAACCTTGAGCCTGGTGTGACTCGAACCTGCACTAATTGCAGGCAGCTGGTGTTACTTAAGGAGGCATTAGCCCACTGCTCCACCAAATGAATTAGGGGAACAAAGGTGAGACACTAGAAGGCCCAGTAACCTTCTAGGGACTGAAAATGCAAGTCTTCCTCAGTGGAAGACCCCAATGTTCTTCTGTCTGCTTTGGGGTTGTACTGACTAGGCTCAAATTTAGTACCAGGGCATTAAGGAAACCTGGACTGAGATCACTCAGAGAAGTTGCCTCAGAGAAGCAAAGCTTTGCAAGGAAAAAAATGTTCAGAGCTGCTGCCTTAGTGGTCCATTTCGTTTTGAGATAGAAGAATTCAAAATGATGGAGATTGTTTCTCTGGCTGGGCAACTCTCCCTCCCAATTTTATATTGTGAGAGCCCCATGTAATTTATTCAGAAATTCTACTGAATCATTGCCTCACCTGGAACACATTCACAAAAGTCTTCTGTGTGCTGTCCTTTTCTTTTTGATTCAAAGTGAAGCGTTGATGGATTTGGAATCCAATCAACTTTATCAATGGATGCCTCTCTGTTTGTTCCATGTTCCCACAATGGAAGCTTTATCCCCATAGGCAGCACTGGAAATAAAAAGTCATATATGCAAAAAACAAAAGATCATATATGTCTAAGTGATGGAGGAAAAGGAAAAAGAAAAAGTAAGGAGGATTCCTTCTAAAACTTACCCTGTAATAACTCTGTTACTCCTCTAATACCTGTCATATGGTAAAGCACAGGTGTCAAACTCGCCACATCACGTGACGTGTCACAATGTATCGCAACTCTTTTTGCATTGCCAGCAATGGGGTGGGTGCGGCTTTGGTATGATGAAACCAGCATGCCTGGCTGAAGAATTCTGGGAGTTGAAGTCCACAAATCATAAAAGGGCCAAGTTTGAAGAACCCTGATTTAGAGTGATGAAATTTTGGAATTTCAGAGATCAATTTCTCTCATGACAAGGTGAAGGAGAGACCTTTTCTTGTAATCAAACTGGAAGGTCATTACATTTTGATTTCTGTACTTAATAAGAACCCGATTTCTCATATTGGTTCTGGACTTGGCCTTATGTAATGTGTTATTTCTGCATGAAGCTTAATCTTACCTCTAACTTGCTGTGAGGTACATTTATCAGCTTGCTAGTTCAATAACCTGCCATGTTCTAGATTGAACATCTTGCCAACAAGGGTAATAAATTATGTGAATTGCAGTCCAACAATATCTGGGGGAGGTGGACTTCCCTATCATAATTCACTTTTACAGCAACAATTTTCCATATTTTTTGTGGAACATGCATGAAAGCCATCTGGATAGTGTTCACACTTAGGTATTTGAATGATAAAACAGATGGCTAAATCAAATCATTTTAGGAACCCATGTGACAACTGGTTACTTTTTTAAAAAATAGGCAGTTTTATCCATCACTGTAGTTCGAAGCAATTTGTTTAATTTCACTTTGAAAATTTGCCAAAATGCCCCCATACTTACTATAGGGCTATATAGGATGGCATCAGGAACAAGGCATTTTGATCCATAGACAATTGTTACTGAACATTTTGAGAGTTGTCTTTATTATGGTAAAAAAAGGCATATCTTAACGCACTTCACTTTCTTATGGGTAAGTGGTAAAATACAGTGTCTTCTTCGTAAACATGTCATTATGATAAATTGCCATAGTTATTAGCAATAGCAATAGAACTTATATACTGGAGGGATTCTCTAGAGTCTAGGTTATATTTTGGGACGTACATGAAAGAAATATATAATCACTGACAGAGAAACAAACCATTTATATCACCAAAAGCAATTTGTTTAGCAATAGCAATAGATTTATATACTGCCCCATTGTGCTTTACAGCCCTCTCTAAGCAGTTTACAGAGTCAGTGTATTGCCCTGAACACTCTGGGTCCTCATGTTACCGACCTTGGAAGGATGGAAGGCTGAGTCAACCTTGAGCCGGTCAGGATCGAACTTCTATTCTTTTGATAAAATGTTTAAATGCATTTAAAAAGTCAGAAGTATTCTGATTTTATGTTTGGCACAGAGGTTTGGGGGGGAAGGATCTTTTGGGTGGAGTTAGGGTACATAAACAAATCAGTAAATAATATCAAATGAAAAAATCTGTGATGTCTTAGATTTTTATTTATTTATTTTTGGTAAAGCTGTAACTCATTTGAAGAAGGACCTTGCTCATTCTCAAAAAGGGTGAGTTATTGCATAGCTACCTTATGGTGTTCGGGTGGATCTCATATCTTTTGATCTTGTGAATTTTGTGAGCTTGATCATAGATCTCTGGACCTCTGGATCATGATTTGCTTAACCATACTTTATTGATAAACCATAGTTAATTGTGTTTGCATTATACTAGGCCAAAGGCCCTGATTCAAACCATAAAAGTTGGATATATATGTAATAGGATGTGAGAATAATCTTGGGAGACAGAAGTAAGAGCCACAGCCTGGACAATGGTTTGATAAGAGAAATCTGAGTTCAAAACAGGGGTCAGGGTGGAGGATGTGTTTCAGAATTGACCCTCCCTAGTTCTCAGGAACATAAAGGCAGGGGAATGGGGAAGTGCTTTCAGCCTTACAGGATTCTATTATTGTAACCACACAATAAATGTAGTATTGTATTCATGGTATTGGTATCCTGTCTAGATTACCTTGAAGGGTTGGCAGTATCAGAAAATAAGTCAAAACTAAGCAAATGGGAAAATACAGTTCATCAATCATTAGGGGTAACAAAACAATAAAGACTATTTCTCTCTCTCTCTCTCTCTCTTTCTCTCTCTCTCTCTCTCCCCAATATCATGTCTAGCCAATAGGATTTCTCTTAAATTCTATGGACAGAGAAATAGAATAATAAATTGTCAGAAATTCTATACCCATAATCATAAAACCAAAAGAGAGCTTTGGGTACTTCTAAACAAATGATAGAAATTTTAACTACGACATTTGGGGGCAGAAAAAGAGGTTATATGTTATATAAAAAACATATTTATGAATGGATATTAAAAAGAAATTAATAAAACCCATTTTCAGATTTATTTTAGCAACATTTTCTCAATTGAGAAAGATAGTTTGCCTACTATAGAAGATTGGTCACTTAAGGTGTCAAATTTGGCAGAAATGGCTACGATTTCTGCTTATTTGAAGGATCATTCACAAGAAAGATACATCTCGGTCTGGAGAAGATGGATAGATTATAGTCAGAAAAAATATAGGACTAAAAAGTTCCATTTAGCTTATGAATAAATTATAGAATGATATTATTAATATTAGTATGTTTTATGGTATTTTTATTAGTTTTCATTATATTTTATTAGTATTGGTTAATAATATTATTTATTTATTTATTTATTATTTAAATTTATATACTGCCCTATTCCCGTAGGACTCAGGGCGGTTTACAGGGAAAATTAAAATACATAGCATACAAAATTAAAATCAGTTAAAACTATGATTAAATTACAGTCCCTGAAGTTAAACTAAAACACAATTAAATTAAATAAATTAAAACCCCTCAGTCTGGGCCAAACAGCTCGAAGAACCAGGTGTTCAAGTCCCGGCAAAATGAGCGAAGGTCGGGGGCAGTCCTGAGTTCCGTGGGAAGTTGGTTCCATAGGGCTGGCGCGCCCACAGAGAACGCCCTTCCTCTGGGAATAACCCGCCAGCATTCCTTAACCGGCAGTACCCTGAGAAGGCCCTCCCTGTGGGAGCACACAAGACGATGGGAAGTTGATGCCGGCAGCAGGTGTTCCCTTAGATAATCTGGACCCAAGCCATTTAGGGCTTTATATGTCATTACCAGAACCTTGAATCTCACCCGGAGGGCAATCAGAAGCCAATGCAGCTCACGGAGAAGAGGTGTTACACAGGAGTATCGGGAAACTCCCATAACAACCGGTGAGGCTGCATTCTACACTAGTTGAAGCCTCCGAGTGGTCCTCAAGGGCAGCACCATGTAGAGAGTGTTGCAGTAGTCTAGCCGGGAGGTCACGAGCGCTTGGGTAACTGTGCGTAGGGCATCTCGGTCCAGATAGGGCCGCAACTGGCGCACCAGGCGAACCTGGGCAAAAGCCCCCCTGGTCATGGCTCCTATATGATCTTCAAAATTGAGCCATGAATCCAAGAGAACGCCCACGTTGCAAGCCCTATTGATGGGGGGTAACACGTCACCCCCCATCCTTAATGATGGAACAGCCTGGCTAACCCGAGATGCTGGTATGCACAGCCACTCAGTCTTGGCAGGATTGAGACAAAGCCTGTTTCTCCCCATCCAAACCCGGACCACCTCCAGGCAACGGGACATCACGTCGAGTGCATCACTGGGTTGGTTCGGGGTGGAAAGAAAAAGTTGGGTATCATCAGTGTACTGATGATACCCCACCTCCAAACCACGAATGAGCTCACCCAGCGGTTTCATGTAGATGTTGAACAGGAGGGGAGAGAGGACCGACCCCTGAGGGACTCCACAAATGAGAAACCTCAGGGCAGACCTCTGCCCTCCCATCAACACCGACTGCGAGTGGCCCAGGAGGTAGGAGGAGAACCACCATAAAACAGTGCCTCCCACTCCCAATCCCCTGAGATGCCGCAGTAGGATACCATGGTTGATGGTATCAAAAGCCGCTGAGAGGTCTAAAAGGACTAGGACAGAGGAACATCCCCTGTCCCGAGCCCGCCAGAGATCATTCACCAGTGCGACCAATGCTGTCTCCGTGCTGTACCCGGGCCTGAAACCCGATTGGAACGGGTCAAGATAATCAGTTTCCTCCAGGAACAGAGGAAGCTGATGCGCCACCATGCTCTCAACAACCTTCGCCAAAAAGCGAAGGTTGGAGACCAGACGGTAGTTATTTAAAACAGCCGGGTCCAGGGCAGGCTTCTTGAGGAGGGGTCTTACCACTACCTCCTTCAAGGTGGCGGGAAAGACACCCTCCTTCAAGGAAGCAGATATTACTGCCTGGAACCAGCCTCGTGTCTCCTCCCGAGCTGCATAAACCAGCCAGGAGGGGCATGGGTCCAGTAAACAAGTGGTGGAGCTCAGTCTCCTCATGATCCTGTCCACATCATCAGGGGAAACGGGGTCGAACTCAGTCCAGATAACATGCTCAAGACCGCTTGATTCCTCCATGTCAGACTCTGCCCAGTCAGAGTCCAAACCGGTCCGGATCTGAGCGATTTTGTCCACCAGATGATGACTAAACTCCTCAGCCTGCCCCTGTAAGGGTTCCTCCCTCATCTCCCAATCAAGGAGAGAGCGAGTCACCCTAAACAGGGCGGCTGGGCGATTATCTGCGGACGCGATGAGGGCAGCGAAGTAATTAGACTTTGCGGTCCTCATCGCAGCGAGGTAAGACCTTGTGAAGGCTCTTAGTCGCAATCGGTCAGATTCAGACCGGGTGGCCCTCCAACCGCTCTCTAGACCCCATCTCTGACACTTCATCTCCCAGAGCTCCACAGAAAACCATGGGGCCCAATGGGAGCTGTGCCGGGTCTGGGGTCTCAAGGGTACAACACAGTCGAGTGCCTCGGTAGCCGCCCTTTCCCAGGCATCCACCAAGGCATCGACCGGGCTGTGAGTGAGGGATATAGGTAAGGACCCAAGCGCCATCTGGAACCGTTCTGGGTCCATTAGGCACCTGGGACGGAACCACATGGTCGGTTCCACAGCCCGGCGGCAGGGGATGACACAGCGGAAGACCAGCCACAGGAGATAATGATCGGACCATGACAGGGGGACCATAGTTGGCAAGCCCCCTCCCAAATCATCCAACCATTGCCCAGATAGAAAAATCAGGTCGAGAGTGTGACCCGCCCCATGAGTCGGGCCCTGAATTACTTGGGTCAGGTCCATGGCCATCATGGAATCTATGAACTCCCGAGCTAACTCTGACGACTCTCCCAGGGAAGGCAGGTTGAAGTCGCCCAGAACTACGAGTCTGGGAAACTCCACCATCAACCCTGAGAGGGTGTCGAGCAGCTCGGGCAGGGCCGTTGCCACACAGCTGGACGCCAGGTATGTTAGCAACAGGCCCAACTGAGCCTGAGAGCTATATCTCATGAGGAGGGACTCACTTCCACCTATCTGGACAACGGTGGTCTCCCACGGATATAAGGTCTCCCGTATAACCACCGCCACCACCACCCCACCGCCCCTGCCCTGAGCCCGAGGCTGGTGTAGCACACAGAAACCCAGAGGGCACAGTTCAACCAGAGGGACACCGCCCTCTGGGCCCAACCAGGTCTCTGTAATGCATGCCAGATCCACGTGTTCCTCCTCGATCAATTCCCGGACGAGGGGAGCCTTGTTCACAATGGATCTGGCATTAAAATACACAAGTCTGAGCTCAGGGTCCTGGTCCCCCTCACCCCCGGATAAAAGGGTACTAACCGGAGGGTCGGAACACACCACCGCTCGAAGACAGCGGGGGCACGGTCCCAGATATTGATGCGGCTCTCCGTGTAACCACCTGCTGCCATTCCCAATCGTCGTGGAGATTTGCAACCCCACCCCAATACCAGCGGAACCGAAAGCCCATGCCCCCAACCCCATCTCACTGGGAACTATTGTAGGCCCAGACTGACAGCCGGTTGATGAAACACACCCCAATTTCCTCCCCTCCCTCCCATTCCCCCCTCCCTAACCCTTTAAAACAACCGGCTAAAAAACATACCAAGGGCCTCTTAATGCATAATATGGATATTATCTTGTTTTTATGTTATTATTATGTTTACTTTTATTTTGTTTGTGTTCATGTTGAAGGGGAGTTAAAGTGCATTAGGAACTTGGTTACTTATATAGTTGGTTAATGTTACTTAGATTTTGATTGTTATTTTTGTAACCCTGTATTCAGTTCTGGGAAGTGGGGGAGGGGGAGGGGGTGGTTTGGGGGTGGGTTTGTATTGTAACTTTTATAACACCTTTTAATAATAAAAAAGAGAATAAGATGCTCTCCAGAATGATTTTTGTAATGCATTGCTAATTCTAGCCAGATTATTAAAGACATTGTGAACTAAGCCAGTCCAGAACTCAGCAAGGAGGGAAACTTAGCTGAGCAGGAAGTGCAAACAAAAGAAGGAGAAGGAGATGGGGAAGGGTTAGGATTAGGATTAGGCTTTCCCAGTATAACAACAATAAATCTGACAAATGTTTAAGAGACACAACTGTTCCCACTTTTTCAAAAGCTCCTTAAGTACTCTTGTCCAGTGCTTCTCAACCTCTTCTTTATCATGGACCACCTTTAAATATCTTTTGTGGCCATGGCCCATAACATCATAACATTTTTTTCAAGCTTTCGCAGACCCCCTATGATCACATCGTGGCTGTCCAGGGGTCTGGGGACCGCAGGTTAAGGACCAATGCTCTAGTCAAGAGCCCTTCAGACCTAGAACCAAGTTTTATTTCCAGAAAAAAAAAATCTGCTGCAGAGCTGAAGTTAAGACATTTTCTATCCAGAACAGTATTTTATTTTCGAAACCTGCTCAGGTGTTTTCTTACTAAGAATTTTTTTTTTCAAAATCTTATTGTTGCCCTATTTCTTAACAGATAGATAAACAAGAACAAAGGTGGGATTGACAATGTAAAGCAGCATAGATCTACAGTCAAGCATTGGGTGAAGGTAGAAAGTTGAAAGATTAAATTCTCCCAAGAATTGATGAGCTCCTGGTCTAATCCCCACATTCTGATGACAGGGAATGCAAAACTGCCTTCTCGGTTTGATGTAAAGAACAAACCAACCAGAGCTAAATAAATAGCAGAATCATTTGCTGTTTGTGGGGAATGACAATTTCAGCAAACAGACTGGCAGTTCGCTTTCATTATTCAGATACATTTTGGGTTTAGGTTGACTCCACACTGGAAATACTGGTTCAGCCTCATTTACAGATGTTTTGTTCCATTGGAGTCCTTTGAATCGATACTTCAGGAGTAGATCCTTATTGGGATTTTGACAGTATGCTACATGGAGAATATTGAATAAACCCTGTCTCTATTTGTGATCCTAATATAGTGGCAAGTATGCCAAGTTACTGAAATAAATAAAACCCAGTACTGATACAAAACAGTAGCCTGAAATATTTAATATTCTGAACCACAGTAAAATACACAAAGTTTACATTTTATGGTCTCATCTACTGTATCATCAATTGATATATTCACATAACAATGCCACCATTCCCATTTTGTGACTGTAGGTATGTTATGAACCTTACACACATATCTTATGAATTATGATGCATGCTTATCTAATAAGCCATTCAAATATTGAGCACTAAAAATTCTTAAAGGACCAACCAGTAATGTTTACCTTAGTTAATAGCCCATATATTCTTATTTTTGGTTTCTCTATGAAGATATCTGTCTTCCCTGTTACTTTCTCCCAAAATTCACATTCTGTTTTCTGGCCTCATAATGAAAGGGCGGCATATATCCATCATGTCCAATAGTTACATTATATGACACCATTATTTTGTAAATGGAAGATAACAAACCTTCATTATGCTGTTATGCTTGGGGGAAAAAATATTCACAAAATACTATATCAACAGCTTGCAATTAAACTGGATCTACCTTTATAGTTCCAACAAAGCTCCTGGTATTTGAATTTCCATGGAACAAATTTCTATTTGGTCAAAATTATTTTGAAGATGCTGCACACTAGCAAGGAAACTTGGAATCAATTTGTTCTTCATGTGTTTATCAAATTTTAAAACTGTCCATCTACCTCATAGAGGGATTATGGGTGGTGTACACAAAATATTAAAAATATAAAAATAGTATATAAAATCTAAAAGTCAAGCAATGTTAAAAAATAATTAAAAGACAGGGGGGGTGCAGGAGAACTTTCAGGGTGCAAACCAGACCCACCATTGCTAAACACATGATTAATTAATTGATGTTTTCACATTACCTAGCTTCTTGAAATCACTGTCTAAATATTCGCCACGTAGATCGCACTCTACACAACAAAAATAACTTCTTAACAATGTGGCCTATGGTTATATCTGACTGTGATTAATAGAACACATTGCAATAACTTAAATCCTTTCACAGGCAAAATTAATAATGAATGATTCAAAAAGATTTTTTTCTGTTCAACATCTTCTAAAAGTTAATTAGGAAAATTGTTCATGAGAAATAATTGTGAGGAGTTATGCACAAATCCTTAGCTCCATGATCTTATCATCTACAACGTTCTAGGTCATATGCTGTAAACTAATCCTGGAGAAAAAGGACTGCACAAACAAGACAACATATAAATTGAGACTGTTTTAGACAATTAAAGAACTTCCACCATTTGTGGCAAATGATATAGACACATCATGTGTAAAAGTGGAGGAGACATAAGGTCTATCTCAGGTGATGGATGAATCCAGTATGCTGATACCAGTTATACATACAGTATTGGCCCTGAGCAGGTAAGTGATGCCGTCAATATCCTGCCCTAGTATTTGGTCACTGTGTAAATTTGGATGAGGGGACTAAATTATGCCAAAAATAAGGGTCTCTGGATATTAGAGTCCTCTAGATCTAGCAACCATACATTTTCAGTCTTGGATGGGGCTGCATTTCTTCATTTAAAACCGGTATGCAATAAGGAGGTCATCTTGGATCCACAATTCTTGGCCAAAGAGCAGATAGTATCTGTGGCCAAGAAGTCCTTTGCACAGTTCCACCTTGGGCACTAATTGTTCTGTTACTGAATCAGAACATCCTTCAGATGTTCTTTGTTACCTCACAGTTGGAGTATTAAATAAACAGTTGGTTTATTTTCTCTATTATTGCTTCTTTAAGTCAGCCAGAGTTGCTCTGGACTCAAATTATCTTAAATCAATTAATCAAATAAATGGGATCATTTTGGCTCACCCAATATTTTTTGTATGTGATTGCAGAGATGATTCTACAATGCTATCTCTGTTTGTATTTTTCCTTATCAGAGATCACTTATGTCCATAGTATTGATTGTATTCATTCAGTATTTCAGTCAAGAAAGAAAAATCGAACAGGCAGAGGCACAAAGTGATAGGTTGTGATTGTCCTGTTTATTTATAACCATCCCTGCTGATTCTGAATTAGCATGAACTGAATCAGAATTCTGTACCATCTTATATACTGTGCTAACAATTTTCAGTACTGTATTTCAAATTAACTATTCTATTATAGCATATAATAATGCAACATATATCAATTTACATTATACAGATCAGGACTACTTGAATAAATTAGTTGTATGTTTTCTCTATTCTTACTTTCTGCCTTTTTGACTTTCTGGTGCTATTGTTCACTTTTTTATCTTTTGTGAACATAGCACATGCATACAAGCACTACCACCACAACCACTACCCACAAATATTAAAATACACATTTTTTTATTTGTATCAATTTCCACATCCCATGAAGCAGTGGGAACTGTAGGCATGTGAGATATAACAGGTTAACCTGTAAGTAACAGAAAACAATACCATTACTTTATTTGAAGTCCTGGAAAACTGAAAGATGTGTGCAAATCACAGTGCTGCCTTGATATTTTTTTTAAAAAAAATAACACATAACCTCTTCCACACAGGTTAGAAGGAAGATTTTGAATTTGTTATGTCTTTGGTCTTTAATCTCAGTATCCTTTCCAGTTGCATGTTTAATGGGTTTTATTTAGTAATTTGCAATCAACTATGACAAAATTTGAATGAGCTTGAAATGTACAAACATTGCTTTCTACTTCTATCAGCCACCACTTACTTGCTATTTTTAAGCATATTCATTAGCAGCCATTTAATGAACACTGAGTAATTTTACAAAAAATAGCAAAGATAAAGGTATTTAGCAGTAGATAAAGGTCTACTGATTAATTTGAGCTCTTTAGTTCCTGTTGATTTGCAAAGAATGCTCCCTTAGTGAATTTGGTGTAACTCACTAGGATTATTTTTTTTTTGAACTTATGTATGCATGTGGATTTTTGTATGCAATAGATATATGACTTTGTCAAGTGAACCTAAATCTAAATGCCTGTTTATTTTATTTTATTAGAATGTAGGGCAAAGCAGCAGGAGAAGAAAGAGAACTGAGTAATTATCAATTAAGACTGAAATCAACTTCACCTCAAAAAGAGACATTTATGTTTATAGAAAGGACAGTTATTATAAAAATCAAAGTTTGTGTAGCTAATAGTGAGTAATTTTGAGTTATTTACTCTTCATTGTAGGATTTCTCAAAACTCTACTATTGTATTATTTTTCAGCCAGGGAAATTTTTCATAGTTTTAAATACCATTGATCCAATGAAGAATGGATTCTGGGAAATTAAAAGGCATCTTTCTTTTGCAGTAAAAGAAGTGGCAACTATTGTAATCCATTTGTCATGCTGCATTTATTTATATGTCTTAGGAAAGATGCAAAATAAATCAATAACAGGATTTATTAGGTGATTTCCGTATTTTTTCAGAAATTTTCATCTAGACAAACTGCCTAGCAATTTACTTACAAAACCACCAACATAATTTGCAAAACATAAAACATAAATTCAAAGTATTCAATACATGTTAATTTATCATGACGGACTTATTATTTTTTTCCCTTAACTCTAAGTTGGCAAGATATTCAGATTTTTTTTTCTGATTCACAAATAACAGTTGACGTTGTGAAGCTAACATTCGACAGTGACAAATATGAAAATATCATTTTCCTGTCACGTTTTTACTTAATCACCAGAATTCTTCCTATTAAAGATTTTTACAGAATTCCAGTCACCTTCCTATAATACAGTAAAAGTTACAGTGCTGTGATAAACTGGAAGATTTACCATGTCTGTGTTGGTTATGGTTTGAGTGATAAAGAAAAAAGATTATTATTTTTTGACTAATATATTAAGTGCCAGAACAGCAACATACGGAATAGTATGAGAACTACATTTATGTTTGGAGTGTTTTTGAGCATGCTTGGAAAAGTGAACAAGTAATCGTATTGCCCACAAAATGCTACATCATTTCTCTTCCAACTGAAATACCAATCCATCATCAGCACAAAACTTACCTGGTCAAGTATATGCTGTTGTAAGAATGAGGTGGAGATATACTGATATTCTTGCACTGTGAATTCCAACTTGCATCAACTTTGCTGGAGTATAATTTAAAATTAGTAATATGTCATCATTTTTCTGTGCCTATGTTCAGCCATTTTTTTTCACTCTCAACCCAACTATCCTTCTGGCAGCTGGAGAAAAATATACATCAGTAGATCTTATTAACATAAAGCAAAAAGAGATTGCTTGTAGCAGATGCATTTTCCTATCTTGTCACATGCATAAAACCAAGATGATTGCTCTGTAGTAGATTTATGTTTTAGTTAAGCTGAAATTTCACTTTTGTGTGCTGCTTAAGATCAAGCAGAGATGCATAGCTATAGTTTGCATTCACTACGATTTATTGACAACAACAGAACTATCTACTGAGTTTCTGAAGTCATGTTTATGCTTCTAGGAGTGGATTGAAGGTAACGTTATAAAGAAACGGATCAACAGTCTGATAGAAGTACTGTAAATATAACTTACTATGAAAGACTGGTAATTTTTATGTGCTGTATAGGCAGTTTCTAGAATTTCATATTCTATTTTATTTTTCCTGCAAAGGAAAAAGAACACTTAACTCCAGTGCAGAAATTTAAAAGAATTATTAATCTGTTTATTTTAGCAGTGGGATAAATGCATTATTATATATGTTTCCCATTATATATATAAAATGAGATCTAAAATGGAATTAAATTTAGCTTCTTTTAAAAACATACAACTGTATTTCAAGAAATAACTAATTTTTAACTTCTTGATTTATTAGTAGGTGCTGTTCTTGGAAAAAATATCCACAATAAAAAGAGTATTCTGTTGTGATTCATATTCATTACTTATTCAAATAAAGTTATTTCCCCCACTTGTCTACTGGCCTGATTCTTGTTTATTTCAATTATCATTCAGATCTTCTATCTCTATATGTACTGCATGTGTAAAAAGAGTCTACTGTATATGAATTAGATGAAGGATCTAGCTTGTCCAACATTTTGCTACTCAGAATGCAATCAGATATTTCTGGAAAGTCAACAAACAAAGCATCGCATAAGGTAATAACTCTCCACCACAAATTAAAGTACAAAAATTGGCATATCAGTTTTCCCTATTTTTAGGGACAGATAGAATTTTCATTTTGTTCTTTTAATTAAAAATCTATTTTAAAAGCCATCCTAAATTAGACTTAGATAAATTGTACATAAAAGACTGAAATGAGATTGAATTGTTCCAATCCTGATATCTCTCACTTAGAATTTTGACCTCAGCAGAAGTGTTCCAACATTGGAAGAGGCTATTCTGATCTCTATTTCAATTGTCTGCTTCAAGATCAAAATACTTTATGAAACAATTTCAGGCAATTGTAAAAATTCTTCTGGCAAGGTCCAGTCTGTTTCAATTGAAACATGATGTTTTAGAAATAGAACATAGCAACTTCAATATTTTGTTCACTTACAGCTCCTTTCTCAATATTACATTTCTTTTTTAAGTCAAAGAAATATGTCCATGGAGATTCTAGTCATCCATGGGATGAGCTGAAGAAGCTTCTTGAATGAGAAGAGAAAACTTCTTCAAAGACAAACAACTACGTCCAATTGCCTCTTGAAAAAGTAAATTTGGGTCAAAGAAACATGAATTAATTTATGGTAGCAACATCATTAACCTGTTTGGACTTTAGATTTATTTTATTTAGGATATGATGCTGAGTCTATTCTAGGACTAGAAGAGCAACTTGCATTCTTTAAAGAATGTCATAAAACCATAAGCATTTTTTTTAAAAAAAAATAGAATGCACACACACACACACACAGAGAGAGAGAGAGAGAGAGAGAGAGAGAGAGAGAGAGAGAGAGAGAGAGAGAGAGAGAGAGAGAGAGAGAGAGAGAGAGAGAGAGAGAGAGAGAGAGAGAACATCTGAACCATCTCTTAAAATAGATGCCATTCCCATTTATCTCCACTGTATTTTTTCTGGAGAAGGATGATACTCTACCTTCAAATTGTACTGGCTAGTGTTTATCCTTCCATGGATCTACTGAAATGACATTTTCAGGTCACAGCAGGAGTTGAGAAAGAACTCACTGGAATCCTTATTTAAACATGTCAAGATACATAATACTTGGATAGAATGTTCACTGCAGAAGGAAATAAAAGAGGCAAGGGCAATGTTCCCCGAAAGGCCATTGGGGGAAAAAATAGTAATTTTGAGAGAGACACCAAAGAGCAGTTGGACCTATCTAAAATGATGGAGAATTTGGTCTTTGATGAAAAAAGGATTGTTGTTCCTTTTTAATTTCAAAAAGCTGTTTTACAGACCCTGTCACATAGCTTAGAAACTAACGAAATATCCCTAAATTTGTGCATCAAAGTACTAGATAATATATGGTTTTCTTTACATATTGTAAAAAGATTAGGGTCTTGAAAAAAAAATCACCAAGCAAAATATTTGATATTGTGATGCTGGAGTATGGTGTGTGAAAGAAATAGCAGGGAATTCTGTTGGGAAGCTCATATTGCTCTGGTACTAACACTACATTCTCAAAGTCTTCCCAAAAACCTTTTGCAAAGATAGAATATTGTAATCTGCAATCACAAGAGACAAAAAGAATTCAAGATGTTATCTGTTTTCCGGGCAGAATGTGAAGAAAACAAGTATGTATTCTATTCAACTGGAAGTTTTCAATTTTATCACAGATGTTATGAAAACAAAAAGAGTCTTTTGGGATATATTGAGAAGTATTTTTCTTCCAGTTAAGCTAGTTGTTCCAGTTAATACCATCAGAAATCAATAAAGGTTTTTATTTTATCACAAATGATAGTTATTTGCTACGTTCGTAAGGCTAAAAATGCCTAATATAATTGTAATTGGAAACTGTCAAACCAAGGTTAGTGTTTCAAAATCATAATAATAGGATTATGACTTTGAAATGCTAACCTTGGTTTGACAGTTCAATACTAACCTTGGTAAGAAATCTATCCTTGGACAGAAAGTATATTGGGGGCTAAGAACAACCTTAAAATTATGGCTACCAAAATCTTCAAAAATAGAATTTCTCTTTCACAGCATTTCTGCACATTTTTGAAATATGGACATTCCAAGGCAGCAATTACTGAGACCTGTAAGCTTGGTTACAAACCCATGGTGTAGCAGTATTATGAATGTCGCTTAATACTCCAGCTATGTAAAGGAGTCAAGAAATTTCTTCTATCTTTCCTACCTTATATCTAAAAAAATACACATCTTGTTTTTATAGCAGTGTTAGACATTTTCCCCCCAGCAGTTCCTGAAACAGACCCATTACAAGATGAGTAAAATAAGTCTAATACCATAATTTATTTATTTTTTGTAATTTCCCATTTATTTTTCCCTGAACTGGAAATCTGCCAAAGTGGATAAAATGGAACAGATTGATATTGACCCATGCTTCCTTTACTGGCAGTCTCCCAAGCTTTGCAGGATCCCATGTTCACTCTATTTTAAAGGTAAATTTACTTGGTTGTTGTTAGTATTGATCAACATGATATAAGGATACATCCCTTCAGAGTTTCCAGCCAAAACAATTAAAAAGAAAACTAGCTAAAGGGGTGTTTGGCATGCATATTTTCACTTAAGAACAGGGCTATGAAAGAAGTCTGCCTCTAAAAGTTTTTCCTATAAACTCAGATTTCCAGAATCTCAGTTAAAGGATGTAAAAAAAGCTCTTGATTTGCAGGCACTGACATTGTTATAATTGTCCTTCCTTTGATAAATCTTTGAACTGAACTGAAATTGTCACTTTATCTTAGTGCTATAAGGAGATGCATGGAACAGAGCAATATTGGTCCACAAAAGATCAGCCCATTATCACTGATAGACCTAGTTCAAATTCCAGCAAAAGCTTTGCACATGTCCTCACTCACTAAGAACAGGTCTGCAATAGTAAGATCATAAGGAGGAATGAGGAGAAGGAATGATGGCCTGCATTCATATATATATATATATATATATATATATATATATATATATATATATATATATATATATATATATATATATATATATATATATATATATATATATATATATATATATATATATATATATATATATATATATATATATATATATATATAATGTTTTTATTGCTAAAAAATCAAGCTTTCGTTGGCCAACTGCCAACGTCGTCAGGATGGAGATGCTGGGGTGGGGAGATTCCGTTTATACTGTTGGTGTATGCACTCTGCTCATAGAGTGTGCTCAGGTTTGTTTGTTGCGGTCTGCCGTATTTCTTTGAGTTGTCGTGCATCCATTTTTGGGGATGTATTTGTCTCTGGGTATCGCCCTCCGGGTGAGATTCAAGGTGCTGGTGATGACCTATAAAGCCCTTAATGGCTTGGGTTTGGGATATTTAAGGGAACACCTGCTGCCAGCATCAAGTTCCCTTCGTCCAGTGCACTCACACAGGGAGGGTCTTCTCAGGGTGCCGCCGGTAAAAGTTTGCCGGCGGATAACACCCAGGGGGAGGGCCTTCTCTGTGGGTGCGCCTGCCCTCTGGAACCAGCTGCCTGTGGAGCTTAGGACTGCCCCTGACCTTTGTTCATTCCGCCGGGACCTGAAGACCTGGCTCTTTGAGCTCTCCGGCCCAGGCTGATAATTTTTAACTGTGGTTTTTATTTTTAGGGATAATTTAACCTTTTTAAATTGTTTTTTAACTTTTGTATTTTGTATTGGTTTGGTTTTTAAATACCCTGTAAACTGCCCTGAGTCCTTCGGGAAAGGGCGGTATATAAATCTAATAAAATAAAAATAAATAAATAAATATCTGTTGTTAAAAGTGAATTGTTTATAGCTCCATGTGTTGTAGCCATAACTCTGGTCATTGTCCGTGTTCTCATGCCAAGGGTCTTAAATGGTTGTTGCTCTTCTTCCTTGTGTTCGACATTGCAGAGTGGTTGTGTGTTTGTGCAATGTTGGATTTGATGCAATGAGGTGATTTGTGAATTCTTGCGCTGTTTGTCTTCATGTCGTGCACGTCGTTCCTCTGTCATTGGGAACGATGCTGGTGTCTTGCTACGGCGTCACCACCCGTCCTTTCCATCCCTGCCCCTGTGCCTCAGAGCCATAGGCTGCGGGAATTCCCCTCCCCACAGCCGCTGTGGGGATTCCCCTCTCCGCAGTTGCCATGCCTGTGCTGATCATCCACCTGGAGCTGCTCTGAACCCCGACCCAGAGCTGTGTTCCTCGTGGCAGTGGTCTGCGGTGCCAAACAGCTGATGGCCTCCTGCAACAGCACTCATTCACTTACTGCCCCATCGTTTCCAAATGCAGTAAGTGAGCGAGTGAGCAAGTGGCATTTGGAAGTGTTTGAAAGCGATGGGGCAGTAAGTGAGCGAGTGAACAAGAGGCCTTTGAAAGAGACGGAGTGAGTGGGGGAGAGACTGAACGAGGTGCCTTTGAAAGAGACGGAGGAGTGAGTAAGAGTGATTGGAGGCGACTTCCTGTTCTTGTTTCAAGCGGAGCAGTTGGAAGATTTGGAACGCCAAACCCTTTGCCTGAAATGTCTTTCTGTTGAGGACCCTAAGGGGCCAGAACCCACCCCGAAGAGGTGGAATGAAGGAAGGAAATCCCAGGGACTTAGGAGAGATGGCGGTCTCCCTGAATGGTCCAGGAGAAGCCTTTCATAAACCAACAGAAGAAAAGCCTGGCTAACTCCATTGTACAGTCATAGCTGAAAACAACAGAAGTCACAAGCTTTATATTAAGCAGATTTTAAACAGCATGCTTGAATCTGGGTAAGAATATTGATTTTCTACCTATTTTCCTGAAGAAGAAAGTCCCAAAGATAAGAGATCTCCAAAAAAAGGAGGGGGATTCTACTCCTTCCTTTTGGTTACTGGAAGCAGAGAAACTTACTCTTTAGAGAGAGAAAAAAAAGACTAGAAAGACCTGAAAAATGAGCAAATGCTGACACCTACTGGTGGATGAGGATTTATTTTTCTCTGACCCTCAAAGTTCTTAAAAAATGTAGCTGTGTAAACAAAGTGAGAGTAACAAATCTGAAGCAATGAATACTTTACAAAAGGAAGCATATGATAAGCGTCAACAATTTCAAAGGACAATGATTTTAAACCACAAAGAAATACAGAACAACCTTGTGAGTATGAATCAACTTATCTCCAACTTAATTTCAATCCAAGAAATTTCCCAGGAAAATACAGTAGAGATGACTGAACATAATTCTGAGGATAGAGACTTAAAGATGGAACCATATAAAATAAAAAATCATGATTTAATTCAAATGGGAAATATTTCAATACGTCCAAACAACTTTGAAGATAAGGAAAAGAATGAGAAAAAAATACTTTACAGGGAAATGAATGATGCAGCAAAACATACCAATTAAGAAAGGCAATGGCCAGAGAAAAAAGATTAAAATGGAAATCAAGAAAATAGATGATGGGACTTATCAGAGAGAATACTTAAAAAATAAACATTTGTTTGAATGTGCTAAAAATGGAAAACTTTGGAATATATTACTCTTAGAGAGATGTTTTTTTTGTTAACTAATACAATATGAAACATTTGTTTGAATATGGCTAAAGAAATGGAAAAACTTTGGAATATATTACTCTTAGAGGGATGATTTTTTTTATAATTAATACAATATTTTCTTTTTTCTTTTTCCTTTCTGTAAAAAAAAGGTGAAATGATTTAAACAAAGCAAATGTTTTAGTTATTTAAATGTGATGATAAGAAAAGCATAAAAATGTGTTTTGAATTAGAGTTAAAGTATTAAATGATTAGATCTATTGAATGGAATACTTAAAGTTTAAATAGATTAAATATATTCTCAGCTATGGTTAAAAAGAATAAGAAATTGAGGGAATAAATATATATTAAATTAGGAGGGATGCATATTTTAAGTAGTATGTTATTTTTTGTATTTCAGTGCTTTTGTCTTTTTTTTCTTTTCTCTTTCTTCTTTTTCTCCTCTTTTTTGTCTCTCTCCTCTTTTCTTTTCTCTTTCTACTTTTTTACCTATTGCTTAAGAAATATAAAAGTATGAGAGGGCTTATATGGAAAAAAATAGAATTAAATCCACCAATGTAAATGTAATTAATTGTTGAGAAAACTGTCGTTAGTAAGAATATTTAGAATTTGGGGGGAGAAATAAACTGAAACAAGCACGGTAACAGGATTTACGATAAGGCAACTAAAATGACAGATAGGAATATTGGAAAAACTATATAGTTAATTGTTGTTTATCAAAATAATGAAAATTGTTTTAATCTAATGTTTGCAAAGAAAGATAATTTGGGGAAAGGGGAAATCAACTGAAATTAATATATGGAATATAGATTATATAAATCAATTGTTAAAGATTGTTTTATAAATGTTACCCAGACAACATACTGTTTACAAATGACTGAATGATTTATGTTCTGTTAAAAAATACCAATAAAATATATAGGGGAAAAAAGAGAGTGACTAGAGCCTTTTGTGAGCAAATTGTGAATGAGTGTGGGGGAGGCTTTTGCGAACGAAGGGTGAGAGAAAAAGGGAAAAGTGAGGGGGAGAAGGGAAAAAGAAAAGGCACTGACTTCTGACTTCCTCTGTTGCAGGAGTAGAATGAAGCATTAACATTGAACCTCAACTTTTTGCTTTTCTATAATATTATAAACTAGCCATTTCTATAACAATAAATGAATCTAACCAATGAAACCCAAAATACCCCCCCTTTTTTAGTCAGGTTTTTGACACCTTGTTAAGCACTGGGCACGGTGGCTCAGTGGGTTAGGACGCTGAGCTTGTCAATCAGATGGTCGGTAGTTTGGCGGGTCGAATCCTGAGTACCGCATAACAGAGTGAGTGCCTGTTACTCATCCCAGCTTCTTGCAACCTAGCAGTTCGAAAGCACATAAAAATGCAAGTAGAAAAATAGAGACCACTACGGTGGGAAGGTAACAGTGTTCCGTGCGCCTTTGGTGTCTAGTCATGCAGGCCACATGACCACGGAGACGTCCTCAGACAAGCACTGGCTCTTCGGCTTTGAAATGGAGATGAGCACCGGCCCCTAGAGTTGGAAACAACTAGCACACATGTGCAGGGGAAACTTTACCTTTACTATAAGCACTGGTGGTACTTGAATATTGTCATGTCATAAAAGTGGTACAATTTCTGAAAAGGTTGAAAAGCCCTGATGTAAATGCAGCCTAAATTGTTTATTGCAATCCTATTTACAAATAATACCTTACTTACCTAGTTGAGATGGTGTAGTTGGGCAGCAGGGAGGGGTGCAAAGTTCCTGCCTTCACTGCAGGCAACTTGCCTGTGCAATGTTTGCCAGCCAGGTTTTTTGGCGCACTCAGCAGCAATTCCTATTGGCTTTTGAAAGCCAATAGGCCCAGGGCAAGCAACCTTGGCTCTTTTATGACTCGTGGACTTCAACTCCCAGAAGATGTTACATAACATAACATCAACTGGAAGATGTTAAACTGTCCTTCTGTTTCTTTCCTTCCCAAAAATTGTGTTAATGAGTCTTCTCTAAGCTCTGCTGATCAGCTTGTCCTGGGTTGTTTTGCCGCAAAACAGAATGGTTTGCAAGTTGCAGTTGAGACAGCCCATCTCATTTTAGATATATCACATATAATTGAAGATTGTAATTAGTTGCGTGTGCACGTTCAGCAAGTGTGATGTATTTGTGCTGGTATTTCTAGGCCTCTTTACAACCACATCCAGAAAAAATTGTAACAAACATTGGAATTCTCAAGGCCATGTTTGGTATTTTCCAGACAGGAAAATTCTAAGAACTCATAATCTGAAAAGAGTGCAAACAAATCAGTCATAAATAGACATTTAATAGACATTACAGTTTAGTGGAATGTGGGAATTTAGTGGATATTTGAAACAATTTCAGTTGCCCCAATATTCTCCCAAAGAATGCTCAAATGGAAAAGCATATAATAATTCAATTGCTTGATAGCACCCAGAAGATGATACTATAATTTAATGTCTTTTTAAACATTTTAATCCATATTTTATAATCAAAGAAGAAAGCATCTATGTTGGCATATCAGAAAGCAACACAACTGAGAAAGGCAGGTCCATTTCAAGCTGGGACAATTTTGCCATTGATTTAATTGAATTAGGATCCCTGCAGACTTGGTCATGTTTTTCTCAAAGCAGAACTGTTAGAAGAGCAATTCGTATATTACTAGGGTTAAAGGACAAGGAAAACCAAGCAAGAAAGGGCCTGAAATTAAATCAGTGTGAAATCAGAAAAAACATTTATTTCAGTGGCATGTTCTATTTTGCTGCTGATATAAATGCAAGTAAAATTATATAGCACCTTTTCAATTCCATAGACTGAGCACCCAATGTATTGAAGCAGACAGTATATAAAAATCACACTCTTCACTCAGGCCCTCTAATGCTAATGCTAATGCTTTCTGGCATGATTATATAGTGGGTTGGCCAATTATATGGTAGATATGAAAATATAAGGAACATTCAAACAAAAAGTTTTGACAAGCCATTTTTTTTATTTCATAATTTTTTCTCACCATTGTGAACAGAGCTAGTTTTCATCTCTCTATTGCATTAACCTGCAGCTTAGCTTTCACATAAAACATCTTTGCCCTCGGCGTAAGATAAACAAAATATTTAATTAGAATAGTTAGATGAGGGGCTTTTATGCAAGCTTTAATAACAACCCAGCATTGAACAAATTGCTATTTTTTTGCTTAGAATATTTGCCAGTTTTTAGGAGTGTTTATTCATTTTCTTTACTATACAAATGAAGACCTAAAAGATCTAGAAGACTTCCAAGGTCACTTCCAACTCTGTTATTCTGTAATCCTCTTTAATCAAATTTATATAGCCAACCATCTATCAAGAGAAATTCTGGGTGGTGAATAAAATGGAAACCCAATACAATAAAATAAAAACAATTTAAACTAATAAACTATGGTAAGGTGCTGTTACAAACTCGCAACCATCCACCAACCACCCTTAGTCAGCTCTACCAACTTGTCCTATTGCCTGAGGGGCTACCAAAAGAATGCAAGTTCATTATTCTTCCATCACATTAACTGAACACAAAATGTTCATAAACATTCTAATCCTGTTTTATGGAAGATAACTTCCTTCTCAGTTCTATACTAACAGCTAGTGTGAAATTCTGCAGGTGTGGTGAAATGGTTAAAATGGTTTGCCCTCAGGCTCCTAAGGGAACCAGTTGGTTTTCTGCATGAGCTTGTGGAGTTTTCCACCTTGTCTGGTAAATACTATTAAAGCCCTTGATGAATGATAAAATATGGAGACAACCTGACTTGTTGACACTATCAGTCCTGAGTATCCTCCCTTGTCTTGTAGCTAATTTAGTAATGATCTGTGAGTGATAAAGGGGAGAGGATAATTGCCAGGGCTCTATTAGTGGCAACAAACTCTACCTGGAGGGAGTTTTCCAGACAAGAGAGCAGGTATGCAGAGAATGCAAATATAGAACAATCTTGAACAATGGGCAAATGTGACAAAAAAGCCAAAGTCTTCACAGAAGGAAGGAATGTAAAAGAGCATGAAGGGTTTAATGTAAGTGTAGGTGTTAATGCTTTGCTCATTATCCTACCTGTGGAAATACTGTAAGCACTGAGATTGAATCTTGTATACAGTTCTGAAGATCAAATACTTTGGTCACCAATTGAGGAGAGGACTCTTTGGAAAGGACCCTGATGTTGGGAAAGATTGAAGACAAAAGAAGAAGAATTGGCAGGGGACACGATTGTTAGGTGTTGTAGTGTCATTTATGCAATGACTATGAATTTGGGCAAACTCTGAGTGGAGAACAGTGGTCCCTGATGTGCTATGGTCCATGCGGTCATGACATAGTGATTGACAACAAAAAATACAATAAAGAAATAATTTCTTTCTTTTGTCAGATGGGCTACTGTTCAGGGTGAATAGAAACTTGTGAGAGAATTTAAAAAGGCATAAGAGAAATAAGAGAAAAGCCAAAGAGGGGAATAAGTCCAACGTAGAGTTTGGAGAGAATGGCCTAGACCTCAGATTTCCTGAACTTTTGCAAACAGTTGTGGCTAGCATTTTCAGAGACAATACAGACTAGAGGCAACTGATCAGGGACTGACTGGCTTTCTGTCTTTATAGTCAGGTTCTGATTGGCCTTTAGCCAAGTTGGTTTCTGATTGATGGAGGCTGGTGAGGGCTGATCTCCAGTTGGTTGGTTGTTTAACAACAATTTAGCTTTGTGCTTTTAAGCTTTGGAGCTAAGTGATTGTTGGTTGTTGAAACAACTGATATTATTGCCATGAGAAACCCAAAGTCCCATTGTAGCTCCCACACTAATCTACACAGGTAGAAGATCATCTCTATTTCTACCTCTACCTTGTCTGTCTGTCTCTCTGTCCATCGATCCCTTATCTATCTATCTATCTATCTATCTATCTATCTATCTATCTATCTATCTATCTATCTATCTATCTATCATCCATCCTCTCTCTCTCTATCTATCCCCCCTCTCTCTCCATCTCTCTATCATCCATCCTCTGTATCTATCTATCTATCTATCTATCTATCTATCTATCTATCTATCTATCATCCATCCTCTCTCTCTCTATCTATCCCCCCTCTCTCTCCATCTCTCTATCATCCATCCTCTGTATCTATCTATCTATCTATCTATCTATCTATCTATCTATCTATCTATCTATCTATCATCCATCCTCTCTCTCTCTATCTATCCCCCCTCTCTCTCCATCTCTCTATCATCCATCCTCTGTATCTATCTATCTATCTATCTATCTATCTATCTATCATCTATCTATCTATCTATCTATCTATCTATCTATCATATTCATTCATATGTGTGACTGTATGTGGACAGATAGACAAACAGACTGAAGGAGTAGACAAAGTTTCAAATCTCTATTTCCTCTAACATCAGTACAACATCACTACTACTTTACAGGTAAGTAGAAAAATACTTAAATGGGCAAAGGTTAATCAAGATAAATATAATAATCCTAGAATATCTTCCATCTCTATAAGAACCACTTATTATATTTGACACACTGATCTTTTATCTATTCTATACCAATATGTTTGGTATTTTTTTTCTCCCTCTTTCTCCCTCTTTTGTCTCTTCCTCTCTTATGACCACATGGAAGATGTATTTTGCTGCAGCTGTACAGTTCCTACATAGGTGTAATAATTATTCAACGTTTATCAATGCTGAAGAATGTATACGTTCAGCAAAAAAAGCAAAATGAAATATAAAAGACACACAACCAATAGTCTAGTAAGAAAACTGAAATGAAGATATATGTGTGTACATGTCACTGGTTTGAGAAGAGAATCACCTGCTTAAAATGGGAGGGAGAGAAGTAGGGTGGGCAATATTTATTTCATTTTGTGTTTTTTTAAAAAAAACACTTTTTATATCATTCAAGGAAAAATAATCCAAATGCCAGTTTAGGATGTTCCCCTTTGTATTTATTTCTAAAATTTACTGTGTGCAAACAAACAAACAAGAATGGAAAAAAAACTAGCACATTATTTATTTTTATTTTATTTTATTAAATTTATATACCGCCCTTTCCCGAAGGACTCAGGGCGGTTTACAGGGCATTTAAAACAACCAATACAAAAGTTAAAAACAAATTAAAAAAAATTAAATCATCCCTAGAATTAAAAACCCCAGTTAAAAATTATCAGCCTGGGCCGGAGAGCTCAAAGAGCCAGGTTTTCAGGTCCCGGCGAAATGTGCGGAGGTTGGGGGCAGTCCTAAGCTCCACAGGCAGCTGGTTCCAGAGGGCAGGCGCACCCACAGAGGAGGCCCTTCCCCTGGGTGTTATCCGCTGACAGTCTTTTATTGGCGGCACCCTGAGAAGACCCTCCCTGTGGGAGCGCACTGGACGAAGGAAACTTGATGCCGGCAGCAGGTGTTCCCTCATATATCCCGGACCCAAGCCATTATGTGAATACTCTGGCCTAAAGCCTGAGAAAATATGATGACTGACCTTGAACCACATCTATTGGAACTTAGATTCATTTATTTTCTGTAGATTTCAACTGCTAACACTTAGACTTCCCTCCTGGAAATTCAGAAGTTTGATCTCTCCAGGTGTCCTTGAGAAGTCTTTTTCTTCCTTCCTTCAGAAAAAAAAAGTTATGATTCAGACACAGGGTGAATTCTCGTCCAAGGAGAAACAGCTTTGAATTCCTGTGACTAGTTCCTGTTCTATGAATAGTTCTTTAGGGCACTCCTTGATGCAAGGTTACAGTCATTCAGGCTAATTCATTCTGGTACCTGTCTCCAGCACATACACTCCTGAAGGGATTTTCCTGCTAATACTGACCTTATTTTAGCCTGAAATAAGCCCTAGGATGTTCCATATTTGAAGTAGTATGGATCTGTCTCTCTGATACCAGAAAGAACTTTTCAGTGTAAAAATGAGTGAGATGGATTTTAAGATATGGGATTGATAATAAAACTTCTTTTCTTTTTCTTTTTCTTTTATTCCAAAGAAGAAAAAAGTCCAGTGGTACTTTATAAAGCCTAATCTTTCTAAAGAACACTGGAGACCTATCTTTCTTCTTCTTGAGCTCTCTGTTGCTTTCTGGACAAACTATAGGGTCTGGAATGGGAAACATCATATCACAGTGGTTCTCCTCTGTTGTTATTACTATGGTTAGCCAGATGTTTAGCCTGAATTTGGCATGTTTATCCACCTATTGAGTTCTTCCCAAGGACCTGGGAAAGTAGATGTTCTTTGGGAAAGGTATTGTTGCCGGATGTAAACTGTTCCGTGCAAAGCTGCTTTTTGCAATTGACCAATGGTGGTTTTGCCAGTGCCAATGGCATTCTAGTGATCCAGATGTTTTGGGATTGTACCCAATGTACTTATTACTTTTAATATTATCTGTGCTTTCTTTTGCCAGTCATTCTACTTCTATTTGCAGGTTTTTGTATTTTGCTATCATCTCCAGGTCTTTCTCTTCTAATCTGCTGTCCCCAGGCATTGCAACATCCAGACTTTATTGTTTTTCATATCGACAATTGTTAAATATGTGGCAGGTGCTTGTCAAAGTCTCAGAGCACTTTGCTTTTCCAATTGCTTTGTCTATCTGTTTTGCATTCCCACAAGTTCTTGCTTGCAGACAAATGATTATTTTTTGCAGGTATTCCTAGGCTCCATTGTTGCTACTTTGGCATGCCATTATATGACACAGATGAGGCTGATAACACCCAGTTGTACATCCTGACCCTGGGCCAATCAAGCAATGTAGTTAAGGAGGTCAGCAAAGCTGCAGTGAGTGAGTGAGGCATCAAAGTGAAGCTTAATTGTTGCTTCAGCTGTTCCTTTGATTTTGCAGGATCTCTCTGCTGATGTGCTTTGCAAGGGAACTAGTCTTTGTGTATTTTCAAGACAGTGTATATCACTACAAGTACTTCATTTCCACAATCAGGTTGGATTATGGATCTCTGATTCTTGAACCAAAGGACCAAGGCGGATCCTTCCTGCTTTGCCAGCTTTAATTTAAAATTTTAATAAGTAATAAAACTATTTCTATTTCCAATATGAATTCTGAACCCCATCAAAGAATAAAATTACCAAAGCCATACATTGTAGTATTTATTTCAGCAGGCATTTCTCTTTCTGTTCTTTCTCTCAGTTTTGTAGTTTTACAACACATTATCAACCCCTAGCTTAAGGGATAAAGAGAGTTCTTTATTTATCAAAAGCAATTATACAAATAATGGAACTATCAAAGTTAAACTTTTTCTTAAGAGGCTCATTATTTGTTGGAGAGGATTCTGTCTGGTTTTCAGTAACAACATACTACATTTGTGCTACCTAAATCAATGTTCATTAGAAGTCAACAACCAAAGGAGTTTGTTAGAGTCTTTGTTTTCCGTCAATAATGGAAGCCTTTCTGGCTTTTCAGTTCAGCACACACACACACACACACACACACACACACACACATGGACACACACACATACACTCATACACACACACCCCAAAGCAGGAACTTCTTTTAAGGAACATTTTCACACTGGGAAGCACACAACAACCATATTGCATACAAAAAAAACCAACCAACCGCACACAGAGTGGCACTCCCATGCCTCCAATAAATACATTTGTTGTTATAGTTTTGAAATGAGAAAGATGTCACCTGAGAGGGACACTTTACCACTTTGCCACAAAAAAGTTCAAAAACACCACCAAGAGAAATCTGAGAATAGCCTGAGATCAAAGTGAAAAATACTTTCATGGGGCAGAAGCACATTCGATGAGAAAATTCTTTGAAAGCATGTACTAGGGGAATGTTTGTTCTCAATTGTACAATCACTGGTGTCATAGAAACACTAATGATGCTCCCCAATGACACACCTGCTATGACACTTAGCTTGATATAAAAGAGTCCTGCCAGTATTGTTGATCCCAGGGGGTCTTTTTATTGTGACATATTTGTGAAGGTCTTACACCTATGGCCATTACTCCCTTTAAAAAAAATGGTTTCACATGTTGGAAGAGAAAAATGGCATGGAAGCAGGCAGCTAAGAAAATAATCAGATTTGGATCCAGGGACTAACTTGAATTCACTTTGACTGAGCTAATTCAAAATAATTGATGTAGATGGCTTCAGCTTTACCTGGTCTAATTAACCTTGAAATCTGGTTCTGTTGAATGCCCCAATATATGTATTCAGATATTCGCTTTTTCTCTCCAAAGATTTGAGAAGCAGATTCTATTCTTCTTCTGACAAATGCCTTTGAAAACTACCACCTGCTGATCTAAGGGTTATTCAACCATATGCTCAGACTTCACTGTTTATATAAAAATATCACATTTATGACTGCTATTTTTAAAATTGGTTCTGTTAAATATTTTTCACTACTTACCGCCAAAAGGTCTACTTCTAAGGAAACGTCAGAAAGGCTTGTTCAGTACCATACTCACATTTGCATTAAAACTGATATATCTTTAGAAAGCACTATTAAAGAATTATTAAAATTATAATAATAGCTTGTATGTTTTCATTTCAGTAGCATATTTCAGTTCTGGCTTTGGAAATCCATGTCATGGTGTTTTGACATATAGAGGGTATAGATAATGAAATGATAATCACAAATAATTAATATAAATTGCTATTAATATGCTGCATGAAGCTCACACAGACTGACTACAAACAATGGCATGACAAAATAGCAACAATGGTGCATTGGAATATGTGCCAGAAATACCATTTGCTGCAAGCAAAACTGGTTGGACAGCAAGAGAAAGCAATTGAAAAAGCAAAGTGCTCTGAGATTTTAGAATGCAAACATGCAAGCACCTGCCACATACTTAACAATTGTTGATGAGAAAGACAAAAAAATTCTGGATAATGGACATGGCAGTAGAAGAGAAAGAACTAGAGAAAGTCACAATGCATATCTGCAATAGAAGTAGAATGACTAAGGTAAAAGAAAACAAAGATAGGGTTACCTGAGGGACCATCCTGCCCCAAAGAGATTGGCCTGCCCCCACTCATTCCAGGAGGAAGGGCATGCTGTGAACCCAATCCATCAAGGAATTTATGCCGGTAAGATGTAGGGAAAAAGCCTTTTTTTTTGCTGTGGCCCCCATCCTTTGGAACATCTTGCTACTGGAGATGAGATCTGCCCCCCATCCCTTTGGTCAATGAGAAGGGCCTCAAAACCTGATTCTGCCAATTGACTTGGGGCCCCAATTGGGGCACTTTATGCTGGAGGTGGCTGGTGAAGTAAGGGAGAAGATCCTCCCTCCATACTGCTTCTGTGCTTGGCTCTTAGTTTTTACCTAATCCTTGTTGCTTTAATGTTTTTGTATTTGTGTTTTACTGTATGGTAAGCCGCCCAGAGTCACTTCAGTAAGTAGCCTATAAATTTAATTAATGAATTAACAAAAATGCAATAAATAATACCATTAGTAATAGATTCCTTGTGTGTAATCCCAAAACAACTGGAGCAACACTTCAACATTAGCATACAACAACTTACATGGCATGGGTCCGGAATACCTTGGGGACCACCTGCTGCCGGCGTCGACTCCCCTCCGCCCTGTGCGTTCCCACAGAGAGGGCCTCCTCAGGGTGCCTCCAGTCAGAGAATGTCGGCTGGTGGCCCCCAGGGGGAGGGCCTTCTCTGTGGGCGCTCCGGCTTTGTGGAATCAGCTGCCGGTTGAGCTCCGGATGGCACCGGATCTCCGCTCCTTCCGGCGCGGGTTAAAGACCCATTTATTTGAACAAGCTGGCCTGGCCTGATGGGGAGTTACTTAGGGTTTTAATATTTATATATATTTTCTATTGTTTTTACTGTGGGCAATAATTTAATTCTTTTTTAACTTTTGTATTTTTGTAGTTTTATGATATGCCCTGTTCACCGCCCTGAGTCCTTCGGGAGAAGGGCGGTATAAAAATTTAATAAACCTTAAACCTTAACCTTCTGCCTATCCCAGGTCCTTAGGAAAGATTCAATAGGAAGATAAAAATGTCAAATCCAGTCTGAACATTTGGCTGATTGTGTGACCACCACCACCAATAATCATAGCAGCAACAACCAGCTAAAGAACTGGCAGCTGGAACTTTACTTGATTGTGAACAGAGAATAATAATTCAGCCTCTGTTTATTATTTAGTAAACAAAATGTAGTTTTGTTGAACACCTTCCCATGCCAAGGGATTAAGATAAAGCTCAGTAAAATGTAATACAGCTTGAATAGAGAAATTCATAGCTAGAGAAAAAGATAATTATATGGACAAATATGATACTTGCAATTAAATGTCCAATCACACAGTGGTGATGCTTTACCTGCTCAGACTGGTATATTTGTGGTGTACATCAAGGGGGACCAGGCTGGCTATCTTCATAATACTATATACTGTAGTTAATCCAAAAACATTTGCCATATTCAAGTCACTTAATCTAGAAGAACTTTAGTGCACCAGGCTTTATTTGGTGCACAGTGCAGGTCATTTTGCAGTATTTGACAGAACACTTCTTAGAAGTATTTCATCTGGCAATACAAATTTAAAAACAATAAACTCTCATTCTGTCAGGTTTTTTCCCCATATCAGTCACTGAAGAAGGATTCTCTTAATCTCCAGTAAATTCTTCAGGAAAAGGCTGAGAGTATCTCTGAAAGAGTAAGCTAAACAATCAGATTTCTCTTAGAAAAGAGTGGACCATGTTGCTTCATGAACTTCAGGAGCTTCAAAGGGTGCTTAGTCTGAATCTTCATTCACATTTCACAGAACCCTTGTTAGAAGCTCTACAAATACGAGGAATATCCACACATAAACAAAAAAAGCATTTCGTGAATGGAAAGAAGAACCACAACACAGATGTAGCAATACTACCATATCATATTCTAAAAACCTGGATGACCACTAGATAGTAGCAAAGAGATGTGGGAAAAGGCAACCATGAATATTATGAGAATGTTGAAAAATGACAATGATATAGACATAGATGGTATTAACTAGGAACATATTAAAATATGGATGTGATTTATTTATTAAATTATGCGCAACTGGTTAAAGTGTGTGAGAACACTGCTTGTATGCCTGACAATTGGGACATTGTTTTTATTGTTCCCCTGTATGAAAGGAAAGGTAGTAACTGCCAACCACCCTGTTCCTTGCAGGGATTTTAGACCGTTAAGTGATCCTGAGAAAGTGTTTGCCAGAGCTATGATTGCTGATGGATGTATAAGTACACACAGTACATATGAAATCTAACTGAAACAATTACTTTATTATCAAGGCTTTCTCTTGGTTGTACACCAACTTCCATTAAAACTGTCATTGTTGCATTCCCAAGGAAAATATTAGTTTATAGTTAATTTTGGCAATTTATTTATTAGGCAGTGTGATTTCACTCCAATCCAATTGAATCTCTCAATGGCCAATTGAGTCATTAGTCCAATCTGGAATGTGTGTGTATGTGTGTGTGTGTGTGTGTACACTTATACTGTGTATATCTGTATCTGTATACACACACACACACACACAAGGTTGCATTTTCTTGAACCAGTAAATATATTTAACTAGTAAATATATCTCCAAGTCCACTTATGCCATGTACTTCATTCCTTAACTGTATGCCAGGGCATTAAGTTTTAAACAGGAATTAAAATTATATTAATAGAAATAGCAACTTTTTAATAAAGTTAAAAACACCTATATTCAATTTCTGATGGCTATATAGAACATGAAAGCTGATTTAGTGCAGTAGAACTAAAGTAGAAACTAGAAACCTGGAAACTATGAGTTTCAGTCCCAACCTAGGGAGAAAGCCATCTTGGTAACATTGTCCCAGTCAATCTCTCATAGATGACAGATAAATGGATGGATGGATGATAGATAAATAGATACTGTATATAATAGATAGATAGTATATGAATTTGTAAACTTTCTCCTTTCTGATCATTTATTTTATACTTTAAATAAATTCTTTATTTTCACTACATTGTATACTTGAAATTATACTTTCACAGGATCCATTAATTTATATTCATTTGGACAAGAGAAAGGGAATGAGAAAACAACATAACTGAAATTTGTAGCAAGTCATATTTATAAAAAAACATCACTATGTAATTTGTATATTTAAAATTAATTCAAATGCAGAACTCTAATGGGAGTGAACTTTTGATTAAAATCAAGGAGCTACTTGCTGCTTGAAATATCCATCCTGTGTAACATGATCTGAACAACATCTTCCAAACTGAATGTGCAGGTTTCAAGCAAACGATAAACTACAACAGATAAACTACAAGAAGCTGTTTTACATCCAGATAAACAATTTATTGAAAATATTTCTCCAATATTTTCAGACAGGGGTTTTCACTCTGCTGCTGGATATCTGATTTTAATAACTGGAATGGATAAGTGAATCAGTCTGCTTGATATGCTATGGTGACAGTCAAAATAGAAAGTAACATGGAAGAGAAAAGCCAAAGGGTCCTTCACAGGTTCTCCTCAGGGCTATGTCCTAAGTCTGCTGTTGCTCACCCTGTTGACCCATGATTGTTGTGCAAGGTTTGCCACCAACCATATTGTGAAGTATGCACAATGGCTATGGGCGTTATTCAGGATGACAATGATGGTGCTTACAGCAAGGAGGTAGAGGGTTTGGTGAATTGGTGTAATAAAAACAGCCTCGTCTTAAACATAGGGAAAAATAAAGAGGTCATTGTCAATTTCAGAAAAGGCAGGCACAGCTACAAACCTCTGTGTATTAATGATTCACCTGTGGAGGTGGTTAGCAGCATCAAGTTTCTGGGTGTGCTGCCAATGAGTAGGCTAGCTTGGTCGCTCAACAATGAGAAGAGGGCACAGCAGCATCTGCATTTTCTGCATCGCATGAGAAAAGTACATCTTCCTTTCCTTGTCCTTACTACTTTATATATAGAGATGATCGAGAGTATCCAGTCTGGTTTGGAAGCATTACTGCTTTGCACAGGAAGGTGATACAGAGAGTGGTGAAGATGGCAGAAAAGATTATTGGTAGTTCACTTCCTTCTATCCAGAACATAGCATATAAGCATTGCTTGAGCAGGGTCTGCAGTATTGTCTGGGATGCTACACATCCTCTTCATGACCTCATTTTCCATGTTACCTTCTGTAGAAGACTTCATAGTATTCAAAACAGAATATCTAGATTCAATCACAGTTTTGTTCCATATAGTATCAACCTCATGAAAACTCTCAAGTTTCCTCTTTCCGTTATATATTCAAAATGGATAGTGGTTAATAGATATACTGTATGTACAGTGTATATGGGTATTGGTATATATGTATATGTATATAGCATATGCATATGTGTGTTATGTATCACCACAGATAGGGACTGCAGCCAAGAAATTAAAAGATGCTTGCTTCTGGGGATGAAACCCATGGCAAATCTAGGCAGCACACTAAAAAGCAGAGACATCACCCTGCCAACAAAAGTGCGTATAGTCAAGGCTATGGTTTTCCCAGTTGCAAAGATGGACCATAATAAAGGCTGAGTGCCAAAGAATTGAGGCCTTTAAACTATGGTGCTGGAGAAGACTCCTGCGAGTCCCTTGGATTGCAAGGCGATCTAATCGGTCAGTCCTAGAGGAGATCAACCCTGACTGCTCTTTAGAAGGCCAGATCCTGAAGTTGAAACTTAAATACTTTGGCCACCTAATGAGAAGGAAGGACTCACTGGAGAAGAGCCTAAAGATTAAGGTAAATAGAATGACAGAGAATAGGATGAGAGAGAATAGGACAGAGAATGAGGTGGCTGGATGGAGTCACTGAGGCAGTAGACATGAGCTTAAATGAAGATGGTAGAGGACAGGAAGGCCTGGAGGAATACTGTCCATGGGGTCGCAATGGGTCGGATATGACTTCACAACTAACAACAACAACATGGGTAGATATATACTTTCTTTTGAAAACAGGAAACAGAATTTCATTTTTAATGTGTGCTCACAGTAAAAAAAAATGACAATAAAGGTTATCTATCTTACAGCTCAGGAAGCAAATTATTTATATCTCGGTATTTCTTCTTTTGTAATTCAGTAGAACTGTGGCTTATTAAATCTCATTTCTTTACTCTTGTCTGAATTTTTCTTTTGTCTATGGGTGTATAGGATTGAGCATTCTATAGAATTCAGAGTCATTCTTTAATTTTCTTGTAAGATCCCAGTCCCTTACTTGAACTTGAGATACAACATCAATCTAATCAGATAACCCAAGCGGAGACTTCTTGATCAAGCAGCACTTTATTTGACAAATTAAGCAGCTTGGTGGCCAACTATCTGGAATGCTGGCAGGGTTACGTTCAGAAGTACCAAGCATTAGAAAGTTGGTAGCATTGCTTTATAAACTTTGTTAGCCAATGAAAATCAGACAACAGAGCCATTACATCATAAGAAGGACATCAATCATTCCTGTACACTCTCTTATTCCCTCCTTCAGTATATCACATCCATGTACATGTTTCCCAAGCTTGTATGAAATTTCTCTGGTGCAAAAGCTGATTACAAAAAGCAAGAAAGCAACAGTTAGACTAAACAATTTCCCTTTGTTCCAGAACCCTTCAGTCTCTTTTTATTTTTTTCTTGAAGATGTTCTTCATAAAAACTTGGCCTACTTTTTTGAACTCAGACTTTCTTCCCCCATGTTATTTCTTTCTGACATTGACTGGGATTGGGAAGGGGGTAAAATGGTTAGGGGCTTGTAAAAGAAGGAATTTCCCATTTGTTTTTGACATGCAAAAATCAGGTAGTGATCTTAACTGTATTATTAAAGGTCCCCTTTTAAAGGTCATTATCTCATTATTGGATAGGGAAAATGACTATTTCCAGAGCGAATGTAATAGGAAGTTCAAATATTTTTGGAACAAATGAATGATCACAGCAGGATTTAAATGTATGCATTGGAGTATAATAAGTTTTAAATAAAAATTACAAGAGAAGCATGTATTGGTCACATAATTTTAATATGTCTAACATGTAAAAAACTAATCACATATATGGGGTGATAAGACTCACCTTTGTTGTCAATGAATGCAAAATTTTTGTAATCTGTGTATCCCATTGCAAATTAAAGGGAGAGGATTTTTAATAAAATCTACTTTTTTCATATTTTTAGTGAGAATTAATCTGTTAAGATTTTCTTCTTCATTGGCTTGTTACAGGACTTCATATTATTTGAAAACAGAAAGTACATATGGCAAATTTGCCTTTAAAAATATGTCTTAATAAAATTATTTGATTTTTGAAAAGGCTTTCTGGGAAAATTACATGAATTAATTTATAAGGTATTTTCTTTGTGTAAGGGGAAAAGTGATTTTTTTGGGGGAAAGCATTATATATATATAATTAGGAAAAGTTACAAATGTAAAACTGATGCAGACTTTTAAAGAAAGGAGAGGGGAGGAAAGGAGAGGAGAGGAAAAGGGGGGGATCTCCCAAAACCTGAATCATAATACAGAATAGATTTATAATTAGCTGCATCCCCATATAAATACCAAGATTACAACCTGATATCCTTTTCAGACAATACATGGACTCATGCTCTGTAAAAAGAGTGTTCCCTGTCTTCATCATTCTGTAGTATATCTCAGCTTTTTTATTTTGGTAAGTCATCTGTTTAATGAATAATGGTTAGTATATCCATTTCCTCTGTCTCTTGTGTGTAAGAAGTCACCATGGAAAATACAATGTTATTCTGGCAGCACCGTACTACCTAGAGGTCACTGCTGAGAAATGGAACATAAATTAGCAAGTATTCTTGCTGCCACATGAATATTTTAATGAATGTCTAATAGCTTTGACATTTTAAGAAACTGGGTTTATACTGTAGCTTCCTTTGCCTACAGACATGAGCTACCCTTTTATCAAAGGCTTGGTATGAAAAGATCACTTTAAAATATGGAAAAGATAAGGATTGATGCAGGGAACTATAGGCCAGGTCTTCAACTCTCAACCCCTGATTTTTGTCAGCCTAGTACTAACTAGACAGATCTGACTCATTTCCGATTCTCCTGCATGAATGGGAGAAAAGGGTGCTCTTATCTCATGAATGAATGTTTTGTTTTGTTTTTAACCACAATAATATTCATCATGAACAGGATGCATGTCCAAATATATATATTTACCTAATTTAATACAATTCATATGATTACTCCAGAGGCAATCTTTATACATAAGAGATGTGGACTTGATTTACAAACAATAAATTACTTATGGGTTTGTTGCCACTGAAGCTAAATAAGCACAGTCATTTTTCAGGCTGAAATACCATTCTAAACATGATTCATAATTTTCCAGAAGCAAAAATTTCAGAACATGAAGCCATTCATAATGTTCCAGATATGGAATTCCAGATGTGGTTTTGCCCTGAGACAGCAGGTACATTTAACATATTTAGCACACGATTAATACATTTAAAGAGAATTCTGTGCTACAACAAATAACCAGTTTACCCAATTATTTTCAAAAAATACTTTCCATTTCTATCACATAGAAGGCAGAACCTTTAACGATTATTGTCTTAAACTGAATGATGATCTGTAAGTGTAAAGCAAGTTTGGCATAGGAAATGGAGAACAAATTTGTAAAATAGATTAAATTTGTACACTTGAGGTTTTGGAATTCAATTCCCAGCTTATAGTATTTAAAGTGTTGTGACCCAGGTTTAGGTCCAGTTGATCACTATAATCACTATAATCATTAAGCAACACTGGATCAATACTCTGTATCTAATGTATTGCATGTATAAAAATAATACACCACTTTTAGCTCTCAAGAAAAAGCAGAATCTAACAAACATCTAAAATAATGAAATCTGTTTGAGAAGAATGAGAATTATGAAAGAAAGTGTTATACACTTTTACATTCAATATTGAAGAGGAACAATGGGGGAAAATGCAATTGATTTTTCCTGTTCTCATTTTCCCAGCCTCAAGTTTTTGCCATCCCATTAGTTTACAAGTCTTTAAATGCCCACAAGAAATTTCAGACTAAACTGAGCTTATTAGTTTCTCTATTTCTAATACCCCTACTAAAAGGTTTTCTTTTCTTTATTTCATCAGTGCAATTCAATGGATTTCTCAAATTTAGTTAAGATGCCCAATTACTATCTTCTTCCAAATCTAATTTTAAAAGATGGTGGGGCAGAGTGAAGATGGCATAGAGCAGGAGTGTCAAACTCAATTTCATTGAGGGCCGCATCAGCATTGCGGTTGCCCTCAGGGGGCCGGGTGGGTATGGTCAGGGTGGGCGTGGCCTACTGGGTAGGCGTAGCTAGTGCGTATGGCCTACTGGGTGGGCGTGGCCAGCTCTACATCGTTTGCATCAAGGGTGCCTATGGGGGCCTGGGCAGGAGTGGGACATATCTGAGGGTCTCTAGCAGGAGGAGGGTCTCTGGGCCAGGGCCAAGGCAGTGGGGGCTGTTCCCTCACTGTTTCCAGGATGGTTTCGCGGGCCGCATGAAACCACTTCGCGGGCCAGATCCGGCCCCCGGGCCTTGTGTTTGACATGTCTGGCATAGAGGCAGCAACTGTTGTTAAGAGCTCCCTCTAAAACTTTTTAAATTTTTAATTAACTTTTTTTAATATTACTTCACTCCATTTTATTTTATTTGCATTCTTTTACTCTTCCTTTGCTGCACATCTGTATTTTTATTGTTTTTAACTGTAGATAGGTATTTTTTATCATCTCTGCTATGGGACAATGAAGCTCCACTTGCATTCTGCTTCTCAACCTTCACTCAAGCCTACTAAACAGCTTAAAGTTGATAGATTCTAAAAAAAAGTCAACAGTCTCTTGCAGTAAGTAACCAAATCTCTCCTATACTTCCTGATATACTTTCAAACAGATATGACCTCCTGGAATGGAATCTACAAGCAGAAATAAAAAGCTCCCAACTCTTAGATCTTTCTGTATTTGTTCCAGGAGAAGCTTCCCTTTCTCAAATTGCAGCCATTTTTTTCAGCTGCTGCAAGGCATATCTAAGAATGGAATGAGGACTTAAAAAACAAAAATGAAATACTGACTTCTTAACCAGACAATGCCTACTGACAGCGCAAACAGTACTGTCAATATTTTAGCTTCTGACCACAGTTAATAGCAAAGCAGACATTCTAAAAGAGACTTTTATTAAGTTTACATCCAAGGACTGATGCTGAGTCAGTAAAAACAAATTCATGAAGAGACAACGGTGAATTAAAAGCAGATAATAGCATTGGAAAGGTGGATCCGAATTAGAAACCTATAAAGAAAGTGTGGGATAAGCTAAGAGATCTAAGCCCCTTGGGAAGCATTTTGTTCTTCTGCCAGCTTCTACATTGTGAAAAGCAGTTGGCTGACATGCAAAAAGTCAAATGGATCCTGTCCAGGAGCGACACTAAACAAATCCTTGTTTCATTCAAACACCATACTATTGCCAGCATGCTGTTTAAAATGAAGCCTTTTTTTGAACAAGTTTGAGATCTTCCCATTAGGTGTGTTTCACATAAAGGAACTTAACCCAATAATAACTAATCTGGGCAATAGTAGTGCTTTTACTTTAAAGTTTAATGGTAGCAACATAAAACTTGGCAACTCCAAGGAAGTTCTATCACCCTGGTCCTTGGGAAGAGAGAGCCTGAATAAACAAGAAGTTTATTGTTTGACTCCCATAGTAAGTCAGTTCTTCAGAGAGCTGATTAACTCTTTCAGTACCCTGCCAGATATTGAACAAGTGGATATTATAAAAAGGTTTGACAACCTAAATTATTAACAACATGTACAGCTGGCAAACCTCTAATAAAGCTGTTTACCCCAACCCTCCAAGAAAATAATGCCTATTTTGAAAAAAATAATAATAAAAATCTGCTGGTTCATCCCTTACTTCAACACAGAATATGGACATGGAAGAGAACAACAAAGAGTCCTTGAGAACAGTTTCCACCTTACTCCCCCTACTCCCTGCTAAAACACCATACAGAAAATGTAAATAACAGAAATAAATAACAACATAAACAGAAATAAAATTGAGGTTGACAGACCAGAGGCTGTAAGGTGTATCCAAAATCTTGGTGAGTTACTAAACAAGGATTGATGACCAGGACTTAGGGGACAGTATCAATTGTGAATATGTGCAAATGGCCCCACTCTTTCTGGCCACTTGTAGGCCCATGAATGCAGGGTCATGAAAGGACAGCAAAGGAAACACCCAATATTCAAACCCACCCGGGAACAGCAGGTGTCTTGAGGGAAACACCCAAAAGGGAACATACTAGCTACTTTTGCTTTCTTCCTTCTTCGCTACAGTGTGCCAGCCTTGAAGGGCAAAGTCTTTATCTTATGTGTGTCAGCTTTGCTGGGTTCATTGCTTACGCAATCAAAATAGGTATAAAAGTAAAGCTTTTCTGATATTTGGGGCTTTTGTCTCTTTTTAGAGAAGCCCGTCTTTGTTCAGCTGAATAAAAACATAAAGCTTGAACGCAACTTCTTGGAGTAGTTGAGTTACAAGGAGATCATCCTTAGTTCTATGCTTCTAAAAATACATAAGCCCGAAATCACCGGTCAGAGCCACTGCTTATGAAGCAGTTCAAAATGGGATAAGGAGAGGATCTGAAGCAATCATCTTCACCTAGAAGTAAACTATTTGTAGGAGATCACTAGGCTGAGCCAGAGGGTTGGGTAAAGTGCATCATGAGTTTGGAGTTGCTTTGCTCCCACAAGAGACCTAAGTCCACTCCACTTGAATACTGTTGATTCTTATCTAGTGCTAATTTGCCTTGACCATTAGTAGATCAGATTCTTGTGTATAGGTTGCATGGGATAAACTTGAAGTACTTTGAACTAAACTCCTGTTCCTGGTTACTTGTGCCTGACACTATCTCTCCAGGACTCTGATACTATTATGATAAGCCACTCTGCAAAAGTAACCCACCTAAATTGCTGTGCACCTCAAAAACCGTTAGAGCTTTTACAATAGGAGGACAGTGATGAAGGTAGACACATTTCAAACCGATGTGTTTTTCTTTGACACCAATATCCGTTAAATGGCTGAAAAATCCATGTGTCTCATTCAAAATTCCAATAACTCCCAAATCTTTCCCACTAATACTAAGTACAATGACAGAACACATAACAATCTACCCCCAGTTATCTCCTCCTCTTGTTCCCCAACAGGTATGATTAATGATACAATGATTCCTATACAGATAATCCTCGATTTACGGCAGTTTGTTCAAAGTTACAACAGCACTGAAAAAAGTGACTTATTACCATTTTTCACTCTTATGAGCATTGCAGCATCCCCATGGTCACATGATAAAAATTCGAGTGCTAGCTGTCATATATTTATGACAGTTGCATTGTCCATTACAGTGAAAAGAAAACTTTGTAATGAAAATTTGTTTCATAAATTGATAGGTTGAAATTGTAAAGTTTAAATATGTAGAATATCTGATACTTAAAATGACATTTTTCCCCAGTTGTGTATTGCAAATACGGGTAGTCCTCACCTAATGACCACAGTTGGGACTGCCAACTTGATTACTAAGAGCCATGGTTGTTGACTGGAAAATCATGATTGCCTTATATCTCCTTTGGTCATTAAAAGAAACATCATGTGACCACAACCAATGATTTTACTTCCACCTTCTCTATCTGCTCTACTTTTTGCAAATCAATTGTGAAGCACATCAGTGGTAATCACATGACTGCAGAACATGGCAACAGTCATAAATATGAGGATTGGTTAAAAATCGAATATTTTACACCATTGTAACTTTGAATAGTCACTAAACTAGGCAGTTGGCAACCAAGGACTACCTGTAATTCAAGTACAAAATGCAAGATAATTAAAATATTATCAATAATATTTGCATTAGCAGATATTTCATATCCATTTTTTATAACTAACGTATATCATAGTTTTAAATGGAAATTAAACAATATACAATATTTGCTAATGGCAATGAACAAACAGGATAATTGATGTTGGGATTTTGGGACCATGTATGTATCTCTCTCTCTCTCTCTTTTCCTGAGGAAATAGTGGATTTTGTACTGTTTTAAATTCAATATATTCAAGCCTGCCATATGGCAAGCTAGTGCAGCCTTGCTTTTCTATTCCCTAAACATCTGAGGACATATCACTATTATTTAGATTTTTGCATGTCAAAGTAACATTAATTTTAGTTGAAGGTGTGTATATGTCATCAAATGCTATTTTGCTTAATAATTAGTTGTGCGCATGTGTGTATTGATAAATTTTCCTTAGTTAAATTAAATTTTAGAGCACTTTTCCATCATTTTGGATTTGACATAGCATCATATTATTTTGGGGATCAGTGTTGATTTATTTCTGTGTTTTTAAAAAACTTCAGCAGCACTATAGGTATTCCTCGACGTACAACCTCAATTGAGCCCCAAATTTGCATTGCGAAGTCAGATAGTTGTTAATAATAATAATAACAATTTAATTTTTATACCGCCCTTCTCCCGAGGGACTCAGGGCGGTGTACAGGGCAATACAATAAAATACAATATATAAAAATTAAAAGAAATATTAAATATAATAGCCCAATTCAATAGATTAATACAAAATGTTAAAATACCCCTAAACCCATCAGACCAGGCCGGCTTGTTCAAATAAATATGATTTTAGGTCACGTCGGAAGGAGCGAAGGTCGGGAGCCGTCCGGAGCTCCACCGGTAAATGGTTCCAAAGGTCTGGCGCGCCCACAGAGAACGCCTTCCCCCTGGGGGCCGCCAGTCGACACTCTTTGACCAACGGCACCCTAAGGAGGCCCTCTCTGTGGGAGCGCACTGGACGAAGGGAAGTTGATGCCAGCAGCAGATGCTCCCGTAAGTAACCCGGACCCATGCCATTTAGGGCTTTATAGGTCGTAACCAGCACCTTGAATCTTACCCGGAGGACAACCGGAAGCCAATGCAGCTCACGAGTAGAGGTGTTACATGGGAGTATCGGGAAGTCCCCACCACCACTCGCGCGGCTGCATTCTGCACCAGCTGGAGCCTCCGAGTAGTCCTCAAGGGCAGCCCCATGTAGAGAGCATTGCAGTAGTCCAAACGGGAGGTCACGAGTGCATGAGTGACTGTGCGCAAGGCATCCCGGTCTAGATAGGGCTGCAACTGACGCACCAGGCGAACCTGAGCGAAGGCCCCCCTAGTCACAGCTCCTATATGATCTTCCAAGGAGAGCTGTGAATCTAGGAGGACACCCAAGTTACGAGCCCTATCTACGGGGGGTAATATCTCACCCCCCATAATTAACGATGGAATATTCTGAATTTCCTGAGACGCCGGCACACACAGCCACTGTCTTGTCAGGGTTGAGCCGAAGCCTGTTCCTCCCCATCCAGACCCGGACCGCCTCCAGGCAACGGGACATCACGGAGAGGGCATCACTGGGGTGGTTTGGGGTGGAGATAAAAAGCTGGGTATCATCAGCATATTGATGATACCCAACCCCAAAACCACGAATGATCTCACCCAGCGGCTTCATATAGATGTTGAACAGGAGAGGCGAGAGGACCGACCCCTGAGGCACTCCACAAACAAGAGGCCTCGAGGCCGACCTCTGCCCTCCTGCCAACACCGACTGCAAACATCCCAGGAGGTAGGAGGACAACCACCGTTAAGTGAATTTTGCCCCATTTTATGACCTTTCTTGGCACAGATGTTAAATGAATCACTACAGTTGTTAAGTTAGTAACATGGTTGTTAAGTGAATCTGGCTTCCCCATTGACTTTGCTTGTCAGAAGTTTGCAAAAGACCCTGGGACACTGCAACCATCATAAATACAGTTGCCAAACATCTGAATTTTGATTATGTGACCATGGGAATTCTGCAATGGTCGTACGTGTGAAGAACAGTCATAAGTCACCTTTTTTAATGCCATTGTAACTTTGAATGGTCATTAAAAAATGGTTGTAAGTCAGGGACTACTATACTATTTTGTTTTGAAACCTATGGTCCTCCAGACCTTGTGATTTGTTTTCCCACTAATGAGAACTCTTGGACCTGCAATCAAGTCAGTCACTTCTCTCCCCATTATCCCGAGGATTACCGTTCTATCTCTAGATCCATTCCTTCATGCATCTATTGTCAATTAATAATCAGTTCTAATCAGTACTTTTTTTCTAAAAAAAAGGTTCCAGAACTCAGAGGTGCTGTCACTGGGAGCGATGCCAGTGTCTTGCTACAGCGTCGCTGCCCATCCTTTCCACCCCCGCCCCTACGGCTCAGAGCCACATGCTGTGGGGATTCCCCTCCCCACAGCTGCCGTGGGGATTTCCCTACCCGCAGTTGCCACACTGTGACCCGTGCTGAGCCCCCACCCGGAGCTGCTCCAAACCCCGACCCAGAGCTGTGATCCTTGTGGCAGTGATCTCCAGCACCAAACAGCTGATGGCCTCCGGCACCAGCTCTCATTCACTTACTGCCCTGTCGCTTCCAAATGCAGTAAGTGAGTGAGGGAGCAAGTGGCGTTTGGAAGCATTTGGAAGCGATGGGGCAATAAGTGAGTGAGTGAATGAGCAAATGGTGTTTGGAAGCATCAGGGCAGTAAGTGAGTGTGTGAACGAGTGTGCACATTCAGCAAGTGTGATGTATTTGTTCTAGCATTTCTAGGCCTCTTTCCAACCACATCCAGAAAAATTTGTAACAAACATTTGAATTCTCAAGGCCATGTTTGGTATTTCCCAACAATCTGCTACTGGAAGGAAAAAAAAATCCCTACTGTGTTACTGATCCCAGAGAAGCATTTGCATGTATGCAGGTATCCTTAGGGTGCCATAGTTATGGATTAGAAATATTGGTTGCAAAGCTGGCATTTCTGGATGTAATACAGATATTTTGGACTTATTTTTGTTTCTTTGCATGTTTGATATTTTTAAAAAGGCATATGCTACTGACTACGCTTATGCACATATGTAACCTCTTTTGCTAGGATACATGACCACTGCTTGTCTAGAATGTGAAAAGTGAAAGATTGTGACTAAACAAAATTTTAATGTATAGATAATACCACCAGAAATTATTTTAGCCTTTTTAATAAATGTTGTTATTGATGTTAAGCTCACCATGGAAAACTTCATATATTGTTATATATATACTAGGTTAATTATTTAAAGACTGAAGTGCAACATAACTACATTCTAAATAATCTATTTTTCAAAACACACAACAGTCCAAACAGTAAAAGTAAAGTCCAAATTAAGAATATTTCATTCTTAAGAATTGTTTAATTTAAAGTGGTTTAGTTGTAATAGATGGTTATAGATTCAAAATAGTTTTCAAGAGTATTTACAAAAGATACTATTTTTTTCTAGCATCAGCTAAATTAGACATATTACATTGAGAAAAATGTTTCTCATTTCTTTCCTGTTACCTTTATTGATTTCATTGCAGAGATGAACACCTTGATGTGAACAAAGTTATCACTAAAAGCCAACATGGGTTTGTCAAAAACAGATCGTGCCAGACAAACCTTATTGTATTCTTTGACCAAGTGACAAAACTAGTGGACCAGAGGAATGTTGTAGATTTAATTTAGTTGGATTTCAGTAAGGCATTTGATAAAGTAGATCACAACCTACTACTTGATAAGATAGAAAAATGTGGGTTAGATAGCATCACCACCAGATGGATTCGTAGCTGGCTGACAGGCCGTACTCAGTGTGTGGTCGTCAATGGAACTGCATCTACATGGAAGGAAGTGTGTAGTGGGGTGCCCCAGGGCTCTGTTCTGGGCCCAGTGCTCTTCAACATCTTCATCAACAATTTGGATGAGGGAATAGATGGGGAACTCATCAAATTTGCAGATGACACCAAGCTGGCAGGAATAGCCAATACTCCAGAAGATAGGCTTAAGATACAGGAGGATCTGGACAGACTCGAACACTGGGCACTATCTAACAAAATGAAATTCAATTGTGAAAAAAGTAAGGTTCTGCATTTAGGCAGGAAAAATCAAATGTACAGGTATAGTATAGGTGGTACCTTGCTCGATAGTAGTAACTGTGAGAGGGATCTCGGAGTCCTAGTGGACAATCACCTAAATATGAGCCAGCAGTGTGCTGCAGCTGCGAAAAAAGCCAACACAGTGCTAGGCTGCATTAACAGAGGAATAGAATCAAAATCACGTGAAGTACTAATACCACTTTACAATGCCTTGGTAAGGCCACACCTGGAATACTGCATCCAGTTTTGGTCACCACGATGTAAAAAAGATGTCGAGACTCTAGAAAGAGTACAGAGAAGAGCAACAAAGATGATTGGGGAACTGGAGGCTAAAACTTATAGAGAACGGTTGCTGGAATTGGGTATGTGTAGTTTAATGAAGAGAAGGGTGATGGGTGACATGATAGCAGTGTTCCAATATCTCAGGGGCCACCACAAAGAAGAGGGAGCCAAGCTATTCTCCAAAGCTCCTGAAAGCAGGACAAGAAGCAACGGATGGAAACTAGTCAAGGAGAGAAGCAACCTAGAACTAAGGAGAAACTTCCTGACAGTTAGAACAACTAACCAGTGGAACAACCTGCCTCCAGAAGTGGTGAATGCTCCAACACTGGAAGTTTTTAAGAAGAGACTGGACAGCCATTTGTCTAAAATGGTATAGGGTTTCCTGCCTTAGCAGGGGGTTGGACTAGATGACCTCCAAGGTCACTTCCAACTTCTTCTTCTTCTTCTTCTTCTTCTTCTTCTTCTTCTTCTTCTTCTTCTTCTTCTTCTTCTTCTTCTTCTTCTTCTTCTTCTTCTTCTTCTTATTATTATTATTATTATTATTATTATTATTATTATTATTATTATTATTATTATTATTATGTTAACATAGGAAATATATTATTTTGTTATCTAATTTTACCTTCCAAGGGACAGAAGGAGATGAAAAATGTGAGGTTCTTTCCTGTTGGCTTTTTTTGAATTAGCTGTTTTAGATTCTAAAAGTTTAGTTCCTAAAGAGGTAACCTTGTAAATAATTTTAATGTCCTCCCCTAGTGCAGGGTAGGCAACCTTGGCTCTTTTATGACTCAAGGACTTCAGCTCCCAGAATTCCTCAGCTTGGAAACCTCTCTCTTTCCCTTTAGAATGGCTGGCTCAGGATTTTTGGGAGTTGAAGTCCACGAGTCATAAAAAAGAGCCAAGATTTACCCCTCCAATAGACTTTCGAAAGCCAATAGAGGGAGCTTTTTTTTGCCAAGAAAAAGGTGCCGGAACGCTGTTCTGAGCGTTCTATGAGAAAAAAAGCCCTGGTTCTAATCCAACCCTTTTCCAAACCACTATTCACCCTGTCTTTTGGGAAACCCAATAAAAACCTTTGTGAACAATAACAGTTTCATCAAAAAGAAGCCACAAATGCACATTCTTTTTTTTAAACAAATAGCTGAATAGAATTACATAGGTATCAGAAGAATTTCCAACAATACATAACTATGGGATGAATACATCCAATAGCATAGCACCGAATAGCATAGAACATTTCATGAGAGTAAGCAAATCTTCTAAATCTACTTCTCTCACTCATGACCAAATTGAAAACATGAGAAGAAAAGGCTCAAATTCCCTCTACCCTCTCAATACAGGAAGGGCTTGAACATAGGAGACCATTCTGGATAGAGGGGACCAATGGTTTGAAAGAGGGGTAAAAGAGGCCATTTATGTTAACATTGAGCAGCCCTCTCTCAACAGAGGGAGGAGGGATACAACATCTTCTATCTCCAGTCTACAACACAGTCAACAGTTCAAGGAAGGCTCCACTCCCATTTGCACTACTCAGGTGACCCTGACAACACAGATAAACCTCCAGGTGGCTTCAATGACACCACCTATCCTCAATTTACAATGCAGTCCTTTTGGCTGTTCCAAGAAGATTCCACACCTCTGAGGTCACAGATAAAACCCCAAGTAACCACAATGGCTCTCAGAGAGTGTTAAGGGCACTTGACTGCAAAAGCCTTGGTGGAGCAGTGGGCTAATGCCTCCTTAAGTAACACCAGCTGCCTGCAATTAGTGCAGGTTCGACTCCCACCAGGCTCAAGGTTGACTCAGCCTTCCATCCTTCCGAGGTAGGTAAAATGAGGACCCAGATTGTTGGCGGCAATTAAGCTGACTTTGTAATAATGCCGCTTGGGAGGGGTGTGAAAGCCCTAATAAGCAGGCATATACATAGAATGAAGGCTACTGCTACTGCTAAGCTTGTAAGCCGCCCTGAGTCTTCGGAGAAGGGCGGGATATAAATGGAATTTTTTAAAAAAAGAAAACACAATCTTTCTATTTCCCCCCACCACCATCCTGTCACAACCTATCATTCCCCCTCCCACCAACTCATCTCAACTGTCAATAATGCCTTCCATCTCCCACAGCATCCAATGCAACTGATGACGCTTCCAGGATAGGAAATGAAATATCTTATTTTTCCTCCAAAAATCAAGTCCGCTTGCCTTTTCAAAATAAAAAACCACCTGATATATGTTCAGGAAAAGTTAGATGTCAACTCCTTTAGGGGCTAGTAGTATAATATATTGGGGATTTTCAGACAGATAATTTGTGATTCTTCTGTGGTTGCCTCATTTGGTTTAATATTCATACTGTTGGTAAAATGATTTTGGGCCTTTTCAAAATAAAAACACTTTCGAAAGGTTTGAATTTTTTTCAGATCTGTAATATATATTGTTATGTGTGTGTATAATTGTAAAATCTTTTGTTTGTATCCATTATTATAGATTTAGATCCTGCCTTTCATTCAGCATATACAGTACTCTCGCTTCCATTTTACCCTCACAACAATCCTGTGACACAGGTTGGGCTGAGAGAGAGAGTGACAGGGGCAATTACCCAATGAGTTTGCATGACCAAGGGAGTGGGGGGTGGGGATTTGATCTTGGCCCTTCCCACTGCTAGGCCAAACACAGCTCTTGCTGGGAAAGCCTGAATGAAAAGGAAGAGAAGTTTCTGGAACTCCTAGTCAGAGAGGCTTCACATTTGCTGCAGTTCAGGCAATCAGCTAGAGGTCTGCTTTCAAGGGACTTGGGGAACTAAACTTTATTATTATTGATTGTTTTTTTAAAAAAAATGTATATTCCACCTTTATTTTTTATTAAAGAAACTCCAAAGAGGTAAACATACCTCATATTTCTTCTTTCTCCTATTTCCCCCACAACAACCCTGTGAGGCGAGTTGGGCTGAGAGAAAGGGAGTAATCTCAGGACCCTCAGGTGACTTTCATGGCTAAGGTAGGACTGGAACTCACCACCTCTTGGTTTCTAAGCCAGCACTTTAACTGTTAAACCAAACTGGCTGTTTTAAACAAGTTTTTGGCTAAAATGATATCACAACATTTGGGGAACTGTGAGGCGTAGAAGACTCAGGTACTGGTTTAAAAAGCTTGATTTACAGGGATGTTATAACAAAGTGAACTAAACTTTCTCCTTCCTTAAACCTTCAACTGGGTGAGGCCTGAGACCACAGAACACAGCTATTTTTTTTTTTAAAATAGGATCTTACTTATTTTTATAATAGAGTGTAATATGAATAAGGAAGCTGATTAGAGTGTTAATATTTTGCAATGAAAAGGCCATAGAGGCAGTGATAGAATTTTGATAATACTTACAACATAGGATCTCTTTATTTATTTATTTTATTTATTCAGTTTATATACCGCCCTATTCCCAAAGGACTCAGGGCAGTTTACAAGGCAAAATTTAAAAACAATCCAATATAAAATTAAAATAAATTAAGTCTAGCCGCAAAAATTAAATCACAATTTAAAAATATTAAACCCCTCAGTCCAGACCAGATAGCTCAAAGAGCCAGTCGTGGTCTTGTAAGCAACATGTAGGAGAGGTATTTCTCCCTGAGGTTAGTCATTGCTGAATTTGGAAGTCTATAACTATAGCCATTTTGCTCACAGTATTGTTTTTGAAGTGTTAGTAAGAATTTCAATAGGTTTTGAGATATTTCTCAGCAGATGTTTAGATATCACTCCTATATACAAATCATGTTTCAATAGATATTGTAATAGCAGGCTTTTTACTGACATATTTGGTAAAGCAAGGCAGTCTAGTGTCTAAGCGTGATAAAACGTAAATTGCCCACTGATATCTCTGTGAAAGATTTAAGCATATGCTTAACTCTCCACTGATCTAATGGAATTTACTTTGTGCTTTATTCTGTTTTCATGGCAGTATTCAAAGATGGTCAAAAATTCAGAGATTTGATCCATGCAGGGAAAAGAAGCAGGAAAATCAAACAATATCTGCCCATCATTGTCACAAAAAAAGAGAAAGGGGTTGAAATCTGGAATGACTTTCTTAAAATTCTAGAGTAGTCAAGCAGCTGAAGCCTGCAGTGCAGTAAAGCTCTAAGGCTACCTACTTGGTTTGAAGGAGCTGAGAAATGCTAATGTCTATACTTCCCTTTGAAAAAGGAAGCCATGATAGCACTAGAGATATAGCTGGTTTTTGTTCATCTAACCAGATTTAAGCTAGAAAGAACAGAAAGAAGAATGTGTGGAAATGACATGTTTTCAGCTGCTTAGCAACCACAGTGTGGCTCACAAGTTTTCCACTTTTATCACTCCTGCCTTGAAACCTGATTTTCAGGACATACTTTTAGGTAAGAGCTGTTTAATTTTAAATTAAGTGTTGTACTTAGAATTGCATACAGTTTTACTCTTTGCAACTACTATTACAATTATTGTTACTTATAACAGCAATAATGTAATTGCTGTTACCCCAACAATGATCTTAGGAAGATACCCAACAGATAAATGGATAGTACTCTGTAGGAAGTCATCACATAAACCCAGAGAAGGAAATATTTTGGGGGATATTAAAAAAAAGCAGAATATTGTATTTCTCCAAAGGAATAATAGAAAATCTTAGGTAGAAACAGCCCAGTCTCCCCCAAGCAGAAACTCAGCAGGTCAGCTCTGTAGAAATGCAGATAATCCTATTCAGAAAGACTGGAGCCAGGAAGCTTAGAGCTGATGAGATTACAAAGAGAAAGACCCCTAAAATCTACATCCCTCACCCAAAATCTAAAGACATGATCTTTAGGACGTAATAGGATTAACCCACCACCATTAGAATATCAAAAGGGAACACTGAACCTCAGGTCAAAGTTCATTGCACAGGAAGAGGAACAACCTCAAACAGGAACAACTCCAAACAGAAACCCCCCAAAAGGTATAAAAACCCACCCAGTTCCAGCTCCATTTTGTTAGCCACCCAAGAAACATGCTGCTGTCACGGAAGTTTCTGGCAACTAAATAAACTGAAACTTTTCCCCCATGCAATCTCCATTTTGTTTATTTCTGGCTTGGACTGGACCCTGATGAATATTTTTTCTTTCAACAACTCTTACCTCAGATCTCCAATATTTAAGGATCCTTCAGAAAATGTATAGGGACCTGGCTATACTATATTGTTACTGCAATAACAATCTTCCTTGTCTGTTGCAGAAGTGATATTCCAGAAAAGCACTCTTAAAAGTGGGAAATACATTAGTGTAAATTGGTACAATGAATACATGTGCATGCATTTGAGCATTATTGGCGATGAAATAGAAGTGGATATGAGAATTTGTATAAACAGTTACAATTTTAACACCCATAGAATCTGAATTTCTTTTTAGTGGCCTGGGAGTTTTTCCTAGTCATGCTACACAAATAATTTTGGCAGTGTCAACTCCTCATTTTGAAGTGGAAAATGCCCAAGGGAAGTGGAATTAACTCAGAGTCTAACAAAATCCGGAACCTTTTCCCATTTTTAAAAAATACATAGAAGGTTCAGATGCTTGGTCTAAGCCTCCAATTGCAACTCTTAAACATCCAACACCCCCCCACACACACTTTAACATATTTCCTATTCAACAAAAGGATCGCCCAGCTTTGCTCAAAGGGAAATACAGAAAAGTTGAAGATCCCATTATACAAATGGTCTTCTACTTGTGTGAGGAATGAATTCTAGCTAGATTGTAGATGCATACTCATTTTATATGCTTTTCACTGCGGTTTCTTAAACTTACATTTTCACTTCATGCAAAAGGCTTTTGAATTCTGTGACTGAATTCATAGGAGGGATCCATAAATGTGAACAGGACTCCGTATCATCTTCAATTGATGATACTGTACAGTAAAAGATATGAATCTCCTCTGAGGGTTTTGAGATATCTAGTGAATTTGCAAAGAGAATAATTTTGGTTGTCATATGGTGGAGAGGTTCAGGATAATGTTCTTGCTGCTTGCATGTTCTTAAATTACTAGGTGGGGATGAGGGTTGTATGTGCACATATTCTAGCCATTGATATTCCCTTGTTCTGAAATCTTTACTGCTTCTATCAGTGAATACATTCTCAACCTTTTTATTTCCTCAAGCAGTTTCCATTTCATTTTTCTGAAGTACAATCAAAAACAAATACTACCAACTAATGGTCTCTCTCCTCTTTCTCTTCATTTCTTTCTACTAGGAAAATTTATTGATATTCTGATTCTTCCACATGTATTGTAATTCATGTAAAATACACAAGAGCAGATTTGGCCAAGTTAATGATTTTCATGATATATAGTATAAAATTGCATGGCAATTTTCCTCTGGGGAGGAAAAACATGTTTTTAATGTTTTCATGTTGTACAATAAGGTTATAAAAAGAAATTCAACAATAAATATTTTTAAGAACATAGAAACTGAATATATTGTAGTTTCTCAGCAGAAACAGAAATATGAAAGCAATACTTAGTCCATTTTATTTTCAATGAGATGTTTTAAAATAGAAATAGAATTTCATGTAAATTAAAACAATTTTCCTTACTAGCTGCTCATAACTCTCTTCTTCCTCAACCTTTTCTTTGTACTATAAAATGTAATTCCCCTAATAGGACTGCTGGAATATGGAAAGTATTTAACTACAAAAAGTAACAAGTAAATCAAGCAAGGCATTTTATATGTTAAGTCTCTCCTAATGGTAGCTTGTAATTTAATCCAGTTCAAGATTTTCGTATTATTATACAGCTGATGGTTTATAGAATATTATATACTGTAGCACCAATACCCTGTACCAAATTGGAAATCGGGAAGATCCATTATAAGAGGAGCTAGCAGTCTGCAGTGGAACAGGGATTAGCATAATTCATTTTTAAACTGAGTGCTGAAGACTTTAAACATGACTAATTGAAGATGTGACTTGGATGCTTCAAATGTACAAATTTTATTATGAACTTTTCTAATCACAAAAGGGGGAGAAAAAGAATCTAGTCTCCAAGAGGACAGTCACCTGAGGGAGTAATGCAGATGATTTCTATAAACCATAGCAAGTTATACCTGTTCTAGCTCCCATTCTCTAGTTCTGCCTATGGCATATATCAGGTTACACAAATATTTATGACTGATTATGCTGTAATTGATTGGATAGTATTCAGCATTAGTGCCATATTGTCTTCTTTATTTCACCATGACATTGGGAAAAAGGTGTACTTGCATTGAATACTATATCTATGATGGCTTTTCATCCATCTTCCATTATTGGTTTTCTTTGACGAAATGAGATTTTCACTCTACACTCCAATGAAATATTCTAAGTTACGCATTGTTGTAGTTCTAGTGAAAATTAATTAATGATAGGCATCTCTCCTCTTGATGTGGGCTAGTGCAATTTTAAAGGCGAACAAAAATCAGAATTTGCTCAGAAGAATTAGAACTACAAGAATTCATTGCAGGTTTTCAGTTCTTATCAAACCACATTGGGGTTTGTATATTCAAATGCAGCCAAGAAGCTTTGAACAGTTTTGTCTGCTCTTGCATTGGGATAATCTTTGTGATTTAGAACAATTCTCAGCTTGGCCAAAGTGATGATCTTTGACCTATACAGTTTTAAACAAGATAGTATTTTGTTCTGTTCTTACAACTGATTTCAAAGTACTTAATGTATTTGATCAGTTATGTCAGATTCACTTCAATCAACATCACATTTTAATTTTAATTGCTTTATTGGACTATAAGTCTTTAATATTGTGTGTGTGTGTGTGTGTGTGTGTGTGTGTGTGTGTGCATGTATGTGGCAAGAGGAATACTCACTTAGGATGGAAACAAAACATTGGGCCTGAACACAAACTGTACCAGTTCTTTAAAGTAACCCTTTGTAAATATAAATGTATTTTATTTTAAGTAATATCTCAGCTGTCTGTGTGTCTGGATTGGTTCCTAACCATAGCCACTTCTATGTCAAACCATAATTTGACATAGATACAGAATATCTATATCTATGTCAAATTATATATAGATAGTGATATGTAGGTCTGATAATTTTTTATAATAAACAATAGGACACTATTTTAAGATGAATAAAGATAATTTCAAATATAATTCTCTTTTCCCCCTCTAGACTGACTGTCTATGCTTTCCAGTTACACCTACATTGTGGAAGAGCAAGGGCTTCTGTTGAAATGTTGGTTTAGAATTGCAGTGCTAAATTAATAAAGAAGATCACCACCACTCCTGATCAAGCCACCTCTATAACTGTCCAATTTGTCTGAAAGTAAGGCTGCCTATAGCCTGAGGCAAAAGCAAGGTACTGCCTGTTTATGTTTGTTCATATATCAGCTTTTGTTCATATTTCACTTTTGTACCAATGTTCAGAATGGCTGAAAGTCTTTATCATATTGAGTGACTTGTATCACTCCCACCATCCCCAAGTGTCAAGTCTCTGGGAATGGATGATGAAAAAATGAATTAGGAGTAGCAGTGAGGTTTTTATATCTACATATGCAGATCTTTTTGACATTGGCTCTGAAACATGCCAATATTGTTTCAAGGTTAGAGGCCACAATACTACAGGTAGTCCTCAATTTACAACCACAATTGAGCTCCATATTTCCAATGCTAAGCAAGCAAGTGAATTTTGCCTCATTTTACAACCCTTTTTTGCCACAGTTGTTAATTGAATCATTGTAGTTGTTAAGTGAATCATGTCATTAAGCAAATCTGGCTTCCTACACTGATTCTGCTTGTCAGAAGCCAGCTGGAAAGGTTACAAATGGTGATCACACGACCACTGGAGAGTGCAACTGTCATAAATACATGCCAAATGCCAAGCACTCGAATTCTGAACATACGACAGTGGGGATGCTGCAATAGTCTTAAGTGTGAAAATTGTCACAGGTTGCTTATTTCAGTGCCATTGTAACTTTGAACGGTCACTAAATGAAGTGTTATAAGCTGAGGACTACTTGTATTCCGTGAACCTTTTCCAGAGGAAAGAGGGAGAAGGAACCCTGTGTAAATTTCTAGTTTTGTCTGGAGGATTTACAACTGACATTTTTAAAAGTGAGGAGCATATGCCATTCATTGGAGGTATTTTTCAAGAGGCATAATAATAAACAGTTCTGTCATTTTCTAGTTATATGTGGTATAAAAAGCTCAATAGAAGTTTTGCTTTTAAAGGGTTATGCGGCTTATTTTCCCCTTTTTCAAATAAGGTGAGCTTCATTTCTGGGATGTTTTTTTAGGAGATGGATAGACATCTTTGTCTCTAGCCACAGTAATGATATCAGAGATGAGTGGGATCTGCCAATATTAATATTTTACTATGGAAGCGTGAAAGCTAAATGTGAGTTTTGGGGAATGAAATGACTTGCAGTTCAGTAACAAAGCAACAGAGTAGGACGATATAGTGGCCTCCAAGTAAGATAAAATCTTAAAACTACAGAGTGCAGGGACTTTGTGACAGATGGAACACTTTGTCCAGTGTAATAGTTCCTTTTAAAAGAAACTAGACTCTTTATTATTATTATGGTTGGTTCTTGGGTCATTTTTACCTCTTGTTTTATAAACTGGCAATTAACAATAGAAAAACAATAACAAAATACTGTATATATAGTTTAAATTTCTAATGAACCTGAACTTCTAGAAATATTCAAATATATAAAGGTAGAATCTTTGAACAATAATTAATGCGTAACATGCATCCATATTATACTAATATGAATTCATATTATACTACTAATAAATTTTTATGTATGTGCTTGTCTGGGATCGAATGTTCCTCCAAATTTCCCAACCATTGACATTTCATTCAAAATGACTTAGATACCTACAAATAAATAGCAACATTACTGTAGTGGTCCAAGGCTGAGCCAAGTGTTACATTTTGAATCAGTGCTGTTTTCTGAGTCCCACACCACCAACAATTGCACTTTTTTTTCTGAAAAAATGCAAAGTTGTCCAAAATAATATGTTGAATAACTCATCCTTACATAATTCAAAATAATCATTCTTTGACACTGATGCATGGATATTCTGCTTTATTGTTTGAGGCCTCTGCGTGGTTGTGAACATTTAGGTAAGTCACTTGGGAAAAAAAAACATGTCAAATCATCTGGTGGGAATGGGCTGTAATATTTAAGCCTATCAATCCATTTATCTTTAATTCACAAGATTCACAGTTATTTTGGAAAAGGCTAATTAGGCAGCTGTTCTAGACTGGACTACCTTGATAGCCATGGTGCTTCTTGGAGGTGGGCTTCTTCAGTTGCATTTTCAGAACAATCCAAAAAGGATCTATTTAAAGTAGAAGTAATATCTTCATTTGGCAGCCAGCGACATGTAGTCTGTTAATTTTCTCTAGCTTTTGGCAAGCAAGACTGAGAAATAGATGGCTGTTGTGAGGAGGCAATGACAAGGAGAGCTTGAACTCTCAGATTCCAAGGGGACCAGAAAGAGGTTTGACTCTCTTAACTTTTGTAGCATGTGGGGACAGGATGAGTAACACCTGGCTAAAATGGAAGAAATCTGTGGTGTATCTTCATCTCTCTCCCACAATACATCCTACTATTAAATGGCTGTTGGATACTTGGCTCTGCTTGTCTGGCAAACTTATAATGTTTTTTTATTATTTCAGCTTAAGAAATCATTTTTGGAGAATAAGGACAGATAGTTGATTGCATTCCCAAGTCTACTTTGATCAGGAGCATGACAGAGTTATTCCCACAGAAAATCTTAAAGGTTTAAAGTTGGGATCATGCTCCCTTTTAAGCTGATAATGCTATGCCATTCATCACTAGGTCTGAGCATGCTATGGCATTAGTGAGACAACTGACTGGTGGTAACTTGCCAGTTGTGATCTACAGATCAAGGTGCAATAAACTGGGGCCTTCCACAGCAAAGATTCTTTCAGGAGCGGAGTATTATACTTTGTTAAGCAGGCACATGAGTTCTGGAAGTCCAAAAATGAAATGGTAATCAATAGTAATAATTAGTCATTTGTAGATCTTAGCAGCTATCTTAAGCTGCTGAGAATCTAAGAGCTAACACAGAGCTCTGAATTAATAATGATTAATAAAAGGCGAACATAGATCTGAAGTAAGTAATAATCTGTGGGAAATTTAATACATTACATTCTGGAAGAGAAAGACAAAGGGTGAGTCCAAGAAATGAAAGACTAGGACAAGATTTCAAGAAATGTTTCATTTTAATGGCACATAGACAGAATTTAATAAAAGGAGAGGGAGAGGGGAGAGAGAGAGAGAGAGAAGTCTTAAGGCTTCTGGCTATAGCAAAAATGCAAGACATTTTCAGATGACATATTCAGTTTCTTAACAAAACAAAGAATGCAAGAGACATTATGTCATATAATGTTGCATTCGTTGATACACATAATCACATGCTAAAGAATACACTTGAGCATATTGAGGGGCATGGTTAAATATGGGAATAGAGAGCAACTTTGTAAAAAGAGGAGAAAAAGATTTCTAGCCAAGGAGAAAAACACAGAGGAAAAGACCATTATAGAAAAGAGAATGAAGGTTGCATATTGGGAAGAAGCTGGGAGCAGAAAAAGATTTCTGAAAGGAGAGATGATGCAAGGGGGAAAAATAACATTTTCTAACAGTGCTGGGTAATGTGATTATCCAAGAAAATGGGAGAGGATGTTGGGAAAGGAAAAAGTGGATGAGGGAGAGAAAGGCTCCATTAAGCAAGACTTTTCTCAGGATAAATTAAGAAAGAGGAGAAGTTTCATACTAGTAAAAGAAAAAAAAATCTTATGAAATATTCAGATTTTGGCTACATGATTTCTCCATGTGGATAACTTAGCTATCTTGAAATATCAGAAATTCATTTTTATCTTAATTCCCTTCAGTAATTTTAATTTGATGAAAGAGAATTTATTTTTATAATTTCTTGCAAGCAAGAAGGGGATTTTAGTAATAAATCATGAATGAGAGTATTTTTATATTTGTTTAATTAAAAACTATGTGTATAGGTATCTTTCATTGCAAAATCATTACTATAGCAATCTATTACCTCCCTGGATTCCCACATCAATTCCGTGATAAAATATGAAGAAATTTTCTTTTTGGCTTTTTAAAATTGAGATATATGAACACTCAGGCAGGTTTCAGAATGATAGAAAGATGTTTCATAAAAAATAACATCAACTGGACTTCCGGTTTTGCGCCCATAGTGCATGGCTGTGTGAGAGCGGACCTCCGCTCCCCATGGCTAGTTTTGCCCTGCCAGGGGGACCCTAGAGGGGTCTGAAGTCGTCCTGAAGAGGTGACTGTGAAGGAGGGGCGCCCTGTTGATCACAAAGCAACAGAAATCGCTTCATTTGATCTGGGGAAAGCCCTCTGAACCCGACAGGAGAAAGGCTAGCCACATGCCAGCGTCTAGACCAAGCTACCTACAGTCGAGAAGTCCAAGAAAACTAAGAAGAACAACGGTGAACAGCATGCTTGGAATTGGTGAGAGTATTTGATCTTCTTTCCTTATTTTGCAACTAAGTCCCTGGGAAAGATCCCCAAAGCAAAAAACCTCCAAAACTGAGGGGAGGGGACTATTCCCCCATAGACGGAAGCAGCAAATTAACCTTTAAGGAGGAAAGAAACATATTGAAATTAAATTTAAAATACTACAATCTGATCAAACTTAGAAACTAAAACAAACTGCAAAGATTATATTCTAAAGGATTTTGATGAAATTATATATATATAAAAGAAAAATAATAAGAACTTCTTGCCTGAAAGAGCTGGAAAACAAATATTTGCTGACAACTAGTTAGCAACTAGAATATAGCACATTAAAGACAATGCCCAGAAACAAAGAAAAATCTGTTCCCGTGAACTCTAATAACCTTTAAGAAGATAGTTTCCAGGGGACAAAGAAGAGATTGTATACTGAGCCAGCCATAAGGTTGGAAAGTGTTTGAAGGAAAATAAATATTTTGATTGTGGCCTAAACTTATGCATTGTTTAAAAACTTTGATCTGTGACTAAGTTTTGAGAGGGAAAGTTACAGGAAGGATTTAAGGTGGCTAAATATACTGAATTGTAATTCTGATTGGTTGACAATTGATAATTGACTCCTGAAAGAAAGAATTGTTATAAAACATTAATTTTACTGAAACCTTGACAATTGGAAATTAACAGTGGATTATAAATATATATATATAAAGACAAGAACTATATAAAATTGGACTGTTTGGATTTTGAGTTTTGGCCAGCTTGACAAAGTTAATTACAGAGACTATGGCACTTATGACAGATTACTCGAAAGGGGGAGACAACATGGATATGATATATTCATTAAAAATGATAGAATGCCACACTTAATATCTACTTTTGAAGGATTCAACCGGAAAGATCAAAGACATCTAGAAGCAACATTTCAAGACAAGACAAATGCTTTCCAAGAATAAATTTATGCAGTGCTACAACAGATAGAAATCACAATAGTTCTAAACCATGAGATTAGGCATAGTTTTGATAACATAAAGGAATATACCGGTACTTCTAACTTAAATCTACAATCAAAAATCATTCAAAGAATGATGGTAAAGAATGAACAAACAGATCAGATAACAGAATGTGAACTAGAAAAAAATGACTTAATTGGTGAAGTCACAAATGAAGGTAACTGTAACTTAATACAAACAAGAAAAACTTCACAAGATTTGGATACAACAATAAATATGGAAAAGATACCTTATGCATTAGAACGTCAAAATAAACCTGAGAAGAAAGAAGACTTAACAAAATGGACATTGCTGGGGGTGGTGGTGGAAATCACTGTTTTGGAGTAAAAAAGCATACATCTTACGTATTATCTATCCTCTACGCCTAACAACAACTACAAAAATACAAGAACTGTTTGACAAGTCAAAAATATTAATTTGGAAAACAATTTGGCAAAGGAAGAAGATTAGAGACAGGCTTAAGAGACTTGACTCGCCCTACCAGATGGAATATTATACTAGCAAACACTTGTTTGAATATGGCTAAATAAATAACTTTGGCTATAAAGGGGCTTTATAATAAGTGGGATAAGAGATATAGGTAATATGGTATTTTTTGATAAGACACAAAATGTAAAAATATTAGGATGATCAAAGTGAAGGAAAAGTTTGAACTTTAAAGACTTAAGTTTGAAAAGATTTAGGATTAAGGAATGACTGAAATATTGTGGGGAAATTAGGCTTAATAAGAATTTGGAAAATATATATAGTGATTTAATTATTTTTTTTACAAATAGTGAAATATAAATTGATTAGAAAAGATATAGGTAAATGTTATGATAGATAAGTAGTATAGTATTTCTATAATATATGAAATATGAAAATACTGGGATGATATATTTAAGTGGAAAATTTGGATATTTAGATGTTAATTATTGAGAAAATTATGATTTATAAGAATTGTTTGAATATTATGGAGAAATTGAGTTTAATCAAGATTTATGAAAATAAGACATGGTGAATTAATAAGATGACTTTTACGAACATAAGTTGATACGAAAAAATGCTATATATGGATGCTATTGTTGGTATAAATATAGAAGAAAATGTTTTTATTTAATCATTTATATATAGATAATATTAAATATCAAAAATTATATTTGATGCTGAAGAAGGAGAATACTATTTGGGGAAGAGAGGATAAAGGAAATATATTAATTGATATACTAATTATGGAAATATAAAAATTAATTATATTGACTGTTAATTAACTATTATTGATTGTAAAAAAAAATCCATGAACCAAGACAATATGCTGTACACCAGGCAGTAAGGTTGTTATTGTAAAAAAAAATAATAAAACTTTTACCAAAAAAATAAAATAACACCAACTGTAGATCTTTCCACCATCTCTTAAAGTAAGTTCAAAATCACCATTGAGAAAATTTCTTAAGTCTCTTGTCTCAGGCACAAGAAACCTGGAGCCGGAGTGGAGTTCAAAACTACTATAACTTTATTCCATGCAACTCATACACAATAACTTTATTCCATGCAACCCATACACAATCTGATTCACTAACAGTCAAGGCAAATTGGTGCCAGTTAAGAGTCAGTGGAATTCATGGGGGGCTGGACTTAGGTTTCATGTGGAAGCATAGCAACTTCAAACTGATGACACATTTGACTCTGCCCTTGGGCTCAGCCTGGTCATTTCCTACACTTGAGGATTCATAGAAAAGCAAAAGCATTTTTCATGAGGGAAGAAAACCTCTCAGAAATTGTATGGTGGAACTGGGCAAAAACTTGTCTCAGTTCTTCAAGAGTCAGAGGAAGACAGAGGAAGAGTTTCCTTTGTCAAACTACTTTAAACAAAAGGCCTGAGAGAAAGTGTAAAAGAATCAATTGCTGGAAAGGAAAATAAGAGACAGTAACTATAAAGTTCCTTTCCTCCTTCTCCTCTTCCTTCAGCTGCTTAAGAGGTCATTAGGTAAGAAGGCATCAAACAGTAATTCCAAGGCCTGGGTGGATAAAGCAAAAAATAAATAAAATAAAGGTCCTATTACTACTCTGGCTCAGAAGATTTTCCTTATCTTTTTGCATTTTTATTATAAGTATTAGAATGCTTCACATTCCCAAGTTTTATGTTTTTTTTTCCAAGAAAAGGCCTTAGTGGAAGACTTAGTGAAGACATCACCATTTTCCAGCTCCTCAAAACCATAGGTTGAACATAAAATTTGTCTCCTTCAAACAGACTGGCTGCTAATTATATTTGGTGAAGAGGCTTACCACTTATTTTGTAGGAGGGTTAAGAGGAAGGTAGCATGTACAAAACTGTCTCAGTGGTGAACTCATATTTGATTTCCAACACAATCAGTGGTAGCAAAAAGGAAAAAAAAGGTCATCGGCACCTTGGAAAAGAATGTAGGAAAATAACTTCATCAACCCCATGGATATTGATCTTTAGGATTTTCTGATGCTGAAGAAGTTAAATACCTGAACCTTGCCCATTTTGATCAAGATTAGGAAAGTTAATGTTATTCATGCCCAGAAAATAGGTAAACTCTAGAAATGTATCATAGGTCATATAGGGAAGATCATACAAAGCTGTGCAGTGGGAACAATCGTCTAGGAATAAGTTCAATATTTTATTTCTAAAAGGTTTGTTGTTCTTCTGTCTTCTGCTATTTGTGTGTGTGTGTGTGTGTGTGTGTGTGTGTGTGTTTCTATGTTTTAAAATATTTTAATGCTTGTAAACTGGAGTGCCTCATATTGTCTATTCTTAGTGTAAAATGATCCTGAAACAATGAACTGCATCTCCCGAGGTTCTCAGCAATGGGCATGTCGGCTAGGGAAATCTGGAAATTAAAGCTCACACATTTAGAACTTAGCCAAGATGGGAAATAGTGATTTATGGTCACAAAAACTAATAGGTTTCAGATGTCATATATGGTTTGCTCACTTTTAATGTGAATGTTTCATCTCATTCACGATACCAAAATGTAACAAACCACAAAGAGAACATAGTAACTGAGAGTGAATGAACCAGTGCAAGAGAATCAATTAGGTAGCAGAAATACTCAAAACTAGTTAAAAAGAGAATATATTTACTAAAGTGAGATGATTTATTGTTTTTGACCTTTTAATGCTAAAATGTGGAAACGTTTTGCATGACGATATTCTCCCCGACCCATTAGTGTCTTAATGGGAAGTAGTCAGTTGTTAATGTTTATTGATTTTATTCAAAATGATAAATTAGTAAAATTGCCTGGTGATAAATCTTATACATGTTCCTTTTCAGCAAAAGGCAATTAGCTGATCTGATTATTCATTCCATACCTATTTAAATCCTCCTTATTTTTAAATATATTCACTTCATGCAGAACAAAATGAGAATAAGTTTGGAAAGAAAATGATTGGTGTATCTCCTCCTCTAATGCATTCTTGTAAGTGCATTCTACAACACATGTGGGAGCATCTTGTTAAGCAGGTATTTTCTGCAATCCTAACTGATGCCGTGCAGAATAAAATCTCTTAAAGCCCTTATAAGAAGTGTGTAGGTACAGCACTCTGGGTTATACCATCAACATTTTAATCCAATAATTTTACGACATTCACAATAATTGTGTTTTTAAAGCAAGCTAAAATTATAAAATCTGATCCTAGGTAATGATGGGCAAGGTCAACTTTAGAGAATAATATATATCATGCACTCCTGCTTTTATTTACAGTATGCCACCATCAAAGTGATCTGGGGTGATCTCAGAAAGGTAAACATGTTTGGACCTGGATATCAAAAAGTCCCTGGCATGTATGTTTGTATATATGTGTATATGCATGTATATTCCCCCCAATTATATATGCTCATTCTACTAGGTCTTATAAGAGAAATATGCTCTGGGTCCCATCTCTCAGGGAACTGTACTTGTCAGGCTCAAGTAGGTAGGCATTATGAGTTGAGGTCAACTCCATCTCTTCTAATTTTCTAGAAGTCACTCAATACCTGGCTTTGTCATCAGACCTGGGGCTCTGTTGTTGATCAAATCTTGTGTGTATGTGTTTTAAAATATGACTGTGTTTGATACTTTTATTGTTTTCCTTATTTAGCTGTACATCCAGAGTCACTTCTTATGAGATGAGTGACCATATAAATTAGAAAAATAAATAAGTCTTTTTGTGTGTACATGTATACATACATGTATACATACAAACACATACATGCTGTAGACTGGGAAGTGGTAAAAATGAAAAGAAGATAGTGGCAAACCACTAATATATTATTGATAAGGAAATTATATTATGTGTGTAAAGTACCAGGAAACAAACTCAACTTGAAGGAAATTTTACTTTTCTACATGCACTCACCTACTCTAGATTGGAATTATTAATTATGGAAAGAGAGGGTTAAACTAATACTCTGACAAGGCCTATCATTTAAGGAAAAATGACTCATTATGTGGCTGATATTTTTCTGGAAAAATTCCTTCAACCTTTGTGTAAATGTACATCAATAATGTCAAAATCTATTTTAAATAGGACTATCTTAGGACCAAACCATTTTTTTCCATATTAAAATGAGGGATGCATAGGGCCACAGAAATAAAAGAAATAGTGAACAGGTACTTACAATTTAAGTATTTTGCTTAAGCTTCTCCTAATGTAGCTGATGATGGATGAGTGTCCAAGGATGTAATGCTGGTTATACAATATTGCTTGAATTGTTGAATCTGTACCAGAATAGGGATAATTTGAAAGTGCATGTAAAGAGGCAGTAAGATCCAATCTCTGATGGCTGCAGAAAAGAACTCAAGATAAAGACTGATGTGATAGCTAAATGTTTGATTAAGTAGATGAAGCCTATTTTTTCCCCTCTTTAAAATGAAAAGTACACAAGCTCGCGTTCATTCAGAGAACTAATATTGAGAACTGGTGATAGTGTAAAATAGCTTGGTTAGCTGTTTGCATATCAGTGGATTGTTCCTGAAATCAGGATGTAATCAGCAGAAGGAGTAACCTTGAGGCACAGGAGAAAGAGCCATAAGCACAACAATAGTTTAAAAGAAATCTGGGCCAGAACTCTAAGCTGAAGAAACAACTCAGACAAAACGCTCCCTAGTTTTCATGAAGATAAAGGGAGGGGGGAAGACTTTGAGACTTGCAAGATTCTGTTACCAAAGCCTTATAATAAACATAGAATTAGTATGGATGATTTTGGTTTCCTAGTCTTGTCTATCTTGAAGGGCTGACAAAGGAGAAGGGGGGGGGAGAAGAAGAAGGAGGAGAAAGAAGAGAGGGGAGGCAAGGACCCATATAAGGAAATATTTTTAGCTAAATACCATCCATGCTGCTTTTGGGAGATATGTTCTGTCTTTTACCCATGGATACTTAGAATTAAGAGTCTAGTGTTTCTAACCACTCTAATATTCTGATCACTCTAACATTGGAGATCTGGAGCATAAAAAACTTCAATGAACAGTTTTATGTGTCCTTATTCCATCCTTCAATTGACATCTTGGCGAAGAGCAATAATAGATATTTTTTTCTTTTCTTTTTCTTTCTGATTCTTTGTTGCTTGATTCTATTGGACGTTCTTTGAGGGTATTGCCAGATCATTTCTCCACCTCTACTACTTTTCTAATTGAAATCCTTAGTTGATGGAAGTTACTAAATTCCTTTTCAGACCTAGCCAAACATGATTCAAATAGTATTCTTGATGAGTTGTGTCATAATTACTTCTTCTAATGTATAAATCAGTAAAATGCAAAATAAGATACATTTTCTTTTTTGCAAAACAGTATTCCACTATCTTAACATCTTGATGAACTTTGAATAACCACAGTGGCTTTTCTTAACATACATTTAAAAATTAAATCTTACTAATTTCAGTACAATATCTCATATTTTTCAAGGGGGATTGCCTGTACATGAGTGCCAAGTTCCTCTATTCCCAGATCTTGCCTCTTAATATTAATGTCTTGCTAGCTGGACTCTCATTGCACCCTGTCCCAGTTGCCAGTTGTTTGCTCATTATCTTTAAGGCAGGTATAAACAGTTGAAAAATGGGTGATAAACAAAACCATTAAGCCAATTTTGCCATTTACTTTGAGGTTCCTATGGCAGATGCTCCAAAACAAACTTCATTAAACAGCTGTTTGCTTCATTTCAACTTGTTATGTGTACAGCAGTGATTCATCTTATGGTGAGCATGATGAGGGTGTTACAAATTTGTTGTTACAAGGGTTTTTTGGAAGAAGAGGAAAGAAAAGCCTAATTTAGATGGAAAGCTTTCCCTAGATGTTGTCACACTTGGCATTTTAAGTTATATACCAACTTACCATATTAACATATTGGTTTGAATTAATATACATTAATTTATACTGAATAGCACATGAAGTAAGAGCTCAAGTCTGTTCTCTGAGCACTTTTCCCTGGGTTTAAACAGTCGTGGTGGCATTTTGGAAAGCCTCAACTATTCAACAAATCCCATTTTATGTTTCTGAACTTATTTTCCTCCTTATATAACAAATATATTTTTTCTAAAATCCTCTTCTATCCAGTATGAACATAACCAAACCTACTTACGGTAAGTGTTCTAAAAATTCGTTTGTTGTATTTTAAATTTATTCTTCTACTGTTATTTTGAGAGTATTATCTTTTCTGTTTTGTTTTGGTGGTTTTATATATAGGCAGGGTCATTTCTGTTATATTCTAATGCTACCACAATTTGGGTCTCAGCTGAACAGGCTGTTTAATTATTATTCCCATTCACCTGACTATGGTAACAGTTTATTTTCTGAGAGATATGTGAGTGTTTTAAATACGTACATACACAACCACACATTAGAAATTCAGACATGGAAACATACAAGCCTCTTCAGATTTAAAACAAAAATTATTCATGAAAGAGATAATTAATTTCTCTGTGCTGATGGGAAGATCTGCTTGGAAATAGGAAGTACATTCATCTGAGTGCAGTTGCTGTGATCCACACAGTGTGGAGCTCTGAATGCACAGGGCTCCTGGCCTCGTAAATTATGTATGTCATCCAAGAAGTAACTATAAACTTGCATCTCTCTAACTAGAATGTGGGTGGAAACTCAATAGTCTGTAGAAGCTGTAAGCAGAGCAATTACTGTTTGCCTTGTGTATCTGGATCAAGGTATTTTAGACATTGTTCACTTGGGTGAGCTTTATGTGAAAATGAGCAACAGACTCTGATGCATAGCAAACAGATTCTAGTTTCACATTTAAAAAAATTCAAATCAAATCTCTTGGAGAGACCAAGTTATTAAGCTTAATGTGTGAACCCACATCAGATGAACTATTATTCTATGTAGATTTTAAAAAAATGAAATATGAAAGATTGGCTTTCCACTTTTGGTTTCCTAGTTTCTGGCTCATTTATATTGTCCCTCAGGTATTCTGTTAGTATCAATATTAATATTAGGATTAATATAAGAAACCCCTGTGGCCTCAAGTTTGCAAATTACTTTGCATAAGATGATACATATGTCATTCTGATTGCACTTAAACTTAAAAGTGGCATGCAGTAGATTCAATTTCTTTTTCCTGAGTGATGTTCCATTTCAGCGTTCATTCCATAGGCAGAGAAATGTGGAAGGTCGCCTTTCCTAATTTTTCTTCCTTTTTTTTAAAATTCCATTTATATCCCTCCCTTCTCCGAAGACTCAGGGCGGCTTACAAGCTTAGCAGTAGCCTTCACTCTATGTATATGCCTGCTTATTAGGGCTTTCACACACCCCCCAAGATTCATTATTACAAAGTCAGCTTAATTGCCCCCAACAATCTGGGTCCTCATTTTACCTACCTCGGAAGGATGGAAGGCTGAGTCAACCTTGAGCCTGGTGGGATGCGAACCTGCACTAATTGCAGGCAGCTGGTGTTACTTAAGGAGGCATTAGCCCACTGCTCCACCAAGGCTGCAATTTACAGTTGCTGTTGAAACCCCACCCCCACCCCATCCCCAGAGTGGTAGAAAATTAAGCTAACAGACTTTCCTCATATTTTTCCCACAGTTGCCTTCAGTTGTAGCTTACTGGCCGGGAATTATGGAAATTGAAGTCCACACATCTTAAAGTTGCTAAAGTTGAAAAACATTACTAAATCAGTTGGTGCTCCTTTTCATCCTCCTTGGAAGTCTCAACCAGGTTGAAGCTGAACACAAGTCCTAAACTATAAATACAGCCATCATAATGTGTGTGTCTGTGTCTGTGCACAAACAACCTCATCAGAACTGAGTTAAACTCCAGCCTGTCTCTGTTACAAAGGAGCCTGGAAAGAACATTATCTGTTAATGAGTACCATTGATTATTTAACGTAGTGAAGGGCATTTTGTTCAGCTTCTGAGCATTCTTTTTAGCTCCTTCCCATACCAGTCTGGGTATTTATCCATAGTAATAACAGTAAAACATGTCATGAACATTTGTATAGGAGTGCAAAAATACAGTCAAAATTATAAAACGCATAATAAAATTTCAAAAGCACTCTCTTTGTATGCAACTGTATTTCATTTTGGTTAGGGCAAATTGAGTAAATTTCTGTAAAATATGCAGACTTGATTTTTTTCCCCTCGGTTTCTAGCATGTGAAACATTAATAGGCCAAACTTCAACTTTCTTCCTGTTCATTTCTGTCTCACTGAACACTCAAGGATTTGGTGAGAAGCTGCCAAAAGATGGCACTTCCCACCTAATGTTTATCATTTTGATCTTTCTTTGGCTTTATGGATTGACAGTTCCTAGTTGCTGCAATAATATCCAAAAAATGTTATCACCCGCTATGTGAAATAGAAGGATATTTTTTTAAAAAAAATACTTTAAAAAGGTAAAAGATCTTGTGTAGTGTGACAGTCCCCTTCATGGATTACTGCCTTGTCGTGGCGAAGGGGCTTGCGTAATTCAATGAAGCTATGAGCTATGCCGTGCAGGGCCACCCAAGACGGACAGGTCATAGCAGAGAGTTCTGACAAAACGTGATCCACTGGAGAAGGAAATGGCAACCCACTCCAGTATCTTTGCCATGAAAACCCTATGGACAGTACCAAAAGGCAAAACGATATGACTCTGGAAGATGAGCCCCTCAGGTCTGAAGGCGTCCAATATGCTACTGGGGAAGAGCAGAGGGCTAGTACTAGTAGCGCCAGAAAGAATGAAGCGACTGGGCCAAAGCCGAAAGGACGCTCAGCTGTGGATGTGTCTGGTGGTGAAAGGAAAGTCCAATGCTGTAAAGATTTTTTCTCCATAGGAACCTGGAATGTAAGATCCATGAATCAAGGAAAGCTGGACGTGGTCAAACAAGAGATGACAAGACTGAACATTGACATCTTAGGTATCAGCGAACTAAAATGGACAGGAATGGGTGAATTTAATTCAGATGACCATCAGGTATACTACTGTGGGCAAGAATCCTTCAGAAGAAATGGAGTAGCCTTCATAGTCAATAAAAGAGTAGGAAAAGCAATACTGGGATACAATCCTCAAAATGACAGAATGATCTCAGTTCGAATCCAAGGCAAACCATTCAATATCACAGTAGTCCAAGTCTATGCCCCAACCACCAGTGCTGAAGAGGATGAAATTGACCAGTTCTATGAAGCACTACAGCACCTTATAGAACTAACACCAAAAAATGATGTTCTTATCATCATGGGGGATTGGAATGCTAAAGTAGGAAGCCAAAAGATAACTGGAATAACAGGCAAGTTTGGCCTTGGAGTGCAAAATGAAGCAGGGCACAGGCTGATAGAATTCTGTCAAGAGAATGCGATGGTCATAGCAAACACTCTTTTCCAACAACCCAAGAGACGGCTCTACACATGGACATCACCAGATGGTCAACACAGAAATCAGATTGACTATATGCTCTGCAGCCAAAGATGGAGAAGCTCTATACAGTCAGTAAAAACAAGACCAGGAGCTGACTGTGGCTCAGACCATGAGCTTCTCCTTGCAAAGTTTAGGCTTAAACTGAAGAAAGTAGGGAAAAGCACTAGGCCACTCAGGTATGAATTAAATCATATCCCTGTTGAATATACAGTAGAGGTGACAAATAGATTTAAGGAATTAGATCTGATAGACAGAGTGCCTGAAGAACTATGGACAGAGGTTTGCGACATTGTACAAGAGGTAGCAACCAAAACCGTCCCAAAGAAAAAGAAATGCAAGAAAGCAAAATGGCTGTCTGAGGAAGCTTTGCAAATAGCTGAGGAAAGGAGGGAAGCGAAAGGCAAGGGAGAAAAAGAAAGATACGCCCAATTGAATGCAGAATTCCAGAGAATAGCTAGAAGAGATAAGAATGCCTTCTTAAATGAACAGTGCAAAGAAATAGAAGAAAACAATAGAATAGGGAGGACCAGAGATCTTTTCAAGAAAATTGGAGAAATGAAGGGCACGTTTCATGCAAAAATGGGCATGATAAAGGACCAAAATGGCAGGGACCTAACAGAGGCAGAAGAGATTAAGAAGAGGTGGCAAAATTACACAGAAGAACTATACAAGAATGAGCTTAACGTCCCTGATAATCACAATGAGGTGGTCACTGACCTCGAGCCAGACATCCTAGAATGTGAAGTGAAGTGGGCCTTAGAAAAACTGAGCAACAACAAAGCTAGTGGAAGTGACAGTATTCCAGCTGAGCTATTCAAAATCTTAAAAGACAATGCAGTAAAAGTGCTACACTCAATTTGCCAGCAAATTTGGAAAACTCAACAGTGGCCACAGGATTGGAAAAGATCAGTTTACATTCCAATTCCAAAGAAAGGCAGTGCCAAAGAATGTTCAAACTATCGCACCATTGCACTCATTTCTCATGCTAGTAAAGTCATGCTTAAAATCCTACAAGCTAGACTTCAGCAGTATGTGGATCGAGAACTACCAGAAGTACAGGCAGGATTTCGAAGAGGCAGAGGAACTAGAGATCAAATTGCCAATATACGCTGGATCATGTAGAAAGCTAGGGAGTTCCAGAAAAACATCTACTTCTGCTTCATTGACTATGCTAAAGCCTTTGATTGTGTGGATCACAACAAACTGTGGCAAGTTCTTAAAGAGATGGGAGTACCAGACCATCTTATTTGTCTCTTGAGAAACCTATATGCGGGTCAAGAAGCAACAGTGAGAACTGGACACGGAACCACTGATTGGTTCAAAATTGGGAAAGGAGTCCGGCAAGGCTGTATACTGTCGCCCTGCCTATTTAACTTATATGCAGAGCACATCATGAGAAAGGCAGGGCTAGATGAATCAAAAGTTGGAATTAAGATTGCCGGAAGAAATATCAACAACCTAAGATACGCAGATGATACCACTCTAATGGCAGAAAGTGAAGAAGAACTAAAGAGCCTCTTGTTGCAGGTGAAGAAGGAGAGTGCAAAACTTGGGTTGAAACTTAACATTAAGAAAACCAAGATCATGGCATCTGGCCCTCTCAATTCCTGGCAAATAGATGGGGAAGAAATGGAGGTAGTGACAGATTTTATTTTCCTGGGCTCCAAGATCACTGCAGACGGGGACTGTAGCCAAGAAATTAAAAGACGCTTGCTCCTGGGGAGGAAAGCCATGGCAAATCTAGACAGCACACTAAAAAGCAGAGACATCACCCTGTCAACAAAAGTGCGTATAGTCAAGGCTATGGTCTTCCCAGTTGCAATGTATGGCAGTGAAAGTTGGACCATAAGAAAGGCTGAGCGCCAAAGAATTGAGGCCTTTGAACTGTGGTGCTGGAGAAGACTACTGCGAGTCCCTTGGACTGCAAGGCGATCAAACCGGTCAGTCCTAGAGGAGATCAATCCTGACTGCTCTTTAGAAGGCCAGATTCTAAAGCTAAAACTCAAGTACTTTGGCCACCTAATGAGAAGGAAGGACTCACTGGAGAAGAGCCTAATGCTGGGAAAGATCGAGGGCAATAGAAGAAGGGGACGACAGAGAATGAGGTGGCTGGATGGAGTCACTGAAGCAGTAGGCGCGAGCTTAAATGGACTCCAGAAGATGGTAGAGGACAGGAAGGCCTGGAGGAATGTTGTCCATAGGGTCGCGATGGGTCGGACACGACTTCGCAGCTAACAACAGTGTGACAGTGATTCTTAGTACATTTTTATAACTAAGAATTCATGCAAAAGGAAGCTCAAACAGTTGAATCAAGGAAATAAATTGAATTATGTAATAAATAGACAGTTATTATCTATTGGATAATGTCATTGTCTTTCACTGTAGAATTGAAGAGTAGAGAAACCCATTGATAGTTAAATAGTTGTGTTGCCAGCATCAGAATATATATAAAGAAATCAAAGAGGAGAAATAGTTCTGTACCAAATAGGTGAGCTACAGCAAGGTCAGTTTGATGGTAAGGGGAATAAGAAGAATGGGGAAAATATCAAACACTGCAAACTTTTGACTCTTCATCTCATGCACATTGGGTGGTGGAACCATATGAGATATAGATTGATTGGCTGCTGATACTACTGTTACTGATCATAAAATAAAAAGGGGTGGTGGTGATTTTATCCTCTTTCCTACAGCTTGTTGCATGCCCTTAAAATCTGACCCAGAATGTCTACCAGACTTTCTGAGAAGACTTTCAAGTCCCTAAATGATAGTGGTAGTGTGACTAAAAGGGGAAGGAGAGAGAGGAGCTATAGAGAATATGGGGAAATTCTATTTTAAGAAGTGCAAACATTAAAAAAAGGTTAAAGGATAGGAGCCAAACAGGGAGATGGGTTTTATTAAAGAGGATAAAACAGCCCTCGTGACTCTTTTTTTTGTGTGTGGCATTTCTGTTTTCTTTTCCAAATCCAGTTGAAAGCAGATAAGGGGAAGTTCATTCCTAAGCAATTTAATAGTAAATTTGGACAGCAAACTAGGATTGCTGAAGATAGTGACAGGATTTATAATGAACCAGGTTTGGGGCTTGTTCTAGTGTATGGATGTTTATATAATTTCTTGGAGGAGAAGGAACCACTGGTTCTTGAGCTAATATTATTTCAGTATTTTAAATATGGTCTGCTTTCTTGGATTCAGTTCCTGGTCTATTGGCATATATACACACTTCTCTCTCTGTGTGTACTAAAAATTAATAAATCCCTAAACTGTTTAAAGCAATCCTTGTAGCATTTATGTTTAAGGGCTTGAATAATGGTCCAATTTTCCCAGTCTTCTTAAATATGATCGGTTAGTAGGTGCATTTACTACCTCTGGAGGCAAAGAATTTGAAGATGTAGAGACTGCTTAAAAAGCACATTCTAATTTCTCATTTGCACACAGTAGAGAAACTCAGTAAACCTTTCTTACAGGATCTCATTGGAGGGACCAAATCCTACCAGGAGATGCAGACTTATAAATGCTTGGGAGGCAGACATGTAGTGCTTTATTGAGGATAATCAGTAGTTTGATTTTGAGTCATAAGGAAATTGGTAACTGGTGCAGTAGTACTGCTGTTGCACAATTACTTCTGGGATCTCCCAGTTCGTGGACTGTATGTCATGCTTTGGATCAGACAAAGCTTCTAGGTCATCTTCAAAGGCAGCCCCATCTACAGAGTTTGTACTCTTAATATCTCTTTAGAAAACTTTTTTCCCTTTTCCTTTTTTCTAAACTTTCTTCTAGATCTCTGGTCTTGCTGTATGAAAAATAAATAAATAGTATTCTTAATGAACACATGGTACTCATCCTCAAAAAATGATCTGGCTTTATCTGTCTTCTGTCTTTTTACCAGATTATGTGGGACAGTGGATTTGCTATTTACCTCCTCCCTGGTACACCAGTGGCAAAGGGAAATTCTCTGGATATCAGCCCTTCAAGGTAATCCAGACAAGAAACCAAAACCATGAGTATTGTGTAGTGGGTCCGACGCAAGAGAGACGCCAGCCGGTGTGTGAGTTCAGCTCTTTATTGGAAGGGGAAGTGAACTGAGGAATGAGGGCTACCTGGCCTCCTTATATACCTGGCCAGGTAAGCTAACAGCCAATGGGGTTGACCCTAGGTTTCCCGCCGAAACTGTCCAGGCCAACGCCCCCTGAGGGCTGTTGCTATGCAGATGCCTGCATACATAACACCCCTCCCCCCTTAGAGAAGACCCACATAACAACAACAACATGCAACTACTATAACTATGAGTATATATATAAAAAAAACAGTGGTGTCCTTGTGTGAGGATCACTTGCACACATAGTCCGACAGGTAGGCTGGTGTCCTGTGTGGACGGGTGGATCATCTGGGTGTGCTTGGCCCCTGGGCTTGGACCGTGGGTTCCTGAGGCCTTTGTGCAGGGCTGCAAGGAGCCGGCATCAGGAAGTCCTCCTCCTCTGGTCCCTGCCCTGTGACATCCTCAGCTGGGTTGACCCCTCCTGGAGTGTGGTCCTCCTGTTGATCGTGTGCGTTGAGTTCAGGGACGTGTGTGACGCGCTCAGGGGCGTGTGTGACGTGCTCAGGGACTCTTCCTCTGAGCTGATCGATGTGTCGCCTTATGCGTCTGTCCCCCTCCACTCCTACAATGTACGAAAGGGGTCCTGTTTTCCCGACCACTGTCCCCGGAACCCAAGGATGTCCAGCCCCATAGTTCCTTGCCCAGACCAGGTCCCCCAGGTTGAGGACCCTGTGTGTGGATGATGATGTCAATGGTGATGGTATTGATGCTGGTGGTGATGGTGATGATGGTGATGTTGCCCTACCGGTTTCGGCTGCTACCCGGTCTGGGTGTAGGCGGTCCAGCTTGGTGATGAGGCGCCGTCCCCATCGCAGTTCTGCTGGGCTCTTGCCGGTAGCCACGCATGGTGTTGTGTGTTGGGCTAGTAAAAATTTGGCCAGTCTGTGGTGCCAGTCCCCGCTGATGATGCGCCGGAGTGCGTCTTTGGTCGTCCTTACCATCCGTTCGGCCTGCCCGTTGGTAGATGGATGGAAAGGCGCAGAGGTGGCGTGCCTAATCCAGTTCGCCTTCAAGAACGCCTGGAAATCAGCAGCAGTAAACTGAGGCCCATTATCAGACACAATTACGTCGGGGAGGCCGTGTGTGGCAAAGAGAGCTCTGAGCACCTGGATTGTCCTCCCCGAGGTCATGTTGGGGACAGGGACTACCTCTAACCACTTGGAGTGACTGTCCACCACTACTAAAAATAGTTGACCCTGGAATGGCCCCGCATAGTCAATGTGAATGCGGGACCATGGCGTGTGTGTGGCCTCCCACCGGTGTACTGGTGCATGTGGCACTTCTGGCCTGGATCTCTGGCACGTATAACAGGCCTTCACCCGATCCTCAACCTCCTTGTCCAACCCAGGCCACCAGAGGTAGCTCCTAGCCAGTGCCTTCATCCTGACCACCCCCGGGTGCCCTTCGTGTAAGGAGTCCAATACCCTGGCGCGTAGTGCGGGTGGAATGATGACCCTGCTACCCCAAAGGAGGCACCCTTTGTGTGTGGAGATTTTATCGCGTCTAATGAAATAGGCCTGAAACTCTGGTCCCGGGGATTTGTCCTGCCACCCTGTGCAAACCCATGAGTGCACCCTGCCCATGATGTTGTCTGTGGCTGTGTGGCTGGCAATGTCCTTGGCAAGAACTGGGCACTCGGGTAGTTCCTGCAGGGCTAGGATCTGTGTGGCTGGTGCTGGGTCTGGGTCGTGTGTGTCTAGGGGGAGCCTACTTAGACCGTCTGCGTGGCCCATCTCCTTCCCTGGCTTGTGTACCAGCTTGCAATTGTATGCTGCAAGGAAGATGGACCACCGGAGCATCCTGGGGGACAGAATCTGGGGGTTTGCCTGTCTGTGGTGAACAGGCCCAGGAGTGGTTTGTGGTCCGTGAAGACAGTGAACTCCCTGCCATATAAGTAATCGTGGAATTTCTTGATTCCTGCCACGATTGCCAGGGCTTCTTTGTCTATTTGGGCATAGTTTCTTTCTGCTCCAGACAGTGTCCTAGAATAGTATGCTATGGGGACTTGTGCCCCGTTGGGCTCAAGGTGGCTTAGGACAGCGCCCACACCATAAGGGGATGCATCGCAGGCGATACAAATGGGCTTGGACTCGATGAAATGGGTTACTGTGGACTTGTCCGACAGCAATGCCTTCAGGGCCTTGAAGCTCTGATCATGGGTGGCCGTCCAGGCCCATGTTGCCTGTTTGTCTAGCAGCCTGTGGAGCGGTTCAGCGATGGCTGCCTTGTGTGGGAGGAATGTATGGTAGAAATTCAGCAGACCCAGGAATGCCTGAAGCTCTGCTTTGTTCTTGGGTGTGGGTGCTAGTTTGATGGCCCTCACCTTGGATTCTGTGGGGTGGATTCCCCTGGCGTCTACTCTGAACCCCAAAAATTCTGTGGAAGGAACGCCTATGCTGCATTTTTCCTTTTTGAGTTTGAGGCCAGCTGTGCGCAGCCTTGCCAGCACTTCCCTAAGCCTCCCTGCCAGTTCCTCTGCTGATGCTCCTGCGATCAGGATGTCATCAAAATAGGGGAAGACTCCTGGAATGCCCTTGAGTGTCTTTTCCATAACCTCCTGGAAAATGCCGGGAGCAACGCTGACTCCAAACTGCAGCCTGTTCACCCGGAACGCCCCCCTATGGGTTACTATGGTTTGGATGTCAGCTGTTTCCCTAGTGACCGTGAGTTGCTGGTACGCCTGTGCAAGATCGAGCCTTGCAAAAATGGCGCCGCCTTGGAGGGAAGCGAGAACGTGGCTGACCGCGGGAACCGGGTAAGCGTGCGGGTTTAGGGCGCGGTTCACCGAGCACTTATAGTCGGCGCAGATCCTTATTTCCCCGTTGGGCTTGAGGGGGGTCACAATGGGGGTTTCCCACTCCCCTCCATCTACAGGCTCTAAGATTCCTTGGGCCACCAACTTGTCTAGTTCGCGCTCGATTTTGTGTTTGAGCGCAAACGGGACTCGCCGCGGCCGGACCCTAACGGGGGAGATGTTCGAGTTAAGCTTGAACAATATGGGGGCCCCGGTGTACTTGCCTAATGACCCGTCGAAGACGTCGGCGAACTCCCAGCAAACGGCCTCAACGGAGTCCCCCTGGATCCAATGGATCCCGGATACTGAGATTCCCAGGGCCTCAAACCAGTCCAGCCCGACCAGGCTGGCTCTGCGGCCCTCTACCACTACAACATCCAGGTGCCCTTCGCGACCCTTAAAGCCCACTGAAATGGTGGCCTCCCCCTTCACCTTGACCGGCGAATTCTGAAAATCGGACAGGGTTAATTTAGTAGGCCGTAATTTAATCCGTTGCTTGCTCCGGCTAATTATGTGGTTAAGGGTCTCGTCCGAAATAATCGAGACCGCTGATCCGGAGTCAAGCTCCATGCTGCAAGGGACACCTTGCAAACGGATTGTTAATCTAATTTTGGGTTTGAGCAGCCGGCGGCTACCCGTATGGTTAATGGCCAGCCGGCTCTCGACATAGCCAATTTTTGTTTTGGTGGGGGCCCCAGTACCTTCGAACGGCGGTTCCTCCGGCTGCAGCTCGTGGATCTCCTCTCGGGGGCGGCGGCTACGGCAGACGGCGGCTATGTGGCCTGTTTTCTTGCAGGCCCGGCACGTGGCGGACCGGAACTTGCAGAGGCTGCGCACGTGGTTCCCACCACACCCTGCGCACCTCTGGGGAACGGCGGTGTTGCTGGGAGGCCTGGTCTTATCTGGGCGTCTGGCTCGCTGGTCGGGGGTCGACTTCCGCTGGAGGAGATCGATGCTCAGGTCGTCCTCCTCTGTGGCCCCTTGCCGGTGGACGTTGGTTGCCTGGTTGCCGGGCCGGGTTTCCTGGCAGGCTTGGACGGCCCCGCAGGCCGCTTCGTGGGCTAGGATGGCGTCCTCGGCTTCCTGGAGAGAGACCTCCTCTCTTTCGAACAGGCGCTCCTGCAACCGCCTGTCGCATAGGCCGCAAATCAGCCAGTCCCGTAGTCGCTCCTCCAAATTTGTGAACCTGCAAGCGACGGCAGCTTCCCGCAGGGCAGCGAGGAAGTCGGCACCGGTCTCGTCGGGGCGCTGGTCCCTTTTCTCGAATTGTGACCGTGCGGCCACCTTGGAGCGCCGGGGCTTGAAATGTGCGTTGAGCCTGGCCACGAGGTCTCGGTACGCGACGTTGTTGATGGCCTCCTGGGGGAACAGGTTCGCGGCGACTTCCAGCAGTGCTGGTCCCCCAAGGCAGAGCAGGGCGGCCGCCTTTGCACCGTCCTCGGATATCTGATTGAACCGCCTGTACAGTTCAACGTGAGCCAGGTAACGGGTCCAGGTTTCGGGGCGGCGGGTCTCGAATTCGCGGGGTTGTCCGGCTCTAGCCATGGCGGCAGTTGGTCGTGGATGTGGCACTTGGCGTTGCCGGTTCGGCTGGCGGTCGTGGGGGGAAGAAGGAAAAATACCTTTCCCTTCAGCTCGCGGAGCGTTTCCCCAGTGACTTCAGCTCTTGGTCGGCAGCAATCCCACCTTCGTCACCACTATTGTGTAGTGGGTCCGACGCAAGAGAGACGCCAGCCGGTGTGTGAGTTCAGCTCTTTATTGGAAGGGGAAGTGAACTGAGGAATGAGGGCTACCTGGCCTCCTTATATACCTGGCCAGGTAAGCTAACAGCCAATGGGGTTGGCCCTAGGTTTCCCGCCGAAACTGTCCAGGCCAACGCCCCCTGAGGGCTGTTGCTATGCAGATGCCTGCATACATAACAATGAGCACTAATGCGACCTTTATTGGCAAGATTACAATTACAGTAATCAAGTCTGAAAGTACTTCTCTTCTTCCTTTGTGTTACTTTACAGAGAACTAGGGATGGTCCCTTCTGAGATGCTTCCCAAACCTCTATTCCTTCTGTGGACTGAGATATCTCTTGCCCTAGGCTGTGGCTCCTCCTCCTCCTCCTCTTATCTCTCAAGGCTATTCTCTCACACCATTACATTGTAATAAAGTGTTTAGTGGCAGGATACCTAGGTCGCTTACCTCAGAAGCTTTTGGAAGGTTGTAAAAAGGTTATAAGAAAAGAATTTAGGAAATTTTCATGGAAATTAACGGGGGGCCTAAAACACCACATTCCATACATGAGCTCATATACTATGCTTCATAACATGGAGTTCTGTCTGTTTATGGGGCATTGACTAGTCTGCACTGGACGAACACATGGAATACCTTGTTTCCTATCTTTATAACATTTATCATAACATGGTAGTAGACTACTTGACTATGCCATGTCACCAGAATGAAAAATACTGAAATGACAGGCAGCAGAAGACCAGCTGAGTCTCATTTTCCCCAAACTAATGAGAAATAAGAATTGATGGATATAATGAACCCAAACGAAATTTATTACACTATGAATTTAGTTCAAGTGAATTAATAACAGAATGATAAATGAATGTTTTAATAGAAAATATAAAAGGAATAATCAAATCTATTTTTATGCTTGGTGCGTAACTGTTGCTGATACCACTAATGTTGAAATTCATTTTATTCTGGGTAAATTGTGGGTATTGCCCTTTTGAGAATTCTAGTCTATTATTGTTATTATATTCCTTACAGGTAAACCTAGCCCATGTCAATAGATCTGACAATTAAGTTTCACAGTTGGAAACAAAGACCAGCTTGCTAATCACTTTTTTCCTCTCTATAATCCTGCACAGTCTGGCCCAAAATTATGTTCTGCATTTTCTTGCAAGAAGCTAGCAGTCTTATGAACTATGGCTCATAAGCATTAACATGAGTATACTCACTTTGCCTAATAATAACAACATCTCTAATTTATTCCCCACACGGTTGGCAGTGATAATTGGCATAAATGGAAATTGCCTCTACTTTAAATGTCAGCTCAAAGCAGGGGGTAGGGGTTGGCTAGAGGGAAACAGTGATCCATTACAGTCTTACAAACAGGGAAGCTACAAGCTCATATCAGATGGGGAGGGGGGAAGAGCTCATTTTTAATTAGTCTCTCTCATGAAAGCAATTAGAATTGCCTGTCAGGGATGAAATATAGAAAGCTTTGTTTTGTGGCTTCCTTGTTTTATGTGTTCTTTGGTGTCGTTGTTGTTGTTGCACATTATTGTGAAATACAACCAGTATTGGGTTGTGAATTTTGGGGATGGAAGGTAGTTTTTTCCCCCCAATTTTGGTTCCAAAATATAATGGGGGTGGAGAAGGAGTTCTACCAGTGAAACCTCTCCCACCCATCAAAAAGAATTACATTCAACTAATACAAATACATTAAAAGAAAATGAACTAACCACACCATACTGTAGGTACAATAATAATTTCAAAAACTGCTATGGGCAGCTTTCTTTTAATATGTCGAGAGAGGCTTCTCACAAGATTAAAAAAAAGATTAAAATCTTGTTTGTAACATGAACAGAGTATTAAGGCCAAACTGTAAATAAAGACGGAGTCCCTGAATCCTTCTTATCAGCTTTCTGTATAACCCATAGATGAAATGTTGAAATACACCAGGCTTTGATCATATTCAGTGAGCTACTTAATTTAAATACTTAGACTCGCTAAGTAGGGGGATTCGTAGCATGCCACTTAAGGTTCAGCTGTGATTCTGAACCCTCTGAAAGCTAGGAATCCTGTTCAGTAGTCTCCATGTTTTTTCACCTTTCTCCACTATGTTTCTACACCAAATCTTCTCTTCTGCCTCATCAATATGCCTATTGCCTACCTTTCCTATCCTAATCCACTTCAAATCAGTTTAGTTTGCTAGAACCATATCTTTGTATTATCTTTGTCTGACAAATACAGCTATGCAGAGTTAAGCATTTGACAATCAACTGTTCTTTAATGATACCTCCAACCTGTCCCTGGATAGAAACTTACTTGTCCTTATAGGAGGGCTGCCCATGATGCATAATCGACTGCTGGCATGCAACTATCTTTGTCAGAGTTTATTTTTTTTATTCTAAAGCCATGAAAAGGAACATTTCTTTCATCCCATGCTACACCATTTAAACATTTTACAATGATCCTTCTAATCTATACTCTTTGACTCGGTTGTGCGATTTCAGAAATATATCTGAAGGCAAAGTGACAACTGATCAGGTGCACTGTAGGACTTCATTTGCTTTCCTCAGGCATTTTAATAGCATGTAATTCCATCCTGAAGAGACAGACCTGGAATAGATACTCTATCTTTGCCCTCACTGTCTTTTCCTTTAAGTACAGAGAACCATAGTCTCCAGTTGAGAGTCTCTTTTCCTGTCAAGGCCTTTCACCCATAGTTAACCCAGAGTCACATGCTGAGTGGACAGCCTTAAACTATGAATAAATAAAATCTGTAAAAAATCATTCTATTGAATAGTAGAATGTACAGTAGAATCCTGATATTCCAGGCTTCTTGGTCCTATGGAAAATTATTGTGTTGAAAGAAGACTTTTCAATGAAGGTTAAGTCCTCTGTATAAATGGAAGACAATATAGCAGGTAAAATAATAATTATTATTTTCAATTTAATGATTTGGTTAAATAACAAATATGGGCGTAAACCCCAGATATACAAATATTATTTTTGCTTTTTTTGATACATGAAGAATTTTATATATTTTGCCTAAGGAGCGTCATATTATTTTGATAGCATCCAAATTGTCCTTATTTCATATTTCATTTAATTTTGGGATCTTGTGCCAGAACCTGTTTCTTTTTCTACTAACTTTTTATTTTCTTTCTTAAATCTTTTAATCATTACTGCTGCAGAATATGGACCCCTCTTTTTTCCCTTTTTTTAAATTGAATGGATAGCTCTGGAAAAGGTTTTGGTCAAAGATACCTTAGGTGAGTAAATACATTGAGTATCACATATACCACATTATACTGAATGAATCCAGTGACATTATCTTCCACTGCAGTGTGTTTGGAATTTCAGCCTCATTTATTTTTAATGCACCAGATTGATAAATATATATTCCTTTAATAATTCCAAGATTTTTTATTATTATAATGAATAGAATTTTCCCGCATCGCTTCCCGTGTTTGTTTGTTTAGCAGGAAAAGGCAGTTACAAGTGCTTTGATAAAAAGCAAAGCCAGCCCTGTTCTATGAACTCAAAAGCTTCTATCATGTGGCTATCAACATAAATTTAACTCTTCATCATTGAAGAGATCCTTCCATTCCAGCAAGGGAATTCTATTACTCCTACAGATTTTCAATTTTCTAATTAGAAATCTGTTCCCTTGTTACTGTTGTTACACAAATCTTTTAAAGCAGATTTTTGCCTATTTAGTTATGCTGACCAATAATTCTGGTAATTCCAAACTATCTACATGGTATCAGGCTGGGAGAGGAACAAAAAATGCATTGGGCTGTGGATAATACAAGTGCATATTCTCATGAGAAATAGAAATGGACTTTTCAAATTTTCTAAGCCGACACCCAGAACACATTTTGTATGCAACTGCTTTCTTAATTCCCTGTTTAACAACTGTTAGGAAGCATTTATAGAGGACTATAAAGGTACATGTTTTTTATATGATGACAAATCATTGCCAATGAGAGATCACTGGTCCCTTTCTTGGAATGCATGCAAGCAAAAAGAATAAATTGCCTCAAATAACAATATACTGGCAGAGCACTTTCAGCAAATGCAACCATATTTAAGTCCTGGATTTTATTAAACAGCATGAGGTTAACAAGAAAAATCACTAACAAGCCAGAGATGAAATCAGAATGTACAATCTGCATGGATTTCGAAGTTATCTTTGGTGCATCCGCTAATTGCAATGAAATGGATAAACAAACTAAGCGAACACTGGGGTGGAATAAGAAAAAAACTAAAACAGTTTTTATTGTTAAAAGATCAAGCTTTTGTTGGCTAACTGCCAATGTCGTCAGGATGGAAACGCTGGGGTGGGGAGATCGCGTTTATACTGTTGGTGTCTGCACTCCGCTCATGGAGCGCATCACCGGTCTGTTTGTTGAGGCCGGCCATATTCCTTTGAGTTGTGCATCTGTTTTGGGGGGATGTAGTTGTCTCTGGGTGTCTGTTGTCAAAAGTGAAGATGCAACATATTTTCATATATGGTGGACATGTAAAAAGGTTAAGGCCTTTTGGATAAAAGTTTGGTGGAACATGCAGAAGATTTTTAAACAGAGGATAAAGTTTTGTCCGCAACTTTTTTTGTTGGGAATAATTACAGATGCTACAGTTGTGGACACTAAGTTGATGTTGAATTTAATTACGGCAGCAAGACTCTTGATAGGTCAGTATTGGAAGAAAGAGGAATTGCCGTCTATAGAAGAGTGGACTTTAAAGGTTTCCGACCTGGCAGAGATGGCGAAGATTTCGGCCTATTTGAAAGATCACTCGCAAGAACGCTATATTATGGAATGGAGAAAATGGATTGAGTTTATCCAGAATAAGTATAGGGTTAAGAAATTTTATGTAGCATTTGAATAAGTCTTCTTTCTTTTTTCTTCTTTTTTTTTCTTTTAGTTTTTTTTATATATATATTTAATATTACTAAGGTTTGTTTTATCCTATATAAGCTAGAGAGTGATGGATTTTAGAGCTTATAGTTGTTAGTATATGATTGTTTATGATTGGTTTTCTTTTATATATACCTTGTATTTAGCTCTGGGAAGTCGGGGGGGGGAGGGGGGGAGGGGGGAGAGGTGGGGGGGAGGGTGAAGGGAGGGGGAGGGGGGGTTTTAAAGAAAAATTGTATGTTAAAACTTTTCAATAAAAAAAAAAAAGTGGATTGCTGACAGTTCCGTGTGCTATTGCCATAGCTCTAGTCATTTCCTGTGATGTCACCTCCCTATTCACCTCAATTCCACAAGACTTAGCACTTGCTGTAATTGGGGACTGCTTGCAACAGTAGGGAGCGGGGCAGCATCAAGATTCACTTAGCAACGAAGATCTGCTTCAGCTTATGTTCCTATGCCTGAAAATGTTTTTTACGTTTCAAGGCACCATTTATGAACAGGTGAAGAGTACCCCTATGGGGTCCCCCCTCTCTGGTGTCATTGCAAAGGCAGTCCTGCAACAGTTAGAGACCCGGATGATGTCCACGTATTGCCCCAAGTTTTGGGTGAGATACGTGGACGACACCTTTGTGATTGTCAAAAGGCAGGACAAGGACAGGCTGATGAGGAAGCTTAATTCCATCTATCCTGATATCCACTTCACTGCGGAAGAAGAGACCAATGGGGCTTTGGCCTTTTTAGATGTGTTGGTTAGACGTCAACCTGATGGCTCGTTACACACATTGGTCTACCGTAAATCCGCCCATACAGACAGAATACTTCACCCCACAACCCATAAGGCCAGCTGTATTAGGACAATACAGGCCAGGTGAACCTACCCGCCATCAATGTGAAAATGCCTTAACATCACGGATAACACTGCCTTATATCCACGGTGCATCTGAGGCCACAGCGCGCATACTAGCCCCTCACAAGGTTGGTGTTGCCCACAAACCTGATCGGACTTTACGAGCTTGTGTCATGCGCCCTAAAGATCCACTCCCCAATGAAGAAAAATCCTCGGTCGTGTACAAGATGTCATGCCAAAATTGCAATTGCAATTACATTGGGGAGATGGCAAAACGACTGAGGACTAGAGTGCACGAACACAAGCTCACTATTAGAAGACAAGAACAACATTCACAGGTGTGAGCACACATGGCTACACATAACCATGTCTTTAATCTAACAGGGACTGAGGCAATTGCCAGTGACAACACTAAAGGCGGCCGCTTGTTTAAGGAAGCTTGGTTTTCAAACCACTCCTCTGTCAACCGGCACATAGACCTCCCCCCTGCATACCAGGCACTAAGGAATTGGGAAGAGGAACGACGTGCACGATATGGGGGCAAACAGCGCAAGCACTTACAGAGCGCCTCATTGTATCAAAATCAAGATCGCTGTTGTGATTCAGGGTCAGCCTGTGGGTTCGGGAGTTGGGTCGGACGACTCAGAGGAGGAGGAGGGGGGTGTTGAAGAGCTTGCTGAGGGGATTGGACAGCTTGATGAGAGCCCCCAGCAAGGCCCCTCTCATCTGGTCACGATGCAGACCCAGCTGTGTGAGCCTGACAGCGTGGATGAAGATGACCCACAGCTGGCCCTGTTCAAGGACGCCCGACGCAGGAGGCAGTCAGTCAGGAGTAAACAGAGGAAGGCAATGGGGCACCTCGGAAGGAGGCACAGAGAGGCCACGCCCTGAACTGTATTTAAGGGGAATGTGTGGGAGGGCTGGTTTGCTGAAGGCAACCGCTTGGATTGTTCCTGCTTCTTAGCTCGTGTTTTATGGTTGGTGTCTTGTCTTGCTCTTGTTTTATGTGAATAAATTTGGCAGGCTTTATTCCAGCCTCTTGCCGTTTGTAAAGGGGTCGTCCCTGCTTTTGCTGCAGGGCCGGTAGCAGGCTGGTACAGAACAATCGCACAAACATAAAACCACCCTGCATTGTAGAACACAGGGAAGAAGAGAAACAACTACCGGTATTTAGAACCTCTGGTATAAGAACACAGCCAATGACTAGAGCTATGGCTATAGCACACAGAACTGTCAGCAATCCACTTTTGACAACAGACACCCAGAGACTACATCCCCCAAAAACGGATGCGCGACAACTCAAAGGAATACAGCCGGCCTCAACAAACAGACCAGTGACACGATCCATGAGCAGAGTGCAGACACCAACAGTATAAATGTGATCTTCCCACCCCAGCGTTTCCATCCTGACGACGTTGGCAGTTAGCCAACGAAAGCTTGATATTTTAACAATAAAAACTGTTTTAATTTTTCTTATTCCATCCCAGTGTTCGCTTAGTTTGTTAATTTTAATAGGCCTGGGATTCGCATTTTTAATCTTATCAAGAATATATATATTGAAAACACTTGTTTTCTGCTGTGGAATGCTTTGGCTGCTATTTGAGTAGGTTCTTATACATACAGGCAAGAAAAAAGAAAGGCTGCTATCCTGAAGGCCAGCTAAAGCTTTCAAGAACTGCGATTTATCTGAAGCCAATTCAGACTTTGCAAGTTGAATTATAGACAATAGCTTCTCATTTTATACTGAGATTAATTCACACTGAAATCCTTTTTAAAGAACGTATGCAAATTCAGGTTAAAGATTTCCTTGAGATATGCTTGTAGGGGCTTATTTAATATCAATTTGAAAGAAAAGTTTAAAGATCCCTTTGGGTAGCATAGCATAGATGGGCTAAAATAAAACCACTGAACTTGCTGCCCTGAACTTATCTTTTGATAACTACAAAACAAGTATAATGATACTGTAGAAGTCTGAAATGTTTGAAATATTCACACATTTTTACACACCAAATGTGACCTCTTGTCCTCCCCTGCTTCCCATATGACTTAACCATTTTGATGTTATTTTTTTCATCCCTTTTCTGGAGGACAGAGAACACTTGGAGATAAAAATCTCTGTAAAAAAGAGAACTTAATATGTAGTCATATATTTAAAGTCTAACTTATTTTGAATTAGAAATTTTATTCAACTAATGGCTCTTTTGCCTACTTGCAAAATGAATCTTCAAATTGGAAACGTAAGTAATTTTCATTAGTGTCATGCTTGATCATCTTGAACAATTCAGTGCATCACATCGAAGATGATGTTACAGAGAGCTCAAAAAGAACTGCTATATTTTAGTTGCAGATATGTGGATGACTGCTAGAGAGTAGCAGAGTGATGCTGAGAATCTTCAGGTAGCATAGTATCAGATTGCATAATCATATGCAAAAGATTCTTGTCTTCAGATAAAATAGATTTTATAGAAGCTTTATGAAAAAAGGCTCATCTTCAAATTTTTCAAAAGTTTCATACACAAAGCAAAAACCACACACTTACACACTACCAAAAACCTTGATTATGAGGAGCTCTTCTCAGTGGTAAAATGCAGGTACTCTGTCTGTCTGTCTGTCTCTCTCTTTATCTCTCTCTCCTAACCTGCTTAAATTAATTAAATTAATAACAATAAAATCTGATTTTATTTACCTTTTCTGATTTTTGGATAACAGTTTATCTCTTAATTTTGAACATGATGCATTTTTGTTTTTAGCATGTAGTATCTTTTATAGTAAATGTCCAAAAAGTAGAAACAATAATCAAAAGGGACAACTGTCAGATCAGATATTCATACATTATCTATCTATCTGTCTGTCTACCTACCTGATTTTTATTACACTTTTATTTTCATAAATAACTCAAGGTGTGAACATACTTAGTATGTCTTCCTCTCACTATTTTCTCCACAACAACAACCCTGTGAAGTGGGGTTGGGCTGAGAGTGACTGGCTCAAGGTCACCTAGCTGGCTTTCATGCTTAAGAAGGGATCAGAACTCACCATCTCTTTGTTTCTAGGCCAGTACCTTAACCACTACACAGTGGTGGGATTCAAATATGTGAACAACCAGTTCTCTGTGTGGATGCCACTTCCAGAAGTCCATTCTGAGCTTGGGCAACAAAAAATTAGCTCCTGGTTCTGCCGGTGGTACAAACCGGCTGAATCCTACCACTGCCACTACACCAAAACTGGTTCTTAAATTAATGTCAGTGGAAAGGTATTAAAGTTAATGAATCAGCCATTCAGTGAAGGAATAATCTATGAGGAAAGTGAGTTCTCATGTATGTATTTTTCTGCAAGAACTTTCTTCAAACTCTTTGAGGCCACTCAAAGTCTGTACAATAATCCGTATCTTTCCTGTCCATCATGTTTCTTATAGCAGTGATCCAGTATGAAAGTAAATAATGATGAGTAACTAAGGTTCCATATTGTCATCTTTTCATCTGAACAAACAAAAGAAGTTAAGTAAAAAAAGGGCAAACAAGCTCCACCAGAGAAAAATGGAAATTGAGCTATAGGTAAAAGATAATGCTAAAGAATTTAAAACCAGAATCCTTTGGACTGCAAACTTTAGTATAGATATACTAGCATAGCATAGCATAGCATAGCTTAGCATAGCATAGCATAGCATAGCATAGCATAGCATAGCATAGCATAGCATAGCATAGCATAGCATAGCATAGCATAGCATAGCATAGCATAGCATAGCATAGCATAGCAATAAAGAAATATACAATGTGCTTCATATCTCATTATCTATGGCAATGACTGCAGAAAACAAAAGCATTTTAAATTTACTAATCACATAGTGGCTGGGACATAGGAACTGATTGATCTTTGCCTGTATGTAGTTGCATTCCACCTCAGACACAAGACACAGATCAAGACACAGTTTTGATCTGAGCTATCGCAATGACCCAGTTCAAGTAAGCACCTCTAGTTTCAGAGAACACTGTGCCCAGGTCCTTAAAATGGAACTTGCTTGATTTGATTTGGCCAGCTGTTTTAGTGAAGTACAAAGGACTCATGCTTGGACAACATGTGGAAAAAATGCCTTTTCAGTATCCAGCGCAAGGCAGGACGGCAGCTCTGAACTTGTCTTTCAAAAGGAAATGCTGCTTCAGCTCCATACTTTGTTTAAAGGTGCACTTTGACCAAAATTTTGTTAATTAAAGTAACAGTTTGGAGCTTTACCCAGTCCTATGGTTTACTTCTGGTTTTTTTTCCTCCAAGACCGGTAAAATTTTGATTTAATAAACTCCAATTTAGTAGATTTCAGATGCAACAGGCAAGATTTATATCCAATGTCATCTTAACAAGTGATATAAAAATAACATAATGGGCACTGATTTACAAGATTTGTATCATTACGCAATTAAATAGATTAAAGTGATGTGGCTAATAATATTTGCATAATTATACAAATATGCAAATGATATCCCTTTCCTAAATGGCCCATTAAATTAAACTTGCATTAATACTGGATTTTATTCAACTATACTTACATAGTATATTTTTCATTATTTTTATTATATAAATTCCTCTGATATTTGCTTTTTTCCTCATAGCATTTTTGTCTAATATAAGCTTATTTTTCCACATATATACTTTATTTACCCTTATTTGTACTTATTTGTCCTACAATAAGTACTACCTTTCCTATGACATTCATAATGTAGACATTAAACGATAGTAGCTGAGAAGAGGACCTGAAATATATTCTTCTATTCTTGGCAACTTTGGACAAGAAAAAACTTTATGTGGCTCTTGGTCAGATGCACACCTAGAGCCAAACATTGTGATAGGCCCATCTTTCCCATATAATAAAATGCTCATTGTATTCCTAAACAACTATTTTGACTAACCCCAGAGATAACTGGTGTGCACAACACATAGAGTTAATGTGTTGAAAGAGCAACTGTGTTATTGGTGCAGAAAAACATTGGTATTATATGTAGAAATTATTACCAGGATGCTTAAAAATAATTATTAATACTATAGCAGATATTTTCCTGACCTTTTCTTGAGTGATAATTTAATAATAATAAGGCTGCTTGGTGGCAAAAGTCATTCTGAGATCTTTCTTAATCATATCACATGAAGTTATATTTCCTAGACCTTTTGAGTTCCTTTTCCACAAAGTTGTGGTCTGTTCTAAGCTGCTTACTTAATTAAAATTAATAAAAGGGAAAACAGAATCCATTCTAAAGCTTTAAAGTTGTGCTAGTTATAATTAGCTGCAAAATATATGCTACCCGTTGTTGGCAAATAAAAGATGGGAGTCTATTAAATAGAATTAATTAATTCAAAGTTTGGCTGATATATTTAAATTTTCTTCATGAGAATTGCATGCAATTACTTTTAAGTGAGATTTTGCTTACTGAAAGATCATTACATTGTAATTTCTTGTCATTTTGTAAATGGCTGTTTGTTCTTAAACTCTTTATGGAATTATGTTTCCCCTACATTAAAATATATGCATTAATACAATAAAAATAATTTAGCTGGTATGGGATCTTTCTTTTCTTGCTGAATGATAAGATAAGATAAGATACCCTTTATTGTCATTTTTTTTCACTGTTGGCACAACGGCACACATCAAAAATGAAATTTAGCTGCCCACTCTCGTGGAACACATACATGACACACACCTAAACATACTACATACAACATATGTATGGAGCCACACCCCTACATATACATAACAAACAAATATTAAATTCTGTCCATCTTGAATATATAACAGAAGGAGGAAGCTTGAGAGTTCACAAGGTTAATGCTGTATGGAATGAAACTATGGCTGAATCTGGATGTTCTGCTACGGATACCAAGAAGCCTCCTCCCAGAAGGTAACAAGGAAAACAGGTTGTGAAGAGGATGAGTAGTGTTCCAGATAATCTTACGGACCCTGCTCAAACAACGCTTCTGTGCTTTGTCCTGGATGGAGGGGAGGGAACTGCCAATGATCTTTTCAGCCATCCTCACCACTCTCTGCACCGCCTTCCTGTCTGAAGCAGATGCTTCTAAACCAGACTGTGATGCTGTATGACAGGATGCTCTCGATTGTCCCCTTGTAGAAAGTGATCAGGATAGGAGAATGAAGATGTGCTTTTCTCATGCGATGCAGAAAATGCAGGTGCTGCTGTGCCCGCTTCACCAGTTTCTCGCTGTTGAGCGACCAAGTCAGCCTTTTCTGAAATTGACAATGATCTCTTTGGTTTTTCCAGTATTTAAAACTAGGCTGTTTTCTTCACACCAATTCACCAAACCCTCAACCTCCTTGCGGTAAGCATCCTCATTGTCAGCATAATAAGGCCGACTACTGTTGTATCATATGTGAACTTCACAATATGCTTGGTGGAAAACCTAGCACAACAGTCATGGGTCAACAGGGTGAACAGCAGCGGACATAGGACGCAGCCCTGAGGAGGACCTGTGCTCAAGAAAATGGTATTAGAGGTATTTGTTCCAACTTGCACATATTGGGGCCTGTTGGCAAGAAAATCAAGAATCCAGTTGCACAAAGGGGTGTTTAAGCCTAAAAGGCCCAGTTTGTCTACTAGATGCTGGGAAATGATTGTGTTAAATGCTGAACTGAAGTCGACAACAAACACGAGTATTTATTTCCTCTAAGTGCAAGCTCAGATGAACGGAAGAAATAGCATCCTCTGTAGAGCGATTTGGTCAGTAGGCAAACTGAAGTGGGTCTAATGCTGGCGGGAGGCTAAATACAATAATGTCCTTTATCAGCTTCTCAAAGCATTTCATAAAGGTGGATGTCAGTGCAACCGGATGGTAATCATTGAGGCCTGTAATTGTGGACTTTTTGGCACTGGCAAGATGATGACCATCTTAAAACACGATGGGACCACTGCCTTCTGTAATGAGAGATTGAAAATATCTGAGAACACAAGCCAGCTCATCTGTGAGTGATGCTCATGCTGACTGATTATCAAGCAAGAGATCTTCCGTGTACAGTTACAGAAGGCACTGTCTTCTGAGTTAGAATGTTTCAACAAATGCTCCTATGTTTAAAGCCCTTCATCGATCTGAGAAAGATCCTTAGAGGACCCCTTCTGCAGTGCTGGCCTATCCACACTAAAGATTTTTTGTGCTGGGTGGCTTCAGAAAATCATCCTGAAATTGTCTACCCTTTAAGAACTTCAATACTGTCACTGAAGGAGAAGGAGAAGGTTCTTACTTTTGTATATGGAAGATTTCCATCCTGACGTTTTCTCAGCATGTACTAGGGGGTTCCAAAGCTAGACAGCTGCGGTGAGGGCAATGGCTAATCCTTTCCCACTGCTTGTTTCTCTCCATTTGTGGACAAGCAATTCAGTGAACCCTGAGGTGTACAAAACTCTTAAAGCTGACGGGCTTTCCCAGCCACTTGCCAGCTGACAAGAGATTGACAGGATTTAGCTGCATTAAGCTGCACAGCCTTTAAGTGCCTTGGCTCACAATGGCGTCTCAGAAACTGACTGACTGAGCAAGGTTTGGGTTGGTAGCTGTAACAGTTGTGCCTACAACCTGCTCTAGCCAGTCAGCTTAGGAAATCTAAGGCTTATGTTGCAGGACATGGTTCTTCTTGAAGCTCTTCTTGAAGAAATGCTCGTCTCAGTCTTGTTTTACAGTGGCAACTCTGAAGAGAAGGCTGAGGGAGATTCCAGTACAGACGGAAACAAAGCAACATGGTTCATTTCACTGAGAGAAATGAGGGGACCATGTCTGCTTTGTGAAGCATTTTGAAAGCTTTGAAGCTTTGTTGAAGTGAAGCATCTATCCAAAGCTTCCTGCCTTTCTAACACATAGAATTTCATTGATATTAAATAAATGAGGCAGAAAATCAATAAACATGGCCTTCAATATTTATGTGGTTGGAACTTTTGAGTACAGTCTTATAAATCAGCTTTTTATAGTTTGATGCCTCCCAGATGAGCTGCCCTTTATTCCCCCGATTCTCAAATCAGCTCTTTCTTCATCCTGATGTCTTGGGAAGCTTTAGGTTGGAGAAGATTATTAAGTATCATTTCTGGATGATGACTAGATATTACAAAGGACCTAAGAGTGAAGATCTGCTTTCATACTGAGAGAGGGAAAGAGAGAGAGAGAGAGAGAGAGAGAGAGAGAGAGAGAGAGAGAGAGAGAGAGGGAGGGAGGGAGGGAGGGAGGGAGGGAGGGAGAGAGAGAGAGAGAGAGAGAGAGAGAGAGGAGAAGAAAAATGGGAAAAAGTGGGAGGAAGGTGACTTAATGACAAATAAATGAAGTGGCAAATACTAAAAATAAATAATGATTCATTTTACCTATAAGCATATAAAAAAGCATCAGAGTTCTTGGCTGTTTCAATTAAACCATTTTGCTATCTTTCTTTCACACATGAGTAATGCTGACAATCCATTACAAAGATTTTTCCCAAAATATAATAAGGTTTGGAAGAACTAGGTTGATATATATATTTATGCTCCCTCAATAAGCAATTAACTAGAAAATAAACAAAGCAAAATACCCCAGGGAAATGTCATGACTTTACACTTTACAGTAACTCATAAATCTGTCCCTCGGAACCATCCATAGTAACAAAGGGAGGATGCTTGACTTGAGTTGATTTGAGAATTGTGAGCACCGGGTTTGAGAATGTTGATTTATCCTCAAGTTGCTTTAAAGCAGACATGTCAAACTCGCGACGTCACATGATGTGCAACGTATCGGGACAGTTTTGCCATTGCCGGCAATGGGGTGGGCACGGCTTCCACGTGACTCATCCAGCCTGCTGGCCGGCAGTTTGACACCCCTGGTTTAAAGTAACATAAGCCAACAAGCTAATTCTGGTCTCTTAATTACTTCCTCAAAGTGAGTTGCAGTTTCTGAATCCTAAGAGATTTGAAAAATTGCTGGTTTTTAAGTGTCTTGCATCCCACCTGCCCCCAACTAGCAATTTAGATTAACATGGCGGCTCAAAACTATTCATGCAGCTATTAATAGTTCTCCTCTTTGTGAATTTTCCTCTTCAACAAATAACCACTATGCTGTTTGTTTACTTCTGCAAACAAAATGATTTTGTTGATCCCTTTTTCCATCTCCAAAGTTTTTTTTATCTGTCACTTGAGAAAACTATTCTGCTTCAGGTTTTATATCACATTTTACTGAATGATATGTTGCAACTAGAAAAATAGTATAATAGTAAAATCTAGAATATTTGCAAAATTCAATTGTTAATCTTGTACTTCACATTAATTTTATTTATAAAACTGATATGGCTGCCTATCTTAACAGACTAACAGAATAACAAATTTGGAAGGGACTTTAGAGATCTTCTAGTCCAACCCCCTCTCAGGCAAGAAACCCTATACCATTTCAGGCAAATGGTTGTCCAGTCTCTTAAAAACTTCCAGTGTTGGAGCATTCACAAATTCTGGAGGAATTAATTCCACTTATTAATTGTTCTAACTGTCAGGAATTTTCTCCTTAGTTCTAGGTTGCTTCTGTCCTTGATTAGTTTCCATCCATTTCATCTTGGAGGTGTTTTGGAGAATAACTTGCTCCCCTCTTTCTTCTTTGTTGTAGCCCCTTAGATATTGGAACACTTTTATCATGTTCCCTCTAGTCCTTTTCATTAAACTAGACATACCCAATTCCAACAATTGTTCTTTATATTTTTAGCTTCCAGTCCCCTAATCATCTTTGTTGCTCTTCTCTGTACTCTTTCTAGAGTCTCAACATCTTTTTTTCATCGTGGCAACCAAAACTAGCAGTATTGGCTCACAACGAAACCAATAACATGGCAATAAAATAATCATATCACCATACATGGAGTGTCATGCTTCACACCATAACATCCATCAGCTTTACATGCACTCGATCATCCATTTCCTAGCCCAGTGCCTGGGGAGACAGGTCTTCACAGCCTTCCAGGGAAAGGTCAGTGGGATTTGGGGTGGTGGGGATAGGTTGGTCCCAAGTGCCAGGTCAGTACAGGGAAGGCACACCTTCAAGCTCTTACCTGATGTCAAAGTTTAAAGGATAGGACTTGGAGCAAGCCCACCCTATCTGACCCGGTGGAATGGGCAGATACCATGATGCAAAATGGTGAAAGTTTGTGCTGTTTATTGCATTGAATAGGACTATATAAAAATAAAGCAGAGTCACTATTAAATGAGCATTGGATCAAAGGAGCTTCTGCTTGACTCACTGATTCCTCCTCTTGGACTGAACTTCCTTCATATTGGCTTGTCTGGACCCAATCACTTCTCCTCTTGGGATTTTTAATCCTTGATTGTCTCAGCAGTTAATCTACTGGGGAATTTCTTCTGTGGTGAAATGGCAAGGTTCTTTTTGTCCTCAAATCTTGCCCAAGATTTTCCCTTCAGTCTTTTATGCCCAAGCTGTACTTCTCCTGTTAGCTGCAGGGACTAGAATTTCTTTCTAGGTCAGTCTTTTCATTTTCTTCTTTTTTCTAATCACAGCTCTCAGCTAATTCTCACTCCTCTTTCCTTTGTGTGTCTCTGTGTATTCACTAATAGTTCACACCTTTTTCTTTCCTTCCTATTTTTTCTGAGTTTGTTTTCCTGCTTTTCTGTAGCTTGGAAGAGAAAATAGAGACTTCTGTTGCCAAAAGTACCTATTTCTAATTTCCCAACTCTAACTGACCACATGTCTGCTTGCAGTTTCTGTATCCCCCCCCCCACACACATGTACTTCCTAAGCATCTCTAAGGACCCAATTTCATCTGATTTTGACTTCCCAGGTACAGAACTTTAGAATGAGATTTTTCTGTATCACCTTTTCCCCAAGTAACAGCAGACTTAATTCCTTCAATTCCTTCTCAACTGGCTGGGTTGCAGAAGCATTAAGATCTGGACTGAGCAATAGATCTCCATGGGGATGGTGGGGGTGGAGAATCTGTCTTCTTTTGGCTTGCAAAGTTAGTAAACAAGAAAACTTAACTTATCCAAACATTAATCCTGTTGGTTTGATGTTTGAACGTTACTTTTGCAGAGACAGTCAGGCTACAAAAACAGGAGTGCTTATCAATCTCCAGAGACTGTGCTGCATTTATGAGATATATGAAGTTTGGTAGGCAAAAAGTTAGTCCTGTCTATTTGACATAAGTGGAAATAATTCACCATGGAGAGGCCACTTTGACTTGTCATATTGTACTGTGTCCCTTGAAGATTCTGTTCAGGTTTTTATTTGTGGAATAAGACCTTTACTTTAGAAAGCAAAATGTTTCAGATATGATGTATGTGAAAAAAGCCATTTACATTGCATTCATCAATCATTACTTACCCTTCTATTTATTTTTGTCCAATCTACAATTTTTTTTCATCAATCATTATACTTTGCTTTAGGGAACTGAACAACATACTAAACATATTCAATATTTAATGCCAGAATCAATTTTGCTATCTTAATGGAAACCATCTTCTCTGATCTTAAAAGAAGAATAATATATTACTTCTTGAGTCGCTACATCGTATTATGAGTTATAAAACAAAAAAAATATTCAGCATTGCAGGTACTGATTGTATAAACTGAAACTCAGCAAGACAACTATAGAGAGAATGCACACTGCCTGAATCTCCTATACATAGGTTAATACTACCGTACCCAGGTTTTTCTTTAACTCCTGCCCAACAGTATTGTGGGCACATTATTAACTGATAGCTTGATTCATCACTGTGAAGTTAGATCAAACATTATTGTGTATATGGGATGATGAAAATTGTAAATCAGATTTTAATCAATCCTGTGTTTTGATTTATCATATGAGGAAAAATGAGAAGTTGGGCAGCATACAAGTTTAATTTATTGTTATGTTGGTTGCACAGTTAGCCACATGTTTATACTGGATTTGGCATTTTTATCCACCTATCAAATCTTTTGCAAGGACCTGGGATAGGAGGATGTTGTTTATTATTATTAGTATAGGCATCACTCAGTCCTTTCATAGTTTATGGTAGTTTAAGGATGGAGAGCAAACAAGATGAGCAAATCTGTCAGATTTGATTCCACTCAATTTTTTTTCTCCATACTTCTTAAATTTATTCTGTTTGATTTCTGCAACAATTTCTTCCCATGTTTTTATTTTTTTAAGAAAGTGCATTGAAAAAATGTGAATAATGTCTTCATAAACATTTCTATCCACATATGTATTTTGGTGCACTTTTCTTCATATAAATATGTTTTCCAAGTTCCTAACCCTATAAATCCATAATCAAAATGTGCAAAAATTTTTTTAAGCCAAGCATCCTTTTGAAATTGCTTCCTACTGCACAGTCCATTTCTAAAGAGCATAGAACATGGAATAAACCTTGGAGGTCTTCTAGTCCAATTCCCTCCTTGAGCAGGAGACCCTATATCAAGGGTAGGTAACCTCGGCTCTTTTATGACTCATGGACTGGCTCAGGAATTCTGGGAGATGAAGTCTATGAGTCATAAAAGAGCCGAGGTTGCCTACCCTGCCCTATATCATTGCAAACAAATGACTGTCTGGTCTCTTTTTTGAAAGCCTTCAGTAATGGAGCACCCACAACTTCTGAAAGCAAGTTACCGTATTTTTCGGACCATAAGACACACTTTTTTTCCCAAAAGTGAGGGGGGAAACGAGGGTGCGTCTTATGGTCCGAAGGTGATCCGTATGGCCAGCCCCAACCTCTGCAAGTGGAGCACGAATCGGCACGTGCTGAGAAACGCCGATCTCACGCTCCTGCACTCTCCCTCGCTCGGTTTCAGCTTCCCTTGCTACAAGAGAAAGCAGGCTGAAACGGAGTGAGGAGATTGCCAGGAATGCGAATCGGCTGATCTCGCGCTGCTGCAATCTGCCTCGTTTCAGCCTGCTTTCTCTTGTAGCAAGGGAAGCTGAAACCGAGCGAGGGAGTTTGCAGGAGCGCGAGATCGGCCGATTCGCATTTCTGGCAATCTCCCTCACTCCGTTTCAGCTTGCTTTCTGCAAGAGAAAGCCGGGCTGCAGGGCCGCCTCCGCGGGTACTGCTCTAATGTAGAGAGGGAAGGACAAAGAGGGAGGGAAGGAAGGAAGGAAGGAAGGAAGGAAGGGACAATGGGAGAGGGAGGGAGAGAAAGAGAGAGAGAGAGAAAGAGGGAGAGAGAGAGAAGGAGAAAGATTTTTTTTTCTTGTTTTCCTGCTCTAAAAACTGGGTGCGTCTTATGGTCCGGTGCGTCTTATGGTCCGAAAAATACGGTATTCCATTGGTTAATTGCTCCCATGGTTAGGGAATTTCTACTTAGTTCTAGGTTGCTTCTCACCTTGGTTAGTTTCTAACCATTGTTTCTTGTGTTGCTTATTTGTGCTTTGGAAAATAGTTTGATCCCTTGGTCTTTGTAGGAGCCCCTCAAATATTGGAATAGTGCTATCATGTCCCACCTAATCCTTCTTTTCATTAGACTAGACATATCCAATTCCTGCAACAGTTCTTCATACGTTTTTGCCTCCAGCCCCCTAACCATTTTTGTTGCTCTTTGCACTCTTTCCAGAGTCTCAACATCTTTTTTGTATTGTAACCAGAACTGGATGCAGTATTCCAAGTGTGGTCTTACTAAGGCTTGGTAAAGCAGTACTAGAACTTCACATGATCTTGATTCTATCCCTCTATTATTGCAGCCCAGAATTGCATTGGCTTTTTTGGCTGCTGTTGCACACTGTTGACTCAAATTTAAGTGATTGTCGAATAGGACTCCAAGATAGAATAAGATAGAAAAGAGAGTAGAGCTGGAAGGGACCTTGGAGGTCTTGTAGTCCAGCTCTCTGCTCAAGCATGAGAATCTATACTGTTTCAGACAGGTGAATGTCAAGTCTCTTCTTAAAATTTTCCAGTGATGGAGTGTCCATGATTTCTGGGGGTAAGCTATTCCACTGATTGATTGTCCTCACTGTCAGGAAGTTTCTCCTTAATTCTAGGTTGCTTCTCTCTTTGATCAGTTTCCAACCATTGTTTTTCGTCCTTCCCTCTGGTGCTTTGGTGAACAACCTGGCCCCCTCTGGCTTGTGGCAGCCCCTCAGATACTGGAATACTGCTATCATGTCTCCCCTATTTCTTCTTTTCTTTAGAGTAGCCAAACCCAAGTCCTGTAGCCGTTCTTCATATGTTTTAGTCTCCCGGCCTGTGATCATTTTAATTGCTCTTGTCTGAATTTTTTCCAAGATCTCAATATCTTTTTTTTTTGATATGGTGACCAAAATTGGCTGCAATATTCCATGTGTAGTCTTACTAGCATTTTATAAAGCACTACTAATACTTCACGTGACCTTGATTCTATGTCTCTGTTTATACAATCCAGGATTGTATTAGCTTTTTTATTTGCTGCTGCACACTGTTGGCTCACAGTCAAGTGATCGTCTGCTAGGACTCCAAGGTCCATCTCACAATTGCTGTTTTTAAGCCAGGTCTCACCCAATCTGTATTTGTACCTTTGATTTTGTCCACATTGAAACTCATTTTGATTTATAGGGCCCATTGTTCAAGTTTGTCAAGGTCTTTTTGGATTCTGAGCTTGTCTTCTGGGGTATCGGCTATTCCTGCCAGCTTAGTGTTATCTTCAAATTTGATGAGGTCCCCTTCTATTCCCTTATCTAAGTCATTTATGAAGATATTGAAGAGTACTGGACCTAAGACGGAACCTTGTGGTACCCCACTGCTTACTTCTCTCCATGTGGATATAGTGCCATTGAGGACTACTTGCTAAGTACGGTTTGTCAGCCAGCTACAGATCCATCTGGTGATGATGTTGTTTATTACACCTTTTCCTAGTTTAGCAAGGAGTAGGTTGTGATCTACTTTGTCAAATGCCTTACTGAAATCTAAGTATACTATGTCCACTGAGTTTCTCTGGTCTACTAGTTTAGTCACTTTATCGAAGAATGAGATAAGATTGGTTTGGCATGATCTGTTTTTAACAAACCCGTGCTGGCTACTATTATGACTTTGTTTGCTTCTAGTTGTTTGAAGATCTGTTTTTTGATGATCTTTTCTAGGATCTTTCCAGGTATCAATGTTAAACTAATTGGTCTCTAGTTTCCTGGGTCCGTTTTTCCCCCTTTCTTGAAGATGGGAATCACATCAGCCCCTTTCCAATCCTCAAGTACTTCCCTGGTGCTCCAGGATTTATGAAAGATGTGGTGAAATGGTTTTGACATAACACCTGCCAGCTCATTTAGAACTCTGGTACGTAATCTGTTGGGTCCTGGCAATTTATATTCATCAAGGTCAGATAGGTGTTCTCTTACTTATTTTCTTGCTTATTTTAATTTTTGTTTCTAGTTTGTCTTTTGCAGTGGTTTTTTTGGTATGTTGGGCTATAGTTTCTTTTTGTGTGAACACTGACGCAGAGTATGAGTGGAGCAGCTCTGCTTTCTCCCTGTTGCCTGTAATTTCCATGCCATCTTCTCTCTTTAGTGGGCCTACAGTTTTCTTGATGTTTTTCTTGTTTTTAATATGTTGGAAGAAACTTTTTATTGTCCTTGATTTCTGTTCTTTGTTTGTTCTGAGCCTTTGCTTTCCTGACTTCATCTTTGCACGTTCTGGCAGTCTGCTGATAATCGGCCTTAGTTATGTGCCCCTCTTTCCATTTTTTGTCTTTGTCCTTTTTGTCTTAGTTTGTTAGAGAGAACTTTGTGCAGCCATGCTGGTTTCTTCTTGGATTTCTTGTTTTTCTTTCTTAGTGGTATCATCCTGGTCTGAGCTTTTGTGATCGCATTTTTCAGGGTTTCCCACGCTTCTTATGTTGTTTTCCCCTTTAGGATTTTCATTCCATGGAATCTTTCCTAGGTTCTCCCTGAGTTTGTTAAAGTTGGCTCTTTTGAAGTTTAGGACATTGGTTGGATTGTTTTCTATTGCTAGTGTTTGCATTATATTAAATTCCAGTATGATGTGGTCTCTTTCACCCAAGGTTCCGGTAATTTCGATTTTCTCTATCACTTCTTCTCTATTTGTAAGGATTATGTCCAGTATAACTTTATGTCTATTTCCCTCCTCTACCATTTGAGTGACAAAGTTGTTGGCTAGGTTGGTTAGGAATCTGTTTGATCTCCCACTCACTACATAGTTTGTGTCCCAGTCGATATCTAGTTAGTTGAAGTCTCCCATTACTACTGTGGTATGCTTCCTATATATATTTGTTAACTGGTTGGCAAAGAGTTTATCTATTTCTTCTGATTGGTTGGGAGGCCTGTAATATACACCTATGGTAATGTTCCTTTTTTTTCTTTTAGATTGACCCATATACATTCTGGAGAGATTTTATCTTCGATCATGTGCATTTCTGCAGATATGTAGTGTTCTCTTACATATAGTGCAACTCCCCCTCCTCTTTTTGTAGACCTGTTTCTTTTGAACAATTTGTATCCATCCATCAATTCATTTCATTCATGTGTTTCGTCCTCTTTCAATTACTAGCGTTAAGCCATGTTTCACCTAGTCTATACCTATACAGTTGATTTTTCTTATTTAAGTGTAGAACCTTACTTTTATCTATGTTGAATTTCATTTTCTTAGATAGGGCCCAGTGTTCAAGTCTGTTAAGATCTTTTTGGATCTTGAGCTTACGTATCTTCTGGGGTGTTGGCTATTCCTGCCAGCTTAGTGTCCGTTTTGGCCGAACACATGTTGGCTAGTAGTTATTACCTTATTTGCTTCTAGCTGTTTGCAGTTTTGTTGCTTGATTATCTTTTCAGGATCTTTCCAGGTATTAATGTCAGACTGATTGGTCTGTAATTCTGCAGAACTGGAAACATTGCTTTGCTTTATTTTTGGGAGGGTTTCTAGATACTCCATATAGTTCCAGAAATTAGATGAAGCAGAAATTAGAATCAGCGTTGCACCCCAATGAAGTGAATTATCCAACATTCAAAATCACCAGCATGAATGTATCCTCACACTGCTCTGTAGTACAAGGGTTCCTGTCCTAAAACGTGATTTTGGCATAGCTGTTCTTTTACTATTTACATCTCATGAATTCTGACCTGTAGTACAAGAGTTCAGAAAAATATCAGTATTAGTCTGTAAGTCCAAGAAGTGCAGATTTGGTAAATTTACTGTAAACTATGAACCAAATGCATTTCTTTGATCTGTCTCATTAATCAGAACCATGACACTCAGTTTATTAAATGAATGAGAATCTTTAAATGCCAATCCAAAATAAAAACAAAATAAAAATATTTGGGCCCGTGTCTTAAATCCACAATTCTAACGTGAAACAAAAATTAAAAACCATCTATTCTTACCTTTGCAAGATAATCATTAGGCCTCCCCTATCATACTTCACTGTCCAGTGTTCTCAATCATCCTGTATTATGAAAACCCCAACAAAAAAAAGTGTTCTATTTTGATGTTTTCTTCTTGTTCTAACCTCGGAAATTTCTATACAGCCTTCTGTGTGGGCTTCATCTTCTCTCCCTTACTATATCTGTTAGAATTCCTTTGTATTTCCCTGCTGAAATTCAAGGAAAGTGCAGAGTTCCTGAGTTCTGGAATATTCACCTTAGGAAGGAAGAAGGGGGTTGCTCAAACAGAGTTAGGATAATGCTAACCCACGACAATTTCATTCTTTCTTTGTTCAAGTCAGAAATAAATACTATTTATTTATACTTCTACGTTAGAAATCATGATTACCATAGTAGAGAAAGATCTTTTTATGCAAGATATATTTCTTAGCTAATATGATTAAGTCAGAGTGACCTCTGACTTGTATTTCCAGAGTCCTGTTCTGTTATTTTTTTTCTAAATATTTGAAGTATATTCCAAAAGAAAAGGAAGCTTTCATTTAGCAAGTTATTTAAACCAAACATTGCACTTAGGTCCAATATTCTGTACATATCCACAAAACATATTCACAAAGGAAACCACCACATTTATAGGACAAGTTATGTAAAGTATCACAATTCTTTAGTTTTTGTGAATATAACACATTCTTCCCTATTTCTCACTTCAAATCTTGAGAATAATTTCTGTGATATAGTCCTGTATGGTTTCATGATTTGTCCTGTTCATTTTGTAAAATATTCGATGTATTCTCCCAAGGAAAAGGAAGCCCTCATTAAGCAGGGTTTTTTTTTAGAAAAATATAATACAGTAAAAAAACGAAATAAACAGTGATGCAATGTATAAAAGCAACAGAGAATAATTAGAAATAGATATACATAGCAACTAAGCAATTAAACATTGATTATATGGAATAATATTATTCAGTCTTTATGTCAATAAAGATTTGTTTCAAAAGCAGAGAGTAACATGATCTTCAGTTCAAGATTTTATATGTAGCAATATCTGCCAAAACTGAACAGTCTGTTCAGCTACACTCTTTCATCATGAATCTAAAGGTCCTCATAAATCCATACCTTCCAAGATTCAACATTACATCAATGTTTAAGCCTTGTTTTCCCCAAATTATTTTACCAACAGTATGAATATTAAACCAAATGAGGCAACCACAGAAGAAACACAAATTATCTCTGTGAAAATCCCTAATATATTATACTACCCTGTTTCCCCAAAAATAAGAGCCACCCTGAAAATAAGCCCTAGCTTGATTTTGGGGGGGCCTAATATAAGCACTACCCCAAAAATAAGCCTGGAAAGGTGGGTGTGGCCAGCACACGCAGTGGCGAGTGCATGGGGGCTGACGGTGTCTGGCAGAAGCTGCAGCCTGAAGTCCCCTACATGCAGCACAACTAAGTCTGAGCACGGAGACGGAGGCGGGGGGGGGGAGGCAGGCAATCCGGATGCGCCATGCATTTTTCACCCAGAGGGAGACTGGAAGCTTTGTCTACTTGTGAATAGAGTGCTTAGAAACTGAGCGATTCACTCTATCTCCAAGTGCTCCATTTGCAAGCAGACAGAGCTTCCAGTCTCCATCATTTCTCCATCCAGGTGAAAAATGCTTGGGCACCTATGGGGCATTTGGAAATGGAACTCTCCGTTTCCAAATGCCCCATAGGCACCCAAAGACATTTTGCCAACAGGGAGACTGAAAGCTTCATGTGTTTGCAAATGGGGTTCTTGGGAGCGGGGCTAATCGCTCTGTTCCCAAGTGCCCCATTTGCAAGCAGACAGAGCTTCCAGTCTTCATCATTTCTCTGTCCGGGTGAAAAATGTTTGGGCGCTTATGGGGCATTGGGAAATGGAGCGCTCCATTTCCAAATGCCCCATAGGCACCCAAGCACTTTTCACCCAGATGGACAAATGACGGAGACTGGAAGCTTCATCTGCTTGCAAATGGGGTGCTTGGGAGCAGGGCTAATTGCTCTGTTCCCAAGCACCCCATTTGGAAGCAGACAAAGCCTCCAGTCTCCCTCTGGGCGAAAAGTATTTGGGCACCTATGAGGCACTTGGGGCAGCTCCACCCCCTCCTCGCCTTGAGGTGGCGGCCTGGTGTGGCGAGCCACATGGGCTCCTGCCAGACAGGGCCGTCGGTTCCACCACCACAAGATGAGGCAGGTGTTGGGGGAAAAAAATAAAACATCCCCTAAAAATAAGACCTACTGCCTCTTTTGGAGGCAGAAAAATACAAGACAAATCTTATTTTCGGAGAAACACAGTACTAGCCCCCTAAAGGAGTACTTCCCCTGAACATATATCAAAAGCGGTTTTTATTTGGAAAAGGCAAGTAAATTTCCTTTTTGAGGAAAGGCAAGACATTTCTCTTCCTATCCTGGAAGCTTTATCAGTTGTATTGGATATTGTGGGAGATGGGAGTTGAGATGAGTTGGTGGGAGGGGGAATGATAGGTTCTGACAGGATGGTGCTGATGGTGGGGAAATGAAAAGATTGTGTTTTCTTTTGCAGTCAACTGGTCTTAACACTCTGTGAGAGCCATTTGGTTAATTGGGGTTTCATCTGTCACCTCAGGGTCACCTGAATCAGAGGTGTGGAATCTTCTTGGAACAGCCAAAAGGACTGCATTGTAAATTGGGGATAGGTGGTGTCATTGAAGCCACCTGGAGGTTTATCTGTGTTGTCAGGGTCACCTGAGTAGTGCAAATGGGAGTGGAGCCTTCCTTGAACTGTTGACTGTGTTGTAGACTGGAGATAGAAGATCTTGTATCCCTCCCTCCTCTGTTGAGAGAGGGCTGCTCAATGTTAACATAAATGGCCTCTTTTACCCCTCTTTCAAACCATTGGTCCCCTCTGTCCAAAATGTGGACTTTGCTATCTTTAAAAGAGTGACACTTATCTTTCAAATGCAGATGGTCCACTGAACCTTTCCCTGATGGGTTGAATCTCCTATGTTGTGCCATGCGCTTATGAAGTGGTTGCTTTGTTTCACCAGTGTACAGATCTGCAGACGTCTCACTGCATTGTATTGCATATACCACATTACTCAGTTTGTGTCTAGGTGTTTTATCCTTGGGGTGGACAAGTTTCTGCCTTAATGTATTCTTGGGCTTAAAATGTACAAGTATGTGAAGTTGGTTGAAAATCCTCCTGAACTTTTCAGATATTCCAGCAACATATGGAATAACAACTTTGCTTTATTTGTTATTCTCCTTCCTTGTCTGTAGTACAGAAGCTCATGCTGGGTATTTTTTTGTTGTTGTTGTTGCATTTGATGAAGGCCCAGTTAGGATAGCCACAAGTTCTGAGGGATTCTTCATGTGTCTTAGTTCTTTTTCTTTTCCCTCTTTACTGGTAGGCAAACTTTCAGCCCTGTGGTGGAGGGTTATGATCACTCCCAATTTGTGTTCCGGTGGGTAGTGAGAATTAAAATGCAAATATTAATCACTGTGTGCTGATTTTTTGTAAGCTTCAATGTTAAGGTCTTTTTTCTTCCTTAATGTGCACAGCACACACCAGGAAACCCAGACAGTTTTCCTTAACATTTTCCCATGCAAACCTAATGTTGATGTGTTTGGTGAAGGATTCCACTTCCTATGATTTAATCTTGAGCCAAGTATCGTCCACATACCTGTACCAGTGAGTTGGTGAAATTTCTGGGAATGAGTTTAAAAACCATTGTTGATACAACTATTACCTGGATGACTGAGAATCTTCATAGACATTTCTCCTGAATACTTGTTGAAATGTGCAGTGAGCATGAAAAAGAATCCTTAGTTGAAATTGTTCATCTTAAAAATCAAAAGTTACTGCTATTTTAGATCAGTTAAAATAATATTCTAAAGTTCTTGGAATTTCAATATTGACAACATTTTTGCTGTCCATAAAAATGAACCATGAAAATCTTCCCCAACATGTTTCTAATAATACAATAATTTGTATATAATTACTTATGATGTCTATAACTACTTAAGATGTTGCTTACACATTGGGGCCAAAAAAGTGTTTTAATCAAATGCACAACCATTAAGCAATTCTAGGAAGCCTCAATTTTTTCAGGTAAAGATAACATTACCCTAGACTGGAACTTGCTTCTACCTTCTCTTGCTATGAGAAAGTAATGATGTGTTTATTTTAAAAAAAAGGCACACTGTCTTCTATAGATGAATTGAACATATTACGTTTTTGGCCTCTGAGAGTAATGCTGTGTCTAAAATTCCAAAGACCTTAGAGGGCAATTCTGCATGCATCATGCATGGAGCCATGTTTCACAGAGTTGTAAGTAGATTTGGTCTGATTTTACACACATTATTTCTTCACATTCTTGCAGGGATCAGAAGCATAAAGCCAGGGAAAGTGACCTATTTTGAAGTCTGCAGATGGAAGATATGCATGACTGAAGCTGCGTAAAGCTTCCAGTAATCTCTGATAGCATGAAGGATAGCAGCATCAATAAACCAAGTAAGACTTTTCTTACAAAATGAGTTTGGGGGAAAAAAGGTGTTTGGCAGAATAACAAAGACATCATAGTAGGAATCAAAGGGAAAAAATATTATAGCTGATGGGTCATACTAGAGAGCATTGTTATGATTCAATGAATCAATTGACATGAATAGAACTATGAATATAAGTCTATTCTAAGGTGCTTTGTTAATCCACTAGACTTATTCTTTGCTAATAAAAAATCATTTCATCTATAATAGGTATAGTTGGAGAAGGATATATTCATAATCTAAGTTTCTGCTTGATAAAATTTAATCTTCAAAAGACACATAGCCCATGCTTGGAGAGGTAGGATGGAAGAATTGATATTCTTACTATATTAAAGGTTTCTCATTGCTGGACGTATAAGAGAACTCAATAAATAGCTTTACAAAGCAAGGTTCTTCAACTTGGTGGTCCTTAGATACACTGTTATCGTTCTCATCCATTTTTGAAGCAATTTAAATTTGATTTACTTGGATTATCATCTTTGTACAGCCACTACATACAGTCAGCTGCTTCACCATCCAAGTCCCTTCTCTTTATTCTATGTCTGTGGAGAACTCCATATTCTCCATATACTCCTCATTAATGGACATTGATTTCCAGCAAAAGTGACTTTCCCTTTCTGTGACTTGTGCAATGCTTACAGGTATGTGGCATATTTACCATTTAAGAAGATGGCTGAATGGTCTTTTCCTAGTGTTCCTTTTCTAGTTGTATGTATCTAATTAATGTGAAAGTCCCCTCCATTTGTTCACTCACTATTTACTTCATGTTTTGAATCCATTAAATGTTCCACATAATTAGGATGGACCAGGTTTTGTTTTATTTTGACCAAGGTCCATATTTTCACAAGAATAATCTGTTGAGAATCACACTGCAAGTTGGGTGGCTGGGTCATTTATTCTATCTGACATTATTTTTTTTCCTGTTATCCCTACTTCTTCACTCTAGCACCCTTTCTCCTTCCCCCCCCCCCTGCTAGTTGTGAAGAGACAGATCAGATTGTTTTGATTCAATAGTTGATTTATTGTAAAAGATATTTGAAATTGGACTGAAGGCCATATAAAAGCTAACTGACAGCTGCATTTGTATCTAGATCCATAGAATGTCACTCCTGTAAGATAGAAATGCATTCCCATTCCCATGCATTTCTTGGTGCTGTCTGAACTTGCTAGTTTTCTTGCAGATATTTCATTACCAAAGTAGGCAATATCATCAGTGCTAGCAGGGAGTGGGGTTTGCTCTTATTTTATATTCTGGAGCTTGCCCTTTCAGGGTTGATGGGACTGGTCTTGGTGCTTATTTGGTTGGCTGTTTACTGTTAAGTTATTTAGCAGTCCTTGATTGGGGTATTATTTATTGATTGTGTCTACTGTAATGCATTAGGAATGTTATGCATTCCTGTATTACGGCACATCTACACAGTTGCTTTCCTATGCTTGCCTACCATGCTGTACTGTTTATGAGAATATATATGGAACATATTGGAAGTCTGAATGTGCTTCCCCACTCCCTCCCTTTATCTTTTGTGAACTAGGGAGGGGCTACTACGAAATAGTAACTCTTTCCTTGGAGTTGGACCTCATTTATTTGACCCTTGTCAAATAAGCAGCTCTTTCTCCTGTCCTAAAGGCCATTTCCTCTACATTCTTTGGCTGAAACTCATAATAAAGCCAGCCAGCTACTGGGCTGCTCAGGAAAGTTGCAGGAAAAATATGTTTCATTATTGTGGCTGCAAACTTCTATTTAGCAGTGATGAAGATCCCTCCTTTCTCAAGCTAGATCTAGCAATAAGCCCCTTTCCCCTTGTTCCTTAAAAAAAGGAACAGAAGCTGGTTTCATTCCTTTTTGCTCAAACCCTTCTCCCCATTTTTCCTCCTGGAAACAAAGATCTTCAGCTATTTCACTCTCTTATTCTCCCTGCCCCCATATGCATGTGTTTTCTTCCTTGCAGAAGCCAGCTGGCTGATTTCTGGACCAGTCATAGTCTCTCAGCACAACTCACCTCACAAGGTTATTGTTGTGGGGAAAATAGGAGGAAGAAGTGGTATTGCTATTAGATATGTTCACTGCCTTGAGTTATTTCTAAAAATAATAAAGGAAGGATATAAATAAATAAAAGGGTGACACATCTTAGAACTCTGATTTCAGTTCTCCATTGCTGTTCAGCATAGCCAGCCCAGCCAATCTCGGTGAATCTTCTTTGATTCCACTCTCATCTGAGGGAGCTTCCACTGTATAGATTGATCGATTGACCTTTTTTTTTAAAAAAAAAAATTGCTATGGATACTAATTAGCTGTCATCAGCCAAAATTGGCTTAGCATGGACACAGCTGCAATAAATAAGCTTATACCCTCTGAGGAAGATAAATTTTATGCTTTAGAAATTTAACCAGAAAAAGGAGAAAATATAGCAAATGGAAAATAAAAAAAGATAGTAGTTGAAAAGCAATGTAAGAAAAAGTAGTTGGAGGGGGGGAAATATACCTTTAAAAAAAAAAGAAAATAGAAGTATTTAAGAGAAGCATTTTGAAAAAAATGAAACATCTAGCCTAAAGCTGTTGGCTACGTACCACTGGAAAGCAATGGTCCTATCAAGAACAATAATTATTGTCATTCTTTTCTGCACAGAATACCAATGGCACAATGGCTCTGTGAACAAGCCCTGTCAGCTGCAATTGATTTAATGGGAACAATACCAATAAAAGACATTACATCCACATCACTTCTCTAGGTGACAGTCTCCGGAGAAAACTGACAGTGTCTGAGCTGATAAATATTTTAAAATCCTTTTCTGTGCAGGCATTCTGAAACTGCAAGCAACAATAGCAAGGACTGAGGGAAAAGAGGCTCTGCATATCAGGATAACTCTATAAAGAAGTCTTTGAGAAAGAATGTATCTTAATTTAAGCAAACATGAATAGGAGGTGCAGGAGGGGTGGGGGGTGGGGGGGTTTAAAAACCACTACAATAATCTGTTTGCCTAAGATTCAGACTTCTGCTACACACAGAAATACCATATACAGTATAATATTAGTGCAGGTGTGTCTGCTCCACACAATAGTGAAATTAGAATAAGAGCTTTGCCCCTTGCAAATGGGACAACATGAAAATACATAAGTCATGTTGGAGGACCTATGCAGTGGATTCTTCCCATGGTTCACTCCAATATTCACAGGAACACAATGTTGTAAGGCAGGCATAATCCTTGGGTTTCTGACATGACCCAAATGCACCATCCAAGAATGACCTTGCTGATTTCTACACCTTTACAAGGGCTACATGCAATCTTATAAAAGATAAAGTCTAAACAACAACAAGATGATGAATCTCTGGATGGCAGAAAGGGGGCTATGGGAATATAAGTAATAACTTGTTTACTTCTTTTGGTCTGAAAAGCAACAGTTTACTCCCTGTGTTCTTTCAGAGTTTCTTTTTCATAGGCAGTATCTCTTCCAGGGTCATCCACATAACTTTTGGAAGATTTCAAGAGAAAGAATCCAACTGTCATTTCAAAAAGACTTTCACTACAATAAAGGCTTTTGAGCAAACTGAATTGCTGGGATTAGACGACAGGATCCTTCATGCTTTGGCAACTGGTTAAAAACTAGAAAATGAGCATAGAAATAAATGAGCAATTATGAAAATGAGAAGATACGCATGATGTCCCACCCCACCACTAATCCAGACTGCTACTTTTTAAATGTTATGCCAATGATGTGGCGTTTGAACTGAGAAAGTAGCCATGATCCCCAATAACAACAAACCATCCATAAATAAATTCAAAATAGGATTGTGGAGAGTTCCAGAATTATCTCTCCAAACTCAGTGAGTGAACTTCAGTGATATATCCAGTTCGCTGTAATCAAGTATAAAATAATGCATTACAAGATGAAAAATTCCCTTGTTCTCCTCTTGGAGTTGGCAGGAAAGGGATTTTGATATTTTTAGCCATCACACCTTCAGGATATTCTAGAACTGAAGAAGGTGTAAAAAGGGGAGCCAAAATGGGGAGGGAATTGAAGCAGATGGGAGTGGGGTTTTTTTAGCTAATAAAAATAATAAATTGGAAGTGGGTGGCACCTAAGTCTAACTAAATAAATAAGAATACTACAGCAATTAGAGCTCTTAATTGTGGAACTAAGGAGGGTAAAGGAAGACATGGAGAAGGTACATTAAATCTTGAATGACATAAGACACAGCCAGATGGCTGCATTAAAGTGCTATCTAGGAGTTTTTGAGCTGTCGTAAAAAATATATATAAAATTTATTACCCGTATTGTGGATCCCAATTTTGCTATAGTAGCAAGGCTGAGGATCAGTGCTATTTTAATGTGGGATAGTTAAGGAAAATAACTGGTGAACTCCAGTTTCAGTTCCCCTGAATCAAGGATCCCTTTCTGGTAGGAAAACAACTACTCTGCATTCTTGCTAATAATGAGCGGGGAAGGATTGAGAAAATGTAGGTGGATGCTTGATTGGAGTATTTAGCTACTTGTCAAGTTTCCTGACTAATGGGATATAGACACAGATGTGCTCTGTTTCTCTGACCTGTCAGTCAAGCTATTTCTGAACATGGGTCCAGCATTCTGGGAAAGAGACCTAACCTTGTGCCCAGATTAGCTTTACTGAAATGAGATGGAGTTGCTGATAACAAATCCCATTGTTCACTAATACTATAAGGGAGAAGTAGTGCTGGCAGGTAGAATAGTTTTGTCCTTGAGATGGGCTCCCACAGATAGGTTTAGAACTGGAATGGAATAGGCAATATGGCAGCATTTCTTCTCCATCAAAGTAATAACCTGTGAAATCCCTTATTTGCAGAAGCAACAGAAAACATGTAGTTTTCTACACTACACAACTGGCAGAACCTAGCTCCTTTCCCAGTTCAGCTTGATCACAGACTTGTGATCTTTCAATAGAGTGCTAAACCTGTGTCTGCATATTGCCCAATAGGGAAAGCAGAATAATGGTTATTTGGGATGATGTCCAGCTGCAACCCAAATCAAAATGGTCACAGAGAGTTGTGACCAGGTACCATGGTACCTGTAGCTATCCCAAGTGATCAATAGAAACTGACTATCAATAGAAACTAGCTATGGCAAAACAAAAAGGCAATAAAGAGAAGTGGTATTTCAATTGGAACAGCTAAAGATGATTAAGCCTCAGCTGTGGGCATAAAGAGCAATAAAGGCAAAAACCACCTAAGTTAGTGGAACTTATTCTGCCTTGGTTTTTTTTGAAGCCAGTTGCTTTAAAGAAAAAAAAAATTGACCAGACTTTTGTTAGTTTCATGTCTACAGTATTCCATTTGTTTTGTTTACTGTTGAAAAATTGCAGACCTGTCAACTAATTATACACTTGGAACTCCAGGAACCAGAATTGAGAGGTAAAACAAAATTATCTTCAATATGGATACAGAGTCAAAACAAAGATTCAAACCACCCTATCTCCATCTCTTGAGCTGATACACAGAGTATACTAAGCAGAGAATATGAACAAATTCCAAGACTTCAGCCCATCATTTATTACATAACAGAAATATTAGAACTACATTTTGTAAGATTTCACAGCATAGTTGACCTTTATTATTGTTTATTGACTCTTTAGGTTTGCAATCCTACTTCCATTTTAAAGTAGAACTTAGAATTTACTTGACATATGCAATAATCCACTATAATGTCTCAAAACAGATTTCTCTCTTTTATGTCCCATGTCAAACTAAAAATATCACCCATTAAAAAAAAACACCAAAACTTGATTAGGTCCTCTTAATCTTCTAGGACAGGGATGTCAAACTGCCAGCCTGCGGGACGGATGCATCATAGCGAAACCTCACTCGCTCCATTGCTGACAATGACAAAAGAGTAGCGATATGTTGCGACACGTCATGTGACATTGCGAGTTTGACACCCCCGTTCTAGGAGTATCATATGTGGGCGGGGAGAAAGACACTTCACAAAGAGCTTTACAAGGATAAAGAATATTCAAAAACAAAATAGGAGAAACTAAAACATCAAAAGACATTTGACAACATTTTAACCTTGGTATGGTCAAAAGCCATGCACCCTGCTTAAGTGTGGCCAGATAAAACTAACCATGTTTGTAAATATAATTTTAAATAATCAGAGCCTGAAATATGACAGACAAAACATTAGCTCAGAAAGATACCTTACTAAACTTCTAGACAGCTGCTATTAAATGACTAATTACTAGATGACTGATGCATTAAAATGGGGGTCTTTAATTATAAAGATCCTCTATGTGTTTTATCTTAAGGTTTCTTTAATTATCTCCTTCTGTTTATGCACAGAGCAGGAAAACACTTCATCTTACTTTACAGTAGCTGTGAGCAAACACTGTTATCTCAGAAAGCAAAGCATCTTGTTTGGTGATTGACATAATGATGCAGCACCTAATTGTAGAAAATATCCACTTCATTAAATGAAAGTGTTCATCATCATGACAAAAAAAATCTTCACTTGACACACACTATATCAGACTCAGGCTTTCAGGTTGGGGAGAACTGGGCATGTCAGAACTCCTACCTTGGATGAGAATTTTAAGTCTCATCCAAACCAGGAGGACATCCCCCATTATGTAAAATAATAATAATAATAATTAGAGGACTTAGAATGATTTAGACTTCTTTCTCATAAACAACGAGATGTCCTTATAACTGTGTTTTACTTCACTAGGGAGGGGAATTAAAATGAGAAAGATGACAGTCACAGGACCACAATAAAAATCCCTTTTGTTTTGTACAAATGTGGATGTAGCACACATATGCAAAAGTGGTCAGACTTGCATTGTGATGCTGATTCCATTGCCTTGCCTTGACCCTGACTTGTGAATGCCACTGCTTAGAATGATTTATATTCAAACAATAAAAACAGTTAACCTGTGTAACAAAAAAAAAAGAAAGTGTGTGAGGGCTTTTTAAACAGGTGGCAAAATAACCTTTCACACTATTGGCTGCTCCTTTTCTTTTAGGGAAGTTGATTCTCACAAGAGGATGATGTCACTTCATTTTACTGCCTGTGGCTTCTATGCAATAAAGACAAATGAAGCCAATTCAAAATGAAGCCAATCATTATTCAGACTTCCTTGCCATTCCACTAGTTTGCTGTATTTGTTCTTAGTGACTTTATCCCAGAGACTGATTTGATTAAGTAAATCCAATCTTTGTCCTTGAAATAAAGTGCAGGAGCTAGGGAGGAGGTTTGTTTTAATGCAAAATCAGCTGATCTGTGTCGAGTGAATTTTAAAGGAATATATCTGTAATAAATGATTGCTAGGGTGGGATTATGAGGAAGCACTTCAGTCAGGGGCTAAAAAATACAATCTTTTTCAAGGGAGATCTGAGGATGGGGAAAGTGCTTGTATCAGTAGAAATTCTTGAGTGAGAGGGTATGCTTTCATGCAGATAATTGAAAGAAAGCTGGCAGGTTATTTTTTTTCTTTTCTTTTTCTTTTTTAATATATAAAGGTATTGGGAATGTTGACTATAATGGCAAAATCTAATGCAAACCAAAGAGACAAGAAACAATAAAATTGCAAGGAAAAAAATTAAGAATATAATAAAAAACATAAAAGAGTGACTTCCAACCTTCATCACAAGCATAAATAAATTTAATGATTCTTCACCCTCTGTACGGTAAAGATTACAGACAATTGCAAAACAATTTCTTCATCACATCATCATGAAATTACTTCTCTTTTTTATGTCTTCCAAAAAAAACACAGAGATCTATTTCTGAGGATAATCTGCTTGCTCTTTATGCTTAATTCCAAAATTTTGCTATAAAAGTTTCAATATTCCAAATGTAGCTGAACAGTCTTGTTATAACTCTTTTTAGATTGACATTTTATTTAGCTTTTTGCTGTTATTTCAGAATCTTTATTGTATAATTTTTTTTATTCAGAGTTGAAGATACTTTCAAATCTGTTCTTCTAAAGGTCTTTACTACTTTTAAAATGATTAATAGGTGATTTCTGCAAGTGTTTAGAAAGTGAGATTTGCAAACCTAGTGTTCTCTAAAAGGCCCCACCATTTTGTGAGCAAACTCTACTCTCAAACTCATGGAAATTCCTATAGTGTCCTCACGAGGAGCAGCCATCCAGAGCAAATGTAGGTTATTTCCCATCCTCCTTATCCAGAGAGATTCCCAGGAACCTGTTTACTCACTTTTTCCTTTTCTTTTTCTTCTAATCCCATTTATATCCCGCCCTTCTCCGAAGACTCAGGGCGGCTTACAATCTAAGAAGCACAAATCAATGTGCTTAGCAATAGCCTTTATTCTATGTATATGCCTGCTTATTAGGGCTTTCGCCCCCCCCCAAGCGGCATTTTACAAAGTCAGCTTATTGCCCCCAACAATCTGGATCCTCATTTTACTTACCTCAGAAGGATGGAAGGCTGAGTCAACCTTGAGCCTGGTAGGACTCGAACCTGCACTAATTGCAGGCAGCTGGTGTTACTTAAGGAGGCATTAGCCCACTGCTCCACCAAGGCTCTTTGAGGGGCTGCCACAAGGAAGAATGGTCAGTCTATTCTCCAAAGAACCTAAAGGCAAGACATAAAACAATGGATATAAATGAATCAAGGAGAGAACCAACCAAGAACTAAGGAGAAATTTCTTGACAGTTAGAACAATTAATCATGGAACAAGTTGCCTCATAAGTTTAAGATTTTCCTCCCAGGGTTAATGCAGGATCGGCTCAGTGTGATTGGCTACCTCTGTAAGAATAGCTCAGATGCTCTTGCCAATCACAGGAACTGCTCTACTCAGACCTTCAGAAGTGAGAGCTGTTACTCGCAAACTTTCAAGTACTCTTTTGGAGATTTGATAGCCACAAAAGAACACACAAACAAAATTATGGATTTAAAAATAATAAATATTTGTCATTTCCACCATCACATTTATACATGTGATGGATTTATAGATGCATAACTATAAATATGATCCTCTGGTTGAAAAGCTGAATGCTGGCAAACACATTTAACCTTAGGATAAGGAAGTATTGCTACCTTAATCAGTTTTGAAAGTTCCTCAGAGTCTTTATGAAAATCTGAGGTGGAAATGAATTTCTGATTTTCCTAAATTCTAATCACCATTCCCAATTAATAATAATAATAATAATAATAATAATAATAATAATAATAATAATAATAATAATAATAATAATAATAATAATTTTATTTGTATACCGCCCTTCTCCCTATCCTTTCAACCAGAGACCTTCCATATGAAATCTCTGCACCAACCTGGTACCAGCTTAAAACCTATGTGATTACATGAAGTAGTTGGTTTCAATAGCTGAATCAGCCTCGTCCGTCTGTCTCTCTTCTTGAAAATGAAGCAAAGCTGATACTTTTTTGGCAACATGGCTCTACTGACTTTATGAAGGATCTTTTTATCTATTTTCAAGACTCTTGCTTCACCCTTTTTCAATTACTGACTCAACTGTTCAAGCAGGTATTTCAAAAGAAGGAGTGGCTTGGCTGCTTTGTAATTTTCCTTCATAAGAACTTATTGGATTTTTGTTAGAACCATATAAAGTGCATATGGCATTTGTATGGGGAGGGCGTAGAGCATTTACTTCATTTCATTTTTTTTTAATATGGGAACAAACTGCAGTTTCTTGAGAATGGAAATAAATTAGAGATTTGGGAAGTCATGGATCATTTTTGACTGCTCTTGGGGAGTAGAATTGGTGATAGTGTAGACATGCCCTCAGTTGGTTAAATAAATCATTCCTCCTTGCCTGTTCAGACAGACACTTTCCATCTCTGTTGTGATTCTATTAGATAAAACAGTCTGTGTTTCTATAGAACTATCAAATATACTTTCTCCCAGCTTCTTCCTTTCACAAATCACATGTTCTTTCTTCTGTAAAGCTTTTCACACTTTTTTCATCTAGATCAGCAAGTAATGTTAGGTATCACTCCTTTATCTCACTTCCCCTGCAGCAGAACCTAACTTGTTAAAAACATGGGTGAATAGCCTCCTAAATATTTATAAAGAGACATGAGTACAAATCTCCTTCAAGTATAAACCAGATTATAAAGTGAAAGCATAAAAATGTTTCAGGCTGTTTCCAAAGCCAAAACATCCACTTCAGATATAAGCTGCCTTGACAAGCCAAAAGAAAAGTGAATTCTTCGTTTCAGGCCTGGCAAACAAAGGTTTGACAAGTGTGTAAAGAACTCCATAAATATATATTTGCTGAATACATCATGACTTTATTTGATTGAGACAAAGTCTGGCAATTAAAATATCTAAAAGAAAGCTGACATAATGCAGCTGAGAATTGTAGGTCAAGGTTGTAACACAATTTCTTTCTGACATTGTGTAAATTCTTTGATGTTGCCTGAAGCAATGGTACAATCCCCTCATCTTCTGAATGTGATAGAAAAATATTGTATAAGATTTCAGTTTGCTGTAATAACATATGTGGATGTTATTAAAGAGCAATGCCAACACCCTGGAGATTCTGGTATGCTAAACAGGTTTTTATGCCTAGCCCTTATTTCTAAACTGAGTGTGTGTATTTCATTTAAAAAGCATACACACTTTTAGCAGTTTTTTTTGTGTATAAAGTTATCCTTCTGAATTTAGCTATACAAATTGTTATCATTTCTCTCCCAATGGAAGTTGTATTCCTGCAGTTAAGAAGCCCATAGCTTGTTTCATGATAAATGATAAAAGGATAAAAAAGAGGTCATTCTTATTAGAAGTAAGGTGCCAAGCAACAAAACTAAGGTACATACTCCCTCATTTTCATTGTAAGATAATATCTCAGTATAAATAACTTATTGTTTAGTTACATGCAAAACAAAAATTTAGATACTCTTATTTCTTTTCAATACTGGGGAAGTCTGAATAAAACAAAATTCAGATCTGTAGAATTCAGAAAATAATTCTGAATTTTTTTTATTTAAAAAGTTTTACAATACATTTTGACTTTAATCCCCCCTCCCCCACCCCCACCCAACCCTCCCTATCCCTTCCCCCCATTCCCTCCCCCCCCGACTTCCCAGAGCTAAATACAGGGTATAAAATCAAAAAACAAACATAAGCACCCCTATGTTATCAGCAATAAACTATTAGTTCTATCTCCCTCTAGCTCATGTAAAATGAATACAAACAATATTAATATTACAAATAAAGTAAAATAGAAAAAGAGAAAAACAGAAAAGAGCTTTACTCAGAATAGATTTTCTTAATCCCAGTCCTTATTCATATTAATTTCAAAAAAAAAAGAAATAAACAAATTCTCAGTTACGCGCCAAAAGCGCCTATCTATTAACCTTAATAATCTCCAACCAAACTAAACCATAATCAAAAATAATTCTTGCATGTATCACACCAAATGTCTCGCAGTTCCAAGTCATCCTTGAGTTCAAATAAAAAGAGTAAAAAAAAAAAAGGTTTAAGCAGTCTGTAAGACAACTTGTTGTTAATTAGGAGCTTGCATACCCATTCTTAGTTCAACACATACTTTTAGTCCATAACCCTAATATACTTTTCTAACAAGCAAATAACATCCATCTTAAATTGTGTTAAATATTAAAAAAAAAACTTTCTTTCTCCTCTATGATAAATTTAATCCATTAAGATACTAATTTAAAAATTTAATCAGCAATCTTAACGCTCCAAAACTTTTGGAGCATGTCTGTCATGACCCCCAAAACTTCTTTGGACCGCGCCCCTCCCACTTCTTCACTGTAAATACACTTTGGAGATTCCATAACTATCTGCTGGTCTTGCTCTTGCTCTCGTCTCGCTCTTCTTAGGGCGGCACGCGTCTTCCTCTGGCCTCCTGCAACATCCGATGAAACTGTATCTTGATCCCCTCCAACACCATTGTCCTCTATCTGTCTGTCTGCAACATCTTGAAGCTTTCCCTCGCCGTATCCCTTTACAGCTTCCAAAAATGATAGGGGGGTTGCTTTTAACACATTGCTATAAAAATCACGTGCCTGGGCCACAGTAACCAGACGATGTCTTTTACCTTCATGCGTCACCACCAGTCCAACTGGAATCTCCCATCTAAACTTAATATCACATTTCTTAAGTTCCTGTACTAAAAATGCAAAATCTTTCCTTCTCCTTAAAATCTTCGGAGGAATCTCTTTTAAAACCAAGACTTCTTGCTCAGCCACTACCAGTTTAGTATCATAAGCAGCTTGAATAACTTCATCTCTAATTACTCTCTTTGTAAAATAGACCACCACATCTCTGGGTAACTTCCTTTGTCTTGCAATCCATGAATTTACACGAAAAATTTTGTCCATATTTCCCTCAATTTCAGATGCCGGCTGGCCCAATACCCCTTCCAGAGCCTCAGAAATCAGCTGCTTTAAATCTTCTTTACAATTCTCCTTTAAACCCCTGATTCTAATAGCATACTGCATCTGATGATACTGAACAAGGCTCAATTCTCCGTCCATTTTATCCCTTATATTTTCATTTTCTAATACCTTTGCTTCTAATATAGAGTTCTTTTGACTGAGATCCTTCACTTTTACATCCAGCTGTTGCACACATTCAGCTACAGATTCAATTATAGACAACATGTCCACCCTCATTGCTCTAAACTTCTCTTCCATCTTCTTCTCCAATTTCTCCATTTTCTCCTCCATTTTCTCCTCCAGCTTTTTCAACTTTTCATCCATCATGTCAGACATCAATTGTGAATGCTTTCCAAGAGCATCTTGTAAATCCTTAAGCGTCAATGTCGGAGGAGGTACAGGAGGAAGCAAAGCTTGCAATGAGGTCTGTTGCACCAGGGAAGACCCCACACTCCGAAGAGCTTTAGAAGTTTTAGCCGCCATCTTCCCCCACTTTCACTTATTGCGCACTTTCACTTTAAAGCTATAAAATCCATTGAGCTAGAGAGTAAAGATAAGAGTCCACATCACCTTGACCTCCTTTACCGCTCTGCCTGCATCTTAACAATCAAAAGTATTTCCTTTTGGCAGGGGTGGTTGCTAACGCCTGGCTCTGCTCCATAAATCCCGGAGCAGGGGCGCTGCGCAGCTCGGAGCAACCCAGGCTTCGGGGGGCTCAATCCTTCAGCCGCCCAAACTCTCAGCTCAGGCGGCCCCGGAGAGCTCAACCCCTACCTGGGGCCTCACCCCCTCCTCTTCTCCCGAGGAGGGGGCTTCAAATCCATCTAAACAGCTGATCGGCGCTGTTTACGATGGAAAAACACAGCTGCGGAGCGGGCAGCCCAAAAACGGCTGTCTTCGGCGTCGCGTCGCCACCGGAATAATTCTGAATTTTATTGCAACTGTTCTATCATCATATCTATTATTATGAGTCATGTTTTATATTTTGTAAACTGTCCACAGTCCTTTGTAACTGAGGTAGATAATGCATTTTATATTATATATTTTATATATTAAAAAGGTAAAGGTTCCCCCGCACATGCGTGCTAGTCGTTTCCGACTCTAGGGGCCGGTGCTCATCTCCATTTCAAAGCCGAAGAGCCAGCGCTTGTCCGAGGACGTCTCCGTGGTCATGTGGCCGGCATGACTAGACGCCAAAGGCGCACGGAACGCTGTTACCTTCCCACCGTAGTGGTCCCTATTTTTCTACTTGCATTTTTACGTGCTTTCGAACTGCTAGGTGGGCAGAAGCTGGGACGAGTAACAGGCGCTCACTCTGTTACGCAGCACTCGGGATTTGATCCGCCAAACTGCCGACCTTCTGATCGACAAGCTCAGTGTCCTAACCCACTGAGCCACTGCGTCCCATTTTATATATTATGCAGTTCAAATTGGATATTCAAACTGTATTAGGGCAGTTCTGATGTTTGGTCTGATCTAAAAACAGCTATTTCTGCATATGAATCACCTTTGAACCAGCTTTCCAAAATAAGGATTTATATAATCCTGGTTTTGGGGTATTGTATGAGACTGAATCTAAAAATCATGTACAGTATATGCCTATCCCCAATGCCAAAATAAGCTCAAATTTGTTTTGTCTTCCTGTTCTCAGAAGAGAAAAAAGGTATGTTTAAAATTTCCCACAAAATGCATTTTTTAAAAATAATGTAAACATATAGGACAGACGATACCAATGAAAATCAAAGTATACAGGATGTGAAAGGGGATTTAATCACCATAGCTTGGATAAAAACATTTTTAGCAGCTTCCACTAATTCTATTAATTTTGGGGATATGGTTTACCTGCAAACTTTATTCTGTACATTTGTTCATCATTTAAATTTTGACATTTGAAAACTCTAGAGAAAGTGAAATGATTTTCTAATTAATCTCTAAGTGGAATATGGGATATATATTACATACATGAAGATTGGAGCCCATTCCTGAAGTCAGTAGTAAAGCTCAACTAATACAAATAATTTTGCTCTTTTTTATTTTCCCCCAAAGGCTAACAGGAATCATGTAGAGAATAAAATAGAGCAGTCATAAATCAGTCTCCATTAGAGTTAACAAGAAACTAGACAGTCTCAGAGCCCTAGGTTTCAGCAAGAAGCCCACCTCAAACATTAGGGTTCAAAAAGCTGGCTGCTGCACACGGGCAAGCATAAGATTCACAGCTTCAAGGCAAAGCTGTCACCAGCAAGGAATCTGTTTTCTGAGGTGGCCTTAAATGCCCAAGATTTCCACAGTCTTTATGTGGGCATAGCTGAAATTAAGATGATTTGCTTTTGCTAGGATCCATTCTTGCACCATCAGGAGCCTTTTCCTCTAGGCAGTAACTCATTTTCTAACTTCTGCTTTCCATCAATTGGCACCTATTTCCTCAGGTTTTGAGGCACCTTTCCTGTGTCTTATTTTCTCCGTGCTGATTCTAGAGATTGCTTCCTCAGCATTTGAAATGCTACATTCATCAGCTTGGTCATTTTCTGAAGAAGATTGTGTGTCTCACTAGGCCCTTAGATGTTTATATAATACAAGGGAAAGCACTTTTTTAGGACCAGTGAGTACAGGTGGAATTTTGAGAACCTCCAAAATCATCTGTCATGGAATTCACCCAGAAGGCAAAATGTGAGTTTATGCCTTATCACTTTCTAAGTAATGCCTTTCTCAACCAGTTTTCTTGGAGAACCCTTGAAATATTGTTCGGGTCTCAGGGAAGACAATACATAAAAATAGGAATAAAGAGAGGAAAACTTGATACAATTCACTTCTAACCTACTCAAGCTACATTTTACAATAGCAAAGCAGAGGACTATCTGCTGAGGTACAGCACAAAACATTTCCCACCACTTAAATTGCTAGCATAAACTATATATTTTTAATTATGATTTCTCACAGAACACTTGGTTTCTGTGGAACCCCAGCTGAAAAAGGCTGCTCTAGTACCAGCAGTACTTTATCTCAGTTTATCTTTGAGTTGCTTCAAAGTGAGACGGATGGCAAATAAAGCAGATAAATAAATAAATACATCTTCATTTTTTAAATCTTTTTATATAATTGGATATACTTCTAAACAAAGCCATACACACCTGTAACTTATAAAATACTAAAAATGCCTATGAGTGCTGCTTTTGTGTATACAGGTAATGCTAGAGGCAAGATTTATTAGCATGTCAGCTTCTACTTAATTTTAAATATTTTTTTTAAAAAATATAACAGGTGAAGCAGAAGAACTGAACTGCTTCAATGAAAAGCATCTCATCATCTCTGCATCACAAAGTGCCTTGAGGCAAAGTGCAACTTCCTTACACAGTTGTAGCGTGAACTATTTATCTACATAATACGATTCGTGTTATGCACTCTATTTCATCATAGAAAGGTAAAGTATATATAATATACTATACCACATGTTTGTGGATTGTCTTGATACTAACAGACTACTTCCGCTTCTACCCCAATGAAAGCAGATCAAAGAAATTTGATTTGGAGACATAGATAACAGATTTTTATTATATGTATAAAAGCAATATGTAACAAATTTAAACTTGTCCACAGCTGTAGATCAGAGACATTAGCAAGTTGCTGAGGCATTGAATAAAGAAATCTTGAACATTCTCAGCTTCCTTTTAGAACTAAGTTTTACTGAGAGTGTACCCTTCAAGATAGGAGATACTAAGATCAGAAAAATATATGCATTATCTGGAATTTCTAACCTCCTTAAAGCAACATAGGTAATGTGATTTGGAAATGTTGTTGCCATGGTTCCGACAGATGAATAAAGCAGAAATCAAGGCTTGCAAATTCCTCAAAGAACATGTTTATGAGTTACAAAGTATTGGCATGGTCAAGAGTGAAACCAAGTCTGGATACACAAGTAACAATTTTCCAATACAAAGTTAAATATCCCACCCATAAAAGCTATGCAAGCAACTATGTTCTCCAGTATGATTATTTGGCAGGCTTTTTATGCAACGCCTAGTCACTAGTCTCAGAAGCAGCCAATGACCTTGGTTCCCACAGGACAAAAGATTATTTTGACTAGTGAAGTACATGGGCAACCCCCCTCCCTCCGTTCTATGTGGCAGCCTAGAATAAGAAGAAAAATGGCTGCAGCCATGCTCATTTGCAGAGTTGAGAGTTATCTTAGTCACTGACAGTCAGAATCAAAACTGGCAGCTCAGCATGTTATCTTTATAAATACAAATAGATGTCAGTCATATTGAAACAAATGGTTTAAGTACAGGAAACTTTTTCGGAAGGGTACTAGTGATTCACCTATATTAAAACAATTGACTTAAGTTCAGGGAGCTTTCTCAGGAAGGTACCAATGCCTCAGCTACCCAGAATTATAGTCATCATTGCTTTAAAAACAAATAACTCCTGAAAACCCATACTTTTCCCACTAGCAAACACCATAATTTGTCAAATCAGAGAGAATCTACTGTGCAATATGGATAATAAGGGATAAAAGAAGAATTTGTACTTGTTTTGTGTAAGTTAGTGCACCTGCTAAATGTGGGCTATTACTGCAAAAATGTTAATTTGCTCAAACATAATAATTTATATTGGTTGTTATGAGTAATTTTGGTACTCAACATCATTGAATCTGCAGTTTGGCACAGCTATGTTAGTGAAGAGGAAAAACATGGTGCTTTGCACCTGTGCTCCTGATTAATGCAAATTTTAATAGGTTGTTAAAATTAGACATCTCCAGGCTATCTGATTATTGACCCCTGCTGATGTGTGTTTATGTGTGCAAAAGTTCCTAGTATTGTTTTTATCTTTTTATCTGTTTACTAATAGAAAAGTATATTTATTATAAAAAATATTTGTGTAACATACATTATTGATTGGAAAGATTGGTATGCAGCTGCTTTGTGTTTTATGCATCATTTCAAGGGATGATTTGATCATTCTCCATTTGTATGAAACTTAACCTTTTAATTTTTTTTTAAAAAATGTTTTATTTGCACAAGGATAAAAAAGGAAAAGAAAACCACCGACCCTTGCAACTCTCTCATACTAATCAAAATTATTTTTAAGGATATCATTATATAAATTTATATCAGTGGTGCGATTTAGTCAGTTCGCACCATTTCGGCAGAACCGGTAGCTAATTTTTTGTTGCCCAGGCCCAGAATGGACTTCCAGAAGTGGCATCCACACAGAGAACCGATTGTTCACATATTTGAATCCCACCACTGATTTATATCCTTAATTCGTAATATAATACATTTAACAAAACATTACATACATAAACTATTTTAACAAATACATAGACATCCCAAGCAATAGAACACTTCTTCACATAGAAAGAGAAGTCAGTTCCGCCTTATACAACTGACGCAGAATGGTATCCTTCCAATCTTGTAGAATTATTATTTTGCAACCATGAAAGCACACAATATACAATTTTGTTATTCCTTATAATTTCCAAAATAAAAAATAAGTATTTATAAAGCTTAATTAATCTTCTAGAACAAAGCTTGGTTACTGAAATATTAAGTGAATGGAGTTGGGTGGGCAACAAATGTAATAAATAATATTTTTTTAAAAAAATGAGAATCTCATTTTTTTTTCTAAATCAAATTAACTTCTTGGCATAGAAAATGCAATCTCTATTTGTAATGTAATGCATATCTTGCATTACACACATACTGTACATAAACACATACACACACACACACACACACAGAATTTAAAAGAACATTTTGTGCAGCATATTAACAATAGGATAGATGTAAAAGCGAACATAACAAAAGTTCCAGAATCCTGAAATAGATTCTTGTTTTTATAAACCTAATGTCTTTCCTATTGTAGAAACCCTCAGTATCGTGATGTTAATTATTTATTTCTTACAACAGTGTTAAAATGTATGTTTGGGCTCCAGAGAAGCAAAGCAATATACTTCCTGTAGTCTTAAAACAGTGTAGTCATATATCATAGCATACCAATTCTCCACGAGGCAGTCTCCTTAAAGTTGTGTTTCTCCATCTCAGTAATTTTGAGAGGTGTAGACAGCAACTCCCAGAATTCTGGGAGTGAAATTCTACACCTCTTTAAAGTTACTGTGATTGAGAAACATTGCTTTAGAGCATCCATCTTCAATCTTTTCTTTCAAATAGTATTCCACTTCTGATTTTATAATAATCCTAAACAACACAGTCCAAAGGCTGCTACACACTCTGAAACCTTTGCCAGTAAGGCCATCAGCAATCCTGGCCACTGATTTTCTGGCCATCTATGAACTTGGCTAGTTCTTTCAAATCTCACAAAAATGGTTCCATGTTCTTGTAATCCTTTAAAGGATAGATTTTAATCTGATGTATACTAATGTTACTCCTGTCTACATTTAAGGAAAAGGCTTACAGAACTTACCATTTTTATCTATCTTTAATTCATCTGGTGATCCTCTGATAGATAAACCATTGGTTTCAGCTTCCATCTTTCTTCTGCCCCCCTCCTTCACTGTGCAACATAAGCAATTTCATATCCTCTTTCTCCAGAGAAGTTGAAGGAGCCAATCTGTTTATTGGCTCTGCCTTTGCAGAGGTTTCTTCAGTCCGCCATTTCTTCCCCAGAAGTCCCTCCAAAATATACTTTTTTCCAATATTAAACACAATGCTTTAAACAAAGAAAATACCTGGTTTACATACTGAAGACCTTCCTAAAGGATAGATCTTCCCAAATTCAAAGTTGGGTTGAAAAGGTCTATCATTCTATAAATCTCTGTATTCAAAGAAAGAGTTATCCCCAATCAATACATGTTAACTCCAATTCTACAAGAGCTGTTCTGATTTTAGTTTCAGTTTCTTAGCAATACCCTGTCTGCTACTATTTCTTCCAAGCTGGCTTGGAATGAAATAGAAAGGGGAGAAATTGGGTATTATTCTTGTATTACTAATACCCTAATACTGAAAACTGCTGATAAGTTCAGAAGAATCACTATGCATACAAAGGGAAGTAATCTGAGAGATCACTTATAAGCATCCTTGCAATGTTTCCTGCATTTCAAAGCTTCTGAAGGTGATATGGCAGCATATGAGTAGAAGACGAGAGATTCTAGAAGTTGATATGGGAATGAGTCAAGAGTTCTCCCAATGGGAAAATGTATCACATAGAAGCTCGACACTGTTCTCAAATAAACTGCTGGCCAACTAGAAAAAAAACCTGACCCTGTTCTAATAAGCTAGTTGCAAACCTATATTACTGCATGGGTCTGGAATCAATTCTGAATTGATGTAATGCCGTCTTGTGGAGTCTTTCAATTATCCTGTTCAGCGCATCATCTCTTTTTCTCCATGTACCTTCCTTGATGTCCCACAATTCATAAAATCCCAGAAGAAGACATAATGAAAGACCATTGTCCTACTTGACTGGGAAGAGTGGATATGACTGGTAGGCTCTTAGGAGTGGAAAGATACTATGTAATGGAAAAAGAACCCCAGAAGCAGTTAAAAATGATCTATTCTTTCCACAATAAAATAGAATCAAAGAGTTGGAAGGGGCTATTTAGGACAAGTATAATTTCAAAATGTGTTTTCTTGCCTTTGAGAAATGTTATATAACATAAAAGCACACATTAATGCCAGAGCAGAAGCCAGTAAAAGAAACCTTTTAAAGAAGGCTTGAACAAATGGTCTTTATATATGTTATAACCTTTGTGTTCTCACTCAATGTACAGCCATTAGTTTATACTAGCAAGCAAATAGAAATTTTGAGGGCTACTGAACACTTTGTGCTATTCCTGTAACCTTTCCGCAAAGTTATTTAGTACTTGTGTTTCTATAATTGAAATACATGGGGAAAAATCCTTTGCTCAATGGGCCCTAAAACTCAAGCTTTTCCTGTGTCATTCTCACACTGGGAAGAAATATAATACATGCAGGGAGGGTGACTGGCTTGCAAAGGTTTATCCTATGCTTTTTTTTTAACAAAGAAATGGTAGCCAGGTTATGTGCTTTTGTCCTATCTCAAGGAAGAATCAGATCATAGTTCTTGAAGGAACAAAAATAATAATTATTATAGTCTTTCTATCATTCTTTGAACACTGAGAAATTCCAGATGATTAAGAAAAGAGAAAATATGTTTTGTTCTATTCTCTAGACCAGTGTTTTTCAACCACTGTTCCGCGGCACACTAGTGTGCCGCGAGATGTTGCCTGGTGTGCCGTGGGAAAAATTGAAAAGTAATTATAAAATACTTACTTTGTGTTTATTTGATTCCTATTCAAGAGAATTACTTTATATATAGTCAATATAGGCACAGAGTTAAATTTTTTAACATTTTCTAATGGTGGAGTGCCTCGTGATTTTTTTCATGAAACAAGTGTGCCTTTGCCCAAAAAAGGTTGAAAAACACTGCTCTAGACTATACATTCTAAATTTTGTACAAAGGAAACAATTTTAGTTCTTCCCACTTTACTTCAGATTTCATCAAAGGGAATAAAAAGTTGTTAGTGAATGATCATTGCTTTGATGGGGAAAGTGGACAGTTTTGGGGTGGTTGTTTTTTTTTTTTTTAATGATAGGAAAGACAGCTAGAAGAACAGCTCCTGTACTGTACTTGACTAGAAAATCTCAACTAATTTCATCCTTATTGTGAAGAAAGAGATCATTTTCTCCTTTCATTCTAGACATAGACATGAAGCAGGCTGTCAGCTGAATCTTGAACACTTGATAAAGCAATATAGTCTCTGTATTTGAAGGTAGAGGTTGGCCTAGAACAGGGGTGTCAAACTGTTGGCCCACAGGCTGGATGCATCATGCAGAAGCCGCGACCACCCCATTGCCGGCAATGGCAAAACCATGCCCGATACGTTGCGTGACGTTGCAAGTTTGACATGTCTGGCCTAGAAGATGGATTTCAGGCCAAATGGCACTTGTGTAATCTCCAGCAACTATTACTTGATATAGCTACCTCACTCTACTCAATGGTAGGATGAGCCCTGGAGCTTCATTTGAGTTATATTTGTAACATCTATGGTTACTTAGGAAAAAATTCCACCTCCTTCCCTGTTGAAGTTGACACTGAGTTTTACTTGTTTTACAAGAAAGTTGTCCCAACTGCAGGGTTTCGACAGAAAGTTTCTGTCCAAACCCTGAAAGTTTGGACAGAAAGTTTCTGTCTCCAGACAGTTTCACTTCAGTATTTTTCAACTCAATTTCTTTTTCATTTTTTTGAAAAATTCTTATTTTTTTGAATTTTAAAATCTTTTTCAGTTTTTAAAATATTTTTTAAATTTATAAAATCCTTTTTTCAACTTTTTCATTTTTTTTCAATTTTTCGATTTCTTATTTCAACTAAACAATTAAAAAACTATTTTAATTTTTTTAAAAAATAAATTCTTAATGATGTAAATGGAAAAAAAAATAATAAACCACAGAAAAAGAGACAGACACTGAAAACAGGGAAGCCGATGAATTTTTCAAGAGAGAGAACAAAAAGTCAAGAACTATTGTAAACTATTGTAAACTGACACTTCACAACACCAAATATTTACATTTTAGAAATTTTAAATTTTAGCAAACAAAGAAAAAAGTCATGGAGATAGAGACTGACACCATAATGACTTGCAAAGTGTGCCATATGTTTCAGCTTATGCCCACAGAAGACCCAAACTATGTATTTATCAAATGTAATATATCTGAATTACTAGAAGAAAAAGTAAAGGGTTTAGAGGCAACTATAGTCACTCTGAAACTCAATGAGCAAAGCAAGAAATCCCAACCTCAACAAAAAGACTACAACAAAATAAAACATTGTAGGGAGCCAACAGCTTCTAAAAATGATCCCATATATGAACATAAAGAAGAAAACTGATAACCCAAATCAAACAAAATAGACAACGAACAGCTTCCGTAAAAAACGAGCCTACATATATACCTAAACAACATATGCACCTAAATATGTCACTCTTAGAAGGAAACAACCAAGAGCAAAGCCCCTAGCCCACTTCAGTGAAGTCCCTCTGGAACTAAACAATCGCTTTCGTAGCCTCCCCTTGGAAGAATATATACAGACACTCACAAAAGAGCATTCATCAATGATTTCTACAAACAGAGGCAAAACCCAGCATTCCTGTGACAGGAAGAAAAATATTCCAGACTTTCCTAGGGAAAGAAAAAGGAGAATAGTGGTGATAGGAGATTCAATTCCTAAGGGAACAGAAACTATAATCTGCAGACCAGGCAGTCTGTCTAGGGAGGTATATAGTCTCTCTGGAGCAAAAGTTAAAGATATAACTGAGTACCTTGATAAAATAATCAACCACACGGATTGCTATCCCTTTCTTCTCCTACATGTGGGGACCAATCACACAACAATGAACCTGAAAACAATAATGAGATTACAAACAGCTAGGGAAGAAAGTTAAATAATTAGGAGCACAAGTGGTATTTTCATCTATATTTCCAAAAAAAGGCCAACATCCAATGAGGGAGCAAAGGATTTTAGAAACAAATCACTGGCTTAAAAAACTGGTGTTGTCAACAGAGCTTTGGCTTCCTAGACCATGGTCTTCATTACCTAGATGAAGGGCTACTGGCAAAGGATGGAATACACCTCACAAGAACTGGAAATAATATATTTGGAAAAGGACTGGCTCATCTTATCAAAAGCGCTTTAAACTAAAAATGAGGGGGGCAAAACTTCATGACCTATGAAATCTAATTCCAAGCAAAAACACTAGATAATTAATCACATAAAGAGGAAGGGAGTAAAGAGAAAAAAGAAATAAAAAAGAAAAACACAATGAAATAGAGAGTGATGGAATGAATGAAAATCCCAGTTACAAAGTAGGAGATACAAGAAACATACCCAAGACCAATAAATGCTCAAAGTTTAGGGAACAAGCAGGGTGAACTTGAAGTATTAGTACAAGAAGGCAAATATGATATAGTTGCCATTACTGAAACCTGGTGGGATGAAGCTCATGACTGGAATGTACTGATGGATATAAACTATTCAAAAGAAACACACCCAACAAAAGAGGAGGTGGAGTTGTATTATACATAAAAGATCACTATATCTCTACAGAAATACCTTGAATCCATTTGTGTCAATATAAAAGGGGGGGGGGGAGAATGACATTGCTATAGGAGTATACTACAGACCACCCAACCAAGCAGAAAAAATAGATGAACTCTTTACTAATCAATTAACAAATGTATGTAGGAAACATACCACAGTAGTATGGGAATTACCCTGATATCAACTGGGAGACAAAGTCTGCAGCAAGTGGGAGATTTCTAACCAACTTAGCTGACAACTTTGTCATCCAAAAGGTAGAGGAGGGAACTAGAAGAAAAGCTACTGTATACTAGACCTAATTCTTACTAATAGAGAAGAAGTGATAGAGGGAGTTGAAATTGCTGGAACTTTGGATGAGCATGACCACGTCATACTGGAATTCAATATAATGCAAACACATGCAATAGAATATAATCCAATGAGTGTCCTATACTTTAAAAGAGCTGATTTTAATAAACTCAGAGAGAGTCTAAGCAAAATTTCATGGATAAAAATCCTAAAGGGAAAAACAACTCAAGTGTGGGAAACACTGAAAAATACAATCATAAAAGGCCACAATAGCACTAAAAAAAATAAATCCAAAAAGAAACCAGCATGGTTGCACAAAGATCTCTGATAAATTGAAAGACAAAAAGGATAAGTACAAAAAATGGAAAGAGAGATACATAACTAAGGCAAAATATCAGCAGATAGCCCGAATCTGCAAAGATGAAGTCAGGAAAGCAAAGGCTCAGATTGAACAAAAACTTGCAACAAAAGTCAAAGATAATAAAGTTTCTTTCAACATATAAATAACAAAAAAAGTCAAGAAAACAATCGGTCCACTAAAGTGAGAAGATGGAAATAACAGGCAGTAGGGAGAAAGCAGAGCTGCTTAACTCATTCTTTCCATCAGTCCTCAGAGAAAAAGAAATTATAGACCAACCTACCATATAACTGAAAAAAATGCACTAGAAATAAAAATTAAAATAAGCAAGAAAATGGCAAGAGAACACCTGTCTGACTTTAATGAATATAAATCACCAGGACCTGATGGATTACATCCCAGAGTTCTGAAGGAGCTGGCAGATGTTATCTCATAACTACTGTATTATATCTTTAAAAAAATCTTGGAGCACTGGGGAACTACCAGAGGATTGGAAAAGAGCTGATGTGGTCCCCATCTTCAAAAAAGGGGGAAAAATACAGACCCAGGAAACTACAGACCAATCAGCCTGACATCAATATTTGGGAAGATACTAGAAAAAAAAACAAAAAAACAGACCTGTTTTAGAACCATCTAGAAACATAAAGTTATAACTAGTAGCCAGCATGGGTTTGTTAAAAACAGATCATGCCAAACCAATCTTATTTCATTCTTCGACAAAGTGACTAAATTAGTAGACCAGCCAAATGCTGTGGAAATAGTATACTTATAATTCAGCAAGGCATTTGACAAAGTAGACCACAACCTACTTCTTGGAAAGCTAGAAAAATGTGGAATAGACAGCATCACCACCAGTTGGATTTGTAACTGGCTGACAAACTGTATTCAACGAGTAGTCCTCAATGGAGGGAAGTAAGCAGTGAGGTATCACAAAGTTATGTCTTAGGCCGAATACTCTTTAATATCTTCATAAATGACTTAGATAAGGGAATAGAAGGGGACCTCATCAAATTTGCAGATGACCCTAAGCTGGCAGGAATAGTCAATACCCCAGAAGACAAGCTCAGAATCCAAAAAGATCTTGACAGACTTGAACAATGGGCCCTATCCAACAAAATGATATTTAATGTGGAGAAAAGAAAGGTTTTACACCTGGGCAGAAAAACCTAAATATACAAGTACAGATTAGGTGAAACCTGGCTCAAAAACAGCAACTGTGCGAGGGACCTTGGAGTCCTAGGGGACAATCACTTGATTATGAGCCAGCAGTGTGCAGCAGCAGCCAAAAAAGTTAATACAATTCTGGGTTGTATAAACAGAGGCATAGAATCAAGATCATGTGAAGTATTAGTACCACTTTATAAAACCCTAGTAAGACCATACCTGGAACACTGCAACCAGTTTTGGTTATCATACTACAAAAAAGATGTTGAGACCTTGGAAAAAGTTCAGAGGAGCAACTAAAATGATCAAAGGACTGGAGACAAGCATATGAAGAAAAGCTGCAGGACTTGGGTTTGGCTAGTCAAAAGAAAAGAAGAAACAGGGGTGACATGATAGCGGTGTTCCAGTATTTGAGGGGCTACCACGAAGAAGAGGGCATCAGACTATTCTCCAAAGCACGAGAGAGCAGGACAAGAAACAATGGTTGGAAACTGATCAAAGAGAGAAGCAACCTGGTAAAGAGAAACTTCCTAACAGTGAGGACAATTAACCAGTGGAACAGCTTGCCTTCAAAAATCATGGGTGCTCCATCACTGGAGGTTTTAAGAAGAGATTAGACCAGGGGTAGACAACCTTGGCTCTTTTATGACTTGTGGACTTCAACTCCCAGAATTTCTGAGCCAGCCATGCTGAGGGGAAAGGGAGAGGTTATCAAGCTGAGCCATGCTGGCTCAGTAATTCTGGGAGTTGAAGTCCACAAGTCATAAAAGAGCCAAGGTTGTCTACCCCTGGACTAGACAGTCAGTTGTCTGAAATGGTATAGGTTCTCCTGCTTGAGCAGGGAGCTGGAATAGAACACCTCCAGACTTCCAGCTCTGTTCTGTTCTATTCTATTCTATTCTATTCTATTCTATTCTATTCTATTCTATTCTATTCTATTCTATTCTATTCTATTCTATTCTATTCTATTCTATTCTATTCTATTCTATTCTATTCTATTCTATTCTATTCTATTCTATTCTATTCTATTCTATTCTATTCTATTCTATTCTATTCTATTCTATTCTATTCTATTAATTTTTATTTTATTTTCCTAATAAGCTTTTGTAATTTTTCCTTTCATCTAGTAAAGGGACATTGTTTGCCTATCTCATATTCTTAAGTTTTCAAATTGAACCCATCTTCTAATCTTGCTATTCTTACATTTGTTGTGTAAATTAAAAGTGCTACGAGAAGCATATGCATTATTGTCCCATTACTTTTGTATTCTGAATCACTCTGCTTTTCTAAATTAAATCCTTACAGCAGCTTTTTACTATGAGATTTCTCTTTGAAAAATTAGGTGTTTTTTCATACCTATTACCCTTAACACTTCATAGATTCTGACATGATCTCTATGAAAAATCATAATGTGGTCAATAAAGTAAAGGCAGATTTCAATTTCTCTTTATTTCTTCACAACCATTTGTCACAACCATTTATTCAGTGTTATGTCTTCTCTGTCCTTTCTGAAACCTGTTGTTCATTTCACACTTCTTTTTTCACATATGGCTGCATTCATATTTGTATGATCTCAAGCAAACTTTGCTTGTATGGGAAATAATTAACACAAATTACAATAGTAGTTGTCCTTTGGATAAATATGTCATGTTGCATGTGACATCATCGTGGTTTCTCCAGTTGTTAGTTGCAAAGTCGTGTCCGACCCATCGCATCCCCATGGACAACGTTCCTCCAGGACTTCCTGTCCTCTACCATCTTCTGGAGTCCATTTAGGCTCATGCCTACTGCTTCAATGACTCTATCCAGCCACCTCATTCTCTGTCATCCCCTTCTTCTCTTGCCCTCAACCTTTCCCAGCATTAGGCTTTTCTCCAGTGAGTCCTTCCTTCTCATTAGGTGGCCAAAGTATTTGAGTTTCAACTTCAGGATCTGGCCTTCTAAAGAGTAGTCAGGGTTGATCTCCTCTAGGACTGACCGGTTTGATCACCTTGCAGTCCGAGGGACTTGCAGGAGTCTTCTCCAGCACCATAGTTCAAAGGCTTCAATTCTTTGGCGCTCAGCCTTTCTTATGGTCCAACTTTCACAGCCATACATTGCAACTGGGAAGACCATAGCCTTGACTATACGCACTTTTGTTGACAGGGTGCTGTCTCTGCTTATTAGTGTGCTGTCTATATTTGCCATGGCTTTCCTCCCCAGGAGCAAGCGTCTTAATTTCTTGGCTGCAGTCCCTGTCAGTGGTGATCTTGTAGCCCAGGAAAGTAAAATCTGTCACTACCTCCATCTTCTTCTCCATCTATTTGCCAGGAATTGAGAGGGCTGGATACCATGATCTTTGTTTTCTTAATGTTTAGTTTCAACCCAACTTTTGCACTCTCCTTCTTCACTCACAATAAGAGGCTCTTTAGTTCCTCTTCACTTTCTGCCATTAGAGTGGTATCATCTGCATATCTTAGGTTGTTGATATTTCTTCGGGCAATCTTAATTCCATCTTTAGATTTATCTAGCTCTGCCTTTCTCATGATGTGCTCTGCATACAAGTTAAACAGGCAGGGTGACAGTATACAGCCTTGCAGGACTACTGTCCCAATTTTGAACCAATCAGTGGTTCCGTGTCCAGTTCTCACTGTTGCTTCTTGGCCCGCATATAGGTTTCTCAAGAGACAAATAAGATGTTCTGGTACTCCCATCTGTTTAAGAACTTGCCACAGTTTGTTGTGATCCACACAATCAAAGGCTTTAGCATAGTCAATGAAGCAGAAGTAGATGTTTTTCTGGAACTCCCGAGCTTTCTCCATGATCCAGCATATGTTGGCAATTTGATCTCTAGTTCCTCTGCCTCTTTGAAATCCTGTCTGTACTTCTGGTAGTTCTCGATCCACATACTGCTGGAGTCTAGCTTGTAGGATTTTAAGCATAACTTTACTAGCATGTGAAATGAATGCAATGGTATGATAGTTTGAACATTCTTTGGCACTGCCTTTCTTTGGAATTGGAATGTAAGCTGATCTTTTCCAATCCTGTGGCTTGTCACCTCCACTAGCTTTGTTGTTGCTCAGATTTCCTAAGGCCCATTTCACTTCACATTCTAGGATGTCTGGCTCGAGGTCAGTGACCACCTCATTGTGGTTATCAGGGACGTTAAGCTCGTTCTTGTATAGCTCTTCTGTGTAATTTTGCCACCTCTTCTTAATCTCTTCTGCCTCAGTTAGGTCCCTGCCATTTTGGTCCTTTATCATGCCCATTTTTGCATGAACGTTCCCTTCATCTCTCCAATTTTCTTGAAGACATCTCTAGTGCTCCCTATTCTATTGTTTTCTTCTTTGCATTGTTCATTTAAGAAGGCATTCTTATCTCTTCTAGCTATTCTCTGGAATTCTGCATTCAATTTGGTGTATCTTTCTTTTTCTCCCTTGCCTTTCGCTTCCCTCCTGTTCTCAGCTATTTGCAAAGCTTCCTCAGACAGCTATTTTTCTTTCTTGCATTTCTTTTTCTTTGGGATGGTTTTAGTTGCTACTTCTTGTACAATGTTGCGAACCTCCATCCATAGTCCTTCAGGCACTTTGTCTATCAGATCTAATTCCTTAAATCTATTTGTCACCTCTACTGTATATTCTTCAGGGATATGATTTAGTTTCATACCTGAGTGGCCTAGTGCTTTTCCCTACTTATTTCAGTTTAAGCCTAAATTTTGCAATGAGAAGCTGATGGTCTGAGCCACAGTCAGCTCCTGGTCTTGTTTTTACTGACTGTATAGAGCTTCTCCATCTTTGGCTACAGAGCATGTGGTCAATCTGATTTCTGTGTTGACCGTTTGGTGATGTCCATGTGTAGAGCCGTCTCTTGGGTTGTTGGAAAAGAGTGTTTGCTATGACCATCGTATTCTCTTGACAAAATTCTTTCAGCCTGTGCCGTGCTTCATTTTGTACTCCAAGGCCAAACTTGCCTGTTATTCCGGTTATCTTTTGGCTTCCTACTTTAGCATTCCAATCCCCCATGATGATAAGGACATCATTTTTTGGTGCTAGTTCTATAAGGTGCTGTAGGGCTTCATAGAACCGGTCAGTTTCATCCACTTCAGCACTGGTGGTTGGGGCATAGACTTGGACTACTGTGATATTGAATGGTTTGCCTTGGATTCCAACTGAGATCATTTTGTCATTTTGGGGATTGTATCCCAGTATTGCTTTTCCTACTCTTTTATTGACTATGAAGGCTACTCCATTTCTTCTGAGGGATTCTTGCCTGCAGTAGTATACCTGATGGGCATCTGAATTAAATTCACCCATTCCTGTCCATTTTAGTTCACTGATTCCTAAGATGTCAATGTTCAGTCTTGTCATCTCTTGTTTGACCACGTCCAGCTTTCCTTGATTCATGGATCTTACATTCCAGGTTCCTATAGAGAAGAACCTTTATAGCATCGGACTTTCCTTTCACCACCAGATACATCCACAGCTGAGTGTCCTTTCGGCTTTGGCCCAGTCACTTCATTCTTTCTGGCGCTACTAGTACTAGCCCTCTACTCTTCCCCAGTAGCATATTGGACGCCTTCCGACCTGAGGGGCTCATCTTCCAGCATCATATCTTTTTTCCTTTTGGTACTGTCCATGGGGTTTTCATGGCAAAGGTACTGGAGTGGGTTGCCATTTTCTTCTCCAGTGGATCACGTTTTGTCAGAACTCTCTGCTATGACTTGTCCGTCTTGGATGGCCCTACACGGCATAGCTCATAGCTTCGTTCATTTACGCAAGCCCCTTCACCACGACAAGTCAGTAATCCATGAAAGGGGTTTCTCCAGAGATTTATGTAATTGACAGGATCTTACTGGGTGATAATGCAGAAATGATAACACCAATGTATAATAAATCCTACATATATTTTTCCAACTTCTAAAGCTGTCTGATATCTTCCTAGGGCACTTGGAATATTCAGTGGTACAACTTGCCTCCAGAATGTTTCAACGCAGGAAGTTTTTAAGAAGAGATTGGTCAACCATTTGTCTGAAATGGTACAGGGTTTCCTGCTTGAGCAGGGGGTTGGACTAGAAGACCACCAAGGTCCCTTCCAACTCTAGAATAACTATTCTATTCTATTCTATTCTATTCTATTCTATTCTATTCTATTCTATTCTATTCTATTCTATTCTATTCTATTCTATTCTATTCTATTCTATTCTATTCTCTCTTTAATAGGGGGTTATTGGTATTTTCTGAGCTTGCTCATTACCTAGTTTGGGTAATGAAACGTCTGCAAGAAAACAAGCAAGGTCAGAGAGCACCAAGGACCCCTCATGTCAACCCTGAGCTACAAATATTATCTTTTATTAGTGCTCTTTAATGGGCAATGTCTGTTAAAATTGCAGAGACTCTGCTCCAAATACTTTGCTAAAAGTATTTTTTTTCAGCAAGGTTCATTCCACATTAAACAATGACAGATGGAGGGACTTTGTGGATTTTGGTCAGCATTTCATGTTATTTATAAATATAGTTTGAGCAAGTATTTTGGTTTGACAATTGTTCCAAAAAGAAAATAAAAACCCCAAAATTCATTATAGAAAATATTTTAATTTGCAGAAGATGCCTCTTATCCTCCAGCAAGTCCTTCCAGAGTTGCATTGGAGTTGGGCAGCTGTATCAAATTTAAATAATTAAACAGGAAAATAAATATATATTCTTTTTTTAAAGAAGGCCAAAAATGACATTGTCAACATTTGTTGAAAATTATTCTTCCAATTTACTGTGATTAGAAGGGACCAAGAAAATAGTCACTGTGATTATAACATAGACCTGATAGTTCTGTCAATCTTCCTTCTATTTTTTTTCTCTTCCCTCTCTTGAAGCATTGAAAATGATGCAGCACTTTTTTGCAGACCTTTGTCATATCTTTCTGTGGAGCTCTGAAGGACCAAATCAATTTGTCTCATTCTGTACTGATTCTACTTCATGTGATATGGCTACAAATTCAGTCCAAGCAGCCCATTTTGCCTCATTGTCTGGGATGTGGCAAAATAGAATGATGCCAAATCAGTAACAATTTCTTTTTCTCTCATGAAACTCCAAATCAGGCATAAGGCTGTATCCATATTTTGGAGAATTAATATTTATATAACCACAGAAAAAGCTAACAATCTAATAATTCATTGTCATTAAAAATAGAATGAAAAATTCTGCTAACATTCCTCTTTGGGAAAACACCATCACACTATTCTTAGAATATATAATGTTCACTTAAACTTTCAAGAAGCTCAGGAAGAAGTCTTATTCTACAGTTCGTTTGTTTTTTGTAAAATCAGAAAAAGTTTTGACTAGAAAGTCAGCTCTTGGGAACTACTACTTGTCAAAAACCTACTCTGTAAAAAGTTGTTTCTTAGTGTCCCTACAGTCTACATGTTCAAAATCACTTTAAAAAAAAAAGGAGACGAGTAGAATATTTTAGCAGAGCATGTAATTTTATCCTTGCCTTCCAAGTAATTTATGGTTTCATTTCAAAGCATCAGTCCAGCTGCTAGGAAATGTGGGTCAGAAGTGGGATCTTTTGAAAATTTGCATTCAACTAATGCTAATGAGATTCTTTACTGTCACTGAATGGGGCAACAAAAGACCAAGAGCATCTTTTTCCCCAAGTTCCCTTCTTTGTGAAACTCAATTTCTGAATATACAATGATGCAAAAGCCATCTGCATGAAGAATATTTTCCATGTGAATCACCATGGCCCAGTCCTTCCGTGGTAATTTCTGATATGATTTGCTCTGACTTAGAAAATGACTGTAGGGCTGAAAAGAATTGTTGATGAAAAAAGTGACCAAAATCACTTCCATGAACCCTCAGGGAAGTTAGCAATTCAGAAGTATTTGGAAAGGAAATAGTGTTAAAAAGAGACTCAGACTGGCCCGCCCCAGGCTCATTGAGAGGGGAGGAAAAGAAAATTGAACTTACAATTATATTAATGCAGCTTAGCTTTGGTCTTCTTGTGGAGTCTATTTTCTGACTGGGACATGCTTGAGGGGTTGCATATATACACAAAAAGCCAGCTGTTGCTTGGCACAGGGACCAAAGCAGCATCTATATGATTTATGTTCCTTGCTTAAAGACAAGGTCATGTCATTCAAATCTTGTTTAACTTGGGGAACATCTGTAGGTAGGAAGCATGATTGTGTAATAGTCATTAGTAGCCTTAATTTCTCCATTTTTCTTCATTTAAGCAGTTTCATTAATAAAGGAGAAAAATAAACCATCTTTACAGTGTCATTAATTTCTTTCAAATATATTCTTTGGATAATATTTATTTTTGTTCTATTGCATATCTTCTTTTTACAACATCAGGAAACATTCTTTTGAATCCATTGATTGATTGATTATGTGCCATCAAGTTGAAGTCAATATAGATGTTCCTTGCCCAGGATGACCTGTTCACAATTTGAACTTTCAGTTCTTCCAGCTTTGTATCCATCACCAGTGGAACTGAGTCCATCCACTTCGATGCTCTTCTCATTCCTTCCAACTTTTTCAGCATTATAGACTTCTCAAGAGAAAATAGATCTTTGCGTAATCTGTCTAAAATGTGGTAACTTGAGTCTGGTCACTGTGTCTCAAGTAAGAACTCTGAATTGATTTGTTACCCATTTATTTGGTGTGTGTGTGTGGGGGGGTGTTACTCATGGTATTCTCAGAAGTCTTCTCCAACACAAACACCAAATTTCAAAACTAATGAGGAATTCTGGGAGCTGAAGTCCAAAAGTCTTAAAGTTGCCAAGGTTGGAAAGCCCTGGCCTACATGATTCTTTCTAGGTACTGTATCCTTGCATCTGACTATCTTTCCCAAGAGCTCTAGGGCTACTCTTCTAAGTGCTGTCTGTAGCATATATCCTTTACTGTTGATAGTTGATCCTAACAGACAAAAGCTATCCATTACATCAGTATCTACATTGTCAATTCTGGTTGCTCTACCTATTATGATTAATTTGGTCTTTTTATATTTAAACTTAATTCCACTTTTCACTGTGTTCCTTGATTTTTATGACTATATCTTGCTGATAATTTGTACAGTATTTCTGGTTAGCAGAGTAGTATCATCAGCCTAGATGTAGGCTATCAATATTTCTTTCTCTGTTTTAAAAGTACATTTTTCTTATTATTGTTCAGCCTCCCTCAATTTATTTTCAGCATGCAACTTGAATAAATGAGGAAAGACGAGCATACAGCTTCGTTCCACTGTGGCTGACCTGGAGCCAGTCTGTTTTGTTCAGATTGAAATTCAGTCAAAAGTAACAAATGGATTTATGTAGCTTAATCATTACAGAATATACGTAGAACTCAGCAGTTCTTATCTATTTCATGTGTTCCTGGGTTTCAGCTTGGATTTGATTATGAGGAGGCTGAACATGCTTTGAAAATGTTTGGGAAGAAGTGTTTCAACCCTCATGGAAGTGTGAATACACCTGCTCTCGGTGCCAGCATGGGGAAAAATGTGCTTTTGATTTTAGAAATTCATTCAGTGAAGTTGATGCATCTCTTGAATGTATGGCCCATTTTGGGAGGTGGCTCATGTAGAAGTCTGAAAAGGTTGAGTTATTTATTTAATAGCAGACAGGTGTTATATTTCAGGCCAGTACCATGCTATGCCTGAAGCATATACAATCATATTTATTACATACTTTTTATCTTATCTTAGATTAGTTTGTGTTCATGCTGGCAACTTTTATGATTAATGTGGTTATTGACAATGGTCAGGCTTATAATGCAATCGGATCTGGTCTGCAAAAATACAGATTACTGTATTTTAGATGGAAGTAAAGATTTAGATTTCTAAAACTCTTTGCTGTCATCTAAAAATTGTCCAGAATTTTGGACTCATTCCCAAAGTGAAAGGAACCAGGAAAAAACTCTGGATAGATTTTTGCAGACCAAGAGCCAGGCTAAGATTCTTTTGAATATTCTCTATCTGTGAGAATGGGCTCAAATTGCAAGAAGGCAAACCTATAAGCAACACCAGTGGTATAGCAGGCAATGGGATGTGCAGTTTTACCTGAAGGGTGGCTTACATATTGCACTGAAAATCCAGTTTTCCTTATGCTTGGCTTTCTTTTTTCTCTAGTCTCCTGTGGCTTACCCAATACTGTTCCAGGTTTCTTTCCTCCATAGAAACTAAGGTCCATTTGATTTTCAATAAGGTCTAGGTATGTTTTAATTTATAAATATTAATAAACACATGGTTATTTTTCAAATAGGGTGAAGGAAATGTTCACAAGACAGAACAGCTTAAACAGCTCCATATAGCATTGGAGATATTATGAAAGAGAAAGTCCATCTTATTTAAAAGATCATCCAGTTATGCAGTGTGGAAAGAATCCAAAGAAAGAAATATTTTGGGAAATATTTTCCAAAGGATTTTAAAGGCAGAAACCAACACACACACCCCAAGTCTCTCTGCCCCAAAGAGAAACCAGGTCTGCAGAAATGCAGATGTGATAATCTTGTCAGAAAGATTGGAGTCGGGAAACTGGGATTAGGAAGAAAGATCCCTAGAATCAACAATCCCTCACACCAAAAATCCAACAGTCATCATCCACAGCCCCAGGGAAGCAGGATATGACCATTGGGACATAATAGGCTTGACTCACCACCATCAGAATACCAGAAAGGCACACTCAGACTTAGGTCAAAGTTCATGGCACAGGAACAACTCCAAACAAAAGCCCAAGAAGGTATGAAAACCCACTACATGTGCTCTCTCTTTTGTTCCAGAGCCATCTCTCCTCTTCAATAAACTACAACCTTCTTTTTAAAGCAGTTGCCATGTTGTTTATTCCCAGCTTGGACTAGACCCTGATGAAGACTTTTCCTTCAACTGCAGAAAGGAAGATTGGATTCTAACTTACCTGATGAATATCTATCCTTTCTTGGTGCTCTCTTCACGATATAAGCACTATTTCTATTGTGAGGACATAGATGTTCTTGCCTCTAGTGCCTCTTCTAGTTCCTCCATTGGCAGAAAGCTATTTTCGCTCAGATGAATATTGTTCTACCAACAAGCGCTGAGTGCTTGCCAAGGGATATTTGTGTTCTTTTTGGTACACCTTTTCCCAGCCAAGGTGGCTAACTAGATATACAGGAATATGGTCTATAGCTTGTTGCTTATTCAAAATTGTGGCATCAGAATGGACCAAATCCTGAATTATTAAGTCAGTTGAGACAGAATAAGTAACTTCCAAATATGAAGTAGTTTTATTCAGAATTAATTTGTTCATAATTGTTCAGAGTAGGCCAAGATCCTATAAGATTCATCACTATAGGTCAGATCATACTAGATCCACTGTAGGGAATCTCTTAATCACTGCAAAAGTAATGAATGTAGTTTTTGAGGGAAAAGCCTCTTTTAGATCCCCCTCTCCTCCCTTCCTCCCTTTTCTACAGGTAATGATAAAAAGCAGATGACATATCTCATAAATGAAACATCTCCAATTAGCAATCTCCAATTACAGAATAAGTGGGTTACAGGGGGAGATTTTGAGTTACTTAAATGTCATAGAATTCTGCCCAAGAAGAAAAATAGGCACTTTCCTTATGCCAAAATCCCTTCAACTATTTCTTTCAAATTTGGCAGGTTTATTAAGAGGTAACTTTGCCATATCTGCTGTTTCAGTATACTCTACTTGCTCTAAGACACAGGTGTCAAACTTGCAATGTCACGTGACAATTCGCGATGTATTGTGACTTTTCCCCCATTGCCGGCAATGAGGTGGGCACGGTTTTGGTGTGACGCATCCAGCCCGTGGGTCGGCAGTTTGACACCTCTGCTCTAAGGTAAACTTTGCCACACCTGCTGTTTCAGTATACTCTACTTGCCAAATAGTAGAAAGAATTTGTATTTAACTCTCAAAATCTGCCTTGAGCTCCAGGAGCAATCTAATAAATAAATAATAATCTAAATGAGAGAGGGAGGGAGGGAGATATATATATACCGTATTTATCGGCGTATAACACACACTTTTTCTTCCTGAAAATAGGGGGCAAATGATGTGTGCGTGTTATACGCCGATATAATGTTATACGCCGATATAATGACCCATAGTTAATGACCCATTATCCGAAGCTGCAGCTTTGCAGACGGGCCGCTACAGCTTCCTCAAAGAGCAGCGCCCCTGCCCGTACGCGCGGAGGTACGCGCGCACCTCTCCAAAGGTTTGGGGAGGTGCTCGCGCACCTCTGGTCGTTCGGAGAGGTGCGCGCGCACCTCTCAGAATGGGCAGGGGCACTGCTCTTTGAGGAAGCTGTAGCGGCCCGTCTGCAAAGGTTTGGGGAGGTGCGCGCGCACCTCCCCAAACGGGCGGTGCCACTCTCCATTTGGAGAGGTGCGCGCGCACCACTGCCCGTTCAAAGAGGTGCATGCGCTCCGGAGCCGCGGGTTGCCGACCCGTGCACTAGTGTGAACCACCATGCGATCCGATTCTGCTGTGGATAAAAAAAAAGGGTCATGTGCGTGTTTAGTGCTGATGCGGTGCAAATTCAGCCATACAAACTGTATGGCTGACAGTTGCACCGCACATGAGATCGCATGTATGGTAATTTTAGGAGCAGTGCGCTCCGAATTACATGCGATCTCTGTACTCGCACTAATGTGAACCGGCACTTAAGGGGACCAGAATGGCAAAAGAAATCTGCCTGGGGGGGGGAGAGTAAAGAAACACTACCTGAGAGGGGGATGGGAGCTAAGAGACACACAGGACCCCATCCCTGTCATTTTACCCCACTCCCCCTTTCAGGCGATGGGCGTGTTTGGATTGAGCCCGCCAGGAAGCCGACACTGCACCCTGTCAATCATAGGTAGCGTGTGTATGTGAAGCTGACTTTTGGGAAATGCCTCACTACCTATGATTGGCTTCCTGGGGGGGCTCAATCTGAATACGTCCGAGCCCATCCTTAATTTTACCATACCATACAAACACATGCTAACACAGCCATCCTACAACACACATACCGTATATAACAAGAGTAACCGTAAATTTACAGACCCCTGATACTACCTTATTCTTTTTTAATTTAAACTTAGGTAAAAAGTATACCACTGCAGTGTGACTCATCCTGACATTCCAACGCTGAACTCTGCACTATCATACGTGCGTTCATTACGGAACTTACGGTATTTCCGTACTACGGTATCCCTATCCCTAATGGAATCAAAGCAAAAGCGTGCAGCATATACAGCCGCTTTCAAGTTAAAGGTTGTGGAATATGCCAAGCAACATGGAAATAGGGCTGCAGCATGGCATTTTGGAGAGCCACCAACAGAATGCACAATACGAGAGTGGCGAAAAATGGAAGAAAAACTCAAGACATTATCAAAAACAAAATGCAATTTTCGCAGCGGTATTGCTAAATGGCCAACATTAGAAGAACGGGTGAAGGAATTTGTTCTTAATCATAGAAAAGCGGGCATTGCATTATCAACAAAAATGATCATCATTCAAGCAGTGAAAATCAGCAAAGAGTTGCAAATACAAGATTTCAAAGGGACAGCATCATGGTGCCAAAGATTTATGAACAGGCATGAGCTTCGGATGCGAACAAGAACCAGGATTGCCCAGCGTATGCCAGAAGATTATGAAGAGAAGATAATAATTTTTCATAAATTTATTATCAAGAAATACATTTATAGGAATCTTATTTTAAAGCTTGTGCACCTTTTTTTCCTTGATCCCATCAGAAAAGTTTATCTGTCTAAATTCCAGCCAATTCCTTTAAAAGCCATTAAAAAAAGTGATAGATCAGATTTTGAACTCCTATGCTGTCCAAACGGAAAGAAGAATGCTTTGGGTCCTCATATTTCATACCTGAACAGTATTTCCAAGTCAATTTGAGCAGCATCTCAAAGCACTTCCACTTTGTAGCATTCGGTTCCAGACCCATGAAACCTCATGCCATTTTCTGTGTTTGGCAGCTCTGCTAATGAGGTGTGGGGTGTGAGGTACCCCTTAGCTGGAAGACAAATTGAATGTTTTACAATAGTGGAAATGACGTTGTGTTAGCTGCAATGGCATTTGTAGGATAATGGGAGGGCGATACAGAAATGTCCAAAGTCAGTCATGTTTTCTTTCCACAAATACTTGAATTGTGTGCTTGAACTGAAACATGTGTTTGATATGCAACATCCATATTTGTTGTTGGCATCTTAGTGTATGAAAGATTTATTAAGTCTCTTGGACAGTGATGCCAGACTTTTTTGAGTTACATGGAGCATTTTCAGTTTCAGAGCATATTATGATGTCCGTTCTCTGATGTTGGTGCCTTGTGCAGAAGGGGGAAAAGGGAAGTTGCAGAAGGTTTTGGTATCCCATTCTTCCCCAGCACACACACTGATGCTTCTGTTTTGATTTCATCCATGCGTGGTTAATGGAAACATAATCAGCACTCTGTCTCATAATTGGTGCACCCTTGGTAGATAAAAGTGGCATATGCTAGATTTTGGCCTGGTGAGACTAGAGAATTTCCTGGCTAACTGGACACTTCATCTTCTCTATTTGCAGCCACTGGTAACTCATAATTTCAACAAATGTCATTGCTGCTGCAGCATTTTGCAGGATTTTGACTCTTTTCTGCATTTTTTGTAATCCCAATATTTGTCTTTTGATTAGAATAGTGTAAGGTCACAGATGTGTGGGTATGTTACATCTGAACACAATAAACATTCCAGTCAGATGAAGAGGACAGCCTTTGTACTGGGCAGCCATTTAGAAACTAATTTACTTTGAAGCTTGCCATACTTATTTTGACTTTTATGTTTTGGAAAAAGGAAAAAAAATGTATTAATGAGAGAGTAGAGCATTCCTGACAAAAAGAAAAGTATCATTCTGTAGCCTTGACAAAATGCATGATGTACCACTTACCCCCAAAGAAGTATTCTTATAAAATATTGGCCATTTCTTTCTACTTTTCTCTCTGCCCGTTTCATTTTAAGTATTTATTACTTCACTGGCCATATAATAAAGCATTGTCTAATGATATTTAACATAATCATAAACTTTTAAAATACCTTCATTTATTCATTTGTTTTCTGTAAGAAAATACATGTATTTACTTATTTATTAGATTTTTCAATTGCCCCAATCAATTATTAGGATTAATTGGAGGTATTTATGCAAATAGTATGCTTAAAATGCTTAATAAGACTTTCTCAATTGTCTCTGCTGTACTACCTTATATTCAGCAGGAGGGCATATTTTGGGTCACATTAGATAAGGAGTGGTGGATGGTGGGGTCCAGAAGGACACTATTTTTTTAGAACAACGTCCCCTCTGAGATTAGGTTAATCCTGTCCCTGCTCAGCTAGTGTGTTTTAGTTTTTATGTTATGTATTTCATGTCTTTTATTATAAGTTATTTAGAATAATGAGCTGGGCAGCTACATAAATCAAATCAATGAAATCAATCACTTGCTAAATACAACCATGTTCAAACTTCTTCAGAAAATTGGGAATATTCTGTGCTGACAGACAAGCATATGCTTTAGTGCTGATGTTCTTTTGTTACTTTCTACTATAATTAAAGGCCAAATTTGCTCATGAAACTGCTCTAATTTCAAGATGAGGAAGAGGAGGAAGAAGAAGTCGGAGAAGGAGACTTTAATGTCTAGTAGAGGTATTCCTCAACTTACAACAAGTTGGACCAGAAACTAGGTCATTGAATGAACTTGTCATTAAGAAAGACACTTATATAACTGCTTTGCTAAATGACCCCAATACAGCTGTCTGAGTTGTGGTTGTTAAGTGATCATGAGGTCATTAAGTGGAGTGCTGGGCAGAGAGCCCACCACCTGCCGCACCATGCCCAGCTTGGGTGTTCTGGGTGCCTGAATGCTCTGCCTGCTTGACCAAGCCCAGAAGACTCAGGCGTTCTTCACACCTCAACATGGGTCCACCGATCTTTGCCATTTTCTGTAGCCGCAAGCATGCCCAGCAGATGCAAGCCTTGGTCTTCCTATTGAGACTACCTCATTCCATCCTGCAAACAGGCCCATAATCATGATCATTGGAAGTGTCCTTCTCCAATTGTACAAAGAAAGAAGAATTAATTCCTTTTTTAAGAATGTGCACCAAAGCAGATTTGATATAATCCCTAACAATCTACCCAGTATCAAATATTTTTGTAGTTTCTAGGATAAAAATTATCTGCACTTACTCATAATTGCTTTAAAATCCAATAAAAATGGCCAGTTTCTTAAATGATAAATTGAATATCTCAGGAAACATTATAATTCAGATATATTAAATGAACTAATCAGTTGAACATTTAGTACTTTACTTGCCCACTATTCCCACTTTAGCAGAACAAGAAATGTGGGAAATATTGAGTTTATGCATTTCTGAAATACCATTTAAGCCTAATAGTGATTTAAGGGCTGATAAAGGAGAATATTTTTAGCTTAGTTTGAAATAAGGGGTCCTTGGTGTTCTCAGAGCTTGAATATTTTCATGAATATGTTTCATTACCCAAACCAGGCAACATCATCGGTATTTTAGCACTGCACTAACACCGATGATGTTATCTAGTTGGATAATGAAACATCTGCAACCAAACAACCAAGCTCAGAGAGCAGCAAGGACCCCTTCAGTAATCAAAGTGAAACAATTCTGGAGCATAGACAAGGCATCATTCTAAAGTCCCTAACCCTTTAATTGGATCGTGTTCCTTACTGAACATCTTTTGTTTTCCAATCACTCAGAAAGTTATTATACAGCTGTAAAATGTGTAGAGATAAATTTTTAAAATGTTGATTCTTGGTGCTGACATATTCACTGAGATTCTGTGAACTGGACAAGCAGGGATATACAAAAACACATCACCATTTGATTACCATCAGTGATCTTCCTAAATTTAAAGTTATTTTTTTTCCTTTTCTTATCCTAACTAGCAGTGGTCATCATAAACACATGCTTCCATTTTTGTAAGATGGATTTTTTTTCTCCTGCACATAAAGCCTTGATTGTTCTGTTCTTGCTTTGTTTTGAATATTGAAAGCTAAATATTCTCATTTCTTTACCTGTGTATGTCAGGAATTGCTTTCTCAGCCAGCCGCAGTCAATCACTATAGTTTTATAAATCAGTGTGCATTTCAATATATTGTTACAACTTTTCTGTATTAAAAATAATCAGCAATTCCTTTGCCAGTGCACAAAATATATTAGTCAGAAATATGATGATATCCCTGTCTTGCAAGACAGAATTGATGTACTAACTGGTTTAAACATTTTGTATTCTCTCCTTGTTAGTTCAAATGAGAACGTGTATCATAGAATATTTATTAGCATGCATTATTAACTTTTTGTTGACAGTAGGGACAGAGAGATAGAGATGGCCAAGAATCTTGAAACTGTATGTTTTGCCCTTTCTTTTCAATCAAAATTAAAATCCTCTTGTTATGGTTGTTAGTGCAGTTACGGGTCACAGCTATGGGTCATAGGAAATGGCCTGGTTCTGGCTTTTCTAGTTTTCTGCTCTGTGTTCTTCAGATCTAACTGCAGTGGGTTTGCCCCTGGCCAGCCCCTTCCCAACAGTAGACCAGCTGAATGGTTTTCATGTATTTAAAAAGAAAGGAGAAAGATCATTGGGTAACTTCAATATGGTGATAACACTGAACCTAGTGTCCCTAAGTACTACAGTACCTACTGTAATATTAAGTATAGTACTAAGTACTACAGCTGCAAACACACAAACACACTCACAGAGAGAGAGAGAGAATGTACCACTTTGTTATGTTTTTAGAGAAGATCATCAGTTATGATGATAAAACAGCTCTATTCCATGGCCAAGCCTGGGACCATATTAAAATTAGATATTCTTATTAAATGAATCCTGTTTACTTCCACGTATCTGGGCCTGAGATTGCCACCAAATTGAATATTGTTCTGCTGTACTTCTGACTTTCCAGATAACCTCAGTTTTATCTAATAGAAAATTACATTGTATTTTTATTTTAATAGAAATGTCACTGTTTTGTAGGCATCAATTTGGCATTAGGAAAAAACAGAGCAGGCTGCAATTTTCTTGATTCTAAAACTGCTCTTTCTTTGTCTTTTTATTTCACAGTTAATTATCTAGCATAAAATGGATGTGTGGTCCATATTGCAAACAAATGTATCTATTATATTTCAGGACAGAAACAATGCATTCAAGCAGACATAGAAATTGGCAATATTTTCATATCACGGACTGGTTATGAAACAGCATGCCTAATGTCTTCTTTTCATACCTGACTAAACTACACAAAGATAGGGAGAAATAGTTCACATTTTATGATCTGACTTTCCTTCCACCTACTGAAACAGAACATAATACAAAAATTACTTTCACAGACTTGAATGAGGTAGTGTTTGGTACTGATTACTGTCCTACGGTCATTACAAAGGACATGCATGATGATGAGTACTGAAATCAGAACAAAGCCAGAAATGTTAGAATAATACAGTTATTGATATGCAGGCACATGAGGTTTTTTGTAATGTTCTTGAGAAGTTTTGATGATCACGGTTCGTTTCAGAAAGTCCAAGATTTCTGTTGTATTTTGCTTATTGGGAAACATTTAGCCATCATTCTCCATGTCATCTACTGGTTTGTATTTCTGTCTGTCTGTCTATATCTATCTATCGATCTATCGATCTGTCTGTCTATCCTTTATTAAATGGCCCTCGGGTTCAGATGGGCTTGTTGCTCACATACCTGGCGCCCAGCTGTGTGGCAACAGCCCTGCCCGAGCTGCTCGACACTCTCTCAGGGTTGGCGGTGGAGTTCCCCAGGCTTATGGTACTGGGTGACTTCAACCTGCCTTCACTGGGAGGGTCATCTGAGTTGGCTCGGGAGTTCATGGCTTCCATGACAGCCATGGGCCTGACCCAAGTAATTCAGGGCCCGACTCATGCGGGGGGTCACACTCTTGACCTGGTGTTCCTGTCCGGACAGTGGTTGGATGATCTAGGAGGGGGTTCACCGGTCATTGTTCCCCTGTCATGGTCCGACCATTATCTCCTGCGGCTGGTCTTCCGTTATGCTACCCTCCACTGATGGGCGGCGGAACCGACCAGGTGGTTCCGCCCCAGGCGCCTAATGGACCCGGAACGGTTCCAGATGGCGCTTGGGTCTATACCCATCGCCCTCACCCACAGCCCAGTTGAAGCCTTGGTTGATGCCTGGGATAAGGCAGCCGCTGAGACACTCGACTATGTTGCACCCTTGCGACCCCTGACCCGGCGCAGATCCCGTTGGGCGCCATGGTTTTCTGTGGAGCTCCGGGAGATGAAGCGTCGGAGACGGGGTCTAGAGAGCTGTTGGAGATCCACCCGATCCGAATCTGAACGATTGCAGTTAAGAACCTTTATAACGTCTTATCTTGCGGCGATGAGGACGGCGAAGGCTAATTATTTTGCTGCCCTCATCGCGTCCGCAGATAATCGCCCGGCCGCCCTGTTTAGGGTGACTCGCTCCCTTCTTAACCAGGAGGTGAGGGAGGATCCCTTGCAGGGGCGGGCTGAGGAGTTTAGTCATCATCTGACAGACAAAATCGCTCAGATCGGGGCCGGTTTGGACTCGGACTGGGCAGAGTCTGACATGGAGGAATCGGACGGTCTTGAGCATGTTATCTGGACTGAGTTTGATCCTGTTTCCCCTGATGATGTTGACAGGATGATGAGGAGGCTGAGCTCCACCACCTGTTTGTTGGACCCGTGCCCCTCCTGGCTGGTTTATGCAGCTCGGGAGGAGACACAAGGCTGGTTCCAGGCAGTAATAACTGCTTCCTTGAAGGAGGGTGTCTTCCCCGCCGCCCTGAAGAAGGCGGTGGTGAGACCCCTCCTCAAGAAGCCTGCCCTGGACCCAGCTGTTTTAAATAACTATCGTCCGGTCTCCAACCTCTGCTTTCTGGCGAAGGTTGTTGAGAGTGTGGTGGCCCATCAGCTTCCTCTGTTCCTGGATGAAACTGATTATCTGGACCCGTACCAATCGGGTTTCAGGCCCGGGCACAGCACGGAGACAGCATTGGTCGCGCTGGTGAATGATCTCTGGCGGGCTCGGGACAGGGGTTGTTCCTCTGTCCTAGTCCTATTAGATCTCTCAGCGGCTTTCGATACCATCGACCATGGTATCCTACTGCGGCGTCTCAGGGGGTTGGGAGTGGGAGGTACCGTTTTACGGTGGTTCTCCTATCTCCTGGGCTGCTCGCAGTCGGTGTTGACGGGAGGGCAGAGGTCCGCCCCGAGGCCTCTTGTTTGTGGAGTTCCTCAGGGGTCGGTTCTCTCGCCCCTCCTGTTCAACATCTATATGAAGCCGCTGGTCGAGATCATTCATGGTTTTGGGGTGGGGTATCATCAGTACGCTGATGATACCCAACTTTTTTTCTCCACCCCAAACCAACCCAGCGATGCCCTCGCCGTGATGTCCCGTTGCCTGGAAGCGGTCCGGGTCTGGATGGGGAGAAACAGGCTTCGCCTCAATCCTGCCAAGACTGAGTGGCTGTGCATACCGGCATCTCGGGTCAACCAGACTATTCCATCTCTAACGATGGGGGGTGAGGTGTTACCCCCCCGTTGATAGGGCTCGCAACTTGGGCGTCCTCCTGGATTTGCAGCTCACTTTTGAAGACCATATAGAATCCGTGACCAGGGGGGCTTTTGCCCAGGTTCGCCTGGTGCGCCAGTTGCGACCCTACCTGGACCGAGATGCCCTACGCACAGTCACTCATGCGCTCGTGACCTCCCGTTTAGACTACTGCAACGCTCTCTACATGGGGCTGCCCTTGAGGACCACCCGGAGGCTTCAGCTGGTGCAGAATGCTGCCGCGCGAGCCGTGATGGGGGTCTCCCGATACTCCCATGTAACACCTCTACTCCGCGAGCTGCATTGGCTTCCGGTTGCCCTTCGGGTGAGATTCAAGGTGCTGGTGATGACCTATAAAGCCCTAAATGGCGAGGGTCCGGGATATCTGAGGGAACACCTGCTGCCAGCATCAAGCTCCCTTCGTCCAGTGCGCTCCCACAGGGAGGGTCTCCTCAGGGTGCCGCCGGTTAAAGATTGCCAGCGGGTAACACCCAGGGGTAGGGCCTTCTCAGTGGGTGCGCCTGCCCTGTGGAACCAGCTGCCTGCGGAGCTTAGGACTGCCCCCAACCTCCGTTCATTCCGCCGGGACCTGAAGACCTGGCTCTTCGAGCTCTCTGGCCCAGGCTGAGAATTTTTTAATTTTAATTTTAACTGGGTTTTTAATTTTCTCAGGGTTTTATTTAATCTTTTTTAATTTGTTTTAACGTTTGTATTAACTTTCTTTTAAATGCCCTGTAAACCGCCCTGAGTCCTTCGGGAAAGGGCGGTATATAAATCTAAATCTAAATCTAAATCAATAAATAAATAAATAAATAAATAAATAAATAAATAAATAAATAAATAAATAAATAAATTTATATGTCACCCATCTTGTCTAGAGGTAACTCTAGGTAGCTTACAACTAAGTAAAAGCAACAAGATAAAACATTATAATATTAAAATAAAATTAAATATTAACATTAAAATTTACTTCAAATTAACAAAGATGTCAGGGAAGGGAGAAAAATGAACATGGGGTGGTGGTGGAATCTTATATCAATCCACTAACCATCTCCTGTATGACAGGTCTCTCTATTGGAGCCCTCGCCAATTGGTAGAGTCAGGCCCTTTTGGGATGCCAAAATGGTGGGTGTGGATCTCACCTCAGGGGGCACAATGTTCCAGTGAATGGGAAAATCAAAATCAACATCAGTCAGGTCCAAAAGGCAGCTTTTCTTAGAACACTTTGTATCCTGTAATATCCTTTAACATCATCACTTTAACATCATCAAACAATGTCAGCCTATCCCAGATTCTTGGGCAGGACTCAATAAGTGGATAAAATTCCAAATCCAGTCTAAACATCTGGCTGATTCTGCAATCAACTATAATATAAAATAGTTGCATCTTTCTGATTTGCAGTAAATTACAACAATATGAAATTTTAATACAATATTCAGTTAATTGAAGCATTTGCATCAATAAGGAAAATTATAGAAACAATAATAAAGCTTTTACATATTGCATCTTTTATGATATGATATGTCAGTGTTGCATTTAAGTTAAGTAACTGCGTAGCAAGCATTTGTTGTAACAATAAAATAGTGTTATCCTACATATATATTGTTAGTGTGGTGTCTGATTTGCTCCTATATCCCTCTCAAAATATTCCATAGATTTGACTATTCTGCATTAGTCCAATGAATTTAAATTATGTGTCTCTTTAGCACATCAATTTCTCAAATTATCTGCAAACCTTGTGATTTTTTACACTTCAATTAAATCCCACTGGATTTTTCCAAAGTACTTGCTTATGTAATTCAAAAGGGAGAGTTACTTTCCTTCAGAAATTCTTAGAAAAAATATCCTAATTCTGCCCCAAAAATCCTTTATTCATTTTCTATTTACATGCCTTTATTCCTATTTACCATTCATCTGTTTATATTTAGTGGTTGTAAATTTAGAATAAACTACTCAGCTTTACTGCCTAAATGTTTAAAAATGAACACTTAAGCATCTGGATCCATTCTGGACTCAACAACCTCAACTTTCAATGACCAGTCTATTTCAGGCATTAAAGAAGGCAACGTCCTGGGAAATAGTACACATTATTTTATGTATTATGCACAGAGCTTCATGAATGAGATATTAGGTTGACTTCTCTAGTGACAAGATTCTAGAGATCATATTTCATGTGGAGTATCTAAGGCATGAATTAAGAGAACTATTAAACAGCTGCCTCTGAAAATAGGAGTCCCATGCCCTTTTTATTTCTTTTCATTCTCTCCCAAAGTATCTAGTAAGTAAAAATTAATGAGCCCTACCACATGCTGCAAAATCTCCCAAATGGTGTTTTCTTATCACCTTTTAAAGATCACCCTTTCTCCCTTCCTCTTCAGATATGGGTGAAAACAATGCTGTCCTATGTTGGGGGAAGCGAGCAATGTGCATTTTCACCTAACAGACTGCCTGTAAGCCTGTTTAAACTAGCATCTATCTCATTCATACTTGTGTGAGTTAAAAGAAGTAAAATATCAGGCCTGCTGACTTGAAGGAACTGCTGAGCTGAGACTATTCACAAAGCTTGCTGAAAAAGCTCTATTGCTTTGCTTTGCTTCACTTTGCTTCGCTTGAGGGCAGTTTATTAATTCAGAGCACAGTGAAATTCTCAGGGGATGTCAAAGCTGAGGATCCATGATTTCAATTTTGTGGTGGTTTCTGAGCTACCCATTGGGCATCACAGCCAGCAAAAGGTTGGGCCATAGATGATCCTTCTGAACACAGCATCATAGAATATACATTTGGGATCCCAAGGTGGTGAGAACAAAGTTGGAGTAACGTGTGTTATGTGTTAAAGTGCCTTTAGGATGACTCAGAAATGGAATAGATAGTGGTCTAATAGAATTCATGTTCGTTTCCCAACAGGCAGAAAAAAATCAATACATATTGATAGTGAACCTGTGCATTTCATACAAGTATTGAGATCCAATGAGATGTAGAACAACTTCTTCTTCCTCCTCCTCCTCCTCCTCCTTTTCCTCCTACCTCAGATTTGTTTCACCTATTGACTCCAATTAGGTAAAATAGCTTATTAAAATTTCTCTGAAATAAAAATGTTTTGATTGTTGAAATGTAATAGCACTGTTGGGAGTAGTGCATTGAGTCAGTCTAACTAAGGCTGCTTTTTCATTGATGAAAACATTATGTTTAGAGAATAGTTGTTTAAAATCTTCATTTATTTAGGCATATGACTGACAAAGCTTTCAGTTTTCTACTGATGAATAATTTGTTTTAGGTACTTCTCTTATTATGGAGGCTATATTTAGAGGCATGTAAAATGAATGGGAACATTCTCTGACTTTAACGTAGAAACTTAAACCAGAGGCCTGAAATTCTAGATGTCCTCAGGGATGATTCAGTTACACTACAATTCTGTGCATTCCTAGATTTTCCCAATCTGGATTGATTGCATCTCCATCTGTTCTGCATCCCTGTTGGCTCCACATGCAGACTTTCATACATAGTGTGAAATCTAAATTGGGAAAGTAATCAGGTACTAATTATGTGCACTTTCATTAGTCATTTATTGATTTTGTGGTGGTCAATTATGGTAAATTACTTCTTTCCTTCATCTAATAGGGAAACTGAATTCAGAAGGGATGAAGGCAAAACATTAACTGGCACTCAGTCTGGGCCCGTGATGGGCTCTGGTGGGATGGGGTTGGGGGGGAGGCTGCTGGCTCTGCGTGTGCTGGGGTGGGGTGTCAAATCCCCACAATGATAGGGAATGGCAGCAGGTGGTTGCACGGAGGGCCACATCAATATCTGGGATCGCGCCCTTGCTACCTTCGAGCGGTGGTGCGCTCCAACCCTCCGGTTAGCACCCTTTTGCCTGGGGATGAGGGTGATCAGGTCCCTGAGCTTAGGCTGGTGTATTTCAATGCCAGATCCTTTGTTAATAAGGCTCCACTCTTTCGTGACTTGATCGAGGAGGAATGCGCGGATCTGGCATGCATTACCGAAACCTGGTTGGGCTCAGAGGGAGGGGTCCCTCTGACTGAGCTATGCCCCCCAGTTTTCTGTATGCTACACCAGCCACGGGCTCAGGGTAGGGGAGGTGGGGTGGCGGTGGTTATTCGGGAGACTTTATGTCCGTGGGAGACCACCATTGTCCAGATAGGCGGGAGTGAGTCCCTCCTCCTGAGATTTGGCCCTCGGGTCCAGATGGGCTGGTTGCTCACATACCTGGCACCCAGCTGTGTGCAACAGCCCTGCCCGGGCTGCTTGACACCCTCTCAGGGTTGGCGGTGGAGTTCCCCAGGCTTATAGTGCTTCCATCCTTCCCAGGTAGGTAAAATGAGGACCCAGATTGTTGGGGGCAATTAAGCTGACTTTGTAATAATGCCGCTTGGGGGGGGGTGTGTGAAAGCCCTAACAAGCAGGCATATACATAGAATGAAGGCTACTGCTAAGCTTGTAAGCCGCCCTGAGTCTTCGGAGAAGGGCGGGATATAAATGGAATTTAAAAAAAAAAACCTGCCTTCCCTGGGAGGGTTGTCAGAGTTAGCTCGGGAGTTCATGGCTTCCATGACGGCCATGGACCTGGCCCAGGTAATTCAGGGCCCGACTCATGTGGGGGGTCACACTCTCGACCTGGTGTTTTTATCTGGGCAGTGGTTGGATGATCTGGGAGGGGGTTTGCCAGCCATTTCCCCCCTGTCATGGTCCGATCATTATCTCCTGCGGCTGGTCTTCCGTTATGCCACCCCCCACCGCTGGGCTGCGGAACCGACCAGGTGGTTCCGCCCCAGGCACCTAATGAACCCAGAACGGTTCCAGATGGCGCTTGGGTCTATACCCATCGCCCTCATTCATAGCCTGGCCGATGCCTTGGTGGATGCCTGGGAAAGGGCGGCCACTGAGGCACTCGACCGTGTTGTACCCTTGCGACCCCTGACCTGGCGCAGATCCCGTTGGGCTCCATGGTTTTCTGTGGAGCTCCGGGAGATGAAGCGTCGGAGACGGTGTCTGGAGAGCGGTTGGAGGTCCAGCTGATCCGAATCTGACCGATTGCAGTTAAGAACTTTCATAAGGTCTTATCTTGCAGCGATGAGGACAGCGAAGGCTAATTATTTTGCTGCCCTCATCGCGTCCGCAGATAATCGCCCGGCCGCCCTGTTTAGGGTGACTCGCTCCCTTCTTAACCAGGAGGTGAGGGAGGATCCCTTGCAGGGTCGGGCCGAGGAGTTTAGGCATCATCTGTGGACAAAATTGCTCAGATACGGACCGGTTTGGACTCGGACTGGGAAGAGTCTGACGTGGAGGAATCGGACGGTCTTGAGCATGTTATCTGGACTGAGTTCAATCCCCTGATGATGTGGACAGGATTATGGGGAGGCTGAGCTCCACCACCTGTTTATTGGACTTGTGCCCCTCCTGGCTGGTTTTTGCGGCCCGGGAGGAGACATGAAGCTGGTTCCAGGCAGTAATAACTGCTTCCTTCCCGGCTGTTTTAAATAACTCTCGTCCAGTCTCCAACCTTCGCTTTCTGGCGAAGGTTGTTGAGAGTGTGGTGGCGCATCAGCTTCCCCTGTTCCTGGAGGAAACTGATTATCTGGACCCATACCAATCGGGTTTCAGGCCCGGGCACAGCATGGAGACGGCATTGGTCGCGCTGGTGAATGATCTCTGGCGGGCTCAGGACGGGTTGTTCCTCTGTCCTAGTCCTATTAGGCCTCTCAGCGGCTTTTGATACCATCGACCATGATATCCTACTGCGGCGTCTCAGGGGGCTGGGAGTGGGAGGCACCATTTTATGGTGGTTCTCCTCCTATCTCCTGGGCCGCTTGCAGTTGGTGTTGACAGGAGGGCAGAGATCCGCCCCGAGGCCTCTCATTTGTGGAGTCCCTCAGGGGTCAGTTCTCTCTCCCCTCCTGTTCAACATCTATATGAAGCCGCTGGGCGAGATCATTCATGGTTTTGGGGTGGGGTATCATCAGTACGCTGATGATACCCAACTTTTTGCTCCACCCCGAACCAACCCAGTGATTCCCTCACTGTGATGTCCCGCTGCCTGGAGGCGGTCCGGGTTTGGATGGGGAGAAACAGGCTTCGTCTCAATCCTGCCAAGACTGAGTGGCTGTGCACACCGGCATCTCAGGTCAACCAGACTATTCCATCTCTAACAATGGGGGGTGAGGTGTTACCCCCTGTTGATAGGGCTCGCAACTTGGGTGTCCTCCTGGATTCGCTGCTCAGTTTTAAAGATCATATAGGATCCGTGACCAGGGGGGCCTTTGCCCAGGTTCGCCTGGTATGCCAGTTGCCACCCTACCTGGACTGAGATGCCCTACGCACAGTCACTCATGCGCTCGTGACCTCCCGTTTAGACTACTGCAACGCTCTCTAGATGGGGCTGCCCTTGAGGACCACTCGGAGGCTTCAACTGGTGCAGAATGCAGCCGCGTGAGTTGTAATGGGGGTTTCCCGTTACTCCCATGTAACACCTCTGCTCCGCGAGCTGCATTGGCTTCCGCTTGCCCTCCGGGTGAGATTCAAGGTGCTGGTGATGACCTATAAAGCCCTAAATGGCTTGGGTCCAGGATATCTGAGGGAACACCTGCAGCCGGCATCAAGCTCCCTTCGTCCAGTGCGCTCCCACAGGGAGGGTCTTCTCAGGGTGCCGCCGGTAAAAGAATGTCAGCGGATAACACCCAGGGGGAGGGCCTTCTCTGTGGGGACGCCTGCCCTTTGGAACCAGCTGCCCGTGGAGCTTAGGACTGTCCCCGACCTTCGATCGTTTCGCCGAGACCTGAAGACCTGGCTCTTCGAGCTCTCTGGCCCAGGCTGAGTTTTAATTGGGGTTTTAACTGGGGTTTTATAATTTTTCAGGGATTTAGTTTAATCTTTCTAATTGTTCTTAATTTTTGTATTGATGTTTTATATACCCTGTAAACCGCATTGAGTCCTACTGGAAAGGGCGGTATATAAATTCAATAAAATTCAAAAATTCAAAATTCAAATAGATTTTCAGATCTTAGTTCAACTAAGGGAAATGCAGAGTTGGGCTTGCAAGGATGGACATAGTTAAAGAAGGTTTCTCCTAGTCAAGGGAATATTGAATAAAAGCCAATTTTTGAAACAGTCAAAGATGGGGACATTACTAGACTTTTCCTCATACACATCACCTACTTTTTTCTTTCAGTACAAACCTTCTTAATATCAGTATAATAAGAAATATGGAAAGCTCTAAACGTGATTTGTCTGCATGATGAGAACTAGATAACATGAATAAATTATGAACGATTTGTCATGTTCATAATGCCATTTAGGCCACAATGGGACTGTGATAGAATTTAACAGTCATGATGATAATAATTGATCTGGATCTCCTGCTCGCTCCAAGGGCACCTACTATTTTGAAAGGGCAGGATTGGATGACTTCATTCTCAGCCTGCAGCTCACCTTCTGAGAAGGAAACCCTTCCTCCAAATGCTCTTGTTCTGAATCCAAACAACGTTTTTCATCTTCTATTCTTATAAGCAGGGCAGCAATGCTTCAATTCATCTTATACAAATGCCTCCATTCCTGTTGCTTTGGGTATGAAATTCCAGTCTTGCTCTTTGCTCTCAAGAGCCATTTCATTCTGGATTGCTGGAATAGATGCATCATCTCCTTCTTCTTATAATGGAACGGTGATTTCCCTTTTTTAAAGTAGGTTGAATAGACTTTGGCCCCACCTCCTCCTTAAATAGGTGAAATTGACAAGTTAGAAATTCAAACCTCCCCCACCTTTTTTTTTAAACTTGTTCTCAAAAGAGATACCTATAGAAGGGAAAGCAATTGCTTTCTTGTCATGGCCGGGAGAGGAAAAAGCAGTAGGACAATCCACCAAAGCTAGCTGCGCTAACTGGCCCCATAAAGACCCACTTGGCCATCACTATGGCCAAAGAAGAGAAATATTTGAAATCCAGAATTGAAATTCTTAAGTCAGCTTCATTTCCAAGTGATACATAAACAGTAGCTGAAGTGCACAGTGCAGAAAAACCCCTAAGACATAACATAATGTTGAATGGGATTCCCTAGAAATAATGTCTGTATCTGTCTTGTGTAAAAAGGGAAATGGAGTCATATACATCATTCTGCCAGTGGAGGAAAATGAGAACTATAGCTTGAGATAGGCAAGGAGGGGGATAAGAGCCAGTTTAAACAAATTCAAATCTACAAGACCAGTTGTGCTAGACCAGAGAAGGGAAGGAATTACCGGAGGTGATTACAGAACTATTCTCAGTAATCTCATACATCCAAGCAGAAAGCTAGGCAAATATATGATGTTAGTCATTTGATAAGAAGCTGGGGATAGAATATAGTTTGATTTCTCAAAGCAATCATTCCCATACAAGAGAGACAGAAGGACTGTAGATGCTGAGTAGGCATTAGAGAAAGAGTCTGAAATTACCAGAGGATCTCTAGGGAAGGGATTGAAACAAGAATTGGAAAATGGAAGTAATGGCTAGTGACTTGAACAGACATAGACAGTCCTGTCTGTTGAAGATTTATTGTTTTAATAAAGGGAAAAAATTTGGGGTGGTAAATGTGAATTGGGTTAGATGTTTAGACTGCTGAATGTATTTTAGTTGGAGAATGACCTTCAGACCAGAAGAGGAAGAAGACATGATCCAGGTAATCATGGATGAAGATGAAGAGGAGGATGCATCATGGGACTGTCTTCTCCAGCCAGAAAGCATTTCTGCGGATAGAACTTTATAGAAGATGAAAGATTTTACCAGTCAGAAAACCAGCTTCCAACCTGATTAACAAAGGGAAAATTGCCACCAGTATCTGTAAGCCCTTACTTAACTCTAAATTAGGGAATAGGTAGCATGTAGGGTAATGCACATATAAATTATAGAATGCATACATATTTAACTAGAAAACATTTACAACACATTAATGTTAAATAGAAGAAAACTCAGTCACTGCAATTTAGAATCTGAAGTGGCTGTTCTTATCTCAAAATGGGTATCAGGCATGGGAGAATAATGGTGTTCTGGTTGTACCAGCATGTTAATCAGTTGCAGGTTTTGACACAATATCTCAGAAGCTGATGACACCCAAAGAAAGTAGCTTCTGCACTAATTCATAAAACTCACCTTCAGTAAATTGTAGAAATAAGAAACCATAGTGACCTTTCTTGCACACCTTTTCCTTAAAAAAAATCTTGTGATAGTAAAACACTAGAGGAAGTCTCTTCCTTTTATTTCAGAGTTTTTCTTCTCTCTCTCTCTCTTTATTTTTTCCAGATGCCTGTGATGTCATTTAAGGAAGAAGCTGAGATGTCTATTCATTAATTTAATTGGAAGCAGAGATCACACTAATGTTATCTTTTCATCCAACTATAAATTTATTTGAGTATTTTATCACAGCAAGGCTAATAATAGGATTGCAGAGGACTTTTGTCAGCTATGTCATATGAGAAATGCCACTAGACCAGCAGATGCCATCACATTTTTTTCTTTTTTCTTTTTTTAGGATAAATGTTCAGAAAACTCTCATCCTAATGCATAAATGAAACAGAAGAATGAAAAATAATTGTAAATATCCTGCATGGAAGCTACTAGATGGAAAACTGCAGAGAGGTTTGGGCCATTAAACATGTTCTGCCACCGCTTATAACAAACAAGAGAGTAGATATTAAGAACCCTGGCTAAGAAACTACTGAGATATCTGTGTGTTTGTATTTAGGTTTCTTTGAGTGGGACGGTGGAGAGAACCTTCTATATACATGTCTGGGATGCTTTTATAGGGATGCTGATGTGAACAAAATGGACCTCACCCCTTCACACTGCAAGTGAGATTTTCCAGGTTTGGTTGCTTCCCCATATGTCCATTTTCGTTCCACAAGATGAAACAACCCTAATTGGAATACATATTCTAGCCCACTGAGGCTGTCTTTCTGTTTAGAAGAAATGGTTAGACCTATGGGCTGTATGTAATTCCCCAGTACCCTAAGATTATGGGGCTCAAGTTCAGAACAAAAATTCACTGACATACTTTGTTCTTTCTCCTCCACGTTGATGGTAAGAATGGGAGCAGACAGTATCTAGGAAGCAAACCATTCTATATTCATATATTTCCCAAAACTGGAAAATTACTCAACGTTGCTTAAAATAAGGCCAAACAACAGGGCTTGGTAGAAGGTTTAAGTTGGGAATGGAAGTACTTTGCATCTCAGAAACATTCCATTTCCATTCCCAACCTTAAAACCTCAGAACCAAAATATTTTGTCACTGTATCTGGTGATATCACCAGATCATTGTCTGACATCTGGAAGGTTGAAAGACAGAATTGCAGCCTCTGACCTCTCAAACAGTTTTTGTTTTAAAAAAGGGGGAGCATTCATAAATAGATCTGAAGTGAAATTGCATGTTGGACTGATCCATTGGTTGTAATTCTTGAATTATAGAAATCTCATAAAGACCTCCATTAAATTGCAGCCTCAGTACACTGGTTCTTTGTGAACCTTCCTTGGGCAAGCATCATCATTCAGCAGCAGGGAAGGAAAAGAACAGTACAGCAAGCAAACGAGAACAGCAACATTGCCTTATCTTTTGCCAGAAGACTCTGGATATACTTCTATATACTAGAGGAATAAGCCATAAATTTATTATCTGCCATATGCACCACTTATGTCCCCATTTAGTAAATGCGAATAGCACATCTTCACAGAACAACCGAATACGAGGATGACTAACAGTCAACAGTATAGTGTGTAAGATTTGATATAAATGTGTACATTAATATTGGAGGTGTAAACCTGTACTTTATAAGGTTTGCTTCTTGACCTTCACAGAATGCAGAGTAGCATACAAGAGGTAGTTTCTTTTATCACATCTTCATGAAGTAGAGTAGGCTGAGAATCAACAGTTGCTAAATAAACATCAAACCAAGCATCAAACTGGTTCCATGGGCAAAAGCATCTGAGGTCTGGGTGGGAAAAAGTGGGTACAACTGTGTAATTGAAACTCTGCCTCTTTTGATGTGTCTGAGATACACCTAAAAAGGAAATTCACCTCAGTTATGTAATTTTACTTGCCATCTTAATCTTTTTTTTTACTCTATCCTCCCAGTTGGTGCTCCTGACCACAATCCCACATTCCAAATTAAGTCTTTTCTAGAGCATTTATTTGTTTGTTTGTTCATTAAATTTGTTTGCCGCCCATCTTATTACGAGACGACTCAAGCACATAAATGTTCTCTGTTCCTTCCTTGAAGCTTCAAACAAATGAACAATTTTATGCCAGGGTATCAAGTGGCAAATACAAGTCATGAATCAAAACAAACTTGGGGAAAAGAAAATATATGTAGGGTTACATTTTTTATCTTTAGACATACCCTTTTGACTTCCCTTCTTTGGCTTAAGTGACATAAGAGAATGGAGGAACAAATCACTCATCATCAAACTGTGTCTCCTTAGGTTGGCATCCTGAATAAACCCAAGTGAAGCTATGAGAACAATTGGAAATTATTCCAGCACTTAAACATCACACTACTGGTCAGTCAGAATATTGACTCTTTTATAAATGTCAACAAAACGTGGGCAGGATACTGAATGAACAATATGGTTCATACTGGTTCTTACAGTATTGCAGATTGTTTTTCATGTTGGAAACATAGGCTGAGAATATTAGTATAGATTCTACTTATAATGAGAATTCCTTATGAATGGCTAGTTAAAAGTCCCATTATAATAGATAAGTCAGAATTTTTTTTTTAGGGCTACAATATCTGTACTGAAAAATCATGACCACTAGATGTCAGAAATGTTATAAAGAAAACTTTCATTGCTACCATCTAATGGTTGTCCATATTTCTGCAATCATTGTACAGTTGTCCTAGAGTTTTCAGCGTACTTTCTACAAATAAATGGAGAACAGATTTTAGGGCAATATATTATATTGCAGAATAATAACTAATAATTTTAGATATAATGTAGGTATTGTCTGTCTGTGACCCAAAGACTAAAGATAAACTTTCAAGTTCATAATCATATCTGCTTTTTCCTTCATCCTTCAATCCTCTCCTTTACTTTCTTTAATGAACTGGTTTCCTTCAGATTTTTTTTCCTTAAATATATCGAATTTATAAAAGTAACAGTGAAATTCTATTTATTTGCAGTCAGCACTCCTACCTTTATACATTCAACATGAGCTCTAAAAGAAATATTTATGTCTCTATTTGTTCACACCCCTGAGAACCTTGCATGATTAGGCTCTAGGTCACGGCTTTTCAACCTTTTCACCCATTGTACCACTTTTAGGATATGGCAATATCTGAGTACCATCAGTCACCTAGCAAGGTGTCAAAAACTTGACAAAAAAAGGAAAAAAGTGATAAAGTACAGGTAGTCCTAGACTTACAACAGTTTGCTTAGTGACTGTTTGAAGTTACAGTATTTAAGAATACAGCCCCAAACCTCTTATGCAAACACAATGCATCATGTCAGTTGTAGGAATTTTATTTCCTCCCTGGATACAATTCCTGCAGCTGCAGAAAAAGCAGCAAAAATAGAAGAAAGAGTGAATGTGCATTAATGTGCATTAATGGAGAGCAAAGGAACAGTGAGTAACTCAGACATAACAGGAAAAATAGGCTAAAAATAAATAAAAATAAAAATAGTTGACACTGAGTGAAGGAAGCTGTCAAACAGTGGATTTTATTACAGAAGCCAGGCAGAGAAGTGATTCAGCAATGACTTCTGGACTAGCTAGTAAAAATCACCTAAATGCACGGTACAATTTATACTCTTTTTTCCTATTTTAAGTTTTGATGAGATTTGTAAGAAGTTTGTTCTTAATTTCCTAGCTTGTTTTTTTCCTTTTCAGCAGGATTGATTAAGCCTATCACCCAGGGAAGGAAATAACTTGTTGATGAAGTTTTGACTAATCTTATCATAGGTGCTGGTGTGTCTGGGGTTTTATTGGTTTCTATGTGTGTATAGGGCAAACCTGTCAGCTTTCTTGGTTTGTTCAAGGCTAGCACTTATTGCTACATTGTTTTGTGTTGGCTGTCTGCCAGAGGCTATTAACTGAGCCAGGTGGGTGAGGAAGAGAAAGAGAAAGAGAGAGAGAGAAGAGAGAGAGGGAGAGAGAGAGAGAGAGTGCTCTTTGGTACTTTTATTTTTCGGCTTGACTTTTCTAAGAAAAGGGAAATGGGTTTCTTTTGGAGCAGCAGTTGGTTTCTGGGTCTAGGTTTTCTACCTCTTTTCCTATTGTTCCTGCCTGTTTAATATTTCCCAAAGGTATTTCTTTTTCATGGGTATGTAGATGCTAACTTCTAATTATTTATTGAATCAATAATCCATCACAGCCATGGAGCAAGTTTTAAATTGACTCCGGAGTTCAGAGATCTTAAACATGGGGTGGGGAACCTTGGCTCTTTTATGACTCGTGGACTTCAACTCCCAGAATTCCTGAGCCACCATGGCTCAGCTTGGAAACCTCTCCATTTCTCCTCAGCATGGCTGGCTCAGGAATTCTGGGGGTTGAATTCCACAAGTCATAAAAGAGCCAAGGTTCCCTGCCCCTGTCTTAAATGGCTGCTCTGTGGGAATTGCATCCCATGAGGGAAGCTGAGTGAGGGATTTACTTTGGAAATGGGCATTTGTAAGTCTAACCACACAGGCTAAAGCTGACAGCTGCTCTTTGCTAAACTCCCCCTCCCGCCCAAAAAAGCAACATTACAAAAAGAGAAAGCAGTGAAGGAGCCAAACTTTTCCCTTCAACCTCCTCCAGAGGAAAGAGGAACGCGACATCCACCAGGCATTTTTTCTCCAAACTGACACCCAAAGCAGAGGGGAAAAACTGCTGCGGAGTTTTGAAAAACTGCCAGAGCTGCTGCAACCCTTCCAAAAACAAAGCGGCCCGTGAAATCCAGCCTCATCCCACACAGCCGCTGCCATGCCCAGCCACTTGTCCAAGATGAAGTACAGGTCGAATCCCCTGTAGCAGGCGGTGCCCCTTCCTCTCACTGCCCCCCCTCGTCCGTCACAGGGGACCATCAGGGCATTCAGAAAGGAGGGGAAAAGGATGTCCAGAGGTGGGTTTTTTCCAGGTTTCCCTTCTGCTCTGCTTTCCCTCCAGTCCATTTTCAGGGGCCTCTGCCTTGCGCTTCCAGCGCTGTGCAGCTGAGCCCACCACTGTTGGCCAGGCGATTAGCAACTTCCGGTTCCTGTTGCTTTGCTTAGCCCCAGATTTGAGGAATATGGAAGCCACTTCCCCCCTTCTGGCCTTCCCTGTGAAGGAAAGAGCTGGAATCCGGCACTGATCCTGGCGCTTCTGCTGAACCCTGAAGAAGGTCAATCAGAAGAAGCACCAATCAGAAGAAGCGCTGATCAGCTGGAGCCGGGGGCTGATCCTGGCGCTTCCGCTGAGCCCTGACAGCCCTGCAGCTCCATCCGTCTCTCGCTCAGGCTTGTGCAGTGCTGCCTCCAGTTCAGCTCATTCTCCTCCCCCACTACCACTTCTAGGATGGCCACGTACCACCTGCCAGGTGCCAATGTACCACAGGTGGTACGCGTACCACCGGTTGAAAAGCCCTGCTCTAGGTAACATGAAAAACCTATGAACTGTTTCAAACACCATAAGCTATATTATAATTAGACACATTGTTGATTATGATTTATTAAATAAATAAAAATTAGCTGAGATCCATTACACACAAAACCACAAAACACTGATTGTGTACATACAACATGCTAAGCTATCATACAGTTTTCTTAATTTTGCCTTAGTTCTGTGAATTCAATCTTTCTGCACATAAGCATAGCCACATCACTCTATTGATAAATAGAGAAATCTGTTCCAGAGTTAAAACTTCTTAAGCTGTCATAAAATAAATTTATAGAAGGGGGATAAAGACTAGTGCAAATCCTCCACTCCGAATAGGGAGAGGAAGTTATAATTAAGCAGCTTCTTGGGGGCAATACAGTATTGTATTTAGCGGGTTAAGGACCACAAAAGACAGCTGGCACATCATTGAAGAGATGTTTGTTCTGGAGGGAATCCCGGCTGCGATAGTGGGTTATAGTCGCCCTTTTATACATGAGCTGTCAAACCCTCGACCAATCCCTGCGGCGTGTTCTCCCACCGTGGAAACTGACCAATCGGCTGTCGGCAGCCCTTGACAGCTCTGAGCTGTCAATTGGCTGCCGCGCGTGCGCGATCAGCTGGCAGCAGCCTTGACAGCTGTCAGGCTGCCGCGTGTGCATCCAATCTGTCAGAGCACTGTCCGCGGTTTTACCTCATAACTAATGTTGTTCCTAAACCTTTGAAGTATACAGAACACAACACTACACCCCTTCCCCCCATAACAGGAATTATTATTATTTATTATTATTTATTGAATTTGTATAATGCCCTATTCCCGTAAAACTCAGGGTGGTTTACAGGGCCGTTAAAAACATAAAATACAAAAATTAAAATCAATTAAAACAATTAATTGAATCAAGCCCCAAAAGTAAATCTAAAACCCAATTAAAATTAAAAACCCCTCAGTCTGGGCCAAACAGCTCGAAGAGCCAAGTTTTCAGGTCCCGGCAAAATGAGCGAAGGTTGGGGGCAGTCCTAAGTTCCGTAGGTAGTTGGTTCTATAGGGCAGGCGCACCCACAGAGAACGCCCTTCCCCTGGGAATAACCAATCGGCATTAATTAGCCGAAGGTACCCTGAGAAGGCCCTCCCTGTGGGAGCACACAGGACAATGGGAAGATGATGCCGGCTGCAGGTGTTCCCTTAGATAGTCCGGACCCTCGCCATTTAGGGGTTGATAGGTCATTACCAGCAACTTGAATCTCACCCAGAGGGCAACCGGAAGCCAATGCAGCTCACGGAGAAGAGGTGTTACACGGGAGTATCGGGAAGCTCCCATAACAACTCATGCAGCTGCATTCTGCACCAGTTGAAGCCTCCGAGTGGTCCTCAAGGGCAGCCCCATGTAGAGGGCATTGCAGTAGTCTAACCAGGAGGTCGCGAGCGCATGAGTGACTGTGCGTAGGGCATCTCGGTCCAAATAGGGCCACAATTGGTGCACCAGGCGAACCTGGGCAAAAGACCCCCAGGTCACGGCTCCTATATGATCTTCAAAACTGAGCCTTGAATCCAGGACGCCCACGTTGCGAGCCCTATCAACGGGGGGTAACACCTCACCCCCTATTGTTAATGATGGAAAAAGCTGGTCAGTCCAAGATGCCGGTATGAACAGCCACTCAGTCTTGGCAGGATCCAAACCTGGACCACCTCCAGGCAACGGGACATCACGGCAAGGGCATCACTGGGTTTGTTCGGGGTGGAAAGAAAAAGTTGGGTATCATCAGCGTACTGGTGATACCGCACCCCAAAACCACGAATGAGCTCACCCAGCGGCTTCATGTAGATGTTGAACAGGAGGGGAGAGGGGACCGAACCCTGAGGGACTACACAAACGAGAGATCTTGGGCGGATTTCTGCCCTCCCGTCAACACCGACTGCGAGCGGCTCAGGAGGTAGGAGGAGAACCACTGTAAAACAGTGCCCCCCACTCCCAACCCCCTGAGACGCCGCAGTAGGATACCATGGTCGATGGTATCAAAAGCCGCTGAGAGGTGTAATAGGACTAGGACAGAGGAAAAACCCATCCTGAGCCCGCCAAAGATCATTTACCAGCGCGACCAATGCCGTCTCCGTGCTATACTCGGGCCTTAAACCCGATTGGTACGGGTCAAGATAATCAGTTTCCTCCAGGAACAGAGGGAGCTGATCCACTACCACACTCTCGACAACCTTCGCCAAAAAGCGAAGGTTGGAGACAGGACAATAGTTATTCAAAATCGCCAGGTCCAGGGCAGACTTCTTGAGGAGGGGCCTCACCACCGCCTCTTTCAAGGCGGCAGGGAAAACACCCTCCCTCAAAGAAGCAGTTATTACTGCCTGGAACCAGCCTTCGTATCTCCTCCCGGGCTGCATAAACCAGCCAGGAGGGGCAGGGGTCCAATAAACAGGTGGTAGAGCTCAGCCTCCTCATGATCCTGTCCACCTTCTCAAGCCTCGTCCGGAGAGCAGGAAAATCAAGCAACCGAGACGAGTGCCGAGTTCTCAGGAACAGTTTATTGACCAGAATCAAACAAACTCCAAAGGGAATAAAGCCAGCGTTGGCTGCTACCCGCACCCAAACACTGTTAAATACATGTTGCACGTACACGCCCACGGCCCACCCGACCGCACCCACATCCGCCCATCCCTTACTTAACGACTGTCCCTCCCAAACACCTCCCCTTGTGTCACGTCCCGGCACCCGGCATCCTCCACCCCCCAGGTGAGTCCCCTCGTGTACTTCCGCCCCGTCGCCACCAGACGCCACCCCCACACCCGTCCCCAAAACCGGCGCCTCCCACCCCAGTTCTTCCAGTACCGCTCCGCTCTGCCGCTTGCCCCTCCTTCGTGGAACCGGTGAGTTCTTGGCTGTGCTGACTCGGACTTGGGCTTCGCTCCCCCGTTCCAGTAGCTTCCAGGGCCCAGTCCGGTGTGACAAGCCTGTCGGCACGCTGAGAGTCAATTCCAAGGCCGGTTCGGGCCCAGGGCTCCGCGAGGCCACCGTAACCGGCAAGACGAGGTCGGGCTGTTGTGCACATGCGTGCACCGCCGAGGCTCCAGCCGACCCGGTGCGCATGTGTGCAGGCACGCAGCTCCCAGCAGGCCGCCGCCGCGGCCGTTGAGGTGCAGATACGGCTCGTCCCCCGCCGAGGATGTCGGGGCACGGCGTAGAACAGGCGGGGGCGCGGAGACAAGGTGCCGGTGAAAGTCGAGCCCGCGGTGCCGGTGAGTGTCGAGCCTGTGCGGCGCGACATGCCGCCCCTCCTACCAGGGCCCCTCCTGCAGGGGAAGACATAAGAGGTAAGCAGCTGTCCACCTGGCTCGCGGCTTCCACCCGTCCCCCCCTTGTTTTGCCAGGGTGTAATCGGTGGAACGCCCGCACCAGCCGAGGGGCATGTACATCAGCTTCCCACACCCATGTTGCCTCCTCTAAGGGATACCCCTTCCACCTAATTAGGTACTGAATAGCCCACCTATGGACCCTGGAGTCAAGGACTTCCTGAACCTCGTAATGCTCGCCGTGAGTAGGCCCAGGCCCTCCCTCCCCTACTGCTGTTGAAGCTGTGGTGGCAGGCTTCAGCATGCTACTGTGGAAAACCGGGTGGAGTTTACCTAGGATCTTCGGTTGTTGTAGCCGTACCGTTACGGGGTTAGTTACCTGTACTTCCCGGAATGGCCCGATGTATTTGGGCCCTAGCTTCTTACAGGGGACTTGGGTACGTAGATACTTGGTGGACAGGTAGACCAAATCCCCCACCTTTGGGACTGCGAACGCTTTTCGTTTTTTATCGGCCTGCTCCTTATACGTTACCGCAGCCCGTTCCAGCGCATTTTTCGCCGCACCCCAGGCCTCCTCTATCTGCCTCATCCACTCCTGAGGCTGACAGGGGGCTCCGTCTCCCGGGCTGCACTCAGGGATGGGGACGAAATTGTTGCCCGTCACCACTTTGAAGGGGCAAAATCCCGTACTACTATGAACAGCGTTGTTATACGCCACTTCCGCAAACACTAGAAGGTCCACCCAGTTGGTTTGTTGGTACGACACATAGCAACGCAAGTAACGCTCAACGGTGGCATTGGCCCGTTCCGCTGCGCCGTTGGTGCTATGGTGGTACGCCGTGCTAAGCCCCTGTGTTGATCCGATGAACCTAACAAATTCCTTCCAAAAACGCGCCGTGAACTGCACACCCCGGTCCGAAATGATACGACGCGGCACCCCATGTAAACGGTAGATGTGAGTTACGAAGAGCCAAGCCAATCGACGGGCCGAGGGCAGTCCTTTACAGGGAATAAAATGGGCCTGCTTAGAAAACAAGTCCACCACTGTCCAAATGACATTGTGACCCTTACTTTCGGGCAACTCGACAATAAAGTCCATGGCAATGTCTTGCCACGGACGGGTAGGGTCGGCTATTCTCTGGAGGAGGCCCAAAGGTTTTCCCACCATGGGTTTGGTAGTAGCGCAAACGTGGCACCGTCGCACGTAGTCCTCCACCGTTTTCGTCATGTGAGGCCACCAAAATTGCCAGCGTGCCAAATGCAGGGTTTTCAAAAATCCGTAGTGCCCGGCTTGTTTGGTGTCATGACACCGATATAACACTCGTTCCCGCAAAGTGGCAGGTACGTAGATCCGGGTCCCGTGCCAAGCTAAGCCATCATTCATTATCACGAGCTCTGGGTGGGTCTGCAGCCAGTCGTCCCCCTGGAGGGCTTTCTGAAGGTCCTCACAGAGCTCATCCTGCGCTGCTAGGACAGCATCCCCCTTCCGAGGCAGACCTTTGGTGGGCACAAGCGCCTGCACTACGTCCTCCCTCTTACTTTCAAATTGTGGCATACACGACAGCGCGTCTGCCAGGAAGTTTTTCCCCCCGGAACGTACTTTAACGTAAAGCGGAATCGCCAAAAGTATAGCACCCACTGTACATGCTTGGGTGAGAGCCGTTGGGGTGTTTGTAGAGCCATCAGGTTTTTATGATCTGTCCACACCTCAAACGGGTGGACAGCCCCCTCCAAGTGATGTCGCCAGAGTTCCAGTGCCCAGCATACCGCGAAAGCCTCCTCCCATATCGCCCAGGCGCGCTCTGCGGGAGACAATTTTTTAGATGCATAGGCACATGGCTGCAGCGCCCCGTCCTTGTTTCGCTGGAGGAGGACGGCCCCGAGAGCAACGTCGCACGCATCTGCTTGGACCACGTAGGGCAGGGCAGGGTTTGGGTGCTGTAAAACCGGTTCTTTAGCGAAAAGAGCCTTGAGTGTATCAAAGGCCCATTGGCACTCTACGGTCCACCCCACCCATAGTCCGGGACGTGGCTGTACTGTCAGCTGTCGTGTACAGAGGAGGTCCGTGAGTGGCAGGGCAATGGCCGCGAAACAAGGTATAAATTGTTGGTAGAAGTTTGCAAAACCTAAAAAAGTTTGCAACTGACGCCGCGTCCGCAGAGCCTGCCATTACTGGATGGCCTCTACCTTCTTTGGATCCATTTCCACCCCCCCTGCAGAGATCCTGTACCCTAAATAATCGAGCTGTGTTCTGTGGAACTCGCATTTGGACAGCTTGACAAAGAGCCGTGCGTCCCGCAACTTAGTCAGCACCCGCCTGACCAAGGCGACGTGCTCTTCCAGCGTTTCTGTGTAAACCAGAATGTCCAGATAGACCAGGACCCCGCGGTACAAGAATTCATGCAAGACCTGGTTAATCAGTTGCATGAAGACAGCAGGGGCTCCCTGTAACCCGAACGGCATCACCTGAAACTGAAAACTCCCCAGGGGACAGTTGAATGCCGTTTTCCACTCGTCCCCGGCGTTAATCCTGATTCGATAGTAGGCCTCTCTGAGGTCCAGTTTGGTGAAGATCCGACCTTTAGCCAGCTGGGCCAGCAGGTCTTTCATCAACGGGAGCGGGTAAAGGTGTTCAACACACACTGCGTTCACACCGCGATAGTCCACGCACAGCCTAAGCCCACCGTCCTTCTTCTCGTGGAACAAAACGGGCGCCGCCATCCTAGATCGTGTTGGCTGTATGAACCCCCGCTCCAGGTTTTTGTCGATATACCGCCGGAGTTCCTGCATTTCTTTCGGTGACATAGCGTACATCCGGGGTTTTGGCAGTTTGGCACCAGGTTCCAGCTCGATGGCACAATCCATGGAGCGATGGGGCGGCAGTGTGTCGCACTCTCGTTCGTCGAACACGTCCAGCAGGTCGGAGTAGTCTCGAGGTACCTGAGCTTCCTGCACTAACCCACCCCCGCAGGCCCTCTCTCATTCCCCCGTGTGTGGTGGTCCCAGGAACGTGTGCTTCCGTGGTGGCTGTGGCCCCAACCCCAACCGGAGATGGCAACCCCCCTCCCACCAGATCGTGGTGCCCCACCGGTCCAACCACGTGAGCCCTAGAATGACCGCCTCGGTCATGGACGGTACCACTATAAACCGCAGAGTCTCCCAGTGATCGCCCATCTCCAACCGGATCGGCTCAGTGACGTGACTGATGGGCGTCCCCCCAAGAGAGACCCATCCACCTTTTGAAAGCGTAGGGGAGTGGCCAGCCACCTTATCGTGACCCCTAACCCAGCCACCACTGCCTGGCTCATAAGGCACCGGGTGCTACCTGAATCAACTAGGGCCTTATACGCTTTCTTTTGACTCGTACGGGGACTGACTAGCACCACAGGGAATACAAAGGGACAAACCAGAGCACTCACCATTGGGTCCTCGTCTAGTTCCTGTTCCTCCGGACTCTCATACTGCGCGGGCTGTGTGTCTGCTGGCGTCTCCACCCGGACAGGAGCTGTTGGCCTGGAGATGTCCCCACCTATTTTTTGAGCGGTTTGTGTCCGCTCCGTGGACCTCCGTGTTCCGGTCCCTCATGCTGAGGAGACAGAAGGGGCTACCCAGGAAAGAGGCAGTGGGCAATCGGCTGTGCGGTGTCCCGGTTGATCACACCTGAAACACCTCAGGACAGCCCGTGCTGGCTGGGAGGGAGGCTGCTCGTCCGCTTTTGCCTTCTTGGTAGGCCGTCGGCTTCCAGGGGAAGGTTCGGGCCGTCCCCGCACGTCCTGCAGCCCCACATCTAGCTCCAGGGCCACACGGTACCACTCCTGCAGCCGCGCCGGGATGCCGCGTACCACACAAGCCCGGCGGAGAGCCCCGTCCAAGCCAGCCCTGAAATGGTGGACGAGGAGGCGCTCTGGCCATGAGCGCAATTTCCCGGCCACCTTACGGAACTCCCTCACATACTCTACCGCAGGTCTGCCTCGCTGTCGTAGAGAGAGGATGTCTGCTTCGGCCCGCTGCCGAGAGATGTCTTCGAAACGAGCCCGTAATGACTCCAGGAACAGACCGACATCCCCAAGCTCCCAAGCGTGGTCGTTATATAAATCGGCCGCCCAGGCCGCTGCCTCTCCTTGCAAGGAAGCCGTCACTGCCACCACCATAGCCCTCTGGGACACGTAAGCCTGGGCATACTGGTCCATGTGGCCTATCACCTGGCCTAGGAACATCGCCAGGCGGTCAGGGTGGCCGTCGTAGGAAACCGATAAAGGTGATGGACCCCACACCACTCCGGGCCCCCATGAGCCCACCTGCAGCCCCAGAATGGGAGAGGCTCCAACTAGCCGTGTTGTCGGTTGGCCGGGTCTGTCGTCTGTCCCCGACCACAACCCCGCAGTACCTCGGCCAAGGCCTGCAGGTGCTGAGCCCTCACGGAGCACTCCGAGTCCAGGTTGGTTCTGGAATGGTGGCGCGTCCAGAAGGGAACGGGACGGCCCAGCCCGTCCTGCTGGAGCCCCAGCAGGTGACCATTGGCCTGGATCCTGGCCACCAGCCTCCCCAAACCTGGTTCGCAAAATCTCCATAGTCCTCGAGCAAGGACAGCCGCTGTTTAGGCCGAACTGCCGGAACCGCAACCTCTCCCACGTCCACCGTCCCGGAGGAGGCTACAACAGCCCCGACCTCCTTCTCTGGAACAACCGCTGAGGCGACCCCCTGCAATCCCTCCGCCATGACAACTTACCCACTTGTCGCTCGGAAGGCAAGATGAAAGGGTGAGAACGCTGGCTTTCGCTCAAGCCTCGTCCGGAGAGCAGGAAAATCAAGCAACCGAGACGAGTGCCGAGTTCTCAGGAACTCCACAAACGAGAGATCTCGGGCGGATTTCTGCCCTCCAGTCAACACCAACTGTGAGCGGCTCAGGAGGTAGGAGGAGAACCACTGTAAAACAGTGCCCCCCACTCCCAACCCCCTGAGACGCCGCAGTAGGATACCATGGTCGATGGTATCAAAAGCCGCTGAGAGGTGTAATAGGACTAGGACAGAGGAAAAACCCATCCTGAGCCCACCAGAGATCATTTACCAGCGCGACCAATGCCGTCTCCGTGCTATACTCGGGCCTTAAACCCGATTGGTACGGGTCAAGATAATCAGTTTCCTCCAGGAACAGAGGGAGCTGATGCACTACCACACTCTCGACAACCTTCGCCAAAAGGCGAAGGTTGGAGACAGGACGATAGTTATTCAAAATCACCAGGTCCAGGGCAGACTTCTTGAGGAGGGGCCTCACCACCGCCTCTTTCAAGGCGGCAGGGAAAACACCCTCCCTCAAAGAAGCAGTTATTACTGCCTGGAACCAGCCTTGTGTCTCTTCCGGGGCTGCATAAACCAGCCAGAAGGGGCAGGGGTCCAATGAACAGGTGGTAGAGCTCAGCCTCCTCATGATCCTGTCCACCTTCTCAAGCCTCGTCCGGAGAGCAGGAAAATCAAGCAACCGAGACGAGTGCCGAGTTCTCAGGAACAGTTTATTGACCAGAATCAAACAAACTCCAAAGGGAATAAAGCCAGTGTTGGCTGCTACCCGCACCCAACGCTGTTAAATACATGTTGCATGTACACGCCCACGGCCCACCAGACCGCACCCACATCCGCCCATCCCTTACTTAAAGACTGTCCCTCCCAAACACCTCCCCTTGTGTCACGTCCCGGCACCCGGCATCCTCCACCCCCCAGGTGAGTCCCCTCGTGTACTTCCACCCCGTCGCCACCAGACACCACCCCCACACCCGTCCCCAAAACCAGCGCCTTCCAGTACCGCTCCGCTCTGCCGCTTGCCCCTCCTTCGTGGAACCGGTGAGGTTTTGGCTGTGCTGACTCGGACTCGGGCTTTGCTCCCCCGTTCCAGTAGCTTCCAGGGCCCAGTCCGGTGTGACAAGCCCATCGGCGCGCCGAGAGTCAATTCCGCGGCCGGTTCGGGCCCAGGGCTCCGCGAGGCCACCGTAACCGGCAAGACGAGGTTGGGCTGTTGTGCACATACACGCACCGCCGAGGCTTCAGCCGACCTGGCGCGCACTTGTGCAGGCATGCAGCTCCCAGCAGGCTGCCGTCGCCGCCGCGGCTGTTGAGGTGCAGACGCGGCTCGTCCCCCGCCGAGGACGTCGGGGCACGGTGTAGAACAGGCGGGGGCGCGGAGACAAGGTGCCAGTGAGAGTCGAGCCCGCAGTGCCGGTGAGTGTCGAGCCCGCGGGGCGCGGCACACCTCATCGGGGGGTCACAGGATTGAACTCAGTCCAGATAACACTCTCAAGACCGCTCGATTCCTCCCCGTCAGACTCTGTCCAGTCAGAGTCCAAGCCACCCCGAATCTGAGTGATTTTATCCACCAGATGATGACTAAACTTCTCAGCCCACCCCTGCAAGGGCTCCTTCCTCTCCTCCCGATGAAGGAGGGAGCGAGTCACCCAAAACAGGGCAGCTGGGCGATTATCTGCGGACGCGATGAGGGCAGCGAAATAATTAGACTTCACCGTCCTCATCGCAGCGAGATAAGACCTTGTAAAGGTTCTTAGTCACAATCGCTCAGGTTCAGACCGGCTGGATCTCCAACAGCTCTCTAGACCCCGTCTCCGACGCTTCATCTCCTGGAGCTCCAGAGAAAACCATGGAGCCCACCGGGATATGCGCCAGGCTAGGGGTCACAAGGGGACAACACGGTCGAGAGCCTCAGTGGCAGCCCTTTCCCCAAGCATCCACTAAGGCGTCGGCTGAGCTGTGAGTGAGGGAGATAGGAATAGACCCAAGCACCATCTGGAACTGATCTGGGTCCATTACGCGCCTGGGGCGGAACCACCTGGTCGGTTCCGCAGCCCAGCGGCAGGGGGTGAGATAATGGAAGACCAGCCACAGGAGATAATGATCGGACCATGACAGGGGGACAACAGTTGGTAAGCCACCTCCCATATCATCCAACCTTTGTCTAGATAGGAAAACCAGGTCGAGAGTGTTACGCCCCCCATGAGTCGGACCCTAATTACTTGGGACAGGTCCATGGCCATCATGGAAGCCATGAACTCCCGGGCTAACTGTGACGACCCTCCCAGGGAAGGCAGGTTGAAGTCGCCCAGAACTATGAGTCTGGGAAACTCCACCGTCAACCCTGAGAGGGTGTTGAGCAGCTCGGGCAGGGCTGTTGCCACACAGCTGGGCGCCAGGTATGTTAGCAACAGGCCCAGTTGAGCCCGAGGGCCACATCTCAGGAGGAGGGACTCACTCCCGCCTATCTGTACAACGGTGGTCTCCCGCGGACATAAGGTCTCCCGAATAACCACCACCATCCCTACCCTGAGCCCACGGCTGGTGTAGCACACAGAAACCCGGAGGGCACAACTCAATCAGAGGGACACCGCCCTCTGGATTCAACCAGGTCTCTGTAATGCATTCCTCCTCAATCAAATCCCAGATGAGGGGATCCTTGGTCACAACGGATCTGGCATTAAAATACACAAGCCTGAGCTCAGGGTCCTGATCCCCCTCACCCCCGGATAAAAGGGTGCCAACCGGAGAGTCAGAGCACGCCACTGCTCGAAGACAGCGGGGGCGCGATCCCAGTTGATACGGCCCTCCATGTAACCACTAGCTTCCATTCCCAATCGTGGGGATTTGCGACCCCACCCCAGTACAAATGGAATCAAAAGTCCATACCCTCAACCCCATCTCACCGGGAACCGTTCTAGGCCCAGACTGATAGCCGGTTAGTGAAATACAACCCGATTCCTTCCCCTCCCTACCATTCTCCCACTCCCTAACCCTTTAAAATAACCGGCTAAAAAACATACCAGGGGCCTCTTAATACATTTCCACCAGAGGCCCCTATCTAAGCCCAACCACCTCTCGGGGTCCCAACAATTGGGCCCGTCCTTAAGGGAAGTGAGGGCCATAGTGACAGGTCGTATCCAGGGGGGAGGAGCCCCCCTGAGAGCATACATGTCCGTGTTAGAGTACCGAATACGGACCATAGCATAATAAAACCGCATAGGGCGATAAAACCAAATGGATAGTTAAATGACAATAATGATGTTAATTAAGTCCAGAATATATCTCAGTCCAATAATTCAGTTCAACTCGGCTCTCACCCGAGTCAGCCAGGTAGAGCAACCGCAGCTGCCCTCTCACCGCCGCTGAGGGAAACCCACCTAGGGTGGACTGAGTCCAGAGTACCAGGAAGACCCATCCCACTGATCTCTCACATCAGTGGGTGGTTGATGACCAATCCAGACCGCCCTCTCACCGCGGCCTGATCCCGGGACCATGCCGGACTGACAATGGGAAACCATGGGAGCAGGGGCAAATGGTCGTATTCTGCCCTGCTCCAACCAACCGGGCGTTAAGAAGACAGTTCTGCATGCCAAGACAGTGTAAATCAGCCAATCTAGGGAGCTCAAACCAGGCCCCCCTAACCCAACAAAGCACGAAGGCCATGCCGCGGAGAGTTCACAAGCCATCGAACCACCATCATCGGCAGAAAAGCGCCCGGCCACAGTCCTAACGGCAAGGCCACACCTCGGCCGATCCTCGGGCCAGCAGGCCTTTCGAGAGGGGAAGGGAATCTCCATGCCACTAAAAATGTCGCCCACCCGCTGTTCATATCTCTGCGGTGCAGAAAAGCGCCCAGCAGCAATCCAAACAGCAAGGCCATGCCTTGGCTGATCTTCGGGCCGACAGGCCTTCTGAGAGGAAAAGGAAGCCTCCACGCCGCTAAAAACGGCGCCCATCTGCAGTTTATATCTCCGCGGTCTAGAAAAGCGTCCGTCAGCAGTTCAAATGGCCAAGGTCTCCACGCCGCTCCAAAGCAGAGCCTGCCCGCTGTTAATGTCTCCTCAATGCAAAAAGCACCCGGCAACACTGGCGGCAATCCAAACAGCACGGCCACGCCTCGGCCGATCTTCAATTATTATCATGAACTAGAATTGCTTATGTATGGTGGATGGCAATCTTTCCTTGTGGTTGATTCGTTTGTTCCTGGACCATTCGTAATCATTTAGATAGGTGGGGGCTCTTCTGGTCCTGTAGGAATGGCGGAGGGGTACTTCGGTGTCCTGTTCCCTTTCCGCCCTAATGGGAGGTAATGATGGGGGCGTATTTTTGGCCCCTGTGTCCCTGAATGTTGGATCACCTTATGGGGAATCGGCAGGGTTAGGGTCCTGAGGTGTATGTGTGGAAACATAGGGGTTCTGTTGTCCCAGTGGCCTGTTTGTTACAATGGGCGGTGACAAGTCTCGGGGGGTGAGGGTGATTCTGTATGGCCTGTTTCCTGAGTTGGTCCACATGTCTCCTAATGTGGCGTCCCCCCCAAGTCAATCACATAATATATGGGACCTGTTTGCTCCAGGATGACTCCCTGGACCCATTTGTTCCCCCCCATAGTTCCTTGCCCAAATGAGTTGACCAGTGATGAATGTTCTTGAAGGAATGGGTTGCTCAACTTCAGCTGCTGCCCTGTCCGGATGCAGTCTGTCCAGTTTGGTCACCAGTCGATGGCCCCAACGTAGTTCAGCGGGTGACTTTCCGGTGGTTGTGCCGGGGGTGGAATGCTGGGCCAATAGAAACTGGGGCAGACGCCGGTGCCAGTCCCCTCTGATAATCCTGTGTAGTGCATCCTTTGTAGTCTTTACCATAACTTCTGCAAGATCATTTGAAGACGGGTGGAAAGGGGCCGAAGTGACATGTCTAATTGAGTTGTCCCTGATGAAAATCTGGAAATCATTAGAAGTAAATTGGGGGCTGTTGTCTGAGACCAGAACGTCCGGAAGACCATGAGTTGCGAAAAGCCCCCTCAGTACTTGTACGGTGGCAGCTGTGGCCATGCTGGAGACAGGGATGACCTCTAGCCATCTAGAGTAACTGTCCACCACTATAAGGAATACTTGTCCCTGGAAGGGCCCTGCAAAGTCTATGTGTATTCTGGACCAGGGGTTCCACATTGTTTCCCACTTGTGAACTGGGGCATGAGGTTGTGCTGATCTAGATTGTTGGCATAGATAGCACCCGGCTACGTGTGCCTCTATCTCATGGTCTAGGCCCGGCCACCACACGTAGCTGCGGGCCAGTGCCTTCATTTTGACTATTTCTGGGTGGCCGTCGTGAAATGTCTGGAGGGCCCTAGTTCTGTGTTTGGCTGGGATTACTACTCTGCTGCCCCACAGTATGCAACCTAAATGGGAGGACAATTCATGTTGCCTGGTAAAGTAAGCCTGGAATTCTGTTCCTGGGCTTTTTGCTTGCCATCCTGAGGTAATCCAGGCCAACACTCTCTTAAGGATTCTGTCAGTACCTGTTGCTGCAGCAATGTCTTTTGCTGAAAGTGGACATTCTGGCAGTTCTTGTATTGCCAGGATGTGACCCGCTGGGGCCGGGTCAGGGTCGGTGCTTGGTAAGGGCAGTCTGCTTAGCCCATCTTCGTGGCACATTTCTTTCCCTGGCTTGTAAACCAACTTAAATGTATAAGCGGATAATCCTGGGAGACAGGATTTGAGGTGTCCGTTTTTCACAGGTGAATAACCCTAGCAAGGGTTTGTGGTCTGTAAAAATTGTAAATGGTCGGCCGTATAAGTAGTCGTGGAATTTTTTTACACTAGCTACAATTGCTAATGCTTCCTTGTCGATTTGGTCATAATTGCTTTCCGCCTTGGAGAGTGTTCTTGAATAATAAGCGACAGGTGATTGTACCCCGTCCCCTTGCAGGTGGCTTAGAACTGCTCCAATCCCATATGGGGAGGCATCACAAGCTACGCATAGTGGCTTGTTTTCCATAAAATGGGTGAGTTGCTGGAGAGTATTTTTTTTAGTTGCCTGAAACTATTCTCGTGGAGTGTAGTCCACTGCCACGGGGCCCCCTTGTCGAGTAGTCTGTGTAGGGGTTCAGCAGTGGTTGCCTTTTGGGGCAAGAAGGTGTGATAGAAATTTAGGAGCCCCAGGAAGGCTTGCAATTCTGTTTTTTTTTAGGAGCTGGGGCTGCTTTGATGGCTAGTATTTTAGAATCGGTGGGGTGGATTCCCTGAGCGTCAATTCTATATCCTAAGAACTCTGTGGAAGTCACCCCTATGGAGCATTTCTCCCATTTTAGCTTGAGACCTGCAGTGCGGAATCTGCTTAATACGTCCTGCAGTCTCTCTGCTAAAACTGCTTCTGTTTCCCCTGCAATTAGTATATCGTTGAAATAGGGGCAAACCCCGGGGATTTCCTTAAGGGTTTTTTCCATAACCTCCTGAAATATGCCCGGAGCCACTGAGATGCCAAACTGCAGGCAGTTCACTTTAAAAGCCCCACGGTGTGTCACTATGGTTTGCGCATCCACCATTTCCTTAGTGACGGGGAGCTGTAAGAACACATGCGCCAAATCAAGCTTGGCAAAGATGGCGCTGTACCGGATTTCGGAGAGGACGTCTTTGACTGCGGGGACCGGGTAAGCATGGGGGTTCAATGCGCAGTTAAAGGTCGCCTTATAGTCTGCGCAGATCCTTACTTAACCGTTAGGCTTAATTGGGGTCACGATAGGGGTTTCCCAGGTTCCCCCTTCCATGGGTTCTGGCACTCCGAGTTTTACCAGTCGGTCCAGTTCGTTCTCAAATTTACTTTTGAGGGCGAACGGGACCCTTCTGGCCATGATCCTGACTGGTAAAACTTCAGGCTTTAGTTTAAGCTCTACTGGGGGGCCTGTGTATTTCCCTAAGGAGCCATTGAACACGTCTGCAAATTGCTTGCAGACGGCTTTGAGGCCTCTGGCCTGGGTGGAGTTTATTCCTTCTAACCTGATTCCTAAGGCCTCAAACCAGTCAAGGCCCCTGGTTTGTTTGGTCTCTTGTCCCTGTCGTGATGGTTTTGGAGCCTGTCAAACTTTTGAAGGATGGTGTCTACTTCGGTCTCGTTCTCCTTTTCCCAATTGTCGTAGTCTCTTACGATGTCCTGATAGACTGATCTGTTCAGGCCGCTGCCTGGTGGGGCTGAGTTTTCTTGATGGCTGTCCTCGTATGCCATGATTTCCAGGGTGACCTCTGTTAGGTCCATTGTAGGCTTTGCAACTATTTTTCGCTGCAATCGTTAGTTTCTTAGTCCCACTATTATCTGGTCCCGAATTCTGTCCTCGAGGCCTGGGAACTGGCATCTGCGGGCAGCGTGGCGTACCCCCGCGATGAAGGCGGTCGCTGTTTCCCCCAGTAGTTGGCACTGACGGGCAAAGTTTAGGCGCCAGTAGAGTTCCGACCTTATTTCCGACATCTTATTTGTCTCTTGAGAAACCTATATGCGGGCCAAGAAGCAACAGTGAGAACTGGACATGGAACCACTGATTGGTTCCAAATTGGGAAAGGTGTCCGGCAAGGCTGTATACTGTCGCCTTGCCTATTTAACATATATGCAGAGCACATCATGAGAAAGGCAGGGCTAGAGGAGTCAAAAGTTGGAATTAAGATTGCTGGAAGAAATATCAACAACCTAAGATATGCAGATGATACCACTCTAATGGCAGAAAGTGAAGAGGAACTGAAGAGTCTCTTGTTGCGAGTGAAGAAGGAGAGTGCAAAAGTTGGGTTGAAACTAAACATTAAGAAAACCAAGATCATGGCATCTGGCCCTCTCAATTCCTGGCAAATAGATGGGGAAGAAATGGAGGTAGTGACAGATTTTATTTTCCTGGGCTCCAAGATCACTGCAGATGGGGACTGTAGTCAAGAAATTAAAAGACGCTTGCTCCTCGGGAGGAAAGCCATGGCAAATCTAGACAGCACACTAAAAAGCAGAGACATCACCCTGTCAACAAAAGTGCGTATAGTCAAGGCTATGGTCTTCCCAGTTGCAATGTATGGCAGTGAAAGTTGGACCATAAGAAAGGCTGAGCGCAAAAGAATTGAAGCCTTTGAACTCTGGTGCTGGAGAAGACTCCTGCGAGTCCCTTGGACTGCAAGGCGATCAAACCGGTCAGTCCTAGAGGAGATCAACCCTGACTGCTCTTTAGAAGGCCAGATCCTGAAGCTAAAACTCAAATACTTTGGCCACCTAATGAGGAGGAAGGACTCACTGGAGAAGAGCCTAATGCTGGGAAAGATTGAGGGCAATAGAAGAAGGGGACGACAGAGAATGAGGTGGCTGGATGGAGTCACTGAAGCAGTAGGCGTGAGCTTAAATGGACTCCAGAAGATGGTAGAGGACAGGAAAGCCTGGAGGAACATTGTCCATAGGGTCGCGATGGGTCGGACACGACTTCGCAACTAACAACAACAAAGAGTTCCGACCGCCTTGGCATGAAATGCTTGCAGAGACGCTCTGTCAGGTCTGCATATGGCACAGTGGCGATCGGGTCTGGGCTGCAAAGTCCGACAGCGATGTCGAACACTGCCGGTCCACTGAGGCACAGCAATGCCGTGGCTTCTGTGATCTTGTTCACCAGGAGGTAGCCTTCTACCTGCCCCCAGTGTGACTCCCAGCCCTCAGGGTGTCGGATGTCGAATTCCTGGATGTGTCCGAGGTTAGCCATGCTGTCCTGGTCCGATTTCTGCTTCACAAGAGAATTGGTGGAAAGGTTCCTTCTTCCACAGCCAGTGGCTCAGCGAGTGACTTCGCAGCGGCTGGTGGAATTGGTTCTCCTTTCTTGGCTCGGTGACTTCAGCTCAGTGACTTAGCTCTGTGAAAGCAGACCTTCGTCGCCAGGTGTATTGTAGCGGCAGGTTAAGGACCACGCGAGACAGCTGGCACTTCAACAAAGAGTTCTTTATTCAAGGAGAACCAGACGGCTGATGTTGTGTATTGTGGGCTGACCGTCAGACACAGATGACAGGACACCGTGTTTGAACGAAGGTTTATTGTGGTTGGAACAAGGAACTCTTCACAGCTCCGCTCTTATATACAGTTGCCGGCTAGTCGCTGGCCAATCCACATACTTGAATGATCCCGCCAAAAACGGTCGGACCAATAACATACTGTTGCTAGGAGAGGCTCAGCTGATGCCCAACTGGCTGTTAGACCAATAGCATACTGTTGCTAGGAGGGGCTCAGCTGCTGCCCAGCTGGCTGTCAGTTCAACCATAACACTAACACTGAATATATAACAGCTGACAGCAGGTTAAAGTCGCCCTTTTATACACGAGCTGTCAAACCCTTGACCAATCCCTGCGGCGTGTTCTCCCGCCACGGAAACTCTGACCAATCGGCTGTCGGCGGCCCTTGACAGCTCCGAGCTGTCATCCGGCTGCCGCGCGTGCGCGATCAGCTGGCGGCAGCTTTGTCAGCTGTCAATAAGCTGCCGCGTGTGCGCCCGATCTGTCTGAATGCTCATATGCACCTAGTATGGTGCATATTGTAACCATAACTAAAACAATTTTTCTATATATTTTAGGGTCTTTCAAATAATACATCCATTCTGGACTAATGCTCTAAATTGGAATAATGGAATGTCTGGCCATTAAAAATCAGAAAATCCTAAATGCACCATTGTGTTTTAATAACACAAATTTCAAATCTGTTGAAACTGCTCTCCTTTTCTATCAGTAAGATGTAGAAAATAGAATACTTAGAAATTCATCAAAAGCAACTTAGTTTAGATTAACTAATTGACCAAAAGACAGAACAGGTAATTAAAAGGTGGAGTTTGTTTACAGTGCTTAGAATCACAAAAATATTGACCATAATTCAGAATGAAACAAAAATGTATCATAATACTTACGTACTTATTTCCACTTCTATCCATGGGTTGGATTCCTTGTTTTTGTCACTGTAATAAAATGATACCTTTTGGCTTCTGATACCTAGGTGCTGTAAAACAATTAACATTGGGTTGCAAAATTGTTTTTATTTTTACTATTGGATTTTGTATGATAACTTTTCTACAGAATAACAATACGTAATATTATTCACCTTTTCAACACATTCATATTTTCTATCTGAGTTTGCTGCAGAATCTGAAAGGAGTTAAGTAAATACTTTAGAACAGTATTATCTGGATATTTCATTGTTGTTACGCTATGTCACATTAAGAAAAATGGCATTTTATTAAGGTTGCATTTACCTATAATCATACAACTGCTTATTTTGCAATACAAAATATTGTATCAAATAATACAAAAGAACTGGATTTGTATGAAAACTATTTTTTATGTATTCAAAGAAATTCTAGTGAGGGAGATTAGCTGAAGGCTGCCGATGTGTCCTGGAGTAGCCAGTTTATTATTACAGCCAAAGGCCACACATAAATCAAACATCCAAATAAAACAAAACGAAACAGAACCCTCACAAGAGGACATAGCAATACATCACAATCCATGTTGCAGTCAATGGGCGACCAAGGTCTGGCTAGTTTTACAGGCAGTATATCAAAAACAAGCTATCTTCAGAAAACCGAATCATACTGACCTGACAATAAAAAATACAATGAGTATAGTCTAAAACTGGATAAAACACATAATAAAGTCAATTATAAAAGATTATTAAAAAGATCTACAATGATTATGTTTCTGGCGAATCCCCAATGCTGCTGCACAGAATCTGGCCCCCTGTGCCATGATCTCTGCCTGCTCATCCTTAAGCAGCCACTGGAGATAAATACTTTCCGAACGAACAGGATGCCTATCAATTATTGGGAGGACATGGTTTTTCCGAATGGCTCTGTAGAAGGAGCATCGAAGGAGTACGTATCCAATGGTCTCCACCTCTCCTGAGCCACAAGGGCACAGTCTTTCAGACAGTGGTGTCTTTTTGTACTTGCCATACAGGATGGCCGATGGAAATGCATGGCACTGTGCAAGCGAGAATGCTTTCCGGTGGTTTACTGACTCCAACTGACTAAGATACCTGGCAGGTGTAACCACGTATCTAATAAAGTCTGGAGCCAGAAACAGCGGAGCTATACCTAAGTCTGCTTGCCTCTTGATGTCCTCTACCCTTTGATGCAAGGTTTGTTTTGCTTGGTCGGACTCCAATTTGAGAATTGAGGCTGATGAAAAGCCTAGTTTGGCAAGGTTGGACTCGACTGTCTTGATCCATGAAGAGGAAAATTTATCTTGTAGAATTAATGGAGCAAGGCTTTGCGGAAAGCAATTAAGTCTTAGTCAGATGTTTAAGGAAGCTATACAGATTCTTGCTTCAACTTATCAATCCTGTCTCCAGACGCAGAAATCCATTAGGGACACAGCGTGGCATCTGGAGAATTATTCTAATAAATTTAGATTGAACTCTTTCCAGTGATGTAAAACACGAAGCTGAGGGTCCGAGCAAGGTCCCGTAGAGAAGCTGTGCTAGCGACTTGGCCAGAAAGAGCTTAATTGCAGCTGGAACATAGTGTCCTCCCTTTGCACAGAAAAATTTAAGAATGGCATTTGCTGATTGTTGGCCAGAGGCAGCCACATATTCTCCATGGGTTTTTTGTGAGCCGGTGGCATGGATGACCACTCCTAGGTACTTTAAGGTAGCTACCTGCTCTATTCTGTGGCTATTTAAATTCCATGTGTACCGTTTAGGCCTTTTTGCCAAAGCCATAACCTTTGTTTTCTCATAATTTATGTCCAGTTTATTATATTTGCAATACTGGACAAGGGCTCGCAAGGCTCTCTTAAGGCCAACTGGAGTCCTGGAGAGAATCACAGCATCATCTGCATAGAGCAGCAGAGCAATGCTTCGGTCACCTATTTTTTGGGGGGTGGTAATTTGGATTGTTTAATCATTTATGTAAAAATTGAAGAGCTAGGGGGCCAGTATGCACCCCCTTTTGAGTTTCAACTGACGTCGAGAAAGACCCTTGCATATTACACCTCACCCTGAGGGATGTTTTGATATGTAAGGCACGTAACAGATGGAGGAGTCTGTGATCAATTGAGGCAGCTTCCAGCTTCTCCCATAGCTTAGTCATTGTAACTGTGTCAAAAGCTGCCTTAAGATCTATAAAGGCAGCATATAATGATACAGGTCTATCTGATGCATATTTTTCAATCAAATGATGAAAAACTAAGCACTGATCTATGGTGTGTCTCCCCTCTCTGAATCTGGCTTGTTCTTCAGCAATCTTAAGGTCCAGCCACTCCTTTAATATATCTTGGAGGTGTTTGGCATAGAGTTTGCTGATTATATTTAGCATACTTATTGGTCTGTAGTTGGCAGGGTTGTCTCTCTTTCCCTTTTTATAAATTGGGACCACAATTGCCAAGCCCCAATCCTCTGGGACATGGCCGGTGGAGTCAATATAGGTGAATAGTGCTGCCATGACGGGTATCCACCACTCCATATTATTTTTTAGTAATTCAGCCAAAATGAAGTCAGCTCCTGGAGCCTTCCCGATCCTGAGTTGGCCAATGAGGGATTTGATTTCAGACTCTGAAACTGGAGGCCACTCAGGTAAATCCTTCATTATAGACCTTGTACTCTCGCTGGAGGGGTTTTCATACATTCTCCAAAAATGGAGTTCCCAGGTTATAGGAGATATATGACAGTCTAATGGGGTATAGATTCTTTCAAAGTGGCAAGCTATTAAACGCCAAAATAAAGAAAGAGTTCTTTTGCTGCCATGATGAGCTGTTCCCAGGAAGTCCTTGTGTCTTGTTTCTTCTTGAATGCAATCAATTTCTTGAATAGTTTTTTTTTAAGTGTAAGTAACTGTTTTAAGAATTGCTTTATTGCCATATCCAGTCTTCGCTTTTGTACTCCTTATATGACAAATTAAGGGCTTTCTTGGCTTCTACGCAATCCTTATCAAACCATGGTTTGGAGGTGGTGCAGGACCTTTGAGCTGAGAAATTTCAGTCATGTGCTAATAATGGTTGTAGCTCATAAACTCTTATATAGTTCTAATAAATCTTGAGTCAGGTTGGCTGATATAAAGGCTGCATGGATTTTTTGAAAATTATCTTCTGTTAGGGCTGTCCTTACTTTCTGATCAAGTTGTTGAGTCCATTTGACCCAGCATCTTGTTAGGCCAGCTGTAGAGATTGCAGAGATAAAATGGTCCTGAGAAGGTATGCCTGATAAAGGGATTCATGTATATATACAGAGGAAGATGATCACTTTCTAGGTAAGGCAGAACTTCAAAATTAAGTCCATAGAAGTTAAGATGTAGTCAGTGGTGTTGGTTTTGGACCCTGCTATGAATGTAAACTCACCAGGATAGTCACCAGGCCATGGGCCGTTTGATATGAAGAAGTTAAATTTATTTGCCAACTTGGCAAGACAGAGGCCAGCATAGTTGGCTCTAATGTCTTTAGAGAGTTATATGAGGGGGGTGTTGGTTTGTATAGGGACCTCCAATGGAGGGTTTGGATGATGCTTCATGAATAATGTATAATCATCTGGTCCCAATCTGGCATTAAAGTCTCCCCCTAGTAGGAAGTGAGGGAGATTGAAGAAATGACATTCCCAATTGTGACTTCCCAAAGTAGAGAGTCATCAATTGAAACATGTCTGTTTCTCTCCCAGAAACAAATCTTACCATATAAGTCTTCTAAGAAACCATTTTATCTCAAAAATGGGATCTGGAAGGAACTATATTAAAATTTGATTTGAATTCTTAATATATATCAATTTCTGGAAATAATTACAGGACAGATCAACAAAATCTGCTTGGGTTTTTCACATTAGTGAAATCGGTTCATTTTTACCTACTCTGCCTCTGCAGCTAGCAGAACGTAACGGGTTGTTTTCTGTAAAGTTAAATCAGGCTGATATAGGAGCTGAAAGTGAATATGCTTGGGATTTTATTTATTTGTTGGAGGGGGTGTCTGTGTTGAGGTTGGTGTGAGAAAAAAAAATAGCAAATTCCATAGGCTACACAATTTGCCAGATTGTAACTATATTAAAAAAAAAACAGCACAAAGACTATCATTAACCACTTTTAACCACTGTTAAGCAACAATCCTCATGACATCACCTGAATTTTGCCTCTAGCCAACTGCAAGGACACCTGAAGTTGCTTTTAGTTGTCCCGCTCATGTGCACATACACACACCACGGATGTTAGGCATCTTTATTAAGGCTTTCAAGCCTGAATTAGTATTCCCTAGCAATTTCCTGTGCCAGTTCAACCCCAATAAGTTCCACAGGCTACTCAAATGAAGTCAACACTAGTCCTCAAGGCAAAGCAAGTCCATTCCACTAGGCAAAAACAACTCCCAAGGCAAAGGCAAATCCACAGGGTAAAGGCAAGGCAAGGCAAGGCCACAGTTGAAGAGATATGATCTGAGTTTCAAGGCAAGAACACACAGTAAGGAAATAGACACATTGTTCCCAGCATCATTTCACTCCCCTTGCTGAGCTAAATAACTGCTTCCTGGTGCAGCTCATCAAGAGGGTGAGGCTACCTCTTCCTGAGTAGCCTGGCTCTTTTCAGCCCTACTTGCACTTGGATATGGAGGAGGATGTAGTTGTTGTTCTGCACTGACCAGCTGCAGCTGTGTGCCCTCTACACTCAAAGCCTCTGGACTTCCCAGCTGCAGCTGAGTCTGTCTTATTTCCCGCTCAGCTGGCTACTCATCTGATTGCTCCCCTATGCTCATCCCCTTCAGTCCTAGCTCGTAGCCCTCGGCTGCCAGCTCATACTCCTCTGAATTAGCATCTGGAGGGGCATCCGGGAAATTGTCCAGTGAAATCATCACATCTACTGTTAGTTATAATGGCACTCTTTTTCCAATATAATCCTTGCTGTACAAACAATTGAATAGCGTTGATGACAGCATGTCATCCTCTGAGGTAACCAATGCAGTTTCTGCACATGTCTTGAGCCCCACCACTGTTTCAACAATTTCCCTAAACAAATGCCAAAGAAGAAGATTGAGAAGGTGTCTAGCTTACACATGGAAGAACTGATATAATGCTCTCATAAGCACATAACATCATAAGATAACTATCTCAATCATTTCCTCTTGACTCTGTGCAGGTAGTAGATGTGCTGTGCTGCATGACCATGGGATCAACCCCACGGTTTGACATGCTAATATTTGACTCTGTCATTTTCTTTCTCAGTTCAAAAGCCCTTTTGCAATCCATAGTCAATTCTTATGGACTGAGAGTCTGCCTTTTTGAAAGCTGCTTTTTCTTCTTGGGTGTTTTGTTTGTGCAGAGGGGGCTGTATCCTTTAGTGCAGGGATCATTGATGTAAACAAATTGGTTGTTTGTCATGGGAGCAGGTACTGTATATGGTGGAAGGGAGAGCATCCATGCATTGCAGCAGATTGTCTCCACCTGTCACAGCCAAAAACAGAAGGAAGGGTGTGTGTGTGAGGGGACTCTCTTCCCTGTCCCACTACTTTGGGCCATCCACCTGGGGAATTGAAAAAAGGGTGAAGGACACACTGAACCTCCTCCAATGCTAAAAAGGGACATGAGATAATGAAGCGACAATGTTCCCTATTGTCTGATGGGTGCTTCATCCCTATGTCCCTTAGCCACCACTAATGGCCAGTGCAGTTTAGCATATCATGAGAATAGAACATACCCTATTTATTTGTATACTTACCATATTTAAGAACTGTCCATCTCCCTCACAGAGGGACTATGGGAGTTGTACAAATGAAATAAAAAACATAAGCACTATATATAAAATTTAAAGAAGGCAAAGAATGTTAAAAATTAATTAGGAAAAGGGATTTGAGAGCTCTAGCCAGCCTCATGACTGCGTCCTTCTCTGTCCACCCCAAGCAAGGTCACAGAGCTATGTTTCCCAGCCTTTCTGGAAGGTTGGCCTATGGATGTGTTTAAATTGAAGATATTAACACAATTCACCAATAAAGGGCCTGAAAGAAGATGTGCAAATATTTTTTAAAAAATATTTAGGTTCAAACGTTATTTTTAAAATTATTCTAAGACAATTTTGCTTCCTAGATTTCTTTTTATTTGTGTTTTATTTCATTATTATTTATGTCATGTTACCTCTTTGAATTCTAAATGCTAGAGTCAGACAGGCAAGTTGAGAAGTAAATAAATAAATAAAACAGAGGATCTCTTACCTGAAAGATGGTGTGGAAAGTCAGCCCCCCTCCCCCCATTTTGTTTATTCCCAGCTTTGACTGGACCCTGATTAAGATTTTTCTTCCAACAAGGGCTTTCTCTGCATAATACAAGAAGTTCTCATGAGGATTGGAACATCCTTAACCAAACTAAACTAATCCTAACTAAAGAAACAAATATATTAAATTTGATGAATATATAATAGTAGTAGTAGTAATAATAGTAATATAGTATGTGTAAATAGATATGATATTAAGTAAATAAATGAATAAACAAACAAATATTGTAAAATAAACCAAACCTAAGCTAAGTAAATACAGTTAAATAAAAACAAAACCAAATATAAGCAACCAATCCTGAGTAAGCACCCACAGAAGAGATAAAACTCTGAGTGAATAACTTTCAGTCAGCCCAGCAAAAAGTTTTATTTACTTCTCCTTTGTGAGCTCATGGCCCTGTCAGCACCATTATGAGGCATCACCTCAAAGGAAAAGCAAAGCAAACTGAATGGCTGAATGAATGATACTTAAGAGTTTTATCTATTTTCAATATTGATAGAAATGCAAATACAAAATCCTGCTGATGTGTTTAGTGGAATCTGAGGATGAGCTAACAAGAAAAATGCCACAGAAAAATTAGTGCCACTGAGGAAAGCAGGGAGATGTCTAGAGAAATATGCACAATTTAGAGCGGGAAAGTGGTGCAGTGGTGATTGAGCAGAACTGGAGAGATTTCTATGTTCGGGAGAGTAAATTGCAGTATGGTTTTTGTTCCACCAAACTTCAGGACAAACCCAGTATTTGAATTTAACCATTCAGCATCAGTCATTTATTTTCTGTCCTGAGCTGTTGGTATACATATTGCAATATGTTGCATAGCCATTACTTGAATACAGTGTACTTTTTCTTACCAGTTTTCTATCAACAGCAGAGCCTTTGTAATGTTCAGAACAAATGACTGAAAAATTATTACATTTAGGGAGCATGTGTGCATTGAGCATTTAAACAGAAAGCACAAATTCATGGCATGGGACCTGGCTATTTGAGGGACCACCTTTTCCCACTTATACCAGCCCACCCCAATCAATATCACAGAGAAGATGTGTTGTGAGTAACTTTGGCTACGGATCTATGGTTGATGGCTCCTGGAACATATGCTTTTTCTGTTGTGGTACCTGCTTTATGGAATAATTTCCCCAAAATTAAGTCGGCCCCATCCCTTTTGATTTTCCAAACAGCCCTTAAGAAGACCAGGTCCGAGTGTGATGGAATGTGCAGTGGAGAAGAATTTGGGCAACACAGAGTTTTCCCAAAAAGAAACCTGGATCAAGAGACTTGATGCATCAGAATTGATGCATTTGTTTCAAATATCCCCTTCTTGTTGTAATAACAACTCATTATTTCTTTGTTTTCTATCTCTGCATATTTGGGATGAGTAAACACCTTTTCTTCCAGTAGTTCTGCAATTGCTGGTCCTAGTTGTTCAGCCAACAGCCCTGAATCCTATAGCTCATTTTTCACCAAATTTTCAGGAGCTCCAACACCTAGCGTGATCCCTGTAACCCAGATGACAACCAAGCCGGTATGAATTTCTGTAAATCATGTCTCACCATACTTTTAATGGTAAAGACTCTCTTAATCTTAATTTCCTCTGGTGAGACTTGTCCAGTATGGTTTAATCTATGGCATAGCTCTCATCTTGCTCAGAGCACAGAAGCCACACAACCTAGCATATCTAAAAAGATACACACAGAAAGCTTCACCCATTTATATCAGAAGTATCTGAATGGGGGAATTATTTACTATAAGCCAATTCATATCCCCCCCTCTCTCTCTCAACCGAACATACTGACAACATAGTTGTTATGGGGGGAAACTAAGAAAGAGTACCATATATACTGCCTTGGGTTCCCCAAGGAAAAGTCAGGATATATAGCTAACTAAATAAGATGTTTACCTGCAGATGCAATAGCACTCAAGAGATCAGGAATCCAATGCAATCAAGGTCCCACATTATATTACAGATGTATGCTATGTGCAGAAGCTTTATTTTTCAAACTCTGAACTTCATGGCAGACCCTGGACCCAGGAAGTACTCAAATTCAGGGGCTTCTCTACCACTGGGGAGCACAACAGGAAATGATATGTGGAGGTTGCAGCAAATTCTCTGTTCCTCTGGTCAGATATCTCTTAGCATAAATACTTTCCCTCTGTAGTATTAGGGAATGTAGAATGTGTTTCAGTTGTAAGGAAAAATTGGGAAGATTGTAAGTTCTAGTCATATCTTAGAGCAAAAGCCAGCTGGGTAATCTTGGGCCAGTCAACATCTTTCAGCCATAGGAAGGAGGCAATGGCAAACCCTTCTGAAATTTTGCCAATAAAATTGCAGGGACTTGTCCATCCAGTTGCTGGGAGTCAAGATTGACTTGAACACAGACAGACAGACAGACAGACAGACAGACACACACACACACACACACACACACACAGAGAGAGAGAGAGAGAGAGAGAGAGAGAGAGAGAGAGATATTACCAAACTTACGTAGTCCTGTTAAATCATCAGCTTGTCCTTAAAATGTTTTTCATTTTGTGAAAATGATTACATTCTGAAATGTGATCATAAGCTTCATGCTTATGGTTAACATTGGGTTTAGTACCAAATTCAATAGATTGGTGTTACTTGCTAAATCTGTGTCATGAATGCATTTGGGAAAAGATTTGGCAAACTACAATCAGCCATTTATACAATCGTTTGCATCAATTGTAGAAATACAGTAGAAGTGGAAATAGCCAGCTTGCAAAGTACATTTCTCTTTGATTAATTGTTCTTTCAACCTTAATCTATAGGTGCTATGAGGATATTACGTACAAACACACACACATACACTGTTGAGTGACATTTCTATGTGCAAGTTTATTTTGTTCTTAAAATTTCTATTTTCACTTATAGCAGGGATTATCACATTTACTAACTGCATAGCCTGATTCATACATATGTGCACAAAAGAAAGCACTGTATTGAGTGGATTATATTTTATAGGCTATATTTCCCCCCTAGTTTATGTTAAAAAGTCCCTGAAAAATAAAATTATTATTTAATTATTTAATTATTACAAAAGATAATTTGTGAGAGGGCGGTATACAAATCCAAATAATAAATAATAAATAAATAAATAATAACAGCTGCGATGCTAGCTGTCTATTTGCTGGAAGGGTTTTTTTGACATAAGGAAGTAATGAAATGCTTTCTCTGATATTTTGGACCCCTTATTCCAATCCAAGTAATATAGCTGGTAGCCCTTATAGACTGACACAACTTTAGTCATAGACTTATGTAGGGTCCAAATGCCATTCACCTCCATTGTTGTAACACTTCAAATTTTCCCCATGTTTGTCATGGTTTTTTTGTCCTTATTTGTCTTTATATTGCTTGTTAATAATAATAATAAAAATAATAATAAGTGGCTGGCCAGTCTGTTCTTAAAAACTTCCAGTGTTGGAGCATTCACCACTTCTGGAGGCAGGTTGTTCCACTGGTTAGTTGTTCTAACTGTCAGGATATTTCTCCTTAGTTCTAGGTTGCTTCTCTCCTTGACTAGTTTCCATCCATTGCTTCTTGTCCTGCTTTCAGGTGCTTTGGAGAAGAGCTTGACTCCCTCTTCTTTGTGGCAGCCCCTGAGATATTGGAACACTGCTATCATGTCCGCCCTTGTCCTTCCCTTCATTAAACTACACATACCCAATTCCAGCAACAGTTCCCTATATGTTTTAGCCCCCAGTCCCCTTATCATCTTTGTTGCTCTTCTCTGTACTTTTTCTAGAGTCTCAACATTTCATCCTGAGCTGCCAGGCTGTTACATTTTCGAAAATAATCCTGCATCTTTTGAATTTTTGATGTAAGGAGACCAAAAGATTCGCCATCACTAGTCTAGTGAGAAGAAACAATCCCTAAAGGAAAGGCAGCTGCTGATAGACTGGTCCACCCAGAAACTGGAAAAGGAGGCTTCCTTTCCCTGCATGGAGAGGAAAGACAAAAAGGCAGAGGAATTGCCAGCCAAGCCTTGCAATGGCCCAGCTCAATATTTGGCGTAAATTATAATGCCTTCATGAGACACAATCCCTTCTAGCACTGATCATGTTATCTACATTGGTAATGAAATATGTCAGCAAGAAACATTGCAGGGAGCACCAAGGACCCTACAGACAGTGTGCAGTTATGACATTTTTCCGTCTTTCCTCAGTTTTCTCTGGAGGGAAAAATGACAAAAAATGGGAAAAGACTGAAATGTTACAGCAATGGAGGTGAATGGCATTGGGACCCTCTATAAAATCCAATGAATAAAGTGATGCCGTTGTATAACAACACCCAGGGCTTTTTTTCTCATAGAACGCTCAGAACGGAGTTCCGGCACCTTTTTTGGATGGAACCTTGTAGCGTAGGCAAGGCGTATTGTATGACATGTGTGAGTTCCGGCACCTTTTTCTTTTACAAAAAAAGCACTGACAACACCTATATGATATACAGTAGTAGATCTTGCTATCAAGGCATAGACTTGTTTTTAACTTGCTGTCTAACCAATTCTTCATTTTTAAAAATATTTTAGAATCTTTTGTTTTCAACCCCTTCTACTTTTACTGCTTATCTTTGTCCCTTGTGGGACGGATCATGTGGTAAATTGCCATCTCACCAAAGATGCATATAAATGACTGTAGTTTCATTTATTCATCTCTGAGTTAAACTGGACAGGATTAATGAGACCCCTGTAGTAAAACAAGAGAGCTCAGAATCTGATGCCCTTAAAGCTTCATAATTTTGATATTAGTAATAGTAATATAATACATTATATCAATGAAACACTTTGCAAGTAGTAATTAATTGTCACAATACTCCTCTGAATTCTTTAATAGTTATAAATGCCACTATTCACTGTCCCTAATTAATAGCCTGGATAAAGAAAGCTAATGACTTGTTTCTTAAGTCTGCCCCATGCAACCCTGCAAATGTCTCTCCTGTGGCCTCCTTAAAAATAAAGAGCTGTAAATGTTCAGATTACTTCAGATGGAACATAGAAAAAGAGACTCAACTCTTCATAAAATGACAAATGATTCTTAAAAGAAAACCTCTTAATAAAGACTAAAGTTAAATCAGGTTTACCTTTCAAACAAACAATGCAATTAGGCTAATTTCAATCCTTGAAACCTCTTAATATGGATCTTCAGATTCTTCCCAAGATCTGTTTCTTCAATTCTCAAATCCAGATTTGTGTTATTATTTACTCAACTTGACCAGCTGTTACAAAGTTAAAATGGGAAGCTTTATATAAGGGAGATGTGTCATATCTGGGAATGAGCACCTCCCTAAGCTTTGGATGCTTCTGGATTAGCCAGCTATAAACTGTTGCACAGGAGACACCTAATGTGTTAATAGCATTCATTCTTCTGGGAGGTTTCTTTCATGTCCCTGGTGGCTTCTGCTCTTTGTGATTGTGGTGACATGCAGACAACACATTTATACCTGCCTTTTGTGTCCTAATCTGTTGACACTTGAGGACTTCATGGCAGCATGACAGAACACAATGTTGCTAATTTGGGGGCAAAATCTGTTTAATTTGTACATGCTTTAATCTTGTATTTTATATTTTAAATTTATGTCATATAGCATGCCTTATTTTAATTGTGAGGTTTCTGACACAAACAAACACAGAGATAAACTGTTACATTGGTAACACTTTGAATTGTGTTAGGCATGGGTTGGAAGCGTAAACCTAGTAGGTCTAGATTGAGATTCTGTGGACCTTAAGAGAAAAATACGGTATTTCCAGCTTTTAATTTTTTTGGATTATAAACATCTATTTCACCTCAAGTTTATTTGAGTGTTCCCCAAAAGTACATATGTACAAAAAGTACTAAAAGCTCATCCTAAAGGAGCAGTCCTATGTACATTTGTGACATAACTCCTGCCTTGTAGAGAATATCTTATTCCCTGAAGTGAGACTTTCCCTGACTTTCTATAAGAGCCTGAAGACCTGGCCCTGCTAGATAACTTGGGACCCCAATAGGGGAGCTTCAAACTGGAGCTGGTTGATTAAGTAAGACGAATCTCCTTTCCCCCTCTGCATCCAGCTGCCTCCTTCTCCATCTTGTGTCAAATTATTATTCATTCTGTTTGTATTGGGATTTTATTTGAGTATATTTATATTTGATTGTTGTTATGTTGTAAGACACACAGAGTCTCTTTGAAATGAGATGGGTAGCAAATTTCAAAATAAATAGACAAACAAATAAATAAATAATAGCACTGCCATGTTGCCACATCATCAGTGTGGGCCATCAACATTTTCTAGAGGGCAGGAACAGACTTCACTATCCTCTATTCATCCCTAATTCACCATGAATGTAACCAATGTGCAATTTTTTTTCTGTTCTGCATTAAAATTATTGTTTTACCCAATTTTTTTAAGTTTGGGCATTGCTGCCCTTTTTGCCTGTTTCATTTTCTACTAAGAAGATGAGGCGGTGTGCCCTACACATGGTCAGGGGTCACCATCCTGCATTTCTCTTGCAGTTACTGTTACCAATATATTGTTTCAGTTAGCACAGTGGTTATAATGTTTGCTTTGATGTATAGAGGGTCACTGAGAGAAACTTTTTTTTACATTGCTTTTCCCCTCTTTTCTCCAGCTAACTAATTTCCCATTATCTCAGGGGTGTCAAACTTACAACGTCACGTGACGTGTTGTGACATATCACGACTTTATTCCCATTGCTGGCAATGGGGTAGGCACGGTTTTGCCATGGGCCGGCAGATTGGCACCCCTGCACTAACTTCTCTAATACCTTCCCCACTGAAACACTGAGGTTTTTCCTGCTTAAAGTTGTTACCAACATGTCCCAAACCAACAGACTTTTAAAAACCATTTTAGAATTCAGCCCACAATAACAAAGGATAAGAACATTTTAAAAGTATAACAGAGATGTGTTTTTATCCAATAATTTATTGAAGCCATTAATCTTTATTTCTGAACCCATAGACATAAAAGTGTTTTTCTCCCTCCGTGCTTCTTTGATCTTAAGTGTCATTAGTCTTTTAGTTACTCAGTGTCATTAGTCTATTTTCTGCTTTTATAAAAGTGCATGTATGCAAGTGTGTTCTCTGACACTATTATATAGCATAGATAGAAGAAGCTGCCACACTAAGCGTGTGATAATAAATAATCAATTTATAAAATAGTTACTTTGTTCTCCACCATTTTTTATGCTGTTGTTAACTTGTGTTTTTTTTTGTAATATTGTTTAGTTTTCTGGTTGGGTAAAGTATCCAGCACACTATACAAATGCTAAAATGGTAAAATATTAATGGTAAAATTATAAACTGTATATTGATATTATACAGGCCTTGGAATTAAACCTCAAATAAAGTGATCTTGTTGATATTTATGGAAGTGAATTCCTCTCATCCACTGAATTACATCATGTTCCAGGAGTCAATTCTTTAGATTAGAATTTTAAACTATTAATAACAGAATTTAAAGCTGTTAATAATTCCAGGAATAGGAGGAGTTATAATCCCAGATTTTTCTATTTTTTATGTTTTGCAAAATGAAATAAAGGGTTAGATCAGAGCTGCAGATAGTTGTTTACCCCTTTGGCAAGCTCAGTTAAACAACTACCTCTGTGCTCATAAATAATCCTCTATATTCATCTGACAGTCTATTGCAAAATTAGTCAGGGCAAAAACCAGAACTGTTCCATCTAACACAAACCCCTGGCAATCTTGAGAGCCTTGCCAGATCTTAGTTCTCAGATCTCTCCCATTTGTCATTAATTCCACAATTTTTGTATCAATCACTTGTGGCTTCTTTGAAATTGCACTCTGCATTCCCTCTGATAGCTTCTAACATCTTTTCCCCAATGCCTGTTTATTTCCTCACTCTAGTCGATGGATTTCCTCCTTAGGCTGTTCAAGTCTCATGAATACTCAGGTTTGTCCTCTATTTTAGTAACTTTTCCTTGACCTCTAAACTTGATATCTTTCCTTCAAGCTATCTAGACTGTTCCATGTTTCTACTTCAGTTTATAACTACTTTCTTGGTCTCCGTCTCACATTTTATTGATGCGTACCTGACATTTCTCTGATTTGCTCCCAGTAAATTCTGCCTTTGTTCCTCACTGTGTTTTATACACTGTTTTTCAGTGTATAAAATAAAGACAAAGTTCCAGAGTAAAAAGTTCAGTTCAAAAACTCAAGAAACATTTTGCATGCAGTACAAGACTCTTGAATGCATTGTACCAAGGGTAAGAATTTGAAATATTACACATATAAAAACAGACAGTTCATTTTATGAGAAGCAACCATAAATGTTACAATGTTGAGTGACAAAATCTACCCAACCCAACTCACTTCATCCCCATTTTGTCCCATGCTTATGTAAACTGAGATTTAATGGCAGCCAAACTCATGATATTTCTTTGTTATTGTAGCTCATAGACCAAATGGATGCAATGACAAAATGACATAATTAGCAGATGAATACGATGGTTGAGTGGAAAAATTATTAGAGAAAAATTTGCCAAAATTTAAATTAAATTCATTATTAAAATGAATCTGGGTTTTTGAAACAACTCAAAATTTGTAAAATTTTAGGAGACAGATTTTTGTTATTCAAATATTAATAAAATTGTATAAAATATGTTGAATCCATATTTTTTCCATTCAACTGTTAAGATGCCTAGATGTTATGTAAAGAGTTAGGGTTATATTGCCACAAAACCAATCACAATGCATTATGCTGTAAACATTCTGAAATTTCAGCATTTTAGTCTTCAATCTGAAACAACACTGGTGTCATTGCTGCTATGCTTCAGTGTGGGACCTTCCAAAGAATTAGATACTTGGAAATTCTTTTACATAGATAAGACAGTTACAGCCCAGTAACATCCTGTCTTAGAGAACATAATAAATCAAAAGAGAGATGTTCTGAATGCTCTGAACTAATCACATTTCCAGATCAGGCCTTCAATATTATGGCAGACATTATATTTTAATTTTGGCCCTGTACAAAGTATCCCTAAAGGAAATGCAATCACTACTGTGTTTTCCCAAAAATAAGACCCGGTCTTATTTTTTTGGGGGGGATGTCTTTTCAACTCACCTCATGGCGGCAACACCGACAGCCCTGCCTAGCTGGCCCACTTCTGTGGCCAAAGGAGCAACTTCATTCTGCAGCTGAGAATGGGCCTGCATTTCCCCATCAGAGGCCTTTCCTGCCTTTTCTGTTTTGAAGTTATGTATTGTTTGGAATGGAATAGGAAAGGCTGTTTAAAAAGAAGTCCTAAGTTTGCATCATAATCCTAAAAACGGCAGAAGAGTGAAATGGGTGGGAGACAAAAATGATTTGCAGACCACATATTACGATGCTACAGAAGAAAGACATGTTCAAATCACAACAGAAATATAGTACAGTGTCATTGTACATGAACACAATCTTCATATATTTACTTTCCCCGAAAGTAAGACCTACCCTGAAAATAAGCCCTAGCATGATTTTTGAGGGTAGGCCTAATACAAGCCCTACCCCAAAAATAAGCCCTAGTTTTGGGGTGAGGCACACACCTAAAAATCAAGCTGGGCTGGGGGTGTGGAGCTGCCCCATGTGCCCCGCATCCACTTACCTTGCAACCAGGCCTCACCTCACTGCCCCACTTCTGCAGTGTCCCCAGGCCTGCATTTTGCAGTCAAAGTTTATTTTTATTTTTATTTAGTTATATTTATATACCGCCCTTTCCCTGAGGACTCAGGGCGGTTTACAGGGAATTAAAAAATCCAACATACAAAAGTTAAAACCGAATTAAAAAATATTAAATTGACCCTGTACACAATTAAAACCCCAATTAAAATTTCTCCTCAGCCTTGGCCCGAGAGCTCAAAGAGCCAGGTCTTCAGGCCCCGGCGGAATGATCGGAGGTCGGGGGCAGTTCTCAGCTCCACCGGCAGCTGGTTCCAGAGGGCAGGCGCTCCCACTGAGAAGGCCCTATCCCTGGGTGTCACCCGCCGGCAATCTCTCACCGGTGGAACCCTGAGCAGACCCTCCCTGTGGGAGCGCACTGGACGAAGGGCATTTGATGCCGGCAGCAGGTGTTCCCTCAAGTAACCCGGACCCAGGCCATGTAGGGCTTTATAGGTAATAACCAGCACCTTGAATTTCACCCGGAGGGCAACCGGAAGCCAATGCAGCTCGCGGAGTAGAGGTGTTACATGGGAGTATCGGGAGACTCCCATTACAACTCGCGCGGCCGCATTCTGCACCAGTTGAAGCCTCCGTGTGGTCTTCAAGGGCAGCCCCATGTAGAGAGCGTTACAGTAGTCCAAGCGGGAGGTCACAAGCGCATGAGTAACTGTGCGTAGGGCGTCTCGGTCCAGATAGGGACGCAACTGGCGCACCAGGCGAACCTGTGCAAAAGCCCCCCTGGTCACGGCTCCTATATGGTCTTCAAAATTGAGCCGTGAATCCAGGAGAACGCCCAGGTTGCGAGCCCTATCAACGGGGGGTAACACCTCACCCCCCATCATTAAGGATGGAATAACTTGGTTAACCCGAGATGCCGATATGCACAGCCACTCAGTCTTGGCAGGATTGAGACGAAGCCTGTTTCTCCCCATCCAGACCTGAACCGCATCCAGGCACCGGGACATCACGGAGAGGGCATCACTGGGTTGGTCCGGGGTGGAAAGAAAAAGTTGGGTATCATCAGCGTACTGGTGATACCCCACCCCAAAACCACGAATGATCTCGCCCAGCGGCTTCATATAGATGTTGAACAGGAGGGGCGAGAGAACCGACCCCTGAGGAACTCCACAAATGAGAGACCTCGGGGCGGATCTCTGCCCTCCTGTCAACACCGACTGCGAGCGGCCCTGGAGGTAGGAGGAGAACCACCGTAAAACGGTGCCTCCCACTCTCAGCCCCCTGAGACGCCGCAGCAAGATACCATGGTCGATGGTATCGAACGCCGCTGAGAGATCTAATAGGACCAGGACAGAGGAGCAACCCCTGTCCCTGGCCCTCCAGAGATCATTCACCAGCGCGACCAATGCCGTCTCCGTGCTGTGTCCGGGCCTGAAGCCCGATTGGTACGGGTCCAGATAATCAGTTTCCTCCAGGAACAGAGGGAGCTGATGCGCCACCACACTCTCAACAACCTTCGCCAGAAAGCGAAGGTTGGAGACTGGACGATAGTTGTTTAAAACAGCCGGATCCAAAGCAGGCTTCTTGAGAAGGGGTCTCACCACCGCCTCCTTCAAGGCGGCAGGAAAGACACCCTCCTTCAAAGAAGCAGTTATTACTGCATGGAACCAGCCTCGTGTTCCCTCCCGAGCCGCATAAGCTAGCCAGGAGGGGCACGGATCCAACAAACAGGTGGTGGTGCTCAGTCTCCCCATGATCCTGTCCACATCATCAGGGGAAACAGGGTCGAACTCAGTCCAGATAACGTGCTCAAGACCGCCTGATTCCTCCACCTCAGACTCTGCCCAGTCAGAGTCCAAGCCGGTCCGGATCCGAGCGATTTTGTCCGCCAGATGATGACTAAACTCCTCGGCTCGTCCCTGCAAGGGATCCTCTGTCACCTCCTGGTTAAGGAGGGAGCGAGTCACCCTAAACAGGGCGGCCGGGCGATTATCTGCGGACGCGATAAGGGCGGCAAAGTAGTTAGACTTCGCCGTCCTTATCGCCGCAAGATAAGACCTTATAAAGGTTCTTAACTGCAATCGGTCGGATTCGGATCGGCTGGACCTCCAACCGCTCTCTAGACCTCGTCTCCGACGCTTCATCTCCCGGAGCTCCACAGAGAACCATGGGGCCCAGCGGGATCTGCGACGGGTCAGAGGTCGCATGGGTACAACACAGTTGAGTGCCCTGGCGGCAGCCGTTTCCCAGGCCTCCACCAGAGCATCGACTGGGCTGTGGGTAAGGGTGATAGGTATAGGCCCAAGCGCCCTCTGGAACCGGTCCGGGTCCATTAGGCGCCTGGGGCGGAACCACCTGGTCGGTTCCGCCGCCCAGCGGCGGGGGGTGGCATGACGGAAAACCAGCCTCAGGAGGTGATGATCTGTCCATGACAGAGGGGTGATGGATGGGGAGCCCCCTCCCAGATCATCCAACCACTGTCCAGACAGGAACACCAGGTCGAGAGTATGATCCCCCTCATGAGTCGGGCCCTCAATAACCTGGGTCAGGCCCATGGCTGTCATGGAGGCCATGAACTCCCGAGCTAACTCCGACGACCCTCCCAGTGATGGCAGGTTGAAGTCACCCAGGACTATAAGCCTGGGAAACTATAAGCCTGGGAAAGTCCTTTCTGGAAAGGCCTTTGACCACAAAATTCAGGCCGGAGCTCCATTCTCAGCTGCAGAATGAAGCTGCTCCTTTGGCCACAGAAGTGGGCCAGCTGGGCAGTGCTGGGGGTGAGTGGAAAAGACACCCCCCCAAATATAAGACTGGTGCCTCTTGGGGGCAAAAAACAATAAGACCAGGTCTTATTTTCTGGGAAACATGGTATGTATATTGATTCTATGATGTACTGACAGTCAGGATTTCATTTTTCAGACAAGATGTGCTAAAATAAAAGAAGCAGATTCATTTTATGGTTTGCAATGCTGTGTATAAATGTTTGTGGTCCATATGATTAATAAAGCTTGTGATCTGACGTGTCATATAGTAATTAAATAACATTATAATTATGCCATCCACCTACAAAGGTTAATCAATTCTTATAAAGAAAGACACTGCTGTTCTTTTTTAAAAAATGAACTATCTGTGGAATTTTTTAATTTGATTTTTTTCCATAGGAACACAAATAATTAGAAGAGTTAAATCATGCTCCCATGAAAGTTACAAGAGAAGCTTCTTATCAACTGTGGTTATGCTACAATTATTATTATTATGAAATGTGACTGGGAGCTCAATGGTTATTTATCTAGTGTATGGTATATAATGTCAGGGAAATAACGCATGCTAGACACACAATGCAGTCCCGTCAGCCAGAATGCTTGTTCATTCTGTTCAGTGCTTAAGTGCATATGGATGGTGCACCGCGAGGGGCTAACTAGCTTTACATCAGCTAACTGGCGGTGCACACATTGCTGTCTCTGCCAGTCTTGTCTCACCTCATGTCATGATGCCTTGTGCTCAGCCAAGTCCAATGCCAACTTCTGTTCTCCGCACACAGAAATGCAGCTAGGTTTTTCCCACCAAAGTGGTACTGTTTTATCTACTTGCAATATTGCGTACTTTTGAACTTCTGGGTGGACAGAACTAGGGATCGAGTGATGGGAGTTCATTCATTCACTGAGCTGGGCTCAAGCCTTTGGACTAGAGACTCCTTTTGGCTAGCAGTCCTAGCTGCTTTAAACCTCTGCACCACCATGACCCCATCTTAATGGTTATTCAGTCCAAAAAAAAAAAGAAAGGCTGCAGTGTAATCAGTAGGATTCTTTATGATAAATATACAAAACAGAGTTTCAACATGATAAAAGGGGGATCTTACTTATGTTTATATACAAAAAGTATGTTTAATTGATCTTATGAAATTTCTTTCCACTTAAATACAGTTTAGACTGCAGCCAAAGCTACAACTCAGTTTCAGTTACAAAGCCATTTATTAACAAATGTACTGCTAAATACGGATATTTTTGTTTAAAATCTAACTTGACATACAGTGTCGTGAACACACGAGTGCATAAAAGAGTAGATATGGCTTCATGTCACCCTTAGAAGCTACATGAAAAAAAGGAAGACTATGTCCTTAAAATTTAGCTGTTCTTTCCAACCTTTAGTCTCCATGGAAAGTTCTACAAAAAGAAGTGAACTATAAAAGACGGTGGCACCCGCTCAAAGTGGAAGTGTTCCATTCAATAGGAAAAAAAAAAAGGAAAGTTACTTTGTGGGTGGTTCCCTCTTGAAAGGCACAGACACTCCCGTTTGTTGACCAGATCTTTCATCTTGACCTTTATGCTGTCTCCCCTGTATTAGAAATGTGACAGACAGACTGATACAACTCACTGATTTGCTGATCACACATTAAAAATAACCTCATAGCTTTGTGAAGGATCTTTTGTAACACACAGCTTCATCATCAGTACTACTGGTTGAAGGCAGTAGTCCAGTAAGAAAAAATAACTTTCCCCCCCCCCAGGTGAACTCCTTGTTGCAACATTAGTGCAACCAACCGAGCTTTAGATTTTTCAGTAATGGTGCAAAGTTCAGGTAGGAAACATTGATGGAATTCATTTCATTAATGAAGAAAATACATCTTCAGATGATGGCTAGTTAAAATGGGCAGGAGTGCTTTAAACTATAATACAAAGTGCAGGAGTTGTTAAGACCATCAATGAGCAGCAAATGGATGTTTATAAGACTATCAGCAAATACTAATGGATTAAATTCATCAGGGAAGCAAAGTGTAGTGGAAATTACTAGTTTGGGTAAGATAAAATAACATAAAAAGGAAGGTGGTTTAATAGACAAAGTTTAGGAGATAACCAAAATGAACTAGATGTCATAAGGCATCAAAACAAGTATGACATAATAGAAATTATACAAACATGGTAGAAAAATCCAACCAGTGGAACATTGGGCTTGTTGGTTACATCATGTTTCAAAGGAACAAGAGACAGAGGAGAGAGTGTAGTGTTATATGTTAGGAATAAATTTGCATGTATAGAAGTCCACTGGCACAATGGTAATATAAGGGGTTTCTATTTAGGTTATATAAATAACCTAATAATGGAAATGTCTTACTAGTGGTCTGCTACAAATGAAAAACCAGTCAGAAGAGGCAGGGGTATTAAAGTAAGTGGATTTACCTAGATTCCATTTACATATAAGGAGAAACTTCCTGAGGCAGCATGGTGGCCCAGAGGTAGAGCTCTAACCTCATCATCAGGAGGCTGTGAGTTCGACCCTAGGAAGCAGTAGATATTTCTCTGGGTGCAAAGAGAAAATATCTGCTGCGAACTTCGCATGGGTGTCTGGAAGGGCATCCAGCCAATAAATGCTCAGCTCCATTCAGTCACCTGACTCCACTCTGATGCAAGAGATTACAGGGTTGTTAAAAGAAGGGGGGGAAATGAGGAACTTCCTGAGAAAACCTGTAACATTACAATCATCTATTCTACGGAGAATGTGGAGATCTATATTCTCTGTAGATTTTTAAGCGAGTTGGACAGTTACTGGTTTAATCGATTTTCCAACATATTGCAGGGAGTCATACTAGATTAACTTTGTGAATCCTTCCAACTCTACAATTCTAAGATTCCACGACATTTTTTTTTCCATAGATCTGCAATAGTTGCCTGTAATAGGAAACATATCTTCTTGAAAAAGGCATGTATTAATAAGAAGACATGTATTGTTCCATGTTTAAATTATAGCAGCTTGTGTCCTCTATAGATGAAGGTAAATGCAGAAACAACATTCTGCAAAAACTATGCGGAACAACTTGGGGAGCTTCAGCTCCAACTCTTCGATGCGCAGCCCTTGGGCTTTGCTACTCTGTAGTGGAATACTGCGCACCTGTATGGATAAACAGCTCACATACAAGACTTGTTGATGTTCAACTCAACCATACGATGAGATTAATTACTGGGTGCATAAAATCTACACCTATTCACTGGTTACCAGTTCTTAGCCACATACTTCCCCCCACTTACGACAACAAGAAGCTCTCATTCGGGAATATAGTAAGATCCTGCTAAACTCCTCTCTACCCATTCATGCCTATACCTCTGATCTCTTAAGATGTCGATTAAAGTCAAGAAATCCACCACTCCTCACAGCGCTTAAGCTGCTGGCCGAACATCAGAGCACTATACAAAAGTGGATGGAAGCATGGAGTAGCTATACCTCCCAAGATATTTCTGAGCATATTAATCCTAATAGTATACCTCCAGGATTTAATCTACCCTGACACATATGGGTGACATACAATAGAATTAGAACGACTCATGGGGTGTGTGCCGATTCTCTGTATAAATGGGGAAAGACACCTTCAGCACAATGTGATTGCGGGGCTCCCCGACAGACTATCCAACATATAGTGAGGGAATGCACTAAAAGAAGATACCCAGGAGATTTTAAGGACTTCCTCTGCGTAACAACGGCAGCTACTGACTGGATCTCCAAACTCGACATTAAACTCTGAAATGTTATTTCTGTTTTCCTCTTAGGTTTTATAATTGCTTCTTTTTTAAAAAAAAATTGTTTTAACTGTTCTAACTTGTAAATATGAAGTGCTTTTAATTCTGTGCATGACCAGCCATACGCTAAATAAATAATAAATGGATTTCTTTTGAAATCACTTGTTGCAAAACATTTTCTTTTAATGAAATAAACAGGTACCTCCATACACTCATTATGTTCCTGAAAATTGCATTTATAATTTTGTGGGATTTTTTGGGGGGTGACTTTTTTTTACTGAAATTTCTTCACTGGATAAACATTGTATGAAGCGACCTGAAATACTTTCCATCTCTTGAATCAAATGGTCTTCACACTAAATGGCTTTTGAAAGTACGGGGTCTTCGTTACAGAGCTGAACCAATGACAAGAAGAAGAAAAACCTGGATCTATTATTTTTCAAGATTTTCTTTTACCCACAGTATGTGAGCGTTTCCTTCCCTCTCCTTGCTTGCAATTAGCAGCAGCCACCACCACCTCAGCAGTTTGTAAAACTCATTCCAAGCTGTAATACACAAAGTAACAAATGTTAAGACTAAGCCATGAATCATTTGCATTTATGACAGATGTTTACCCAGTTTGCACACTGGGCCGTGAACGTGGTTAATAAAAACTGAAAGCAGAGCAAAGTGAAATTATGATTTCAGACAGAAATTAGAGCAATGAGAACATTACTGTGAACAGATGCAAAAAAAGGGGGGAAAAATAACCCTGGTGATTCAAGAAAACCTTTGGGAAATGGAGTTGCAGATCTTGGTGATGTGTTAAAAATATATTTGGGAAAAATAAAACCTGTTAGTATTGTGGAAACATATTGGAATTAAGTAATGATGGAAATGCAATGCAAATGTAAATAGATTAGCGCATTGAACTGGTTCTGTGACATCACTGTTAAGAGAAAAGTATGCTTGAGACTGAGTAATAACTCTTGGGAGGACAGTTCAACATGCCTCATCTTGTTTTCTAAAACATGCATTTCTAATATTCCTCTAAAGGATAAAATACGTTTCCCAGTGGAATACAGCATGATTTTCCTGACTTGATTTTATGTTTCCAATCTCCTGCTCCATAGATTGTTCAGAACAGGAACGTGCTGGAATTAATGACTTCACTCACCTGCAATTTTAATAAACTAGCTATATGAAGGAAGCCATTAAAGCATGAATGAATATCAAATATCATAGAATCCTGGTAAAGAAATAAGCAGTAAATGCTAAAAAAAAATGTGAAATTCAGAATAAATTTATCAACTTTTCTATAAGCACAACCAAATGCCACAATATTGTTCTCAATGCATTTTGACAGCTTTTCCTTTGAGGAGGAAAATATTTGTAATAGAATGGTAGATTTTTGTTTTGTTTATTCTTTCAAGAATAGTTTCTTAGACATCATAGTTGGAAAACAAGGGTAGCAGAAGAAATATATTGTTTGAGAACTACAGAACTCAAAGGATAATTATATTTTGATCTGCCCTGGAAATTATGGATCAGGTTAGTCTGCCCTGGAATTCCTAAAACTAATTTTTCTCGGACAAGTCTATTTTATTAAACACTATTCGAACAATCAATTCAGTCTCTATTACATTAGTCAACCTGGCTACAAAGTAAACACAATTGAACAAGTTGGTTGTGTAGTAAATGGCTACATTTAAAAATTTGGAAACTGTTTCAATAATATTTGAATTAGTCAGAGAAACAAAAGCAGATCACCAGAGTCTTATATCAATTACTTTACCAAAAATCAAAACAATGTTGCATTAGCATTGCCAGACCTACTGTATATAGGCAAAATCTTTACAATAATGTAATATCTTTAAAGTGTCTTATTACTGTAATACTGCACACAGCGTTAAGCCTTGCCCATGAAAAGCTATGTTCTAGGCAAATACAACCATTTCATTGTACTTCCATTCTACGCTGGATAGCATAGTACTAACAATCTCATTGTTCTAATACAGTGGTGGTGAACCTAGGGCACGGGTGCCAGAGGTGGCACTCAGAGCCCTCTCTGTGGGCACCCACGCCATGCCCCGGAGGTGGCAACTGTCCCTCTTCAACCAGCCGCCTGCTAATTCGCCAAGGTCCCACGTGGTTGAATGCATCTTGGCATGGCTGGTTTCCCTCCCCCCCATCCCATCCCTCCTGGCCTCGCATGCTCTCCTTTTCCCAGGCACAACCCAGTGCATCACCTCCTCAGCTGTTGGCCGACCATCTATCTCGGAGGAGGCTTCTTTGAACTTCTGGCGACGGGCTGCGGAGCCCCAGAGTGTGCCTGTCAAGGGGCCAGCAGGCTGTGGCTACTGATGGACACCATTGGCCCCCATGCGCTCTCTGGCCTCTGTGTGCGGGGGCGATGATGTCAGACAGCAGTTGCCCCAGCCCTTGCCTTGCCCCATGGCAATGGCACCCCCACCCTGCCTCGCCTCAACCCACAGGATGAGTCTCCTGCCTACCGCCCCACCTGCCAGAGACCTCCTGGAGCTCCGCAAACCCTGCCCAACCCCACAGGTGTCCCTCTCCACAAGCAACATTGAGGTGACCACACCCATCTTGGCCATACCCACCCAATCTTCCATGACCATCATAGCCACACCCACCCACTGAGCCATGCACACCTGGCACCCAGCGATAAATAAGTGGGTTTTGGGTTGCAGTTTGGGCACTCGGTCTCTAAAAGGTTCGCCACCACTGTTCTAATATATATTTTGGCAGAATCAGTAAGCTTACAAAAGAATAAAAGTAATGAAAAATAATAAAATTAGTTCCCTAATTTATGAAACTCAAACTCAATTCTGACAGCAATGCCATATACTATGAGATATTCATCTAGCTGTTGATCTCAGTTGCCTTGTATAAATATAAATGTTATAATATTTATGTTGAAATTCAATGATGCAATGCTATTTTCTATAGCACTAGCCTTGGGTTCTAGATTTGTAGGAAAGGCCTTGACATAGAAGTTCCAGAGTTTAAGGACTTAACTCTTTTTCAGATTCAGACTCTATTTCCATCTGTCTTTAAATATTTTTCATCTCAAAAACTATCTACAAACGTGTCAATTTGAAAAATTATATATATACAAAAATGTGTATATTTCTGCAAGTTTATGTACAAGGACTGTACAAGCAAAAGGTATGCATAAGTGAATGTGAATTTTCTTCTTTTTCTATAAGGCAGCTGTCTGATGGAACAAGTTAATAACTAGATCTATGTGTGAGCATGACCTGGGTTAGATACAAAGCATTTCCTACTCTTATGTGATTCAAAAAAAGTCTGCCTTATAATTGCACTAAAGTCTCTTCCCCTCTCAATCTCCGAGAATTCTACTTTTCTACCTTTTCTCACTTTTCTACTTTTATGGCAAGAGCTCTCTAATTTGATGCCAGCTGTCAGGCAGAAGCTAATATTGTTTAGCTTAAGAGGGAAGAAGTTATAATAAGCCAACTTATTTTGCCCCAGTGGTGTTCCCCAAGCTCTCAATAGGTCCTGACAGTGCAATGTGTATGCTTGGCATTAATAACAGTGATTTTGCATCTGCGGAGCAAATCTCCCATACTTCTGTGTTGTCTTTTAAAATACAATCAAAAGTGTGAGAAGCATTGATGCAGAAAAGCGGGCACTGGGTGACTGAGTTTCTGCTCAAACCAACTTGTCCTTTACTCTTCAGCAGATTAATTCTACTAAAATAGATAACATAGATCTCTTCCAATAGATCCTTATTACAGTTTCATGCTCCAGAGTAAAGAGCAAGCTACAGCAGTTGTTCAACCCTTCCTAAACTGCGATTTCCAAATAGCAGTGTGTGTGTGTGGGGGGGGGGAATATCTGGTCAGTTTCTTTCTACATAATAACAACAGATGTGATCCTGGGCTATCTCTGGAATGTGTATGAAAAACTGGTGCTAGATTGGAGACCGTTCCTTGGTTATTCTTAGGAATTTATTCTGTGATTCTTCTTCATCTGTCTTTATGCCTATTTTTCTGAGATTTGCTAATCTCAGAATCTGTCCCCCACCTTTTTTCTTTCCTGGTCACTTGCTCTTTGACTCTACGTAACAAAATGTAGCTAAGTATGTCTGGGATTGTAATAAGGACTCCTGATTTGGGGCAGGGGTTTGGGTTAGAAGACCTGCATGGTCCCTTCCATCCCTGTGGTTTTATGATTCTATGATTAATTCTACAATTGTATGATTCTATCAGCTAGCTTTAGATTTCTCTCACTTTTGCCCCAACTGCCACATGTTTCTTGTAAGAATCATTTCTGTTTAAGCTCTAAAGATCTGCCTCATAAATCATTGTCCAGGTTAGAGTTTCCTTCTTTAAGAACACACATGGAACACTGTCCCTGTGGTTCGTGCTTCTTTTTACCCTGGATGTTGTAGGATAGCTTTCCTGCTCAACCCTTCTGAGTCCACTTACATCTTCCCATATTCTGTTCCACCCAAAGACAAATATGCATGTGAAAATTTTTGCTCATATTAATTAAACTGTAATGGGCTATGCTTGTCAGAGTATTATTGATTCATGGCTTTTTGCCTGCTTGGCAGTTTGTCTGCTATGTTCTCAACTGCACAGTTCCTGAAATAACAATTGGGTATTCCTTTTATGCAAAATTAGTCCACATTCCTGGCTGAAATGAGATCTGAATCAAAGGACTTATTGCCTGAGATCATCCTAGGGCAGGGGTAGGCAACCTTGGCTCTCTTATGACTCGTGGATTTTAACTCCCAGAATTCCTGAGCCACCACAGCTGGCTCAGGAATTCTGGGAGTTGAACTCCACGAGTCATAAAAGAGCCAAGGTTGCCTACCCCTGCCCTAGGGTATAGTTTCTTCTAATCATACATCACTGGTTCTTACATAATGTAAAACCATAAATGATGGTTTATACAGCAAGCTGCTTGGTAACCACATAATGCTAAGCTAAAATCATAAAATTATTGATGACCTATAACTAAAACTACCTTACCAAATAAAGGGATATCGATATTGCAAAATTAATTTATTAACCAAGAGAAAAGGCTAAAATATATTTGATGCAGAACAATGCTGTGCTTAACCAGAGAGCAAAACCTGATGTTGAAAAAGGCTATATAAAGTCAGAATTGTTTAACCATTGATTGGGGAGGAAGTCCCAGACTTGTAGGCCTGACTGGGAAGTTGGAAATGATTCCCAAGGAAAGACAGGGGCAAACCACAAAAGACTACCTCTCTGTTTTCACTAAGACAGATACATAGATCTCTCTTATTACCAGGAGTCTAACAAAGAAGCTTTTACTTCATAATCACATGCAAAAATGTGTTCTTTGGATCTGGGAAATGCTTCAATCCATGCAAAATTCTTGATTTTGCCTGTTTCATAGGAAATATTTTTTTAAGAAAATTATTGGGAGGGAGGCAGGAGTGATGGCCTTGTTATATGCAGAAGGTGGCCAAGGGGTTGGTCTCTATTATTTATTTCACTCCCCTTTTAGTGTAAAGGTTTCTGGCATATACATACTGATGTGTATCGGGTTCTCCAATTTCCTATAGCTGCACTTCGAAGGCATGAAATAATTGAGTAACTATGCTTGAATTTATGGTCTCCTTTGTAGGAACTGGAATTTAAGCTGTAAGAAATGAGGGAGGCATGAGTGGATAAGGTGAAGATGAAGAATAGATAGATAGATAGATAGATAGATAGATAGATAGATAGATAGGTAGGTAGGTAGGTAGGTAGATATGTAGGTAGATATGTAAGTAGATAAATAGGTAGGTAGACACACTTTCAGAGTAGAGGGAATTCTAAGGACTATTTCATAATCATAACGTGTAAATCACAGAAGTCACAGGAGACTGCTGGTTTAAAGAGTGTTGATCATAACAATCACAATGTTTAATTTAGTCAGAAATAAAAAATGGGTTAATCACCCCAATTGCCTAGTTGTTTTGAAACACCAATCCAAAGAACCACCTCCAAAGGGTAAAGGGCAGGGGCTAAAATCTCAGTTATTGAAACTCATGTGATAGAGCAGACCAAGCTCTAATTTGGGGGTTAAAAACCAGCAATTTGGTTGCAAATTTAGAATGAAATGGGATTTCTATCACATTTAGCAACACTTTGTGCTAAACAAATATTCTTTTTTTCTCCTGCTACCATATGTCATCAAAGTCCTTTTTTTCCTTTATTCTTCTGCCAGTGTATTACTATTACATCAGTAAATATCTCTCTTTTTAGAGACCTTGCATTTTTATTGCCTCTATTGATTCTTTAACTCAGCTATTTTGCTGTGTTCCTCTCACTTATCAATCCCATTGATTTCCTGCATGCTCTCCATTAGAGTTTTATGCTTATAAATCCTGATGCATATTCTTTAAAACTACTTTTCTTGAAGAATGCATTTGTTTATATTTTTAATTGAGAGTTTAAGGAATCTAGCTCACATCTATAGTGATTAATCTTTGTCTCCATTTGCCCTACTTTATTATTTTTTTAATGAAGCTTCAGAACAAATCTTTATTTTTGGCAAACTTCCTCATCCTGATGCTTCTGCTGTTTTTTTTTCTTCTTCTTAGCAATGGCCAATGTGAAAAACAGGACAGGAATTAAGGAGTTACAAACATGGCAATCGGCAGCTGACTTCAGAAAGTGGAAAAACATTGCCTACAAATTATTGGTTATAGCTAACATAAGGGTTTTGATGCAACATTGAGCTTAAATCTGTATACTGTAGATTGTCAACTTTCCTAACTTCCTATAATTTTTCTACATCCAAAGTAATCATGTTACATTAGCTAGGAGATGAGTCTACACCCACCCAAGATGGGTTGGGTAATGAGCTCTGAGGCCTGTGTTCTTACAGGTCCTACTGTTGCTTCCACCACAAGTGCTGAAAAAGTCCTAGGGGTAGTAAGGGATTGACTCAGATTGCTGTCAAATCTGTTTTTTACCTCACTTAATGTAAAAGGGCCAATTATCTAAAAGCTGTGCATTCTTCTTCTTTCCTGAGAGAGAATTCCCATCACTCCAAAAATGACTTTAAATATCACTAGAGAAGGCCATTGGGTTCATTCTTGTTTCCATAGAATATATAATGTAGGCTGACATAATTTTCCCTCCCTTCACAACCTTCAACAGACTCCTGTTGGATCTCCTCCTCCTCCTCCTCCTCCTCTTCCTCCTCCTCCTCTTCCTCCTCCTCCTCCTCCTCCTCCAGAATACTTGCCACTTTGCTGGCGGGAGGAGGAACAAAGGAAATTGCAGACCGTAAGGAGAACTGCACCCCTGCTCCCCATCCTAGCATCTCCCCAAAGCTCCCCACCTGAGGGATAAAGAGGTCTAACCCATCAACATAAGGTAACAACACAAAAAAGTAAACATGGCTTTTAGGCTATGTACATATGGCTAGACAGACTTGAGGGTGAGCCCTAGATATGGCTTCTGTTGCATTTAGCAGGAAAATCATGGTTTACTTCTCATTGATTTTTTTCCCCCGATAGTAAATTTCAATTTTGTGGATAGTAGGCCTCACTGCCACGTGTGCAAAATAAAATGACCTCTTTTAAATTTGTTTTTCTCTTTCTCTTTTTCATGTCTTCCATAATGTATACCCATGCCTGTTTTCCTAAATTATTCTGGCAGTTTGCAAGTCATAAAAGAGGGAAATAGCTCAACTGTGAAGTTGCAGTTTCTCCATCCCCACTTCAAAAGGAGAGGTGGAGAAAAGAGATGGAATCTCCTAGATAGCATCTCCTAGCCAAGTCAAAATATCAATATATTTCCCCCACACACACAAATAAGAAAAAATCTCTCAAAAACTGCTCTGGCTATTTTTAAGCTAAGCTCCTTGTCTTGCTTCTCAGAAGGACTTGCCCTGATGCTTCTGCAGTTTTTCAGACAAGGCCTGCCTGCCAGGAGGGAGACTTTTGGCTTTTCTTTCATTGGCTTCACGCTTTTGCTAGCAGCAGGAGACAGCAGGGCTAGGAACAGAAGGCCATTTAGAGATGATATGAACAGCAAACTATTCCACTGAGGCAATAAAGCTACGTGGACTGTATCGCTGGAGAAGGCACATGGACGAATCACAGGAAATGCTCTTTGCACAAAACAAACAGGCCAAAACAAAAGAGCTTCTCCACAGAAAACAAAGGCTGCAGCAAAAATTCATCCCCTGACATCTAATTATCTCTGTTAAGGGAATGTTCATTTATTTATATATTTATTTTTATTTTTTGCTTGTTTCTTAATTCAGGCAGCACTGACTCCTGAGAACCTTGATATTGCAGCAGCTCATATTGGAGGATTTTTTTTTCCAGTAAATGCAACAATTTTGGGTATTCCAGATTAAGATATGTATGAAGATGACAGTGGAGCTTTTATAAGAGAGGGCCAGGCAGAATTCCTTTTGATGAGCATGAAGCTCTGAGATTTCTGAAAATGTTCAGCTGAATACTGGCAGAAGCTTCCTGGATAATAAGGGCCACCAATACTTGACAGAGGTGAAAATTTTTAAAAGTCTGAACTCTACAATATATTACATTTATACACAATTCTCATTGGTATTAGCATTTTGATAAACTTTCTATTATTAGCAAGAGCATAGTGCAAAACTGAGGAAAGTGCATTTGTAGGATAATTGTATTTCAGTTTCTATAGGGATAACAATGTGGAAAAAATAATCCTCTCCTTTTTGAAAGCTCCAATCCAATTTCTTACTCACCTTACACATGCCTTTTCTACCTACACAAAACTTGTCTCTTGTATATTTGTACTTTACTAATTTGCACTGAACTGATAAAAGCATATTGCCTGCCAGACTAAGGTTTTTTCCTGCACTGTAGTCTTAAGATACCGATCTCTCATACTTAAATTGGCTGAATTTGAAACCATTTGAAGAAATCCCTCTTTTTAATATAAAAATGCTTTATGATTAAAGCAGAATAACAGAGTGAAAGGGACCTTGGAAATCTTCTAATCTGTATATATAATAACATACATTTGAAAAAAATGATAATAAATGTGAAAGAAAAAAAAGGAAAGGAAGGGACAAATAAATGTGAAAGAAAAAAAGGAAGGAAGAGACAAAGAAAAAAAGAGATAGAAAAAAGAAAATATAGGAGTTTACCCCAGATGTCATGGTGACACGGATGAAAGAAACCAGAGCTCTGGTTTCCTAGTCCAATTTCACTTCATCTGAAGACCCAAAGAGGTCAGAAAGTCACCCTGGAGAGGCAATGAGGAGGAAGGGAAACCTTGGAGTTCGGAGCCAATGGCGGTTGGCCCAAACGGACTGAGTAAACTCTTTAAACAGGCGGGAGAAAGGCTGCTGGCAAGTACGCAGAGAGCCCAAGCCACAGACAGCCAGGGAAGAAGCGAAGAGCCATGGCAGCACCACTGTACAGCTGACTGTCAACAACGTGTTTGATATGGGTGAGATTATTCTTTATTTCTCTTCCCTAGGGACTTTTTTTTTTAATCCCATTTATATCCTGCCCTTCTCCGAAGACTCAGGGCGGCTTACAATCTAAAGCACAAATCAATGTGCTTAGCAATAGCCTTCATTCTATGTATATGCCTGCTTATTAGGGCTTTCCCCCCCCAAGTGGCATTATTACAAAGTCAGCTTATTGCCCCCAACAATCTGGGTCCTCATTTTACCTACCTCAGAAGGATGGAAGGCTGAGTCAACCTTGAGCCTGGTGGGACTCAAACCTGCACTAATTGCAGGCAGCTGGTGTTACTTAAGGAGGCATTAGCCCACTGCTCCACCAAGGCTCTTTTAAAATATAATTGCTTGAATTGGATAACTTTTAAAAGTAAAAAAAAAATGCAGGAAGACTTGGGAAGAAGAGAGTTAAAGCGGCGAGAAATCTGGAATGGGGGAACAAAATTGTGGAATATAAAAATATGCAGAAAAAATTTGAGACTGATTGAAAAGGGAAAAAAATGTTAATCTGTTTTTGGTATTTTTTTAATTTGGGAAGATTTTTTTACTTTGTTGTGAAAGAGCATTTTAAACAAGTTTTACTACTGGATAGAGACACTAACGAGGACATCTAGTGGTGAAGAAAAATACTACAATAATACAGAAAAAATCGGAACAGTGATGACCTTGAAACATAACTGTGCTAAACAGATTTTTTTTTTAACTACATCTTTCAACTTTAGACATAACTATTATAGAAACTATTTAGAGACAAGGGTTTTTCTTTCTTTTCTTTTTCTTTTTTTCTCTAATATCTTTAAACTGACAGAAATATTTAGATTAGACTTATGCTGTTGGTGTTTTTTATTTTGCTGGATTACACCTTAAAGTAGTTGGCTTTAAAAAAAAACACAAAAAAAACTTGGATTAGCTTAAAGGTGTTGGCTCCCTTCTAAACCTGGTTTATAGTCTAAAGCAGTTGGCTTCTTTTTAAATTTGGATTATATTCTAAAGCAGTTGGCTCCCTTTTAAGCTTGGAATATAGGCTTAAGCAGTTGGCTCCCTTTTAAACTTGGAATATAGCCTGAAACAGCTGCTCTTTTTAAAGTTGGATTATAGCCTAAAGCAGTTGGCCTTTTTTTCTTCTTCTCCCTGTGGATTTACAAAATTTGCCTGATTGAACAATGAATGTACCAAACCTCACTAAAATTACAAAAAAACCCCTGCTTCTGCACCCTCTTCTGGAATATCTAGTCCAGCAAGTCAGGGATCTATTGAAGCAATGTTACAATGAGAGAAGGCAAACAATCTCCAAAAAGAGATGCGTGCGACCTTACAACTAATGCAAGAAATGATGCAGAAGTATCATCAAGAAACAAAAAGCAATCTTGATAAGCTAAACAAACAAATGTTTGACATAAAGATACAATTTGAGGTTCACCAACAAAAAATGAACAAAGAATTCAGAAGGTGGAAAATCAATCAGAAGATACTGGGGGGAAAATTGAAGCACTGACAGAGAATGAAAAATTAGAACAAGCAAATCAAACCCTAGAAGAAGCAGTTATTGCTTTGGAAATGGAGAAGGTGGTACACTATTTGAGATTCCTTAACATACCTGAAGATAAAGAGAAAAGATTGATATAATTTGTTTGCAAGAGACACACATAAAAAACAACATCATATTTTTTTGGAAAATCCAAAACTTGGTAAGCTTTATTTTACATCAGCTGAACAACAAAAAAAGAGTAGTCAAAGAGACAATAGATTCCAAAATGATTTATGCAGATGAAGAAGGAAGAATATTAATGGTAGAAATATTTTTAAATCAAAAACAGATACTTTTTATAGCAATATATGCACCAAATAATAATAAGAATTTTATCAAAACCTTCACAGAAAAATAGTAGAAATGGAATATCAAAATATATGCTTAATTGGGGATTTCAATGTAATAGTAGATGGGACATTAGACTATAAAAGCACTAAATCAGGGGAACAAGGAAGAAAAAGATTACCTAAGACTTTTTTTTTCAATATGATAGAGGAAATTGGTATACAAGATATTTGGAGAGAAATGAATCCAGGAAAACCACAATACACATTTTATTCTAATAGTCATAAATCTTGGTCCAGAATTGATATGATTTGGATGACGCCTGAATTAAGGGTTAATATGTGGGAATCTTAACTTTGGAAGTTTTAAACAGAAACATTAGGCAAGGTCTAGAAATTAAAGGATTGAAAATAAAAGGTAAAATCTACAAACTGCAAGCATTTGCAGATGATTTGGTATTCATTCTAGAGGAACCTTTAGAGATGAGTCCTAAACTGTTGGAAAAGATAGAACAATTTGGAGAGAGAGCAGGATTAAAGATAAATAGAGAAAAAACTAGTTAAAATTTTACAGATAAACAAAAAAGCAATTATCAGAAAAAATAGAATTGCAAATAATCAAAAATGTCAAATATTTGGGAGCAAGATGTTCAACAATAAAAGAAGATAATGACATTAAATTGTTAAACCAAATAAAGCTTGATTTGGAAAAATGGAAGAATCTTCAACTGTCGATGTTAGGAAGAATTGCTACGGTGAAAATGAATATATTACCAAAATATTATTTTTATTTCAAATGATACCTCTGAAACTGGAGAAAAAATTTAAAGATTTAAACACACTAATTCAAAAATTTATCTGGCAAGGAAAGAAAGCTAGAATTAAATTGAAAATGTTACAAGAAGCCAAGGGAAATGGAGGCCTTGGCTTGCCAGATTGGGTTTTATATTATCAAACATCAGTGTTAACATAGATAAAAGAATGGATAACTTTTAAAAAATAAGAGATTGCTGTATCTGGAGAGACATGACCTGCAACTTGGTTGGCATGCTTTTCTGTGGTATGGAAAAAATAAAATACATAAATACTTCCAAAACCACTACATTAGAAATGCATTATTGTTAACTTGGGGAAAAATAAAATGTAAAGTTTATTTGAAAATTCCAGGATGGCTTTCAACAATGGAAACATTTGTACATCCAAATCCAGTCAGTCTCGATAAAATATGGACATACAAAGATATTCTAAATTCTGAAGGAACCTAAAATCCAGGCAAGAGATGGAAAATCAGGACATTGATTTAACATGATGGTCACATTTACAAATGCAAGTCAGATATGATAAAGATATTAAACAGTATGGATTTTACAAAGAACAGATTATGTTTGATCAGACATTATTAACTTCGGATGAAAAGTTAATTAAAAAATGTCATGAAATCATTTTCTTTTTTATGGAAAAAAGTCCGTAAGGAGTTTCCAGCCATTGATGAAATACCAATAATGATGTTTCTATAATCAAAGAAGTGAATTCGACATCCCTGCAAGTTCAATCAATTTCACCAACCACGATGGGTAGTGTTGAATATTTCCATCTTGGAGTATATAATAAGCCTGCTAGAGTAATCATATACTGAAATAATCTTCCACGAGTCTTTTCTAACCTGTATCCACCAATCCTAAAATACATGTCCCTATTGTGTGGGCAGAATTGTGTTACTCATGACACAGAATGAATCTTATGGTTCAGAAGTGATCCAGACTGCGAAAAGAAATGGATCGTGACCAACTCTCCCAATTCTAACGCACTGTGATAGCTCAGAAACAGGAACCACCTTCTGAGGATGCCTGCACTGAAGAGTATATTTTTGGGAGCTGACTCTGATTCAACTGGAAATAGGCAACCATGAGGTTTTTTTGAAAGTATAATAAAGAACACACTGATTATGTAGGAGTGCATTGACTCTTCACCACCTTATCTACTGGCCACAAGACAGTAGTAGAATGTAGACAGAGAGTTAAGGATTTACTAAATGTCTCCTCTTTGTCTATCTGTCTATCAATTCTTCATTTAATAGATTGCTAATTTCTTCTCAGGCCAGCTATACATACAAAGAAAACCTGAAGATAGAATTCAATTAGCTATCTGCTACAATTTGTCCATCTGTATAATGCATTCTTGTAAATAAATCTCCTGCTATACAGTAGCTGTTAAACCTGTTTGGGTCAGATTCATGCTCTTAGAACTGCTCTCAGGCACACATAAATGCTTCAAACTATTCATATATTTCTGGATTCAAGGACTTTGCATTATATTTCTAATATATTTCTAATATAATTGAAAAAGCAATTTTAAAATTCTATGTTCAATTGCCATTTCTTAAAACTCCCATCCCTTTGATTTCCATGCTCTGAATCATCAAGCGTTAATATGAGATAAGTCTACCAATAACTAAATATCACTAAAAGCAGCGTCACACATATTGATAATAACAAGCAATGTCTGAAATTATAGGTTCTCAAAGTTTGTGTGCAGCAACTATTTAAAATCAAAAATTGCTTTGCCGCAAAATAGGCAGCAAACAAATTAAATAAATAAACAAACAAGCAAACAATAGTATGACACCATCCTCCCTTCATCAGAGTTTATTTATTGAACAAATTTATATAGCTGCACAGTTTACAGGTAACCAAGTTGAGGTTGAAGTTAGTGTTGGGAAGAGATAAATACACCAATTTCCTTTAATATTTCAACTGCAATCAATATAGCAAAAATTCTTGGTAGCCACTTCCATTTCTCATTCCATATTTGCTTTGGGGAAATATTTGCTGCTTAGAGCAAGAACTGTAAAATAAAGTCTGAGGTACACAAATAGGTAAAGGTAAAGGTTCCCCCGCACATGCGTGCTAGTCGTTTCCGACTCTAGGGGCCGGTGCTCATCTCCGTTTCAAAGCCGAAGAGCCAGCGCTTGTCTGAGGACATCTCTGTGGTCATGTGGCCAGCATGACTAGACGCCAAAGGCGCACGGAACGCTGTTACCTTCCCACCGTAGTGGTCCCTATTTTTCTACTTGCATTTTTACGTGCTTTCGAACTGCTAGGTTGGCAGAAGCTGGGACGAGTAACAGGCGCTCACTCTGTTACGCGGCACTCGGGATTCGACCTGCCAAACTGCCGACCTTCTGATCGACAAGCTCAGCATCCTAACCCACTGAGCCACCGCGTCCCTAGAAAACACAAATAGAATGCTGCAAATGGAAGTAATGTCTCTTCATTCTTTCTACCTGTTCTTCCCATTGATCCAAAATTCAAGGACGTATTTCATTGGGAGTTTTAGTTTCAAAAAAGAGTCAGAAGATATTTCAGTGAACTGCTCATTTTTGGTATTGATCAGTGTGCCAGTTATTGGATCAGCACTGAAAGGATTTCTGAAAGTGCATTTCACAGAAAGTGACTTAAAAGATCTTCATGTCTTCAGTAATTGGCTTGCTATTGTCTCAGGTTGTTGTTTATATTTTTTTTATATTATCATTTTCCACAGTTCAATTTTTCAAAAAAGTTAGTTTAATTTGTCACTGAATTAAAATATATATATATATATATTACTTTCACTCCTTTCAGTGAGGTAGTGTAAATGTTCAGCTTATCAAAAACATTACCTAAATATGCTAACTGCATATTGAAATTACACTTGATGTGTAAAACATCACCTGTCTTTAAATGTTGAGAAAGTTCGTTTCTCAGTTTTAAAACACTAGTCAAAATGTTGCTCTTAGACAGCAATCCTCACTCCCAGTTTAATACTAAAGGAGGGTGTTCATCTTTTCACAAAACCTTGCAAACATCTTTGAGTTCTGGACCTGATTTTTTCATAGTTCTAAATGTTTATAATTGGGTCCAACTCTTTCAAAAGAACAGCTTATCTGCATTATAGAGTAGCATTCCCCAACCTTTCCACCTTGGTGGTCTGGCCCGAGGGGGGGGCATGTGTGGGTCGAAGAACTTTCCCTTGGAACCCTCCAAAAGAGCTCCAAGCCAGCAGGCAGCTTCTGGAGACATCCAAAGCAATCTGCATGCCAAAAGCTGGGGGAGAGGGGCTGTAATCTGTTCAAGTTTGAAGAAGCCAATGTTTGAAATCCAACTTTCCACCATATAGTAAGTTGTGTGTTTCCCTTCTTAAAAAGTAAAAGGTAAAGTTTCCCCCACACATGCGTGCTAGTCGTTTCCGACTCTAGGGGCCGGTGCTCATCTCCGTTTCAAAGCCGAAGAGCCAGCGCTTGTCCGAGGATGTCTCCATGGTCATGTGGCCGGCATGACTAGACGCCAAAGGCGCACGGAATGCTGTTACCTTCCCACCGGAGTGGTCCCTATTTTTCTACTTGCATTTTTATGTGCTTTCGAACTGCTAGGTTGGCAGAAGCTGGGACGAGTAACAGGCGCTCACTCTGTTACACGGCACTCGGGATTCAACCCGCCAAACTGCCGACCTTCTGATCGACAAGCTCAGCGTCCTAACCCACTGAGCCACCGTGTCCCTGTTTCCCTTCTTAATCACCTTTAAAGACTATTATTCTTTTCAAACCAATTTAAACAGAGGTTCTTTTTAGTCTGCTGTGCCTTTTTGAAGACTCATGCCATTTTAGGGTTTTCACTTTGTCTTAAATAACAAGGGGCTGTTAAGGTAAGCCAAATAAGGAAGTGTAATGAAGAAAGAAAAAAAAAAGCTGATGGAGACATATAAAGAATGAAGGCTGTGATTTTAGTTTAATATTGTACTAATTTGTAGCTTGGTTTTCTCTGTGGATGGCAAATATTTTCTGATCCTGACTAAAAGTGGAAGCCAATAAATAAATAAAATAAATAAATAAGATGGATGAACAGAGTATTAGAGGTATTCTTGAAAAGTCTTTAAACAAAATTTGCCAATATGTTGACCAATTTGTTGAGCAGCTGTGCTCTAAGTATGACAAAAAAAAATCCTCTCAATTTACTGAGATGTAAACATGTGGAGAATGCTAGGATACTATCAAGGCAATTTCACAAATAGCTGTAACTTCACAAGTAGTTGAAAAGGCAGAAAATGCAGAGCAGTGCATTACAGTTTTGGAAGAACCTGATACACTTACTATTATAGTGTTAATATAAACTCGCAAAACAACTGAAAGAAGACCACTGAGAAAAAAGACAAATTTGGGATCTTCTTTTTAAGGACATTAACAAGGCTGAGGATTCCACAATAAAAAGAAACTCCTGTGTAAAACTTCTAGACAAGAAAAATATTTTATTCTATCAAGATAAGCAGGAAGGAATGACCTAAACTTAATGAGACAACTGGAATCAGGATGGACTTTATATATATATATATATATATATATATATATATATATATATATATATATATATATATATATATATATATATATATATATATATATATATATATATATGGGACGCGGTGGCTCAGTGGGTTAGGACGCTGAGCTTGTCGATCAGAAGGTTGGCAGTTTGGCGGGTCGAATCCCGAGTGCCGCGTAACAGAGTGAGCGCCTGTTACTCGTCCCAGCTTCTGCCAAACTAGCAGTTCGAAAGCACGTAAAAAATGCAAGTAGAAAAATAGGGACCGCTCCAGTGGGAAGGTAACAGCGTTCCGTGCGCCTTTGGTGTCTAGTCATGCCGGCCACATGACCACGGAGACGTCCTCGGACAAGCGCTGGCTCTTCGGCTTTGAAACGGAGATGAGCACCGGCCCCTAGAGTCGGAAACGACTAGCACGCATGTGCGGGGGAACCTTTACCTTTTACCTTATATATATATATATATATATATATATATATATATATATATATATATATATATATATATATATATATATATATATATATATATATATATATATATATATATTGTTTAAGTAACTTTTAAAGTAGGCAAATGTGGATTTTTCTTTGTTTGATACTTATAACCAAAAGACAGCTTTAATCAAAAATTTGGAAAATGATTTTTAAAGTATGTAAAATGTTTTTGAAAATGTATTTGAGAGTACTAGTGTTAAGAGAAAGCTAAAGAAAATGATGTACTAGTTTAAAGAAAAAATTGTGTTATTAAAAGGATGTTTATAAGAGGAAGGGGGAAAAGATACTATTATATAAGGATAGTTGGGAGGGTGGGAGCTAAGTTCAATACTGAAATTCAAAGCCTGTATGTTAAGAAGCTAAAGAAAAAATACACTTAAGAACTATGGCAAGAAAGGTTGTAAAATGGGTCAAAACTCACTTAACCATTGTCTTGCTTAGCTAGAGAAAAGTTGTGGGCATAAGTCAAGAATTCCCTGTAAGAACATTTGAAGCAAGTGATTTCTCATGTTGTGTTAATTCGACAAGCCAGTCATCAAACCAAGCCCTTAAATTTCTTGAACTAATTGCAAAGGAAGGTGCAATGTAGTTGAGGGACTGAGCCTCTGAATCATCAATTCCTCTCCTTCTCTGACAGTTCTCTGAAATTAAATGTGGCAACTTAAAAAAAAGCTAAAGAATCATAATCATAATAGTAAAGTTGGAAGGGACCTTGGAGGTCATCTAATCCTGCTGGTAGTTCATCAGTCTTAAATACATTTCCTCTGTTTACTATTATGTGGCCGTCCTTCTCCAGTTTGAATGACATCCCAATGTCCTCACCATAGATCTATGTCATGTGGATCAGCTAGTCAATAGATCATTCACTCTTAGCATACAGTTTGATGTCATCCATGTAGAAAAGGTGGATGATGGTAGCTGAAGTCTTGAACCTATATCTGTATCCAGTCCTTGTGATTATCGGGCTGAGGTGTTCCAAGTCTTCATAGAACAGCAGTGGGGACAGTGCATAGCCTTGGTATATGCTGCACTTGATGGCCACTTTTGTAAGCTGTCTTGAGTTGACTTTCATTGTAATATTCCAGTCCCCCTGAGTTCTTGAGTCCTTACTGGCCTATTGATTTCATATAGTGCCTGTCAATGGTTACGATAGATGAAACACAATAAACAACTTCAAGGCAGAGATTCTTCCTCAAAGAACATTTTATTCAGGAGACAAAGTATCGGCACTACATAGTTGGATCCAAAACTAGTTTCCCTCCCCCCCGGATACAAAATAACAAGTTGCAATTCCCTCCCCTAATGAGCAGTCATACATCATGTTCTCCACGCGGGCTTTCACTCCAGCTCCTCAGCCCACCAAAACATTATTAAGTCATCTCCTTGGGTTTCCATAAGCAGCAGTCATTATTATGGCTAGCTGAACTCAAACATTCACCCCACCCCCACCCCCTATTCTACACTTGTTTCTAAGTAGGAGAAAGATCATGAAAAAGTAAAATAGAGAAAATGGCTGTGATTTCCACTAGTTGTCAGAGCTGGAACATCCAATGTTAGCAGCATTGACAGTGCCAAACATTTACAGATCCATGGGTGTGACTTTGAATTGTAGGTTTTCCAGTAGAGTGTGTCAGACACATAATACAGGAAACCTACAATTCAATGTAATGCCCATGGATCTGTAAATGTCTGCAATTCTATGAAGTCAATATGTCGCTAAGGACTCAAGAACTCGGGAGGACTGGAAGACTACACTGGAAGTCAATTCAAGGCTCTGTGTATAATTGTGTGTATACATACAGACACAGACACACAGAGACTCATAAATACATACTTTCTCTAATATAATGTATAAAATAACATTGCATACCAGTGCAATAATGGGGAAATGGACTCCTGAAACATCACCAAAGGTTTCTTGTTCATTTCATCTTTGGCATTTATTGAGCAATTAAGCCTTTCCTGCTCACAAGAGATTTAATTTAGGATGAGCTCAGAACTGCTTTTCTAAACAGCAAAACAAAACAACTATAACTCTTGAAAGCATGAATAATCGTTTAGGGGAAATTGTCTTTAAATATATACTTTTGGATGATTAATTTACAACTTTTTGCCCAGTAATTAATCATGCTTCCATTTGTGTGCTTTCATTATAGTATGTAATGTTAGAAGGAGAATGTGCATACCACCACCAGATGAAAATTTATCCAACTGGCAGCTATGTCTGCATTTTCAGTGCTCCGTGCAACTGGAACACTATATTAAAAATGAATATATTATGGAAAATAATGCACTCAGGTGTCTAGCATTATGGAAAACTGCTACATTAGAAAAAGAACAAATGAAACGTGTGTATGAAGAAAAATATGCACTAAAATTAATATGAATTTTTGTATGCCATCTTTGAAATACCTCAAACATGTAAATGAGATAAAATGCATTTGAGTAAGAAAAATGGAAAATTGAAGTGAAGATGAATATGAATATATGTTCATTTCTAGACCTGAAGAAAAGTTTAAGCAGACTGGGAAAATATTTATTCTTCCAAGGAAAATTTTTTGCATATTTGGAGGCCACATTTTCTACAAAACAGAGAGATCTTTTACCCCTTGTAAATTAATAATAATAATAATAATAATAATAATAATAATAATAATAATAATAATAATAATAAAAAATTCTACCAAAGTATAATTTGCAATACATATTCTGAAAATGGAAAACAAAACAAAAAGGAAACAATCCAGTTTTGGAAAGCAGAAGAGCAAAAAATGTTAATAAAAACTCACATTTGTTTCATACGGATGATCCGAAGCTTTATGGAAAAAACAGAAATTGAAATATTGCTCATTGGAAAAAAAAACCTATAAGAATTCTTAGTACAAATATAGCAATGGAATTAGACTTAGAGAAATGTACCACAGAAGCAGTAAACTGGGATAAAATCACAAAGAGCAATGAATTAAAACTCGATGGCCCCAAACTTGAGGAGCCATCAGGATGAAGTCTACAAGTATCTGGGCATTATACAGGCATGCAAAATTTAAAAATGTGATTAGTAAAGTATACATGCAAAGAGTGAGAAAAATGCTACAGAAAAACTGAATGGTTGAAACACCATCAAAGCCAACAATATTTGGGTCATACCTGTGATATAATATACTGGTGGAATTATTAACTGGACATAAGCTGAACTAGACAGCTCAGACTAAAAACAAGAAAGTGTATCTCCATAGTGGATGTATTAATAAACCATAGTTGCCCCACAGAATTGGAGACAAGGTTTACTTAAAGCCAAACAAACGGTTGAAGAAGAAAAGCATGAATTGACTGATTGCATAAAAGACAGCCAAAGACAAGCATTGAATTAAGTTAAAAACTGGAACTTAATGAATGTACAGAAAGCGAAACAAAACAAAAAAATATCAAAATAATGTAAAAAAAAACCAGGAACAGAATGCTGGCAAGGAAAAGCACTACATGGTCAACCTCTACAAATCATCAAGGAGAAATTGGTTAAAGATAAAACTTGGCAATGGATTACACCTAAACATTAAAAAAAGAAAGAAACTGGAGTCTTGTTATTGGCTGCTCAAGAGCAAGCCATTCACACTAATGCAACTGACGCCAGATTATTTTTTTTAAAAAAAAATGTCAAATGATTCCAAGTGCAGATTGTCCAAACACAAAATAGATCATGTACTCAGCTTGTGCAATATCATGTGCCAGTAAGGAAAACTTGTTGGGAACACAAGTTAAAATATTGTGGGATTTCTGAATAGAAATTGATAAAATCTTGGCTGAAAACACACGAGATTTAACTGTGGTTGAAAAGAAGAAAATGTGAATAATTTATGTGACAATACCAGGAAATAAAATAGAAGACAAGGAATTGAAGAAGATAATAAAATAATAAGATCTGAAAATAGAAATTGACAGATTATGGCATAAATGAGCTGTGATGGTTCCAGTAGTTATTGGTACCCTAAGTGCCATGCCAAAAAATGTTGGATGATACTTAGGAAAGTTGTGCTTTGATAAAATGTCTGTCAATTACAAGAGGTCCCACAGCTTGGAACTGCACATAAACTATGCTGATACATTATGACATCCTAGGTTTTTGGTAAGAATTTGATGTGTATGAAGACCAACACCAGCTAAAGAACAGCCAGCCATGACTTCACATTCTTATGAAGAGATGATGATGATGATGATGATGATGATGATGATGATGATGATATAATAATAATAATAATAATAATAATAATAATAATAATAATAATAATAATAATAATAATAAAGACCATTGGCACTGACAAAATAATCATCAGTCAGTTGCAAAAAGCAGCTTTACCTGGAACAGGTTACAGCTTGCAATTATATCTCTATCAACATCTGTCTATCCCAGATCTTGAAAATAATTTAATAGAAGAATAAAAATGCCAAAGCTGATCTAAACATTGGCTGAATTTATGATTAACCATAATAATCAAAAATAAAGGGTGACTATGGCAAAATAAAACAAAGGTAATACCAATAGTAATAAGTACCTAGGATGCAATTCTAAAACATCTGGATCACTGCTTGAACACCACTGATCTTGACAAAATTACCATCAGTCAATTACAAAAGGTAGCTTTACTTGGAACAGCTTACATCTTGCAACTATTCCTTTAATATTATTAAACAAAAACATTTGCCTATTCCAAGTCTTTGGGAAGGACTCGATAGGTGGAGAATAATACCAAATCTAGTCTAAACATCTGGCTATCTGCGCGACCAATTATAACAATATTATGTCATAATTGGTACGATTACATTTTCTGTGTGGCTTGTTATATGAAGCCAGTTACTATAATTAGTAAGCCATGGTTTATGGCAATGTTGTATAAACGAAACCAAAAGTAGTTTAATTTGGTAAAGCATGATAAAACAAACCATGCCTTATTTTAATGGATGAACCCAACAATATTTGACAATATCTGTACCATAAAATCAGGAACAGGATCCATTTCATAGACATACCATATAAAGAGAGATTACTACTATTGTCATTGACAGGCAGCAGTGGTCCTTTATGGAATTGAAAGAACCAAGGAATACAGACCATAAAGGGAAATGGAATTACTAGGGAATTAGAATTGATTTAAGGTATAGCAAAAGGCCTAACTAAAATTTTACTCAATAATTAATGCATTCCTGAAAGTTTAGGGATATGTAAAACATATCCAAGGGTTGCAAATTATTAGGATCATGTATTTTCTAGGTGTGCTGCTTTTCTCATATTGTTGGATCGGCTTGCTGACACTGTTTGTTTGGTATGGATTTCCCTGGTATGTCAAGATAGCATAGGGAGGACTTAATTCTCTGTATGGCAGCTTTTCTGAAAACAGTGTAATAGGAATGACCATATCATCAAACACTAACTATTTACCACCGACAGTTCTAACTGTCTGAGGAAAATAAGCACTGTTGTGTAAGTTATTTAATAAAAAAATTCCTTGAGCAGAGCAGCCCCAAAATAGTTTGTTCCTTCTATCAATGAAGCTTTGTTTGGAAAATATCAATTGTTTACCTGAAGATCAACTATCATTCAGAGTGATGCTTTTAAAAAAGTGCATCTTTCCTATTTCTGGATTTTGCATCTAGCATAGTGAAGAGCAAAGGATTGAGGGGTTTTAGTCTGATACATTTAAGAAGTATAAGGTTGACTGTTCTCATTATAGACACAAGAGAAAGCCCCTGCTCTTTGATCATTTTTCCCTTGTGGGTGGAATGTGCAGGTTACTTACTGCTTCATAAATAGAATTAACCCTTGCTTCCTTTTGTAACTGGATCTCTCTTTCTTGATTATACAGTATGTTAAACCTTAAAGCTGATGAATCACATCTTCCAGCAAAATTTCAGTATTATGAAAAACAAATACGGTAATCCGTGTGTCTTCTTTTGTACTGTTCTGTAAAAGCCCTCAGATAAAACTGGACCAACTGCTGCACAGATGACATTTCAACCATTACACAGTTTGGAAATGCTAATAATAAGACCTAATTTGCTAACAGCTTGGATGAAGGTGAACAAGATGAAATCCAGCCTAGGCAAAATGGAGTTACTGTTGGTAGAAAATCGGTTCTCTAGAGTAGGAAATTTGGAAAGAATTACATTCCAACAGAAAGAGAATTGTTGAAGTGTTTTCTCTCTGGCAAGATTCCTATATTTTTTTGTAATGGTGAAGTCAAGGAATAGATATTTATAGTCACCTCTGAGTATTAATGAGTCAAGGATTATCCATTACTGTCACAATCCCCCTAAGGAAATCTTCCCCTAACTTTCCAGAGTCACCGAACAAGGAAAATTGGTTTTCCCTTTGTAGGAAAACAGGATGGCATTCAACTCCAATGGTACAGTAGGAGTGAAGCTTGCCAATTTCCACGAAGATGCAGGATCTGAGGCATGTGAAGAGGTGCTAGACTAAAAATGATTTAAAATAATCTTGGTATGTTAAAGCATTAAAGGCTGAAGGAAAACAAAAACTTAATAGCACATAGTGTTGGAACAATACCAAAAGACATAGCCCTTGTTCATGGCCAAGGTTTTTGATTAGTCTGCATATTGAATCTCTTATACCCAATAAAATCTTTCCAGATATCAAGTTGGATCTTTTCTTTCTTTTGACAGCTCAAATTATGAGTGTTATAATATAATTACAAGTTATTGCAATGCACTCTACATAATATGAATTCTGAAAGCATTAGTACTATAAAATATTGCCGCTAAGGAAGAATAATGCAGTACAGCTTTTCCAGAAGGACAGGCTTCAGGAACTATTTCTGTTTGTGAAGCATGGCATCTATAGTGAATGCATGGCAGTAAATATCCCATGCATATTCAGTATTGCTGGTGGATAGATTCTGCATTTGTAAAAACTGAATTTGTACAAACTGAATGAGGCCAATTAACACATTTATTCAGTGTATGTACTACTTATTTTCTTTATTTAATTCAGCCAAGTGTGGTTAGACCCACAAGGAATTTGTCACTGGTACAGAAGCACTCACTGTGCTTGCAAAACAACAGAATATAATAATGATGATGACGAGGATAATGCGTTCAACCAATAAAGGGGGAAGTAAAAAATAATGAAAGGGATAAATAATAATATTGAAACTACACCCTGTGGGTTAATATACATACACCTTAGACAAAAAAACCCCTTAGAAATCACTACGTTTTGTCAGCTTGAGAATTAGTTGACAATTAATGAGCAAAGTGATGGCATGAGAGAGAAAAAAAAACATGTTTTGGCCATCCCGAGGGGAGGAGTTAAAACAGTTTATGTCCAGGATGTAAGGGTCTTGTGATTCAGGGTCAGCCTGTGGGTCCGGCAGCCGGGTCGGATGACTCGGATGACTCAGACGAGGGGGAGGAGGAGGGTGTTGAAGACGAACTTGCTGATGATGGCTTGGAGGCTTCGCAGAGCCCCCAGCCAGGGCCCTCTTACTTGGTGGAGACTCAGCTGCGCGAGCCCGACAGTGCGGATGATGATGACCCACAGCTGGCCCTGTTCAAGGACGCCCGACGCAGGAGGCAGTCAAGCAGGAGCAAGCAGAGAAAGGCTGTGGGACTTCTCGGAAGGAGGCACAGGGAGGCCACGCCCTGAACTCTAATAAAGGGAGTGTTTGGGGAAGGGCTGGTTGCTGAAAGCAACCGCTCCGTTTGAGGATCAAAGCTCCGGTATCTTGTTTCATGTTTTGTTGTTTGTTTGTGTAATAAACTTGGCAGACGTTTTCCAGCCTCAGACGCTTTCCAGCCTCTGCCGTTTGTACAGGGGTTGCCTTTCTGCAAGGCCGGTAGCAGGCTGGTACAGAACAGGTCTGCAGATATCTTTTCAGCCCTTCCTCTCAGCCCTTCTATAAGGTAAAGGTAAAGGTTCCCCCGCACATGTGTGCTAGTCGTTTCCAACTCTAGGGGCTGGTGCTCATCTCCGTTTCAAAGTCGAAGAGCCAGCGCTTGTCCGGGGACGTCTCCGTGGTCATGTGGCCAGCATGACTAGATGCCAAAGGTGCATGAAACGCTGTTACCTTCCCACCATAGTGGTCCCTATTTTTCTACTTGCATTTTTATGTGCTTTCGAACTGCTAGGTTGGCAGAAGCTGGGATGAGTAACAGGTGCTCACTCTGCTACGCGGCACTCGGGATTCGACCTGCCAAACTGCCGACCTTCTGATCGACAAGCTCAGCGTCCTAACCCACTGAGCCACCACGTCCCTAGCCCTTCTATATACCTGTGCAATATACAGATTTTCTATGGAAGACAGGCTGGTTGCAATTATTATTATTATTACTATTACTACTACTATTACTACTACTACTACTACTACTATTATTACTATTATTATTATTATTATTATTATTATTATTATTATTATTATTATTTGCAATGTTAACTGTGTAAAAGAGATCTAAATTTTCTGTCTAGGTAAGTGTTTCAAGGCTGATTATTAAGGAGTCACACAGTCAACTCCTTGACAGTCTTTTTTTTCTTCCAATGGTTCAATCCTGTTAATGCCTTTAGAAGTGTAGAATTCTTCTACCTCTTGACTGTGTAGATCTTGGGGATCTTAGGAGTTCTGGCTTGTGATGCCTCAGTTTCCTTCTCTGAATCTGTTGTTAAGGTGACTGCCTACTCCCTCTTGACTATTCTTCTGAATATATTGTTAAGGTAACTTTGTGGCACACAGTAAAGATCTGGTCATTCCCCACCCTTTTAGGCTTACAGAAGGCCCTCTTTCCTTAGGATCTAGGATAGGGTGATATGAGAGCCCTGTGGATGATTCTGTTGTTTGCAACTGAGGAAAGTGGCTGAGGTATTTTTTGTTTATGCTGTTGTAATTATCTTCCAGTTTTTAATGTTGTAAGCTACCCAGAATTGTGTTCTTACGATGGATGACCATATACATTTTTTAAATAAACAAACAGCTGGTGGTCTCTAGCTGCTGTATGTCTACGTAATACTAACTCACTGAGGGAGATGGGCGGTTTAGAAATAGGAAGGATAAATAAATTAATAATAAATTAATAAATAAAGTCAAAAGTCCTAGCAGGTTCTTTTCTCTACTGTAGAGCCCAATTTAATGAATGTCTAGTCAGAAGTCCTGTTGAGTTCACTTAGGTCATCTCAAATTATCATCAGGAGAAATGGCTGGGTTCATCCTATAGATCTTTCCTCCAAGTTTCAAAAGATCCTAAGCAAATTAGCACTTATTAGATGAGAGTCTTCTTCTACACTGGAAATTAGCTAAGGAACAGAAAATGATCACAAATAAACTGCTATTTCATCACTAGATCAGAGGTCCCAACCTTTTGGGCACCAGGGACCTGTTCCATGGAGAGAGGTTTTTCCATGGACTGAAGGGTGCGTGGTTTTGTGTGTTGCCTGCATCTTGCAGATGGGGCTTTGCTTGTTTGTGCGAACCGATTTTTGGCATGCTGCAGCCCGGTACTGGTCCACAAGACTGGGGGTTGGGGACCCCTGCACTAGATGGATGTAAACAGAAAAAATCCTAAAGAGCTATGTTGGGACAAATGCTTTTTAAAGTTATTCATAACTGCTTTGGAATGAGGACTGATGCTAGGGGGGTTGGTTGGTTTTAACATACCAATCAGTATAAAATGGTGAGAACAAAGACATATTTTGTGGCGCTCCAAACAGACATCTCCATTGCTGAGAATAGATATTGCACTGCAGTTGACTGTTAAGAAAGAATATAGAAGAAGAAAAAATGCAAGCTTGTTCAAGTCTTCAAAGGTTTGAACTAGCAGAGAATAACTGGGAAACAGCTCTTAGAGTGATTGTGGAGTATACAATAAAGAAGATGGAACAGGAAACTGTTATAAATCCAGATTACATGCTGGAAATAGGGAAAGTATGGAAAATACAACTACATTTCAGTAATCTTTCCCAGATCTTGCAGCAGGGGACTGAACCTGAAACACTGTGTTAACAGGAAGCATACTATTTCCAAGCTAAGGATGTTTGCTCCTTTGATGTTGTGGATCTGGAATAAATGTTAAATTCTATGATAAGGTTATTATCACCTGCCTCCTTTGCTCACAGCTCGGTCGATGCCCTAGTGGAAACCTGGGAAAGGGCAGGCACAGAAGCACTCGACCAAGTTGTACCCATGCGGCCCTTGACCCGACGCAGATCTCAACGGGCCCCATGGTTCTCCATGGAGCTCCGCGAGATGAAACGTCGGAGACGAGGCCTAGAGAGCTGTTGGAGGTCCAGCCGATCCGAATCCGACCGGTTACGACTAAGGTCGTTTACGAGAACTTATCTCGCAGCGTTGAGGGTGGCTAGGTCTAACCACTTTGCCACCCTCATCGTGTCCGCAGATAATCGCCCGGCCGCCCTGTTTAGGGTAACTCGCTCCCTTCTTAATCAGGAGGTGAGGGAGGAACCCTTGCAGGGTCGAGCCGAGGAGTTTAGTCGATTTCTGTCAGACAAAATCGCTCGGATCTGGACCGGTTTGGACTCCGACTGGGCAGAGTCTGACGAAGAGGATACGGGCGGCCTTGTCGATTTAATCTGGGAAGAGTTCGATCCTGTGACTCCTGAAGAAGTGGACAAGATCATGGGGAAGCTGAGCTCCACCACGTGTTTGTTGGACCCGTGCCCCTCCTGGCTGACTTATGCAGCCCGGGATGGGACACGAGGCTGGCTCCAGGCAGTGATTACGGCCTCTTTGAGTCAGGGTAGCTTTCCCGCCGCCTTGAAGGAGGCAGTGGTGAGACCCCTCCTCAAGAAGCCTGCCTTGGACCCAGCAATTTTAAACAACTATCGTCCGGTCTCCAACCTTCGCTTTTTAGCGAAGGTTGTTGAGAGCGTGGTGGCGCAGCAGCTCCCTTTGTTCTTGGATGAAGCTGATTACCTAGACCCGTACCAATCGGGTTTCAGGCCCGGGTACAGCACGGAGACGGCATTGGTTGCGCTGGTGAATGATCTCTGGCGGGCTCGGGACAGAGGTTGCTCCTCTGTCCTAGTCCTTTTAGACCTCTCAGCAGCTTTTGATACCATCGACCATGGTATCCTGCTGCGACGTCTCAGAGGGTTAGGAGTGGGAGGCACAGTTCTCCAGTGGTTCTCCTCTTACCTTCTGGGACGTTCGCAGTCGGTGTTGGCAGGGGCGCAGAGATCGACCTTGAGACCTCTCATTTGTGGAGTCCCTCAGGGATCGGTTCTCTCGCCTCTCCTGTTCAACATCTATATGAAGCCGCTGGGTGAGATCATTCGTGGTTTTGGAGTTGGGTATCACCAATATGCTGATGATACCCAGCTTTTTATTTTGACCCCAAACCACCCCAGCGATGCCCTCGACGTGATGTCCCGTTGCCTGGAGGCGGTCCGGGTCTGGATGGGGAGGAACAGGCTTCGACTCAACCCTGACAAGACTGAGTGGCTGTTCGTGCCGGCATCCCGGGAAATTCCGATTATTCCATCATTGGCCATGGGGGGTGAGCTATTACCCCCCGTAGATAGGGCCCGCAACTTGGGGGTCCTTCTAGACTCACAGCTCTCTTTGGAAGAGCATATTGGAGCTGTGACTAGGGGGGCCTTTGCCCAGGTTCGCCTGGTGCGCCAGTTGCGGCCCTATCTAGACCGGGATGCCTTGCGCACAGTCACTCATGCGCTCGTGACCTCTCGTCTAGACTACTGTAATGCTCTCTACATGGGGCTTCCCTTGAGGTCCACCCGGAGACTCCAACTGGTGCAGAATGCAGCCGTGCGAGTTGTCTTGGGAGTTTCCCGATACTCCCATGTTACACCTTTGCTCCGCGAGCTGCATTGGCTACCGGTTGCTCTCCGGGTGAGGTTCAAGGTGTTAGTTATGACTTACAAAGCCCTTCATGGCATGGGTCCGGATTACCTACGGCAACACCTGCGGCCGGCGTCAACTTCCCTCCGTCCAGTGCGCTCCCACAGAGAGGGCCTCCTCAGGGTGCCGCCGATCAAAGAATGCCGATTGGTGACCCCCAGGGGGAGAGCGTTCTCTGTGGGCGCGCCAGACCTTTGGAACCGCTTACCGGTTGAGCTCCGGATGGCCCCCGACCTTCGCTCCTTCCAGCGCGATCTCAAAACATTCTTTTTTGAACAAGCTGGCCTGGTCTGACGGGATGGGGTTGGGTTTTTAAAACTAGTTTTAACTTTAATATGTATTGATTTTATGGGCATGATGTTTAATGGCTTTTTAATTTTTGTATTCGATTTTTATTGTGTATTGCCCTGTTCACCGCCCTGAGTCCTTCGGGAGAAGGGCGGTATAGAAATCAAATTATTAAATTAAATTAAATTAAATTATTACAAAGTCATTAGAAATAAAGTGTGAAAAATTGTTTTATTTTCCATGATTAAACACAGACACACATGGATACCAAATCTGTTGTGCCCCAGCATATAATTTCTGTATATACTGTTGTTGCTCTCTATCCCCATCTAGTGGCCAGAGGCCAAACACTAATCTGTATTGTTTGGAAGCTGACCCAACCCTTTTACCCATCAATCCTCGCATCCAAAACAAGTGCATGCTGGGAAGCCAGACTTCATTTCCTTCAACATTTGGAGGGAAGCAGAAGGACCAGGATGAATCCAGCCTAATCTGTGGCACATGTTCATCTGAGGACAAAATCCACATCCCATGCACACAGCTGGTGAGGTTTAGATTTATCTGTAATTGTTAATTGTTATGTTCACCAGCAACTCAAGAATAGAACTGGAAGGGACCTTGAAGGTCTTCTAGTCCAAGCAGGAGAACCTACACCATCTCAGACAGGTGGTTGTCTAGTCTCTTCTTAAAAATCTCCAATGATGGAGTGCCCACGATTTCTGGAGACAAGCTATTCCACTGGTTGATTGTCCACACTGTCAGGAAGTTTCTCCTTAATTCCATGTTGCTTCTCTCTTTGATCAGTTTCCAACCATTGTTTCTCATCCTGTCTTCTGGTGCTCTGATGAACAAAGTGATCCCTTCTTCCTTGTGGCAGCCCCTACAATACTGAAATACTGCTATCATGTCTCCCCTATTTCTTCTTTTCTTTAGACTAGCCAAATCCAAGTCCCGCAGCCGTTCTTCGTATGTTTTAGTTTCCAGGTCTTTGATCATCTTAGTTGCTCTTCTCTGAACTTTTTCCAGACTCTCAACATCTTTTTTGTGATATGGTGACCAAAATTGGCTGCAGTATTCTAGCTGTGGTCTTACTTGGGTTTTATAAAGCAATGTTAATACTTCATGTGATCTTGATTCTGTGCCTCTGTTTATACAACCCAGGATTGTATTAGCTTTTTTGGTTGCTGGCTCATAGTCAAGTAATTGTCCACTAGGACTCCAAGGTCCCTCTCACAGTTACTGTTTTTAAGCCAGGTCTCACCCAATCTGTACTTGTACCTTTGATTTTTCCTGCCTAGGTGTAAAACCTTGCTTTTCTCTATATTAAATTTCATGCCTAAAACTTTGCTTTTTTCCACATTGAAACTCATTTTGTTGGATAGGGCCCATTGTTCAAGTCTGTCTAGATCTTTTTGCATCCTGATTTTGTCTTCTGGGGTGTTGGCTACTCCTGTCAGTTTGGTGTCATCTGCATATTTGATGAGTTCCCCTTCAATTCCCTCATCTAACTCATTTTATTTATTTATTTATTTATTTATTTATTTATTTATTTATTTATTTATTTATTTATTTATTATATTTTTATACCGCCCTTCTCCCGAAGGACTCGGCGGTGCACAGGGCAATAAATACAAAACAGGATACAAAAGTTAAAAGCGATTAAATAAATGCCCAAGGTTAAGACAATAATTAAGACATATTAAAACCCCAACCCTAACCCATCATACCAGGTCAGATTGCTCAAATAGATACGTTTTTAGTTCACGCCGGAAGGAGCGAAGGTCGGGGGCCATCCGGAGCTCAACCGGCAAGTGGTTCCATAGGTCTGGCGCGCCCACAGAGAACGCTCTCCCCCTGGGGGCCACCAATCAACATTCTTTGATCGGAGGCACCCTGAGGAGGCCCTCTCTGTGGGAGCGCACTGGACGGAGGGAGGTTGACGCCGGCCGCAGGTGTTGCCGTAGGTAATCCGGACCCATGCCATGTAGGGCTTTGTAAGTCATTACTAACACCTTGAATCTCACCCGGAGGGCAACCGGCAGCCAATGCAGCTCGCGGAGCAAAGGTGTAACATGGGAGTATCGGGAAACCCCCAGCACAACTCACGCGGCTGCATTCTGCACCAGATGTAGCCTCCGAGTGGACTTCAATGGCAGCCCCATGTAGAGAGCATTACAGTAGTCTAGACGAGAGGTCACGAGCGCATGAGTGACTACGCAAGGCATCCTGGTCTAGATAGGGTCGCAACTGGCGCACCAGGTGAACCTGGGCAAAGGCCCTCCTAGTCACAGCTCCAATATGCTCTTCTAAAGAGAGCTGTGAATCTAGAAGGACCCCCAAGTTGCGCACCCTATCTACGGGGGGTAATAGCTCACCCCCCATGGCCAGAGATGGGATAATCGGAATTTCCTGGGATGCCGGCACGAACAGCCACTCAGTCTTGTCAGGGTTGAGTCGAAGCCTGTTCCTCCCCATCCAGACCCGGACTGCCTCCAGGCAACGGGACATCACGTCGAGGGCATCACTGGGGTGGTTTGGGGTCGAAATAAAAAGCTGGGTATCATCAGCATATTGATGATACCCAACTCCAAAACCACGAATGATCTCATAAATGATCTCATTTATGAAACTCAATACTACTTATTATACGCATTTCTATTTTTCCAGTTCTCACCCATCCTGTTCTTTTAATAAAGCATCCAGAAGCTCAGAGAGGACCCTCCCTAGTATCTCAGGACGTTTGTACTTTCAGATTTCCAAGATTCCTTTAATGTAGTTGACAATAGAGTAGAAGTAGCTTATCAGGTTGTGTTTCCTATCTGGTTTATCTGATAAAGTTGACAACATGCAGTCCATGGGACAAATCCATCCCACCAGCTGTTTTTGTACAGCCTGCAAGTTGATAATGGATGACTGGAAGATTGCCAGGCCCCAACCAAGAATTAGGGAAAGGGATAGGGTGTTATATCTGTGGCCCCTGTGCTGGTGGGTTAGTGCCATCCAATGGCTGCCACACTCCATGGTCTGCAGACCTGGTGGCAAATTGGGGGCTGGATCTGTCCCTTTATAGGAAAAGTGCTAGCCACTAACATAGAGGGTTCCACCTTATATTATGGAGGAGGGAATGAGTTTAAATCACAGAGTTCCCAACCTTCAAAATGCCTTTTTTTCAATTTCATTAATTCAAGATTACTTGAGATTTTTCCATTCTGTGTCAGATGATGGCTTCTTCTTTCTCCTTCACTTTATCTATGTCAGGTTGATTCATGGTCTAAGGAAGCATTTGCTTGTATAAACTGTAAAGTCTTGAAAATACTTGGAGACTTGGTTGTTTTTGCTACAACTACAGCTTTCCAAGGCTAGCCCTCTGGAATTATTTAAGACATTAATCTATAATGCATTGGCTCTGGGTACTTCTGAAACTCATTTCCAACACTAATTATATACTTTTACCAAGCTGCAAGACACCAGTAATTTTTTTCTTCTATAATAATAAACCCATAATTCATCTCTGTAACCCTTTTTCCTTTTACCACCTAGTGTATTGACAGAATCAGTTAATAGCCATACATTGACCTTCCCTACCCCAGTATGAAGCCTAACAATCAAGCTCTCTGGAGCACAAAGGAGATTATATAGAATTTGGCTGATCAATATTTTCAATATAAGATTTAAGTGGATCATTTTTTAAAGAACCTCAGACTCATATTGTGCCTATGATTTTTTAAAGATAGGAATGAAGTCTTTGGAAGTTTTAAACATTTTTGGAAATTGAAGATTTAGAGTTCAAGAAAATAGTCTGACGTACAGTTACTTATATTTCTCAATGAGCTCTTTTCTCCTAATATAATATACAGTTATAAATGGTATTTGTTTGTTTGTTTTATCTAGCAGCAATTCTATTTTGACCATTATTTTGTTTCAAATTGTGAGGATATTCTCTCAAAAAAGCACTAGCTATTAAAATTAACAAGTTGACTCATCTGTGGAGTTTGCCATTAAATTAATCAATAGGAAATGATTGTCTGTAGACTTCAAAGAGAAGAATAATTTGCTAGAAAGTTCTAAGAGAGTTGTTTGATCATTGTCAATATTGTACTCTGAATTCAGAACAATCAAGCATACAATAAATATTCTTGATTTGTCTCTGTGAAAAATAATGTCCCCAAACTGTTCCAGTCATGTTAAATTTGAAAAGCAGTGAAAATTGGTAAGCCTTCCAAGTAGGACAAGCTCCCACCACCACATCACCCCATTGTATACAAGCATGTGCTTCTGCAGTATTCCAAAGCTGATCCCTTTGGGGCAGAGGTCTTCAAACTCGGCCCTTTTATGACTCATGGACTTCGACTCCCAGAATTCCTCAGCCAGAACACCTGGCTGAGGAATTCTGGGAGTCGAAGTCCATGAGTCATAAAAGGGCCGAGTTTGAAGACTCTGCTTTGGGTATTGTGTGGAAAATTGTGGAAAATTCTTTTTTAAAAAAATCCACAACTTCTAAACAAAAAATGTAAAGGTTTCCCTGTCCAGTCGTGCCATTCTAGGGGACAGGACTCATCTCCGGTTTCCTGGCTGAGGGAGCTAGCATTGTCTGAAGACATTTATGTCACCCTGTGGCCAGCAGAAATAAGGAAACAAGGGGCTACAGAACAGCATTTGCAAGGCCTGAGATCAAATGGGGATTTGAGGGCCAATAACTATATTTCTGTGTGCAGTTTTAGAAATATGCACAGCCTTGCATTTTGAATCCCAGCAGGAGTTTTGTGCTGATTTTTTTTTATTGAACTCTGTCAATGCTGCCACAGATCCTATTACAGAGTACATTTTAGCAATTTTTTGATTGTCCAATCTTCTCTATGCTGGATTTTTTTTTAAAAAAACAACCCAAATCTTTTGGCAGTCAAGCAATAATTTACAAGGCAACCTGAATATTTTGATCTTCATTTTTTTTAATCACCTGCCTCCCATAAAGATAAGGCAAAGTGGCCTTGAAGCTGGAATATCATTCAGAACCTGAAAGAGAAACCAAACTGAACAGCAAGGTGCTCAAGCCAGCCAGTGAGAGCCTACATACCCCATCCTTCTGATGCTTGCCACAGTAACCTATTATTACTTCCCGCACCATATTACCACCAAATAAGCAGCAGGCAGCCAAATCTCCTCCATGTCTCAGAAGGCACAATAGGCTAAAAGAACAGCAAATATGTGATGCTAATGCAAGTATAGAAAGAAGAAAGAGCAAAAAACCCCCCAAACAAACCTAAGTAATAAGTAAACGTGAAAAGCTGTAATGGGTATCCCTTAGTTTTAGTGATCATTCTTTTAAAATACAATTAGTGTTCTATTAATGTATTCAAATTTTTTACAGTTATTTGTATGCAGCCTATCCAAATGGTTCTTGGTAGCTTACAAAAGTTACATTCATTAAATCCACACATCTTAAAATCTCCTGTGGTCTTCCATTCCGCCTCCTGAAAATTCTGCAGGAGAGGATTGTTTTTACCTGTGTCCTGAAGGGTTAAAAGAATTGGGATCCACAGCATCCTTTGCTTGGGCCAATCGTCTAGGGTAGGCAGATTCTGCCTGGTGAAGATAGTCCTGAAGGCAACAAAGGCATAATAAGCCATATAGAACTTTATAAGTAATAATTAGGTCCAGAAGCCCGCTGGCAAAAATTGCAGTGTTACCTAAGCTGACTTAAACATGGAATAAAAGTAACAATTTTCTGATATTTCAATCTAGCTTGATTCTATTTTAAATATTATTATTATTATGGAATTATCCAGCTAACTTTGTGCCTAGGGACTAGAACTCTCAGTTTACAGTTTCTAGCCTAATATCTTAGCCACTACACCAAACTGGCAGTCTTCCTTGTAGCTATCCTGGCAAAACAGTTCTCAGTTAATGACCCCTCATTCAATGACTATTCAAAGTCATGATGGTGCTGGACAAGTAGTACTTACAACTGGTCCTCTAAGTTGCAGCTATCACATAACTCCCACAGTCATATGATAGCAGGCATGGAAAACCAGGTCCACACGTGAACATTCAGTTTAATTGATTTATTGCTAAAGTCTATGTACAGGAATATTCTCTTTTTTTTATGAAAGAGTTTTACAAAAACAAACTTTTACAATATATCCCCAAATCCCTCCCACCCCAAACCCACCCACTTCCCCCCCCACTTCCCAGAGCTAAATACAGGATTATAGTTACAATAATCATATTCTAAATAAAAATTATGCATAATATACAATTAACCAAATTCATAATGTGCTTTAACTCCCCTTTAATATAACTACAAACAACGTGCCAATAACAATATCCCACTAAAATCTACTCATAAGCTAAATGGAACTTTTTAGTCCCATATTTGTTCTGAATATAATTTATCCATCTCCTCCAAACTGAAATATATCTTTCCTGTGAATGATCTTTCAAATAAGCAGAAATCTTAGACATTTCTGCAAGATTCAAAACTTTAAACACCCATTCTTCTATAGTGGGCAAACTATCCTTCTTCCAATATTGTCCCACCAGTAACCGTGCTGCTGTTATCATGTTCAACATCAAGTTAGTTTATTTATTTATTTATTTATTTATTGATGGGATTTATATCCCGCCCTATCTCCCGAAGGACTCAGGGCGGCTAACAACAAAACATATAATAAGTACAGAAATCAAGATAAAAATGAAATTGAGAACATCAGTGCAGTAAATTAAAATTAGAGAATTTAAAAAATGAATTAAAAATACTAAATATAAATTAATTAAAATGCCTGTCAGTCTAGGTCAGCCTGGTGGAACAGGTGTGTTTTGAGGCCGCGGCAAAAGGATTGGAGGTTTTGGGCCATCTGAAGCTCGGGGGAGCTGATTCCATAGGGTTGGCGCTCCCACAGAGAAGGCCCTCCCCCTGGGGGTCGCCAGCCGACATTGCCTAGCTGACGGTACCCTGAGGAGGCCTTCTCTGTGTGAGCGTACTGGACGATGGGAATTTGTTCCCGGCAGCAGATGGTCCTGCAAGTATCCCGGACCTAAGCCATGTAGGGCTTTAAAGGTAAGTACCAGCACCTTAAATCTCACCCGGAGGGCAACTGGTAGCCAATGCAGCTCACGCAGGAGGGGTGTAATATGGGAGTATCGGGGAGCTCCCATCACAACCCGTGCAGCTGCATTCTGCACCAGCTGAAGCCTCCGGGTGGTCTTCAAGGGCAGCCCCATGTAGAGAGCATTACAGTAATCAATACGGGAGGTAACGAGTGCGTGGGTGACTGTACGTAGGGCATCTCGGTCCAAAAAGGGGCGCAATTGGTATATAAGACGAATCTGTGCAAATGCCCCCCTAGCCACGGCTCCAATGTGATCTTCAAAACTGAGTCGTGAATCTAGGAGGACGCCCAGATTGCGTGCTCTATCAATGGGAGGTAACATCTCTCCTCCTATAGTCAGAGATGGAACCTCTTGGACTAAACGAGATGACGGTATGTACAGCCACTCAGTCTTGGCCGGGTTGAGTCGAAGCCTGTTTTCTCCTATCCAAATCTTTAACATCACAATCTACAACAATACCCAATAGAAACAATTGCGGAGAAAACTTTATCTTTCTCTTAAAAATCTTTTGAATGTTCCACCAAATTTTAATCCAAAATTATATTTCTACAAGTCCACCACATGTGAAAATAGGTAGCTTCTAAACTACCACATCTCCAACATTTAGACTGTAAGGAATATTCTCAACTAACAATAAGTACTTGGTTAGAGTTAGATAAGGATCAACAACAAAAAAGGTGGGTTGGACTGAGTTCATTTTTGACTATGTAACAATTCTAGGCTGATATCTCTTTTTACCTTCACCTAGCTCTGCTATTTTTTCTCCTGCACATGATCTTGATTGGCAATCAGCTCACACTTACAATGGTTGTAGCATTCCAGGATCATGTGATTTGCTATTTGTGATTTTTCCTGCCAATGTAATGGTATGTAAGAATGACCTTGAGGAATGAAAGGAAAAGTGCTGCCTAGGAAACAGACAAGAGAGGAGGGGCCCCCAATGATCTGATTATCAGAGGAAAAAAAATCTGGAAGGACCCATCCTAATTGGTTAGTTGGTGAAAAGTGATGGTGGGAATTTTGCACTTTCAGACTCGCAAGATTCTGTTAATGTAATCTTAAAATAAAGTAGAATTAGCTCATCTGGTCATGTTTACTGTCCAGTTTACCTGGGAGGGCAGGTACAGTAACTGCTTTCCCACAAGCAATGTCAAAGGGGAAGCTACCAAGTAAGATTTCAAGTTGGTCCTGCTCATATTGCTTTTTCTCCTGAGAAATCCCAGGAATCTGATATTGTGTAGTGTGTGCATGCTTGCAGCATGACTCACAATTCTGCAATGCATACCCACCTGGCCAAGGTCATGCAGTCCTGCCCTTTTGTATTGCATTGTAGCACCCATCTGTACTCCTGCTGGCACCACATATTGGTCATCCTACCCACGGGGCCATGTTGGACCAGTCCACAGCACCCACATCCCACCCACCAGCAGTTGCTTCATGGTGCTGCAACCTCCTCCTCACCCAACTACACTCTGTAACACGCACCCAACTGCCGTCTTGCTTACAAATTACTACATAAAGACCTGCCCTGATCAGGCTTGCAACTTCCTGTTAGCTTCTCTACTGATATTGCTTGTTAGAACCTGGCAGAAAGTTGCAAGTCACGGTCCTGTGAGGTCCTCACTTAACGACATGCAATCTGTTGAAAGAAAAATCAGGTCCAGTTCCAAACCAGGAATAAATGGAGGCTGCTTAAGAAAGAAGGTTTATCGATGAGCAGAACCAACAACAGAATGCAGTTCTCGGACAGCTGACAAAATGGAGTTGGGAGTAGGTGGGTTTTTGTACATTCTTTGGGACTTTGTGTTTGAGATAGCTGTTGTGAAATGGACTTTGACCCATGTTTGAGTATGCCCTTTTGATATTCTAATTATTGTTGCCTGACTCCCATTGTGGCTTGGTGGTCCTGTCCTGTCCTTGGAGCTGGGTGGGGAATGTTGATTTTAAGAGTCTTTGTTTTTCTACTTTTTCTAATCCCATCAACTTTGACATTCTGTGGGAGCTATGGCTGAAGGTGTTTTGGGTAGGAATAGGTGGGCCCAGTCTTTCTGAATGGATTACAAAATCTCCATTTCTAAAGATTGCCTTCTTAGGTTTGTGCTTGAGGCAGGGAGACTGGGGCTGTTTCTACCTTTGTTAAGATTTTTTTCTCCATTTCTCCTTCAGGGGAAATATTCTATCCTGGCTTTTAAAAAAAATATTCCCCAAAATATTTCATTCTTTTTTTGGGGGGTGGGGGGTGCTGACTTCCTACAAATCCTTATTTAACAATTGCACAACTACGCAATGCAGTCATGTGACATTCTTTACAACAAAAATTGCAGTCCCAATTGCCATTGTTAAGTGAGGACTTGTGTGTGACATGATGCCACATTGTGACTTTGGAGATGAATGTACTACAATTAGTGGGGCTTATGCCTGGAAATTGCCCACTGAACTCTAGCTATAATTGGTTTCCCAGATGAACAATATATATTATACATATAAGTCATACGAGCACTCAAAAGTTTATTCCCCTCTTTTTTTTTTACAAGCATTTTAATTTTGCACTGTCAGGAATATAAGCAGAAGCAATTTAGGACTTAAAAGTAGATGGACACCACCAGTATTTGGAAAGAGACGTTTTTGTTGAATGTAATTGATGTAGTAAACTTAGGTGATTGAATGAGAGCCTTTCAAACAAAAGTAGCAGCCATGGAAGAATATATTTGCGAGTCAAATACACACTAAAAAAACTGGATTATGGTTTTAGGCTAATTGGGAGAAAAATACCCATCATTTTAAAATATGTTGAGAAGGTGAAAAGTTCATTGGGTTTGACCTCCAGTTTCCAACAGTGGCCAACTAGGTTTTTCTTGCAGAAATTGAAGCCGGTTGTTCCTCCCTATTGTTTATCCCCAGCATCTGATTATCTAGTGGTGTATTGATTCTAAACACATAAATTCCAATTAGCTATATTGTCTCAGTGGACCTACCCTTTATGTGTAAGTCCCAATTAAAAATATCTATACCAACGCTATCATTGCAAATTGTGTCAGTAGATTTAGCAAGTTAATTATGCATTATGTGAAGATGTAGTATCTATGTTAGTTTTCATTCTGCTGCTAATCAATTTCATTGAGTGCCTCTAGTTGCGGTATCACAGGACAGCTCCAGAAATGTAGATTTATTCTGTGTGAAGCCAGGGCATAGAATTATATACGTGGAATTTTATTCCAAATGGAAAAATAAAGTTATTCCATCCACCCCACTGCTGCCTTTCATATCCTTAATGTCAGTAATATAAAGCTGAGGGACTCCCCAGAGAGGCAAGTTCAAAAAATGCAAAGGGAGAATTATTGTTACACCCTTTATTTTCAATAATCAGTCTCTAATTCATCTTCAACCTCTTAATAATTGCTACCATGCAATTTGTATTTTTTATTGCCATCGCACACTGAAAAAAAATATTTTATACAATTAACCACACAAATACAGATGAGCTTTTCCAGGGTAATCCAAAGAAGCTTTATTTTGATTGCCTCTGATAGCAATCTATCAGAGAGCCAGTTTACTGCAATGGTTAAGATGCTGGCCTAGAGACTAGGAGACCGTGAGTTCTAGTCCCACCTTTAGCATAAAAGCTGGCTGGGTGTTTTTGAGCCAGTCATCTCTCTCAGCCAAACCAATCTCACAGGATTGTTGTGCTGGGGGAAATAGAAGGAGGAAGGAGTGTTATGTATGTTTGCCACCTTGATTTATTTGTAAAGTAAATAAGAGTCTGGATAATTGATAGATAGATAGATAGATAGATAGATAGATAGATAGATAGATAGATAGATAGATAGATAGATAGACATACATACATACATACATACATACATACATACATACATACATACCTGGAGGGTTTGAAGTAATGTTATGCTACCTAGTTTGATCATCCTAATGAATATCCCAGTAATCAGTGAACGGTTCTTATAATCTGTATGCATGTATGTGGATAACAGTTTCTATCAGTATCCATCTAATTGAGGACAATATGTTCTGACTTATTGATCTCTGGGAAGTAGACATGTGTTTGTGAATGCTGTCAGTTTTCTCCATTTCTATTACTTGGCAAGCTTAGACTATTTTATGTGGTTCTTGGTGCAGCAAGGAACCACTGGAGCCATCTTTGTTTACTTGGGTGCATTTGTTCTTTTGTTTGAAAAAAAATAAATAAAATGGTTTTGATATAAATTCATCCAGTCCTGCACACTTCAAATGCCAGAAACTGCTCTCTGTCCTGAATATTAATAGCTCACTTGGCAGCATGGAGAATGGCTGCCATGCCAACCAGTTAGTTAGCATTTCATTTTCAATTGTGAGCATTTTCCATTCTTTTGACTTTCCATCTTTTTTCTATGAGAACAATTAGAAAGCAATATAGCAATTAAAGCTGAACCTTTCTTAGGCCCTACAACCTTCTTTTTAAAATTATTTTCTGTAGAAACTTTTTCCTTCTGTCTACATATTTATAGCATCAGACTACAGTATGGTTTTGCCTTTAAATATTCCTGTGAGGTAAAAAGCTTGAGCTGCTTATATAAGATAAATGGAATTGTAAACATATAAGCACATGCTTCATTACATCTAGTCTGTCTTGTTTCTTAATTTACATGTTACCTTGGGCTACAGGGAGGTGAAGGTATTTAGGAATGTTGACCCAGTGAATTCCAATTGCTTATTATTTCCCAAATTGCCTTTATTTTGGTATAAATCTTTGACCATACATTTATTTAGATGATAAGATAAATATAATTGGATGGGTTAGGAAAAACATGAAGATACAGACTTAGAACGTACATAAAGCATTAGACATTCAGCAAATACAAGTTGTTTCAGAGTCAATACTTGTCAAATTGGTATTATGCTGTTCAGCCCTTAGATGAGTGCCAAACAATTTAATGATGCTGTTAAGTAAAAAAAAAATGTTTGCAGCAGTTATGTATATGTTAAGAGGTAAGCAGTTCAGGAAGAAGCTTGAAGAGTCCAAAGGCTGTTTATCAGGCATGAATCAACTCTGATTCTATATACATTGGAGATTTAAATTGATTGAGTTTGAGTCAGAAGAGCAAAATGATTCAGTCTCAGCTTAATCAAGATTTGATTAAACATAAAAAGAAAGAATATTTCCATTGGCTATGATGAGAAAATGGCAACATATACTCATTTGGGAGATTGAATTGGGGTGGAAAGATAATTTAGAGGACACTTGTCTTGCCAAGATTATATTGGATACTTGCAGGGATTTTACAGCAAGATAATCATCATCATCATCATCATCGCCAGTCAATTTGAATGTTCAGTTGACTGTGGTTTATGTCTAATGAATAAAATATAATAATAATAATAATAATAATAATAATAATAATAATAATAATAATAATAGTAATAATAATAATAATAAATGTTAACAGAATAACAGAGTTGGAAGGGACCTTGGAGGTCTTCTAGTCCAGGCATGTAACACTCGCGACGTCACGTGATGTCGCGTGACGTATTGGAGCTTTTTCCCCATTGCCGGCAATGGGGTGGGCACGGTTTCGTCATGACACGTCCGGCCTGCAGGCCGGCAGTTTGACACCTCTGTTCTAGTCCAACCTCCTGCTTAGGCAGGAAACTTTATACCATTTCAGACAAATGGTTGTCCAGTCTCTTCTTAAAATCTTCCAGTATTGGAGTATTCACAACTTCTGGAGGCAGGTTGTTCCTGCCAGGAAATTTCTCCTTAGTTCTAGGTTGCTTGTCTTCTTGATTAGTTTCCATTTATTCCTTCTTGTCCTGCCTTCAGGTGGTTTGGACAATAGGTTGACTCTCTTCTCCATAGAAGGCTATACTGTAGCAAAGAAAAAGGCATGAGGTCAAAGGAACTGCCTTCAGAGACAGGAATATTGCAAGGCACAGATCTGGGGAAGGCTATAATAAAGTTTCTGCTGCACTGAAGGTTCCTAAGAGCACATAAATTTTCAAATGGATGAAGTTTGACACAACCAGGACTCTTCCAAGAGCTGTTTGCTAAAACTGAGCAATTGGGCCTTAGGTGACCAAGAACCTAATGGTCACTCTGAGCTCCAGAGATCCTGTATAGAGCTTGGACAGAGTTCTAAAAGGACAACAATCACTGAAACCCTCCACTGATCTGGGCTTTATGGCATAGTGGCTAGACAGAAGCCTCTCCTTAGTTCAAAACACATGAAAACTCACTTGGAGTTTGCAAAAAGCACCTGAAGGACTCTCAGACTTGGAAACAAGTTTCTCTGGTCTGAGGAAACCAAGATTGAATTGTTTGGTCTCAATTCTAAATGTTATATCTGGATGAAAATAGGCACCGCTTATCACCTGCCCAATATGATCCCAACACTAAAGCATGGTGGTGGTAGCATCATGTTGTGGGGGTGTTTTTCAGCAGGAGGACTGGAAGCTTGGTCAGGGTTGAGGGAAAGCTGAATGGAGCAAAGTACAGGGATATGAAAACCTGTTCCACAGCACTCAAGTTCCCAGGCTGGGCTGAAGGTTCACTTTTCAATATGACAACAATCCTAAGCACAGACAACACAGGAGTGGCTTCAGGGCAACTCTGTGAATGTTCTAGAGTGGCCCAGCAAGAGCCCTGACTTGAACCCTATTGAATATCTCTGGAGGGACCTGAAAATGGCTGTCCACCAATGGTCTCCATCCAGCCTGACTGAGCTTAAGAGGATTTGCAAGGACAAATGGCAGAAATTTCTTCAATCCTTGTTGTGTCATACCCAAAAAGACTTGAAGATGTAATAGCTGCCAAAGCTGCAACAACAAAGTACTGAGTGAAGGGTCTGAATACTTATGCCAGTGTTAATGTCAAAAAATGAATTTCAACAACTGTAGAATCAGGCTGCAGCATAACAAAATTGACAAAAAGGAAGGGGGGGTTGAATACTTTCTGAATTCACTGTACATAAACAGTGGGGCGAGGGGAGAGAGGCAAAGCGCCAAAACTCAAACAAACGTCAGTGAGCCTGACGGAAACAGGAACGATGCAATTGTTTACGGGAGGGTGGGGACCGAACAGACCGGTAACATGCTCATTAGCTAAACTACTGGCTTCACAGAGACTATAAGAATTTGTTTCCCAATCCTGGCTTACACTCTGATGCAAGCTCAGTCTTGGTGATCCATGTTTATATGGGTGTGTGTGTATGTCCGAGGACATCTCCGTGGTCATGTGGCCGGCATGACTAGATGCCAAAGGCGCACGGAACGCTGTTACCTTCCCACCATAGTGGTCCCTATTTTTCTACTTGCATTTTTACGTGCTTTCGAACTGCTAGGTGGGCAGAAGCTGGGACGAGTATGTATGTATATATATATGTATGTATACACACACACACACACACACACACACACACAGACATATATAGGTTGGCAGAAGCTGGGACGAGTAACAGGCGATCACTCTGCTATGCGGCACTTGGGATTCGACCCGCCAAACTGCCGACCTTCTGATTGACAAGCTCAGGTGAAACTCAAAAATTAGAATATCATGCAAAGGTTCATTTATTTCAGTAATGCAACTTAAAAGGGGAAACTAATATATGAGATAGACTCATTACATGCAAAGCAAGATACTTCAAGCCGTGATTTGTCGTAATTGTGATGATTATGGCGTACAGCTCATGAAAACCCCAAATCCACAATCTCAGAAAATTAGAATATTGTGAAAAGGTGCAATATTCTAGGCTCAAAGTGTCCCACTCTAATCAGCTAATTAAGCCATAACACCTGCAAAGGGTTCCTGAGCCTTTAAATGGTCTCTCAGTCTGGTTCAGTAGGAATCACAATCATGGGGAAGACTGCTGACCTGACAGTTGTGCAGAAAACCATCATTGACACCCTCCATAAGGACGGAAAGCCTCAAAAGTTAATTGCAAAAGAAGTTGGATGTTCCCAAAGTGCTGTATCAAAGCACATTAATAGAAAGTTATGTGGAAGGGAAAAGTGTGGATGAAAAAGGTGCACAAGCAGCAGGGATGACCACAGCCTGGAGAGGATTGTCAGGAAAAGGCCATTCAAAAGTGTTGGGGACTTTCACAAGGAGTGGACTGAGGCTGGAGTCAGTGCATCAAGAGCTACCACACACAGACGGATCCTGGACATGGGCTTCAAATGTCATATTCCTCTTGTCAAGCCGCTCCTGAACAACAAACAATGTCAGAAGCGTCTTACCTGGGCTAAAGAAAAACAGACCTGGTCTGTTGCTCAGTGTTCCAAAGTCCTCTTTTGCATCTCATTTGGAAACCAAGGACCCAGAGTCTGGAGGAAGAATGGAGAGGCACACACTGCAAGATGCTTGAAGTCCAGTGTGAAGTTTCCACAGTCTGTGTTGATTTGGGGAGCCATGTCATCTGCTGGTGTTGGTCCACTGTGCTTCATTAAGTCCAGGGTCAACGCAGCCGTCTACCAGGAGATTTTGGAGCACTTCATGCTTCCTTCTGCAGACGAGCTTTATGGGGATGCTGACTTCATTTTCCAGCAGGACTTGGCACCTGCCCACACTGCCAAAAGCACCAAAACCTGGTTCAATGACCGTGGGATTACTGTGCTTGATTGGCCAGCAAATTCACCTGACCTGAACCCCATAGAGAATCTATGGGGCATTGCCAAGAGAAAGATGAGAGACATGAGACTGAACAATGCAGAAGAGCTGAAGGCCGCTATTGAAGCATCCTGGTCTTCCATAACACCTCAGCAGTGCCACAGGCTGATAGCTTCCATGCCACGCCGCATTGAGGCAGTAATTGCTGCAAAAGGGGCCCAAACCAAGTACTGAGTACATATGCATGCTTATACATTTCAGAGGTCCGATATTGTTCTATGTACACTCCTTGTTTTATTGATTGCATGTAATATTCTAATTTTCTGAGATTGTGGATTTGGGGTTTTCATGAGCTGTACGCCATAATCATCACAATTATGACAAATCACGGCTTGAACTATCTTGCTTTGCATGTAATGAGTCTATCTCATATATTAGTTTCCCCTTTTAAGTTGCATTACTGAAATAAATGAACTTTTGCACAATATTCTAATTTTTCGAGTTTCACCTGTATATGGAAACTAAGCGAACACTGGGATGGAATAAGAAAAACAAACAGTTTTTATTGTTAAAAGATCAAACTTTTAACAATACAAAGATCAGGATAATTTTAATATGCCTGGGATTCACATTTTTAGTCTTATCAAGGAGCCCTAACTAGTCACTGATGCTCTGATACTCTGATACTCTGGGATGCGATTTGATTTCCGAATGTTTTGTTACCAGGCTAGGTAACATCTTCAATGGCATTTAGGGGATCAACGCCACTAAAGATGTTACCTAGCTTGGTAATGAAACCTTTGGAAGCCAACCCAAAAGTTCAGAGAATGAACCTTCACCCTCATCCTACACCCGAGTTACAGATATTCGCCACTATTGCAAACTCTGAACTGCTTCATCTATGTGACATAATATAATAGCTGCATTTGAATGACCCCAAAGGATGAGAGAATCTCTTTTAAGATAAGAACACTGATCTCGTCCCATTGTGAGCCCCAAAATAGAAATCAGTTTAGACCAATGATTGACCAATGAGAATCATCATTTCTACTTTCATAAAGTTGAAAGCACAATCCTGCTGGGTGTTTACTACATGGGAAAAAAGCAGGGACATCCTAAGAATTAAAATTGTTTTCCTTTCCAGTCGTACACTACTAGAAAAGAAGCATGTAATAAGATATCACCTTTCATAATGTATCAGCTACTCTGGCACCAGAAGAGTTCAATACACAGTGCTTAGGAGAATATATCTATTATACTTTGCATGGCTTAAGAATTATGCAGAATGCTACAATAAGCTTTTAATCAAAGCTTCTCCTGAATCCTCTTTAAATCTGAATCTATATCAAAAATGTTTTCCCCTAGTGCTGTTTCCTTTATATTTCTTCTGCTACTGGGCGATTTGTTACAGATAATGTCATAAAGTATTTATTACCTCAAGCTTATTTAACAGCAAAAATAGTGTGAATCATATCCACCCTTCTCTCTGGAATTGGGAAGGTCTGAATTACTTACAGTGCTGCATTCATTTTTTTGTACTTATGGGCTTTGTCATGACCACTGCATGCATGCCAATTTCATGCAGTTTGAAGTGTGCATTCTTTTTTCCCTTACTGTTTAGGTGCAATCCTCCCTCCCTTTTCTTTCTTTCTTTCTTTCTTTCTTTCTTTCTTTCTTTCTTTCTTTCTTTCTTTCTTTCTTTCTTTCTTTCTTTCTTTCTTTCTTTCTTTCTTTCTTTCTTTCTTTCTTTCTTTCCTGTAAGTATTTGCTGCAATTTTCTGCTCATCCAGAGAAAGCTTACTAAGCTATTTAGAACTAGCAAGATAAGGTAGTTGACTTACCATTGATCCACATGATGAATGAGGCTTATTCCCCAAAGACATCTGCAAATCCCAGAAATAATGGAATGGCTGCCTCTCTTCCTCCAAACATAATTGTGCTAATAACTGGATCTGCCTCCACTAAGACTGAGGTATGGCATGCCAAGAAATGGCATCAGAGCTGTCTGAAATCCAGAGGGGGATATGACCCAGACATCATTTGATATGGACAAACAAACTAGGTACTAAGAAGTATATTGGCATTCCGAGGGGTGAAGGATTGGTAAATCCAAGTAACTTCTGAACTAATGGGCTAATGGGATACTTCCATTTCTTACCCAGATATTCTTTTTTCCTGAAGAAGTTTCTTCACAGGTTTATATATCATAAAGGTAAAAGGTAAAGGTTCCCCCGCACATGCGTGCTAGTCGTTTCCGACTCTAGGGGCCGGTGCTCATCTCCGTTTCATAGCCGAAGAGCCAGCGTTTGTCCGAGGACGTCTCCGTGGTCATGTGGCCGGCATGACTAGACGCCAAAGGCGCACGGAACGCTGTTACCTTCCCACCATAGTGGTCCCTATTTTTCTACTTGCATTTTTACGTGCTTTCGAACTGCTAGGTTGGCAGAAGCTGGGACGAGTAACAGGCGCTCACTCTGTTACGCGGCACTCGGGATTCGACCTGCCAAACTGCCGACCTTTTGATCGACAAGCTCAGCGTCCTAACCCACTGAGCCACCGCGTCCCTTCTTTATATATCATACCTATTATTTAATGACACCTCTGACACATTTTTTTAAAATATAACACCCACACATATGCATATACTGTACATATACACATGCACAAATATACATATACATTTGTTTGTTTTGTAATGTTGAGATGTTGAGACTTTGGGAAAAATGCGAAGAGCAACTACAATTATCAAGGGTCTGAGGACAAAAACATAAGAACGATTGTAGGAATTGGGTATGGCCAGTCTAGAGAAAAGAAGGACTGGGGTGACATGATACCAGTATTCCAGTGTTTGAGAGGCTGCCACAAAGAAGAGGGTGTCCACTTATTTTCCAAAGCTTTCTGCACAATCAAATTTATATTTGGAGAATTAAATGATCAACATTGAAATGTTAAGGAACAAACCATCTGCCATTTGAAAAGATGAGGCAACAGATCGCGTTAAGGAATTCATTTAAAACAATCTGCTAAATCTGCTGATGAGGGTGAAATAAATGAGGATATACTGTATTTTTCTGTAAAAATAAAAATTACAGGAATGAATAAAACATAATTATCAATATCCTTGATAGATACAATGGGCCCTATCCAGCAGCATGAAATTTAATATAGAGAAAAGCAAGGTTTTACACCTAGGCAGGAAAAATCAAAGGTACAAGTACAGATTAGGTGAAGCTGGGGCTCAAAAGCAGTAACTGTGAGAGGGACCTTGGAGTCCTAGTGGACAGTCACTTAAACATGAGCCAGCAGTGTGCACAGCAGCCAAAAAAGCTAATACAATCCTTGATTGTATAAACAGAGGCATAGAATCAAGATCACATGAAGTATTAGTAGTGCTTTATAAAGACCACACTTGATGACATGATAGCAGTATTCCAGTATTTGACAGGCTGCCACAAAGAAGAGACTGTCAACTTATTTTCCAAAGCACCAGAAGGCAAGACAAGTGTTAGTGGATGGAAACTAATCAAGGAGAGAACCAACCTGGAATTAAGATGGAACTTCCTAACAGTGAGGATAATTAACTAATAGAACAGCTTGCCATCAGGTGTTGTAGGTGCTTCATCACTGGAGATTTTTAAGGAAAGACTGGACAACTACCTATCTGACATGGTATTGGATCTCCTGCTTCAGCAGGGGATTGAACTAGAAGACCTCCAAGGTGCCTTCCCGCTCTATTCTGATTGTTGATTATTGTTGTAAAGGGTAATGAATAAATAACAATAGACCTTTAGTAATGTGTGATTTATTACGATCTGAAATAGAAAATGTTTATGAGATAAAACTAGAATGTGCTTATGTATTTACCAGGCTTATTTTAGATATTATAATTTGTGTGCTGAAATAACAGAGGTTTGGCTTAGGGATCCTACGGTTGATGTTAAAAGATGTTTGAATATTTTAACTAAGAACTAAGAATTAGATAAAAATAAAAAAATGGTTATGTATAAGTAGAAGTTGATTGATAAATATAGATTTATTAGGTAGAGTTGAGTTATTCAACTACTGTGTGTATGTTAGATGTTACAATTTTTGGTGTAGTGAAATAAGGGAAATTTGGGTTGTGAATATTATTCTGGGTGTTAAAGGCTAAACTTGAATATTATAACCAAAATCAAAAATTAGGTAAAACTTAAAAACAAGACATGGATATGTTTAAGTAAAATTGGACTGACAATTTTTTTTAACTGACCACATTATCCTTAGAAACTTATTAGTTTAAGCTTATTTAAATGTTAAGGGAAATAGAGAAGGATGTTTTGATAATGCAGCCTGAATTATGTACTAAAAACTCTGTTACTGAATTTTTGATTACCCAGTCACCATGATGCTTTCTAACTATATAGATTTTAAACTGGAAAAGTAATAAAACTTGTTTTAAAAAAACAATAGACAAATAAAGAGATATAGATAAATCAATCACTTACATCTGATATCTCTTTTAAAAGCCATTTTAAAAGCAACCATTGTTTAAAATCAGTAGGACTGAATATAGCTCATCACTGAGGACTCTGCTCTAGAAAACTGGATGCGGTTATCAAGTGGCAATTGATCTCTATAGAGTAAAATAAATAGCTTCAATAGCCTCCCCAAATCTTTAGAAGAATCGTTGCGGGTGGCTTTTGTAGCATTCAAAGTGGAGCTCTGTAATAAGAAACAGCATGAATAAGTATTTTATTTCCAAGGTGTAGAATTCCAAACTGAAATGTTTCCTTGCTGCTTAAACCTGAAAAAAGGGCTAGTTCACAGAATACCGTAAAACCATCCTGTTCAATTTTAACCCAGATATTTCCGGAACATCATTGTGCCAATCCTGGTGTCTGAAAATTCACTTCAAAGAAAAATAATCTCTCTGTGTGTGTGTGTGTGTGTTTGGAGTGTGTGCATGTTGTTGTTGTTAGTTGCGAAGTTGTGTCTGACCCATCGTGACCCCATGGACAACGTTCCTCCAGGCCTTCCTGTCCTCTACCATCTTTTGGAGTCCATTTAAGCTCTCGCCTACTGCTTCAGTGATTCCATCCAGCCACCTCATTCTCTGTCCTCCCCTTCTTCTCTTGCCCTCAATCTTTCCCAGCATTAGGCTCTTCTCCAGTGAGTCCTTCCTTCTCATTAGGTGGCCAAAGTATTTGAGTTTCAACTTCTGGATCTGGCCTTCTAAAGAGCAGTCAGGGTTGATCTCCTCTAGGACTGACTGGTTTGATCGCCTTGCAGTCCAAGGGACTCGTAGGAGTCTTCTCCAGCACCACAGTTCAAAGGCCTCAATTCTTTGGTGCTCAGCCTTTCTTATGGTCCAACTTTCACAGCCACAGTGTGTGCATAGGACTGCTAAACTAATCCCTTCTTCCTAAAGATAGTTCTGGTAAACGTTTGAGAACAGGAATGAAAAACTGAATAGTGAACGTCTTATCCTAATGTCTGGAAACTCTGAGGGCCTGGATGGGGAACAACAGGCTTCAGCTGAACCCTGGCAAGACTGGGTGACATTGGATTTGGAGCTCACTGGTTCCAAAACTGTGCCATCGTTGGGGCTGGATAGGGTAGCACAGGCTCAGATAGACCTAGTGTACAATCTGTAATCTGGGAGTCCTCCTGGACTCATGACTCCTGCCCAAAGAGTAGGTGGGCTAGGAGGGCCTATGCTCAACTTCATCCTGTGTGCCAGTTGAACCCATTCTTAGATTGGCAGGCCCTGCTTACAGTCTCTCATGCCTTGCCTACTCACCTCCAAACTGGACTGCCGCAATGTGCTCTACGTGAGGCAGCCCTTGAAGACTATCAGGAAGCTTCAGCTGGCACAGAATGCAAAAACGCGGGCAGTTATGTGTGCTTCTAGAATAACACATGTTACACTTTTACTCTGCAAGTTGCATTGTTTACCAGTTTGCTACCAGATCAATTCAAGATGATGGTTTTAATCTTTAAAGCCCTTCATGACATGGGACCAGCTTATTTTTTCTACCTTTTCCCAGTTGTATTAGTTATAGCACCCCTTTAGATCTAGCAGAGAGTGTATGTTGCAGTTTCTTTCAGCTGGGGATCTACATTTGGTAGGTCCTAGGAGATGTGCCTTTTCTGCTGTGGCACCCTTTTGATATTCTGAAAGACCTGGTTACATTATCAGGCCTGGAGATCCCCAGATATTTGCTAAGACTTGTTATTGTTGAGATGCACATTTTAAATCCCTCCCTCACGTTCTAGAAACAGCTCTTCTATGCATATCTGGAAATTAAGGAAACTAATCAAGGAGAGAACCAACCTAGAATTAAGGAGAAATTACCTGATAGTGAGAACAATTAGTAGAATGGCTTGCCTTCAGAAGTTGTGAGTGCCCCATCACTGGAAGTTTTTAAAATGTTGGTTTTTTTAAATTAAATCAATGTACATGTAATCTTTTTTTTTTTGCTTTATTGACATGTACAGGCATTTTTCATATCTTCTTTATTAAAGCCACTGGCCACTTTTCCAGAGGATCAGATGGAAAGACATGGACATTTCTGATTAATAAAGCAGCCAGTAAAGTATAAGCACTAGCTTAAAAGTTAAATATTTGAGGCTAAATAATTTAATTAAAATAAATAAAATAAATAATTATAAGATTACAGATAATCCTTGCTTAACAGAATTTCCAACATTAAATGAAGCAATTGTTAAATGAAACTTCACATAACCAGACTGGCAGTTGCGGTAGTCCTGGTTGCAACTGTTTATTTTTTTTAAATGTATTTATTTATTTTTATCCCACCTTTATTATTTCTATAAATAATTCAAGCAGTGAAACTACCTAATATTCCTTCCTTGTCCTCTTTCCCCCATAACAACAACCCTATGAGTTGGGCTGACAGAGAGTGATTAGCCCAAAGTCACCCAGCTGGCTCACAGTGTCTTGGTTTCTGACCTGGTGCCTTAACCATTAGACCAAACTGTCTCTAGGTTTGTTAGATGTTAGGTGAGGATCTCACATTTCCCGTACCCTGTTGCACTTGTCTCTGCTTCAACTCCCCCTATTCCCCCCATCCCCCATCTGACTTTTTGGCCACCCTGAATTCTGCCACCCCCTTCCCTTTTTGCCCTTTGATTGGCCACAAGGAAAATAAGAAGGAGATGGGTTGACTTTCCCCACCAGTGTTCCCTGCCCCCTGGAAGAGTTGGAATAAGTTATGAACGTAAATTAACAGTGAAAGTACAAATACCCTGGAACTCTTGTGTATTGTGATAATATGCCCTTTTTGCCGTGAGTTGGTCCTTTAGGAAAGCTTAGTGTTCTTCCAGTCTTGCAGCCTGTATACAGTAAGTAGGCTGGAAATTGATACAGAAAATTGTTCTCCCTTTGAAGCTGCTGCTGATAACATGAAAGGAAGAAAGTGGAATGATTATAAAAGTTTTATAATCAATAATGAATGACCAAGAATTATTTATTGGACAGTAAATCAATGGAAGCAAGCTTTTACTCATTTTTGTGTTGTCACAAACATATCAGTTAACTAGGCATAATCAATAAGAAGCTAATTTCCACGCTTTCTAAGAAATGATTGATTTTGTGAATATTTATATGCTTTATACATTAAACTGGCAAAAACTCCATTTGAGCAATCTCAGAATTTTGCTCTCTGAGTGTTTCAAGAGCTTGGATAACCTACACACTTTATGACTTTAAAGAAATATTACTGTTTTCATTGAAGACCTTGGTATTCTGTTAACATTTTCAATTTATTGGAAGCTCTGTGAGCTTGAAAAAGATTCAAAGCAATAAACTTTAAAACTGTATTTTCCGGTTTCATCACATCTCTTTGGTGGTAGGGGGTTTCATATGTATGTATAACATATAAATATGTCAAATGCTTGTTAACTATTTTTAGATTACCTTGCTAGGCCCCAAACATGGGACAAATCTTTATTTCCTGTGTCAGCCTATCCTGAAGGCCATCGACAGGCAGTAGTCACACCGGTGACAGCTCATATTTGTGTAAATTTTAAATTGCTAACAAAGAAATGCATATCAGTCTCCCTTAATTCTTTGTTAGCAATTTAAAATTTAAACATATAAATATATGTACACACTGTTATGTACATAGGGGATGTTACACAGATATAAGCCACTGACACCACCAGGTGGCAGGGTGCCCTGTCCGGATTGGCAGGGTAGTCTTTGGCGGGAAATCCAGATAATGGGATTGGTTCCAAGTATACCTGGCTAGGTATATAAGTGGGGCAGTTGCCCCTTTGTTCGCCCAGTCTGTGCTACATCAATAAAGAGTTGGGATGCTGAACCCTGGTGTCCTGAGTCATCCATCTTGGCCATGCGGTCCGGAGCCCACTATTTAACACACACATTGACTAATCAAGGGAATCTTATATTAATAGTAGATGTCTCTAAAATTATAAAAAGGCATCAGTAAAGGTGCTTAGTAAAAGGATTTCACATTTAGGTAAAATTAAAGCTGATGCAGTATATACTTCCTGAATGTAAATGGAATTTACTTCTAAGGAAATATTAGGATTGCATTGTAAGCTTTATTCTAATGTAAATAGTTATACTGCAAATAATTCAGTGTCTTTGTTTAAAAAATGAATTATATCAGGAGCATTGACTGTTACTTGTAAATGCAGTGAATTGTAGTTGCATAACTCCTTGCCATTTCCTTTTTGTTTCTAATCCACAGATTTATGAATGCCGTTACTCAGCAAGAAAAGTAATTTGCATAGCAATATATGATAGAGAATCACGATTTCTTTAATCCTGCTGTTTTATACCAGTTTTACTGTACACATTTTATTAAGCCACCTACCAAGTAGTGATGATTTTATAGTCACTCCTCTAGTCATCTTTTCTTTTCTTTTCTTTTCTTTTCTTTTCTTTTCTTTTCTTTTCTTTTCTTTTCTTTTCTTTTCTTTTCTTTTCTTTTCTTTTCTTTCGTTCCATTTCCGTATTTGTTTCTGTTTCCATTTCCATTTCTGTTTCTTTTATGGAGAAGGAGTTTCATTGGAAGAATCTCATTCAGGTGCTTAATTCTTGTCTTCACTTTAGAGTTGTGATGAAACAGTCCAAGGGATTAGTGTCATTCCTTGAACATCTTTAAGTGGAAGGCTGAACATTTTTATTTATTTATTTTTTTTAAATTCCATTTATATCCCGCCCTTCTCCGAAGACTCAGGGCGGCTTACAAGCTTAGCAGTAGCCTTCATTCTATGTATATGCCTGCTTGTTAGGGCTTTCATACACCCCCCAAGCGGCATTATTACAAAGTCAGCTTAATTGCCCCCAACAATCTGGGTCCTCATTTTACCTACCTGGGAAGGATGGAAGGCTGAGTCAACCTTGAGCCTGGTGGGACGCGAACCTGCACTAATTGCAGGCAGCTGGTGTTACTTAAGGAGGCATTAGCCCACTGCTCCACCAAGGCTCTTATTTATGTGTAGTTTGATGATCCAAAGACTTCCATATTTTTTAAATACAATTTCAAATTGCTTGGAGCAACTCAAAAGTGTTCTACAGCCAAAGTTATAGCAATAATCCATGCAATGGCAATTTATCATTATGTGTGTCCCTTCTTTAATAATTAAATGGAAAAAAATATGGATCTCCCCAGGTGTGAAGGGGATTTATCTTTTTTTTAGTGGTGTTATTACTGCACCATATGACTAGTCAACTCTAGTATGGCTTTTATTTGTACAGATGTCTACAGAGAAATTAAATCTAATTGGAAACACAGAAAATGCTCTGCTGTAGAGAATCGACTCTATAATTCCTATGAGTTCAAATAATTTATTGTTCTCCAGAACCTACAAGTCATATACAGCCACCATTTTCATTATTCTCTTATCATCTTCAGAATGGCTGGATCTCAGCAGTATATGTTTTTAATTTTTAATAAACAAAAGTCATGAAATAGGTTCACCAAACCTATCATGATATTGCTGTGGTGCCCTGAGGTCATTTTTTTTAAATACACAGTGTGGCCTCTGGCTATGAAAAGTTGCCAATTCCCGCTACACCAGTGTGTCCTTTGGACATAAGCATTTAAGCCTTTTACATTTTCTTCATGTATGTTAAATTTAGTATGAATGCATATGTATGGGTGTGGGTTTCTGGAATGAAGCATGATAATTATAAAGAAATTATACTACAAAAATTTGGAAAACTTTCTTAATAATAACCTGATTGTCCAGAAGATACATAGTCTGTTTCCTTCCTTAATTCCTTCCTTCCTTCCTTCCTTCCTTCCTCCCTCCCTCCCTCCCTCCCTCCCTCCCTCCCTCCCTCCCTCCCTCCATCTTAGCATCCTTCCCCACTCTTACCATGTGAATCCTTTATTAAAAGGAAAGTGTGTATGCTAATTTAAACTAAATTTCAATAAACACTTTCAAAATGTTTTATGAATAGTACCGAAGTCAATTAGTCTCATATGTTTTATGTTTTCTCCCATCTCTGAAATAGCCATTTTTTCAAGATGTCATATTTGAAATAATTTTGTTTTCATATTTTCTCTTCCCACTGTTTTATCATATTAAGAGGTCATAACTCTTTGTTTATGATCTTGCAGTCTGTTAATTTGGAGTCTGTGATGTCAGAATAGAAATTATGTATGATCATACTATCAAGTATGACAGAGACACTGCTTTATATTCTAAGATACAACAAATCTCAATAATGATTCCAAGCATTTCTCAAGAGAATTAAATGGAAATGGCAGCAGATACCACTTGACTTTATGTATCAAATTTCAACTGACCTATGGTGACACTTAGTTTGAGAGAGAGAGAGAGAGAGAGAGAGAGAGAGAGAGAGAGAGAGAGAGAGAGACAGAGAGAGACAGAGAGAGAGACAGAGAGAGAGACAGAGAGAGAGAGAGACAGAGAGAGAGAGAGAGAGAGGCAGGCAGATTAGTACTTATTTCTTCTTAACATAATTTCTGTTCTTTGATTTTGAACTAGTTCTAAAATTGGATTTCATCTGTACCGTAAGACAATTTGAAATGCTTAGTTTATCACCATTGTTAGAAATCTCTGAAAGCATGTTTGTTTGAACTTTAAGCTGCCATGAGAGAGGGGAAAAATGGCATTTGGAAGTGTCAGTTGCTAGTGGGAGCTCTAATCTGACAGTCCATCTTGTTATGTGTTATATGTGCTTTCTAGGAGTTTTACACTCTACAACTGCTGTAGTGCTACTTACCCCTTTGATCATTGGTGAGGATGGAAGGAGACTGGCATGACACTTACCAGCACCCCAGAATGCCACAAAGCTCTAGGAGCACCTGGAACTTGGCTAGATTTGGTCCTGGGCCAAGAATTGAAGCTGGGGCCAATCCATGGTAAACTGTGATTTCAATTGGCTTTGCCAGAGGTGCCTCCAACTCAGGCAGGTATCAGCAGAGCCAGCAGAGGTGAAGCTACCTATAAAACCCAGAGTAGGGAAAAAGCACCATACTTGCTGGGCTATTAGGGGCTTCTTCAATGTGGCTGATGACCAGGGAAGATCCTTCTGATGATGATGATCTGGACACTTGCAATGCATTTTGTATCCTAGAGGGCTGTTCTGGATGGGGTAATAGGTTATTGAGTAATACTTAGTAGCACCAGCCTATAGGAAACTGCATTTATTTAAAAGTCTCATTCTGCAATCTGGAGATTTCTCACAGCCTTGACTCATTGTCCTCCATTTTGTCCTGCTGGGGCCCTTCTCCCAGTTCTAGGGGATGATATATTTCTTGTCCATGTAGCTATTCTGGTTATGAGCTACACAACCTATAATGGCATTGTGGCATTGTTGGCTGTATGTACCACAGGAGACCTGATTCCCCAGAGGTGACTACAACTTTATTGCCAGAATGGTTCTTCTGGATTCTTTCTAAAGATCTAAATTAGGGGTCTTCAAACTCGGCCCTTTTATGACTCATGGACTTCAACTCCCAGAATTCTTCAGCCAAGCACATTGTCTGAGGAATTCTGGAAGTTGAAGTCCATGAGTCATAAAAGGGCCAAGTTTGAAGACCCTTGATCTAAATAAACCATCATAATATGTGTGCTATGCCAAGTAACACAACTTTTTGTAATTGATGTTTTGAGGGTCAATTTTATGTCAAAGTGGGTTTTTTCCGAGGTTATTTGATACTGGCACCATTATCAACATGATAATCATGATCTTCAATGACTCAGGCAGATACCTACTCAGTTCACTGACACATAAAGGGAAACTGGGAGGTACCATATAATCATCTGTGGAAGATTTGTTTTTTATAGCAAATTATAATAAAAAGTAGTTCTAGTCTTCCTGTGGAGTTAATCTCCTGGTTTGGTATACCTAGTGGGGGTGACTGATGACCAAGAACACAAATGGAAGTGTACAAAGAATGATATTTTTAGATTAGATTAGCTTAATCATTTCCCCCTAGAGTTCTGAAACAGTATCCTGAGCCAATTTGAAAATCAATCCTAGCAACTTTTAGCTGGGAAGAGTCCAACCATTTGTTATGTAGTGGCATAGTAGTTAGAATGCAATATCACAGGCTAACTCTGCCAACTGCCAGCAGTTCGATCCTGACTCAAGGTTGATTCAGCCTTCCATCCTTCCAAGGTCAGTAAAATGAGGACCCAGATTGTTGGGGACAATATGCTGACTCTGTAAACTGCTTAGAGAGGGCTGTAAAGCACTGTGAAGTGGTATATAAGTCTAAGTGCTATTGCTATTGCTACTAATAGTTTGGAATTCTTCTTTCCCCAAATGGGTAAATTCTTCTTTACCATATGGGTAAAGAAGACTGTGGAAAAGTCAGCATTAAATGAATCAGCACTATAAAATGAAGATATTACCAAGACTCTTTTAATTTATACTTTTTGATAATACCCTCTTTTACAAAGTTGATCTAAATTCTTTGCGGGTGGAAGTTTCATTTTACCTACTCATATATATGCAACATGCTACTTCTTTACTACTCCATCTGTTATTACAGAACCATTGGGGCAAAAAGGACTGCTTGTTCAAGGGAATTCCCAGGAAGAGTAAAAATAAACATTTAGCTTTTGTTATCTGGAATAAAAATAGGGATGAAGGGTTAAAATCCAACTTAATTGCTCAAACTATACAACTGTTTCTCTCTTGTATGCCTGCATGTACACTCTCATAAAGGCTAGATTTGGGTTTCTTCACACTAATTGAGAAGCAATTTAGGATCTTCCTAATAATTTGGACTACTGCTCCTAAAATTCCTCACCTGCAGTATAGAGGCTTATTGACAGGTGAAATTAAAAAAAAATATCTGGAAAACTCCAATTTACTTAATCTCCCAGTTTTGCATTTGTCTCCAATTTCCTCCACAAAATGAAGCTCTAGAGATTACTGTCTCTGATTGTTAATGCAAGAACTGCTATAAGGCTTAACCCTCGAAACAGCAAATGCAGAAATTGATTCTAAAAAGGAAATGAAATCATTCTCAGGAGAATATTTTCCAATTGAATCGGTGTCTTACTCATAATCCTCCTCTTCCAAAAGACCAAGACTTCTTTTAGTAGCTGGCAATCCAGGAGGATTTTTTGCTTGATGATTTCTGAAATCTCCCTCTGATGTCATCAGTATTTATCCACCATTGGTAGGAAAGTAGAAATGGAGCAGGGATTTTGATCCATTTAAGACTACTGCTATTTTAACTGAAAACACAAGTGACTGGCAAAGTAGGCTACAAATCAAAATTACATAGCTAAGCCAAGCTCTTCAAAGCTTTTTAAATTCCTTTTACTCATCCCTAATGTTTTAAAAGACACCTTGCATCACCTATATAAAATGTTGTATAAACAATTAAGGGACTTTTTAAAAGAAATTCTGCTTGCAATTGTATAAAAAAGAGGGACCTGAAACAAATGAAAAGCAGGGGTCCTGAACCATTTTGGTATCAGGGTCCAATTTTGTGGAAAACAATTTTTACACAGACTGGGAGTGGGGAAGGGTTTCAGGCACTACCTAGATCCTGCCCATGTGCAGATGAAGCTTCATTTGCTTGTGTGGCCTGGTTCCTAATAGGCTTTGGCCCAGTACTGGTCCACAGCCCTCTACTGGTATGCAGGGCGGGGGTTGGGGACCCCTAGGTTATGAGTTACAAGGTTGGAAATTGCAGGGATCTGATTTTTTGTGCAGATTTGGTGGGCTAGGTAGATGCCCCTGCTGAATCTCCATAAACAGGTAAAAGCCACACTTTGAAATGCAGCCAGGGAGGCCTGTTCTTAGGGACTAGAACATCGAGGTGATCAGATGTTCCTCCTCAATCAACACGTTGCAGTTTTCTCACCCTACTGCAAAATACACTTCCTTGTTAAGATGCCCTCCAGCTGAATTCAGAATAGACCTTCCACTCTTTTAGCATGATATGATCATAGAAGGCTATGCCTGTGGGTGGGGATAGTTTCCATGAGATTGATCAGATTATTCAAAGGAGGAAAAATGAAATTCTAGGTCAAAGCAAGGAGAAAATCTAACTCAAGGTCTGAATGGGAGAGGCGCAATTTCTTTTAATGCATTACAGCAAGATGTTTTCAAATTTAGCAGTGTTCAGTACAACTATGGAAATACCACCTAAACAGATATATCCTTCATGTGGAAAGTGGAAGTTGTACCAGTTGGATGTGTCTTATTTTATCTTATTTCACTGTATACTAGTTTATCTCATTTTACTGCATCTTACTGTGGCTGTTAATGCTTTGATACGGTCAGCTGATTAATCAATAAGGTACTCTACGGCTACTGTGATCGGTTGGATATGCTATTCATCTCAGCTTGCTCCCAGTTCCCTTCATGTGATAAGTCCAGGGTGTCATATAATTAAATGCTTAGAATTGTTTGCCTTTCTTTTGAATTAGATGAACCTTACGAACACTACAGGCCATTATAAGAGATTGAAGCATGTTATTATTATTTTTTTCCTTTAACAACCCTGTAATCCCTTTTATCAGGTTGGAGTCGGGGTAACTGGAGTGAGCGTTTACTGGCTGGATGTCCTTCCTAATGCCTACACTGAGTTCACAGCAAATATTTTGTCTTTGTACCCTGATAGAGAAATATTAGGGACGTGGTGGCTCAGTGGGTTAGGACGCTGAGCTTGTCGATCAGAAGGTTGGCAGTTTGGTGGGTCGAATCCCAAGTGCCACATAACAAAGTGAGTGCCTGTTACTCGTCCCAGCTTCTGCCAACCTAGCAGTTCGAAAGCATGTAAAAATGCAAGTAGAAAAATAGGGACCACTACGGTGGGAAGGTAACAGCGTTCCATGTGCCTTTGGAGTCTAGTCATGCCGGCCACATGACCATGGAGATGTCCTCGGACAAGCGCTGGCTCTTCGGCTTTGAAACGGAGATGAACACCGGCCCCTAGAGTTGGAAACGACTAGTACGCATGTGCAGGGGAACCTTTACCTTTACCTTTATAGAGAAACATTTGTCAAAGTCTAGGATTGAATTCTCAACCTCCTGGAGTGTGAGTGGGCATTTTCACCTCTAGGCAACTACGCCACTCAGACTGAGGCATGTTATATATGTTATTCTGGTTTGGTCTTTAAAAATTAAGGGGCTAAATTTCATAGGATGGCTGGCAGCATGTTTTAGAATATAAATAAATAACAGGATCCCAAACTTGAATGCACACCTGACAGCCTTGGTCAAAGGTAGCCTCCCAAATACTCAACTACTGTCATAATGTTTAGTTCTAAAGGAAGAAATGATTGAATGCCGGTCTTGCGAATCTTGATAAGTATAATTGTGAAGAAATATAAATACATAAGAATATGGAGTGTTATTTAGACTTCATAACCATAGGTATTTATACTTCTTCACAGTTATAGTTAATTTGTCTTATGTAAGAAGTTATGATAATGTATGTATAAATAAAAAAACATGAATATAAAAAACTAATATGGCTTTTTTCTTACAATGTCTATAAATATTTGTATGAAATCAAAATCCATTTTTGATCTTGCTGAACTTTCATTTTAGAGCTGTGTTCCTGGGATACCACCTAAAAAACCTAGCATGGCTCCTGACCCAGGGGAAATTGTGCATCTTTTTTTTTAGAACAGTAAAAGATAAAAATGCAAAATGATAAGGGGCTGCCAGTCAAAAGGGTACACCTCTGTCTTAATAATTATTATTGTTGAAGATAGATAGCAGATACAGCAATTCAACCATAAGGTTATTTCTTAAATTACATTCCAAAGAGCACATTACACTTTGGTGGGGGTGAGGATAACCTTAAGGTAAAGGTAAAGGTTCCCCCGCACATGCGTGCTAATCGTTTCTGACTCTAGGGGCCGGTGCTCATCTCCGTTTCAAAGCTGAAGAGCCAGCGCTTGTCTGAGGACGTCTCCGTGGTCATGTGGCCGGCATGACTAGACACCAAAGGCGCACGGAACGCTGTTACCTTCCCACCGTAGCGGTCCCTATTTTTCTACTTGCATTACGTGCTTTCAAACTGCTAGGTTGGCAGAAGCTGGGACGAGTAACAGGCGCTCACTCTGTTACACGGTACTCGGGATTCGACCCACCAAACTGCCGACCTTCTGATCGACAAGCTCAGCGTCCTAACCCACTGAGCCACCGCGTCCCATTTAGGATAACCTTAGATCAGTATAACTATGGAAAGGCAGAAGGCTACGTGATACATGTCTTGAAGTAAGACTGACTTGGCCTGGGTTTTTAGTTCATCCTCAGTCATGGAAATTTCTGGGTATTTGGGGGCTTTCTTTCAGCCCGTTCTACATCGCAAGTATTGCGATTAGAATGTGATTATTTAAAGACGGAGATTATGAAGTAAGCTTTTCGTGCAGTCCCAAAAGAAAGATAATATATAGATATTCCTCGGTTTCTCGCAACAATTGGGAACACAGTTTCTGTTGTAAGCAATTGCTTACAAAGGCTACTGCTAAGCTTGTAAGCCGCCCTGAGTCTTCGGAGAAGGGCGGGATATAAATGGAATTAAAATAAAATAAAAAAAAATTGTGATTGTAAATCAAATTGGGTCCGATTTTACAAAAAATTAATTGCAGTCATTAAGTGAATCATTGTGGTTGAATCAGTTGCCAAGCCTGACCGAGGGGATGTTGCAATGGTCGTAAGTGTGAAAAATGGTCATAAGTCACTTTTTGTCAGTGCCACTGTAACTTCAAACTGTCACTAAATGAACTGTTGTAAGTCGAGGACTGCCTATACAACTAGGGAACCATTTAGGGGATTATGATTTTTTTTAAAAAAATCAACATTAATGGATCTAAATTATTCTCATAAATAGTAAAAATCAACAAAAACTATGGTTTTTTTTAGCATGAAAGCTGTTACACCTATAAATCAACCTTCTTTCTAAATCAGATGTTATGCATTCATGGTGTTCATATGTTGTCTAACAATGAGCTTGGTAACTTTCAAAATGTAAAACAATTTATATGGCATTGAATTAAGAACATCTAAACAATTATAAAAACAGGTGTTTGTGTATGTGTGTGCCTCGAGTCAGTGCTGGTGACCACCCAGACTACAATCTTAGTAATTTTCTTGGCAAGGTTTTTCAGAAGTGGACATCCAGTTGGCTTTTATGCCTACTGCAGGACTAGAACTCCCAATCTCCCAGTTTCTAGCCTGGTGCCTTCAGCACTATACAAAACTGGCTTTCTGGAGCTGAACTAAAACAACATAAAACTTACATCAGCAGTAAAATTTCAAAAATAAAATAAAATAAAATCCTAAAGCCCCTGAAATAATACATAAATCAGTTATTATTTTGCTAGTATTGTATTTTAGATAGAATTTGAAATCACACACATATACAGAACCTGGGAAGAATCTTACTTAAAGACTAAACACCAAGTGAAGAAGTGTTAGTTTCTTCAAGCTTCCATGAAATTTACACGATGCTTCGGGTTTAATCCCAAGAAGAGATCAAAAAGGATTTGGGAACATAGCTATAGAACTTGTCTGCAGCACCTTGGAGCAACTAAGCCTTTTCCTGAATTTATGTTACATTTGAATCCAAGTTTTATCTAATGAGAACCATTCTCTTTCCATTTCATCTTTCTAGTTGTTTCTGGCTCAGTGGCTTACATTGATTTTTTTTAGCTTTTTTTAAAAAAAGTTACACTTTAGAGCACATTTTGGCCAATTCTTCCATTATATTTTAAAAGCAAAATGTACTCACAAGGTTTTGCTTGGGGCATGGGTTTAAAAATAGTTTTCCCCATTGTGATACCCTTAATGAAATAACCAGTATTGACACTGCTGCAAGTAAAATGAAGTGCTAAGTGTTTTCTGTAGAAGCTGAACTTCTATAGCCCCGTGAGCACATTTGCACTATCTTGTTGTGCCTTCTCTGCACAATGCCTGCACTATGGAAGAGTCCCAACCCCGAAAGCTTTTTTTTGTAAGGCAATGAAGATCTGGCTGATCACCAGGCATTTAGACCAGGGGTTTAAGTAAACTCTGCAGCTGCTGAGATATTTTCCTGCAATTGGAGTTATTGTTTAATCTCGAGCATTGTGAGACAGATGTTGTGGTTTGAGATTGAATTCTTTTAACCCTATCCAGAACCACTGTTGTGAGATACTGTACACAGCTGAATAAATATTTTAAAGAAATAAAAATAAATCAATAAAAGATAGCATTCAGAGCGAAAGGGAGTAAGACAATAGGGAAGATGCTGGACTGTGCATTAGAAAATATTTCCTTGCATTTTGAACGTTGTCTTTTAGATGAAGGATGAATTTTCCTTCAGGCTCTGACAGCAAATTAATTTCGTCTTCCTCTTATCTGTTTCAGGCAGGCTAACACTAGAATTTCAGTGGCACCAATAAAACGGCCTTTTCTATCTTTCCTCCCCTGTACTATCTTGCCCATCTGTTAGCCAGTTTACCACATGGTCAAAAAGTCAGGGGGGGGGCATCATAGTCTCCTTCCACCCTTAAAAATAAACATGTTTCCATTCCATGGATGTGTTGAAGCAGAGACTTGACAAACATATTTTGAGAAGGATTCAATGTAGATTCCTGTTCTGACTAGTGAGTTGATCTTGATTGCTTGAAAGATCCCTTCTAGGATTTCATGGTAAAAGCCAGCTTTCTGTAATGCTCTGGATGTGAGCTTATATCTCATTTCCTCGGTATTGGTTATCCTAGGAAATTATAACTCTTATAGGACATTGTGATCCTACCCTAACCCTAACCCTAAACCATGCCCATTCATTCAGAAATAAGCTAAGTAGGAAAAGCTGATTGGAACTCCCCACTCCAAGCTAGTTGTCAGCCTTGCAAGGTAATTTGGACAGGAAGCCAACCCAGACAGGCTAATTCTACTTTATTATAAGGTTACATTAAGAGAATCTTGCAAGTCTGAAAGTACATTTCTCCCTGTTTCTCACTACAGCCCAAAAAAACTAGAAGGGATCTCTCCTGAGATGTTTCCATGCCCACATTTCTGCTGCAGCCTAAGCTGCCTCTTATCTATCTATCTATCTATCTATCTATCTATCTATCTATCTATCTATCTATCTATCTATCTATCTATCATCTAAATTTTTGAAGCGCCCATCTACCTCAAAGAGAAACTAGGCGATGTACAATAAAATATTAAAATATAAAAAGAGCATAAAAATTTAGAAAGAGGAAAAAATTGACAGTGTTAAAATTATTTGACACTGTCTTCTGGGCTCTGAACAAGAGGCTGGAGAACCATGTTTTGACCTTTTCTGAAGGCCAGGAGAGCGGGGCCCTGTTTTCTGGCAGAAAGGTCTCTCTTCCAGGACCCCATCAGACAGTCTGTCTCCTTTAACTTGGTGAGATGGGCCAATGTAACGGGACAAAGATGTTTCTATAGGTAGCCTGGCCCCATGCCCCATGGGCTCAGGACACTCTGCCTCCAAAGGTCATTCTCTCACATACATGACATCAGTCCACTCACTGGAAGTTTAAATAGATTTATTTAAAGCAGAACAGGCATAGTTAGGGTGAGAATCTTCTGTGCATTAATGCTCTTGCCTGTGCCTCATCTGAATTTCCTGAGGAGAGAAGGGAAAAACTGTGTGTGCTTTCTTTTGAATCCACTGCCTGCTACAGGCAATGTTCTTTTTAGAGCCTTGTTTTTTCCCCCTCAAATTCCTTTTGTTTCCGACGACTTGTTTTTTTTATTACAACCAAGATTTTAGTTTTCATGAGCTGTACTTTCCAGAACAGAATATTGCTTTTCTGGGTTGGAAGGTTAATAATTTACATGCACTTCATTCTGTTTCTCTCAACAATCACCATTTCTAAATGGGAAAGGGAAAATAGAATCATTTTAACTAACTGGTTCATATTAATGAGCTTACATGGACCCAGGCTAGAAAACAATAACCCTAATCCTCAGTTGCCTTGATGCAAGCAAAGGTCAGGCTAAATTGTTCTAATGTAATACCTAGGGCCAGTGGATTATTTTGAGCTTTTCTCTTCCAAGAGAAAAAAAAATGGTGCACACAGAACAACCGGCGGCACAATACAATACATATGAAGCCTGAAACAAGACCCACTGAATTAAACAGACTCTTTTACTAGCAAGGTTGATTAAGGAAAGCTTGTATAGCCTTTTGCCTTCAAGAGTACAACCTTACCAAATTGCCCCCTTCTGTGCTATTTGGAATTTCTGTCCATTTTAAAATGTGTGAACTGAATAGCAATCGCAATAGCATTTACACTTTTATATCACTCCACAGTGGTGGAATTCAGCCAGTTCACACTACTTCGGCAGAACCGGTAGCTAATTTTTTTTGTTGCCCAGGCCCAGAATGGACTTCCAGAAGTGGCATCCACACAGAAAATCAGTTGTTCACATATTTGAATCCCACCACCATCACTCCATTGTGCTTTACAGCACTGTCTGAGCAGTTTACAGTGTCAGCATATTGCCCCCAACAATCTGGGTCCTCATTTTACCAACCTCGGAAGGATGGAAGATCTTAGTCAACCTAAGTCAACCCTTCAGGATCAAACTCCTGGCTATGGGCAGCATTTGCCTACAATGCTGCATTCTAACTACTGTGCCACCACAGTTCCCAAAAAAGCTTCTTTTTAAGGAAAAAAGCAAAGAAAGTCCAGTTGCCTTTTGGAAAAGTACCTTTGGGACAATCATGACCTGGATGATTGAGAATCTCCAAGACATTTGTCCATTGTAAAAGTAATTTTGCACTGGTCCTAACCGTAATTTCTAGTAACTATCTCTAGCTTGTTCATTGTGGATGATAGTTGTAAAGGAGCTGATGGAAACATTTGTATAAAAAAAACTATGTAATAAAGGCATAGTGCAAAGCCTCACTGACCAGTCTATTTTTCCCTAGCATTTTTTGTTGCTGGGTGGGACGTTTATAAATATAGAGCAGAAGAGGGAATCACAAGGAAAGCAAGCATGAGCCTCAGCAGTCAGCAAAAATAAAATAAATCATTTAAAATGAAATATTGTTTTTAATAATACTATGTTTATAAAGTAGTGGGTTTTTTGTTTCCCTATGGCTTATTGACCTTTACCAAACAGTAAAAGCTTAAAAAAAAATCCGCAAATATAAATATTGCATTAAAAAGCAAGATTTTTTAAAGCTGCAATTCTATGTCTACTTAATAGGGAAAAGGGCACAACTGGAAATTGAATTGAGACAGACATATTGTGCTGCAACAGAAGCCTACATGAAGATTAGGTAAATTATGTGTTCCTTTACTGTTGTTCCCACAACAGACAAACTTTCATTCTTCTTGATTTTAAAAGTGGAGGATTATCTGATGAATGGACTAAAACCAACTGCGCTGAGCTTCCCAAGCTGTAAATCAGGCCCCCAACCCCCGATCCGTGGACCGGTACCGGGCCGCGGCATGCCAGCAATCGGTCCGCACAAACAAGCAAAGCCTCATTGGCAGCATACAAAACCTTGCCCCCTTTGGTCCGCAGAAAAACCGCTCACCATGTAACCGGTCCCTGGTACCCAAAAGATTGGGGACCTCTGCTGTAAATGGTACATTTTACCCCATCTCACACCAGCCTATTTATGACTTATTCCACAAACACACACACATCATATTCACTGTGCTGAACTGGAATGTTTTTAAGCATTGAGGAATGTGAACTCTAATCAATAACTGATGGTTAGAAGTCTGTATTCACAAGACTTCTAATGAGCACTAAGGACATATTTATGTCTGTAGAAGAAGATAAGAAATGAGAATTCCTTATATCCTCCTAAACCAGAAGTGTCCGACCTTGACAATGTTAAGACCTGTGGATTTCAACCATGTTGGCTGAGGAATTCTGGGAGTTGAAGTCTACAAATCTTAAAAGTTACCAAGGCTGGGCATCCCTCTCCTAAATAAAGAAAACCTGCATTCTCAAAGCTAGCAGGTCCCTGTATAGGTGAAGGTCAGTTTCAGAGCTTCAAGAGAAGAATTTCTTCTCTCCATGGGCTTGTTTGGGAGGAGGGAGAACTGTGAGAATGACAACTTGATCCTGGAACTTGTTCGTCACTCCAGATGTATTTTCAGAAAAATCTTTCATGGGCAATAGCATTCTAATTTGTTTTTCTAATGACCAGCTGTTCCATTACTTAAATCTTCTGATAACACAATTCAGGTGAAGCGGGGCTTGATGTTTTCATTTTAGGACACTCATATAGAGGTATGTTGACTTCTTTGTGAGTAATAGCATTGACAAGAAGCAACAACTAAGCAGAATATACCTTTTTTGTGCCATTGCATGAGCAACAGGGGTTTCTTAGTCAAACAGTGTTATCCATAGGGATGCTTAATTCCTCTCCCTCCCCATCTTTAAAAAGGGCTTTTAAAACAAAAACACAGCAGGTATTTTGTGTGTTCCAAATGTTGACAAGCCAGGAAGCTGTTATTTTTTTTACTCCTGAATCCCATCTTGACATTGAGCCATAGTGTGAACAACTAGGAAGAAAGGCAGCTGTCATCTCCAATGGCTGGGCAGAGTGCCTAACACAACGCAAGTTTGCAAAAACCTTGCTAATTGTGCACTGACATTTGCTGCTTGCAGATGGAAGTTTCCATTTGACAAGTGCCAGGAAACTGCTGTAGAAAGAAGTTAGGACCTTTCACGATGGTAAATCCCCATCAGTGACATCATATGATGTTAATTGTCAGAGACAGTCAACTCCATCCAAGACTGGATATGAACACTCATTCCAAAGGATCTGTGTTTGGTTTTTGCTAGTAACCAGAGCTGTGTTTGAATGGATAATTCACTCTGATGCATATTTCATTAAATAATCTCTGTGTCACAGAGGCCTGCATCAAAGTTGCATCAAAATTACATGTGTACTGTGACATGATGTAAACTCTGCTCTACAATACTTGCATATCTCTGTCTGATTCAACTACATAAGGCATATTTTGGGTGTCGTGCTGAGAGAAGCTTCTTCTCATTTCCCTTTGTTTTACTCAAGGCCTTCTCTTTTCCTCCCTGCTCTTCTATTGTTATTCTAGTGCATGGGTAGGCAACCTTGGCTCTTTTATGACTCATGGACTTTAAATCAGCTATGCTGACTCAGGAATTCTGGGAGTTGAAGTCCATGAGTCATAAAAGAGCCGAGGTTGCCTACCCCTGTTCTAGTGCATCCTCAACATTAGTGGATCTTTCCCCCATCCCTGAATGCATTAAGTCTCTCAGATGCAGCTCATGAAAATTGACCTTTACCTGACCACAAGCCTCCATGCTTTGACATTTTCCTGTTTACACTTCTCAAGGCTCTTGTTAAGTACCTGTAACTCAATAAATTCTGTTGAGTCCTTGGGCCAGCACCAGTCTTAATTGCTGTTAATAGCTAACCCTTCTGTCCATGAGAGTTCATTAGGGGTTCTTTCTATAACTGTTGCTATGATTTTCTCTCCTTTGTTTGTATTACCTTATTGATGAAAAAACTTAATTATGTACAATAAATGCATAAAAAACTTGCACGAAAATGCTGTAAAGAGAATGACGGGTGGGAGGGGGAGGAGTAGCAAGGTAAGAAAGAGAATCCTGGACTGTGGGTCTCCCAAATCCAGACTTTAATATTCCTTTGACCCTATCTGCAGTACCCAGAGCACCTCTTGTTGTGATGTCATCTTCTAGGGTGGGGGTGTCCATGATCTTTGCATTAAAGGTTTAAACCAATTCTTGTAATCAATTGAGAATATCAAATGGGATGCTTGGAACACTTTGGAGAGATTTGACAGTGACTCCTAGAAAGTGGACTTGCTACCTTTGCATGATAATGATTCAGCTTCAGGAGAAGCTTCCCAACAATTCACCTCACACAAGCCAATTATCTCCATTATCTTCTAAGGCATGGGTGTCAAAGTCGCGACATCACGTGACATATTGTGACATATTGCAACCTTTTCCCCATTGCTGGCAATGGGGTGGGCACAGTTTTGGCGTGACGCATCTGGCCCATGGGCCGGCAGTTTGACACCCCTGTTCTAAGGAGTTATCAGCTTGGTCAGAGGACTTATTTATTTTATTTATTTTTATTAGATTTATATACCGCCCCTCTCCAAGGACTCTCCAAGGACTTAATCACATTAGTCTTCAATCAAGGGAAGAGAAGGATTGCCCAAACAAGCCTCCTCTCCTTCTCCTTCTCCTTCTCCTTCTCTTCCTTGTCACACATTGTGTTGAAGGTTTTGTTTTAGGGTGCCAATGTAACAAGCGGTCCATGAATATACTATATCTTTTTTCATCTGTAAACATGCTGGGCATCTTCTTCCCATTCCATGCAGCTTTTCCTATTTCATAAAGACTTAATGGATATATCATGTAATATATACATAGAGAAGTTTGGTTTGTTAGGTGTGTGTAGTATATTATAAGATCATGGAACTGCTTTCCTAGCATAGAGTCTCCTTGGATAGCAAGGAAGGAAGAGAAGAGAAGGGAATGTTCTTTTGGGGTAAAATTGGCCTTTGTCAATGTTGACTGAAAAAAGGTGAGGAGAATTCCCTCAGGTCATCACTGGTAACTTTTACTTTGCACAATAATTTCCCCCCTTAGACTTAGGGCGAGAGTGTGCTGATCTAAAGCAGGTAGCTTAGATACAGCCAGGCTAGGAGGCCTTGTTGCATTAAACATGTTTAATGAAGCAATTCCACCATTCAGTCTTGTAACTTTTCCGTGCAGAGAATTTGGCTGACCTTTTCTAGATGCAGACACAATGTTTACAGGCCATAAAACAGAAAGCAATTTTCAGGAGCTGGAAAGCTGCTCTTTTTAGGCCTATTCAAATACTATCAGTTCCCCTGCATGATTGATAGCTGCTAATTATCTTCAGTTGTAAGCCTGATGTAAATTCTGTTAGCCAGCCACTGTAGAGAGGAATAAGAAAGTAAAACATTACTCACTGTTATTTTTTTTAAGTTCCAGTATCATTCTTTTTAATGTTTTCTATTTGAGTATTTTTAGCTGGCTTCCTCCGCAAATCTGTCCCATGCAAAATTTTGAAATTCAGAATTCTCCTGTTGGAAATTTCTTATGCATCATTCAAATGTGTGCATTTCTATTTTGAGCCAGTTCAAAATGGTTTCACAAATTCTGCCTGAGAATTGGCTTTAGAGATGTTTCACAGGATGTAATTGACATTGACAGATGAAACTGGATATTAGGGGGAATAGGATGATAGGTTTGATAAAGCAGACCTACTAAATGCTAGGGTGTCTTAGGTCAAGCTTGCCTGTCTGAAATAGGTGCTTGATGATATTTCTGCTTGCAGAGAACCATTTGTACATCATATGGTATTTGGTCTTTCCCTGCGTCATTTCCAAATTATTCCATTTTCCCTTTTTCCTTTATATAAGTAAAAATAAAATTATATAATCAGTAATCCATTGGCATGTAATTGCAGCTGAGGTCATATACCAGCCATGCAATTCAGCCCACTCTGTTTGGGAAAAAAAATATGGTAGATATGGTAGCTCTGACTGGGCTGAAACAAAACTTGAATACCTGTTCTGCTTCTTACTGATGTAGGATTTTTTTTAAAGGCTGTAATTAATACTTAACAAAATTGGAGATCATTCATGGTTTTGGGGTTGGGTATCATCAGTATAAAAGGGACGCGGTGGCTCAGTGGGTTAGGACGCTGAGCTTGTCGATCGGAAGGTCGGCAGTTTGGCGGGTCGAATCCCGAGTGCCGCGTAACAGAGTGAGCGCCTGTTACTCGTCCCAGCTTCTGCCAACCTAGCAGTTCGAAAGCACGTAAAAATGCAAGCAGAAAAATAGGGACCACTATGATGGGAAGGTAACAGCGTTCCGTGCGCCTTTGGCGTCCAGTCATGCCGGCCACATGACCACGGAGACGTCCTCGGACAAGCGCTGGCTCTTCGGCTTTGAAACGGAGATGAGCACCGGCCCCTAGAGTCGGAAACGACTAGCACGCATGTGCGGGGGAAACTTTACCTTTACCTTTACCTTATCATCAGTATGCTGATGATACCTAGCTTTTCATCTCCACCCCAAACCACACCAGTGATGCCCTTGATGCCTGGAGGCGGTTCGGGTCTGGATGGGGAGGAACAGGCTTTGCCTCGATCCCGAGTGGTTGTACGTGCCGGCATCTCAGGAAATTCAGATTATTCCACCTCTAACTATGGGGGGTGAGCTATTACCCCCCGTAGATAGGGCTCGCAACTTGGGTGTCCTCCTAGATTCACAGCTCTCCTTGGAAGATCATATAGGAGCTGTGACTAGGGGGGCCTTTGCCCAGGTTCGCCTGGTGCACCAGTTGCGGCCCTATCTGGACCGGGATGCCTTGCATACAGTCACTCATGCGCTTGTGACCTCTTGTTTAGACTACTGCAATGCTCTCTACATGGGGCTGCCCTTGAGGACCACTTGGAGGCTTCAGCTGGTGCAGAATGCGGCCACGTGAGTTTTGTTGGGGGTTTCCCGATACTCCCATGTAACACCTCTACTCCGCAAGCTGCATTGGCCTCCGGTTGCCCTCCGGGTGAGATTCAAGGTGCTGGTGATGACCTATAAAGCCCTAAATGGCATGGGTCCGGATTACTTACGGGAGCACCTGCTTCCGGCATCAACTTCCCTTCGTACAGTGCGCTCCCACAGAGAGGGCCTCCTCAGGGTGCCGTCGGTCAGAGAGTGTCGACTGGCGACGCCCAGGGGGAGGGCGTTCTCTGTGGGTGTGCCAGACCTTTGGAACCGTTTACCGGTTGAGCTCCAGATGGCTCCTGACCTTCGCTCCTTCCGCCGTGACCTAAAAACTTATTTATTTGAACAAGCCGGCCTGGTCTGAGGGGTTTGTGGTTTTTTAAAATATTTTTTAATATTAATTTTAATTAATTTTACTGTAATTGGGCTTTAATATTTAATTCTATTTTAACTTTTGTACACTGTATTTTTATTGTATTTATTGCCCTGTACACCGCCCTGAGTCCTTCGGGAGAAGGGCGGTATAGAAGTTAAATAATAATAATTATTATTATTATTATTATTATTATTATTATTATTATTATTATTATTATTATTATTATTATTATTATTATTATTATTATTATTATTATTATTATTATTATTATTATTATTATTATTACTCAAGTGGTTAAGGCACCAGGCTAGAAAACAGGAGATGATGAGTTCTAGTCCAGCCTTAGCCATGAAAGACAGCTGAATGACTTTGGGCCATTCACTCACTCTCTCAGCCCAACCCACCTCATAGAGTTGTTGTGGGGAGAATGGGAGAAGGTAGGAATATTAGGTATGTTTGCTGCTTTGAGCGATTAATAAAAAATAAATGTGGGATTAAAAAATAAACAAATCAGTTTTTCCCAGGGACCTCTCAATTTCAGAAGAATAGCAGAATGCAAATACTTTACAACTACTTTAAATTTATGTTATGGCTAGAGAGAAAGCATTTAAAACTTAATTATATGTTTGTAGATGCCATAGTTCAGGCATATCAAACTGCCAGCTCATGGACCGGATGCATCACTCTGAAACCACGCCCGCCCCATTGCCAGTAATGGGGGGAAAGTCACAATATGTCACATGATGTCATGTGACGTCGCGAGTTTGACATGCTTGCTATAGTCTCTTTACTAGGCATAATATCTTTCAAATATCAGACAGATGCAGAGAGCATTATAGCAATAGCACTTAGACTTATATACCGGTTCACAGTGCTTTACAGCCCCTCTCTAAAAGTATGCATATTGCCCAAAGCAATCTGAGTCCTCATTTTACTAAACTCAGAAGGATGGAAGGCTGAGTCAACCTTGAGTCCCATCAGGATTGAACTACTGGCAGTCAGCAGAGTCACCCTGCAATACTGCCTTCTAAGAATCCTGTCAGATACAAATTTCTTTCTCTGCCTTGTTACCTTTTCTCTAGAACCAAAAAAAAGGAAGAGAAGTCACCATTTTGGTACATCTTCATCTCTATTGAAACCACTGTCCAACGCTAGAGGTTGATCTTGCCTACAATGTGTCCCACATTCAGCCTTTGTCTCTTTCAAAGAGTTTTATCAGCCAGGCCCCTACTGTTAGGAAAATGCCACTGATCTAACTTTAGGTTAGTTTTCCACATTCCTTTAAAGCAGGGGTTTCAAACTGCCAGCCCAAGGGCCAGATGCGTCATGTGGAAGCCACGCCCACCCCATTGCTGGCAATGGCAAAACCCTCCTGATACGTTGCACGACGTCACGTGACATCACGAGTTTGACATGTTTGCTGTAAAGTATTAGCCACTTGTCCTAGTTTTAATTGGAATTTTTGCACACAGTAGTATAAATGTCAGTTTCTCCCCTATGCTTCTAACATGCATTGTTTTTTCTTATGGTGGCATCTATACAGCAGCTCTGAGACAGTTTACAAACTACAAATTCATGTCAGATATTATGCTATGAGTGTCTTGTATGTATTTTTAAATGCTGTTAAAACATTCATAACAGGAAGCATGTTTTGCAAATCTCTTATCAGTGCTGTACAATGGGATAGGGAGAAACTACAAGATTTCAAAAAGAAATTTTAATATATTAATGAAGGTTTTTGTTCTTCTGTCGCCTTTTTATTTTCTCCTTTTGTTCAGCACTGCAATTTTTAAATATTTCTTTAAATATTCTTTTAAAAAGTAAAATGATAAAACAAATGTGAAATATTTGTAACATGAAGAAATTCCCAACTTGTCTTCTTTTGGATCAGCAAGCTTCTTCGTTGCTCAACAGTCAGGTAATTGTTTTTTCCTTCTATTGAGTGAGGAAAATAACAGGCATTTGCCTATTCTCTGTTATTATATTTTTAATTCAAAACTTTTGAAAGTTGAAGGTAGTACTGTATATAGGAGAATCCCCATTACAGCTGGACCTCACTTAACAAATGTTTATTTTTACAATCATTCTGTATGAGTTAGTTCGCCACCTGTGGTGCACCCCGGATAGTGTGTGAGCACTATCTAGCAATCTTAGCTAGCCAAATTACTTCATAATAACATTGTAGACTCCCTGTCTATCAGTGTACAAATGCCATATGCTAACTAAAACAAAGAGCAAAAAGATAGGATGTATAAGTCTAAAGAAAAGAAGAAAGATTTATTTTCTACTGAATTACTTGTCCTGGAAGGCAACCACTTCTGAAGTTCTAACCAACGAAAGAAATTAAGTAGAATACGTACGGGGTCTGATACCATACTATGAAGATGTCAGTCTCCAACTCCTGGGGGATTGGCCTTACCAGGCTAATGTTTCACATTTCCCTTTACACATTTCGTTTTCGGACGAGAAGCAGAGTGCTTTGTTGTTGCTGCTGCTGTTCTTTTTTTACAGCTTCACTGTTATTCTGAATTGTTTTAGATGTAAAAGAGCTCAGGTGCTGTCTTGTGCATGCCATTTGCCAGCTGTGCAGATTTGGCATAGAGAATTTATGGGGGCTTTGGGTAAATAATTCTTGCCAGGACTTATATGCAGTATTGTAATAATGTAGCTGGTGTTCCTTGCTTACAAGCAGGGCTTTTTTTCCTCATAGAACGCTCAGAACGGCATTCTGGCACCGTTTTTTTGCAAAAAAAAAAAGCTCCCTCTATTGGCTTTAGGAGTAGACAATCTTGGCTCTTTTTATGACTCGTGGACTTCAACTCCCAGAAATCCTGAGCCAGCCATGCTGAGGGGAAAGGGAGAGGTTTCCAAGCTGAGCCATGGTGGCTCAGGAATTCTGGGAGTTGAAGTCCTTGAGTCATAAAAGAGCCAAGGTTGCCTACCCTGCACTAGAGGAGGACATTAAAATTATTTACAAGGTTACTTCTTTAGGAACTAAACTTTTAGAATCTAAAACAGCTAATTCAAAAAAGCCAACAGGAAAGAATCTCACATTTTTCATCTGCTTCTGTCTTTTGGAAGGTAAAATTAGATAACAAAATAATCTATTTCCTATGTTAACATCTCTGCAATGAAATCAAGAAAGATAACAGGAAAGAAATGAGAAACATTTTTCTCAATGTAATATGTCTAATTTAGCTGATGCTAGAAAAAAATAGTATCTTTTGTACATACTCTATTACAACTAAACCACTTTAAATTAAGCAATTCTTAAGAATGAAATATTCTTAATTTGGACTTTACTGTTTGGACTGTTATGTGTTTTTAAAAATAGATTATTTAGAATCTAGTTATGTTACACTTCAGTCTTTAAATAATTAACCTAGTATATACATAACAATATATGATGTTTTCCATGGTGAGCTTAACATCAAGAAAAACATTTATTAAAAAGGGCTTCCTGTTCCTGTTTTCTAGTGGAGCACTTGGAAGATTCGGAATGCCGAACCCTTCGGCTGAAATTTCTTTTTGTTGGGGACCCTAAGGGGCCAGAACCCATCCTGAAGGGGTGGAATGAAGGAAGGAACTCCAAGGGACTTAGGAGAGATGGCAGTCTCCCCGAACGGTCCAGGAGAAGCCTCTCAGAAACCAACAGAAGAAAAGGCTGGCTAACTCCATGTCCAGTCATAGCTGAAAACAACGGAAGTCATAAGCTTATAAACTAAGCAGATTTTAAACAGCATGCTTGAATCTGGGTAAGAATATTCATTTTCTCTATCCTACCTATTTTCCTGAAAAAGAAAGTCCCAAAAATAAGAGATCTCCAAAAAAAGGAGGGGGATTCTACTCCCTCCTTTTGGTTACCGGAAGCGGCGAAACTTACCCTTTAGAGAAAGGAAAAAAAAAAGACTAGAAAGACCTGAAAAATGAGCAAACGCTGACTGGTGGGTGAGGATTTTTTTTCTCTGACCCTCAAAGTTCTTAAAAAATGCAGCTGTGTAAACAAAGTGAGAGTAACAAATCTGAAGTAATGAATACTTTACAAAAGGAAGTATATGATAAGCGTCAACAATTTCAAAGGACAATGATTTTAAACCACAAAGAAATACAGAACAACCTTGAGAGTATGAATCAACTTATCTCCAACTTAATTTCACTCCAAGAAATTTCCCAGGAAAATACAGTAGAGATGACTGAACATAATTCTGAGGATAGAGACTTAAAGATGGAACCGTATAAAATAAAAAATCATTATTTAATTCAAATGGGAAATATTTCAATAGGTCCAAACAACTTTGAAGATAAGGAAAAGAATGAGAAAAAAATACTTTACAGGGAAATGAATGATGCAGCAAAACATACTGATTAAGAAAGGCAATGGCCAGAGAAAAAAGATTAAAACGGAAATCAAGAAAATAGATTATGGGACTTATCAGAGAGAATACTTAAAAAGAAACATTTGTTTGAATATGGCTAAAAATGGAAAAAACTTTGGAATATATTACTCTTCGAGATATGATTCTTTTGGTTGTTAACTAATACAATAAGAAACATTTGTTTGAATATGGCTAAAGAAATGGAAAATCTTTGGAATATATTACTCTTAGAGGGATGATTTTTTTTATAAATACAATATTTTTTTTCTTTTTCCTTTCTGTAAACAAAAAAAGTTGAAATGATTTAAACAAAGCAAACGTTTTAGTTATTTAAATGTGACGATAAGAAAAGCATAAAAATGTGTTTTGAATGAGAGTTAAAGGATTAGATGATTAGATCTACTGAATGGAATGCTTAAAGTTTAAATAGATTAAATACATTCTCAGCTATGGTCAAAAAGAATAAGAAATTGAGGGAATAAATATATATTAAATTAGGAGGGATACATATTTAAAGTCGTATGTTATTTTTTGTATCAGTGCTTTTTTCTTTTTTTCTTTTTTTCTTTTTTTCCTCTTTTTTTCCTCTCTCCTCTTTTCTCTTTCTACTTTTTTACTTATTGATTCAGAAATATAAAAGGATGAGAGGGCTTATATGGAAAAAATAGAATTAAATCCACCAATGTAAATGTAGTTAATTGTTGAGAAAATTGTCACTAGTAAGAATATTTAGAATTTGGGGGGAGAAATAAGCCGAAAAAAACATGGTAACAGGATTTATGATAAAGAAACTAAAATGACAAATAGGATTATTGGAAAAACTATATACTTAATTGTTGTTTATCAAAATAATGAGAATTGTTTTAATCTAATGTTTTGCAAAGAAAGATACTTGGGGGAAAGGGGAACTCAACTTAAATTAACATATGGAATATAGATTATAGAAATCAATTGTTAAAGATTGTCTTATGTCACCCAGACAACATACTGTTTACAAATTATTGAATGATTTATATTATGTTAAAAAATACCAATAAAATATATATTAAAAAACACATTTATTAAAAAGGCTAAAATAATTTCTGGTAGCATTATCTGTACATTAAAATTTTGTTTAGTCACAATCTTTCACTTTTCACATTCTGGACAAGCAGTGGTCATGTATCCTAGCAAAAGATGTTACATATGTGCATAAGTTTAGTCAGTAGCATATGCCTTTTTAAAAATATCAAACATGCAAAGAAACAAAAATAAGTCCAAAATATCTGTATTACATCCAGAAATGCCAACATTGCAACCAATATTTCTCATCCATAACTATGGTACCCTAAGGATACCTGAGAGACAGGGTGGCTCAGTGGGTTAGGACGCTGACCTTGTTGATCAGATGGTTGGCAGTTTGGCAGATCGAATCCCAAGTGCCGCGTAACAGAGTGAGTGCCTGTTACTCATCCCAGCTTCTGCCAACCTAGCAGTTCGAAAGCATGTAAAAATGCAAGTAGAAAAATAGGGACTACCATGGTGGGAAGGTAACAGCGCTCTGTGCGCCTTTGGTGTCTAGTCATGCCGGCCACATGACCATGGAGACGTCCTCGGACAAGCGCTGGCTCTTCAGCTTTGAAATGGAGATGTGCACCAGCCCCTAGAGTTGGAAACGACTAGCACGCATGTTTGGGGGAAACTTTACCTTTACCTTTAAGGATACCTGCATACATGCAAATGCTTCTCTGGGATCAGTAACGCAGCAGGGATTGCTTTTTCCTTCCAGTAACATTTTGCTGGGAAATACCAAACATGGCCTTGAGAATTCCAATGTTTGTTACAAATTTTTCTGGATGTGGATGGAAAGAGGCTGTTTGGCACCGGAGACCACTGCTACGAGGAACACAGCTCTGGGTCCGGGTTTGGAGCAGCTCCAGGTGGGGACTCAGCATGGGCCGCGGCATGGCAACTGCAGGGAGGGGAATCCCCATGGCAGCTGTGGGGAGGGGAATCCCCATGGCATGTGACTCCGAGCCATGGGCGGAGGTGCAAAGGGTGGGTGGCGACACCATAGCAAGACACTGGCATTGTTCCCAGTGACAGCACCTCTGAGTTCTGGCACCTTTTTTTTTTAGAAAAACACTGCTTACAAGCATTAATTCCTAGGTACCTGGGAACAAGGCACTTCTCTTCTCTTCTCTTCTCTTCTCTCCTCTCCTCTCCTCTCCTCTCCTCTCCTCACTTCTCCCCTGCTCTCCCTCCTCTCCTCTCCCCTCCCCTCCCCTTCCCTTCCCCATAACAGCTTGTTTCCTTTTCCCCAGTCTGTTTCCTGTGAAGCAGGATGAGCTTGGATTGTGAATTTTACACATGGAAAGATCCTTCACAAGTTCAGAGTGAAGGAACAGAGTGTTCTGTTTCCACTTCTGGCCTCCTTCTAACAGTATGGCTTTTATACAAGTTTGTCAAATGAAAGCCTCACTTTTAAAAATGGTCTGTGTGCTAATATTAAATGTTAACAAGGCAAATTTCTGATTTGAATCTAATGTTATCCTATTGTGGAAGTCTTTCATTTTCCAATTACATGTAGAAGAGAAGAGCGATTTCACTTACAACTCAATTTACTTTTATTTTCCTACAGTAATAGAGCCATTACAGTGTGCATACTTCATGAAGATGAGTAGATAGCCTGTTCAGCTTCTGAAAGCTACATTTTAATGAAAAGCCTTACTCTGTAATTTGTTCCTGTCTTCCCCTACTTTGCTTATTGTAAATTGAGTAGTTATCCCCATTTCTTGATATGTCTTGATGCATTCACACATGAAATGGATGCTTGTTTTGATTCACTAAAACAGACAAAAAAGTTTGCCTTTAATCAAATATTATTTGCACATCAGGCAGATGATATTGCAAGTCATATATCCCAGATACACATACATGCCCATATAATACTTTCAAGAAAATCCTTGCTTTCACTTGGATACTTTGATTGGCCAGAGGTATGTAGAACTTTTATTGAAGCCTGGATAAAAAAGCTTCATAGGACTGGCTCTTGAAATTGGAATATGTATCCTCACTGAAAACAGCTTTTAGCTGCTGTAACAGAAAGGAATTGCTTTTCCCCAAATTCTGCACATTCATCTTCAAAATCTCCACAGTGTCCCCTAGTTTCCAACAGTAGATTTCATGGATGAATGGAGATTCATAAAGAAAAACAGAAAAAAGAAATTCAGTTGAACTAAAGGAAAACTGTACACTGGATGCTTAGGGAATGCTCATCCTGCTTCAAGGCAGAGTTGATTTTGCTAAAAAAAATTGGAACACTTGTGAAATCAAGAAGAGGGGGGAGGAGGAGGAGGAGGAAGAAGAAGAAGGAGGAGGAGGAGGAGGAGAAGAAGAAGAAGAAGAAGAAGAAGAAGAAGAAGAAGAAGAAGAAGAAGAAGAAGAAGAAGAAGAAGTAGAAGAAGAAGAAGAAGAAGAAGAAGAAGAAGAAGAAGAAGAAGAAGAAGAAGAAGAAGAAGAAGAAGAAGAAGAAGAAGAAGAAGAAGAAGAAGAAGAAGAAGAAGAAGAAGAATTCAGTCAGTTAGTTAATTACATAAATGTATTCTCAATTTCTTTCCAGCACTGTACAGGGTGATCTCACTTATCTTTATCCTCACAACAGCAATCCTGTGAAGTAGTTTGAAGTGAGATGGAAGAACTTGATCAGTCAGTCATGAATTTCCAAAACTGAAGATCTTCCCAAACTTAGTTCTTAATATTTTGAAATGTAGTCAGTGGCTCTAAGTCTATAACATCTGTGTTTCACATATATAGATTAATTAATTTTAATATAATTGATTAAAAGATCATCCTAGTGAATTAAGCCCATAGCTTTTTCCCCATAAAGAGATTTGTAAAGATTCTCTTTTTCTCTTTAGGTGAAGTTCATTTTCAGAACAAATTCTTAACTTCAACCATTTTTATGTTTCCTTTGAATAAAATTTGATTGACTAGAATTAGAATTAGAATTCATGGTTGTTGTTGTTTTCTTTTTTTAGAAAAATATGAAGTTACCTTTAGTTTTGCAACATTTAGATTTCCAGAATGTTTTAGGGATGTGAATGATCATGGGATTCATTAAAAGGAAAGTTAGTTCTCTGAACATCAATAGGATTCTGAGACTAAAGAAATGTGTTTGGAACAAAATCTTTGAACCGTCTCCAACCCTTTGTTCCTATCACGGACCTCATCGATGGCCGTGAAATTCTTGCCTAGTAAGATGTGACCAAGGGTGGTGAGCAAATGTTCTACCTTTCATTGTACCACCATATCTTTACCAGATCAATATCCCTGGTTTCTGATACTTCAATATAGACCCCACAGAAGGACATTAGGAGGTTACTCTGTCCAAAGGCATTTTTAGATCAAGGTAGTGTAGGCAACCCAGGTGACAGTAGAATGATACAAACAGAATAATTCACTGGCTGAATTATTGATGATTTTTTTAATGAAATTGTGTTATTGCCTGTTTCATTTCTTGAATGCAACTGGCCCAAGAAAGTGGCTGATAAATACTGAAATGAATGCTTTGAATCCCCAGCATTGGAAATTGACACCACATGCTCCTTTTAAGCCTCTGGACAGGATCTAAGCTACAGATCTGAAACAAGATGAATGGATTGCTAAGCACAATTGCTAAGCCAATAACAGTGATGTCACTGAAAACATGGACACATTCTTGTTATGAATCCAGGGAAGTTTAAATACATATCGACTTCAAGCGACATACATTAAGATTAATTCTGATGCAGGTGAACCAGCCTCCAGTGCAAAACACTAGAGAGCCCATCTTTCTTCTGTAGATAGTCTATCATTTCACTTAAAGAAGTAAGTTATGAGCAAGTTTCTGATGAAAATGGCTAGAAATTTATGCTGTTCCTGTATACCTAAAAGACTCTGAAACCATTTGGTATGCTTAGTAGCTTTATTTATTATGGACTTATAACCAGATATGGTCCAGAACAGGGGAGCCCAAACCCCCAGTCTGTGGATCAGTACCGGGCTGCAGCATGCCAGCAACCAGACTGCACAAACAAGCAAAGCCCCATCCACAAGATGAAGGCAGCACACAAAACCACACACCCTCTGGTGCATGGAAAAACCTCTCTCCACGGAACCGGTCCCTGGTGCCCAAAAGTTTGGGAAGCCTTGGTGGAGCAGTGGGCTAATGCCTCCTTAAGTAACACCAGCTGCCTGCAATTAGTGCAGGTTCGCATCCCACCAGGCTCAAGGTTGACTCAGCCTTCCATCCTTCCGAGGTAGGTAAAATGAGGACCCAGATTGTTGGGGGCAATTAAGCTGACTTTGTAATAATGCCGCTTGGGGTGTGTGTGAAAGCCCTAATAAGCAGGCATATACATAGAATGAAGGCTACTGCTAAGCTTGTAAGCCGCCCTGAGTCTTCGGAGAAGGGCGGGATATAAATGGAATTAAAATGAAAAAATGAAAAAAATCTCTGGTCTAGAAATCAGATAAAATAACAATTAGTACAATCCTCTATTACAATTCATTATATTAGAATATTTGAATAGAATAGAGCTGGAAGAGATGATGGAGGTCTTCTAGTCCAGCCCCCTGCTCAGGCAGGAGAATTTATACCATTTCAGACAAGTGACTGTCTAGCCTCTTCTTAAAAATCTCCACTGATGGGGTGCCCACGATTTCTGAAGGCAAGCTGTTCCATTGGTTAATTGTCCTCACTGTTAGGACGTTTCTCCTTAATTCCTGGTTGCTTCTCTTTTTTATCAGTTTCAACCATTGTTTCTTGTCCTGCCCTCTGGTGCTTTGGATAATAATTTTGCCTTTTCTTTGTGGTAGAGTATAAAATAGGGTGTCTCCAAGTTCATGATGGCCGGTGGTATGTGATATTAACTTACAGTAATACCCAAACCCCCCAAACTTTTGGGCACTGGGGACCGGTTCCGTGGAGAGAGTTTTTCCACAGACTGGAGAGTGTGTGGTTTTGTGTGCTGTTTGCATCCCACAGATGGGGCTTTGCTTGTTTGTGTGGCCTGGTTGCTGGCATGCCGTGGTCCGGTACTGGTCCATGGAATGGGGGTTGGGGACCCCTAGTATATACATTGAGAATTACACAACAGCTATGATTCATTGTATTAATGAATATTAAAGTGACAGAATGTCTGTACAACTATGAAAGAACTATTAGATTTTTTTTAAAAATACTCATTAGCTACATTTTAGCCAGCATTTCCAGGAGGCCAGAGAAACTGTCAAATAATCTGAAACCTCTGTTTACCAAATTACAAAATCAAATTATTTTAGCTAGTTGGCTAGTCAACCTGAAATGGTTTGTGCTAAATTTGTGGTGTATGGGTGTGTGTGTTTGTGTGTGTGTTTGTGTCAAGTCGCCATAGCTTCCTCCCTTACAAGAATTCCAAGCTAACCAGTGTTTTAACTTCACTCCCTACTTAAGCTGCCAATTCCACCACAAAACTTTTTATATAAAGAAAACATCCTTTGGGTATTTTGATGTTTTCTAACCCTCTGTTATATGCTCAGAGTTGCTTGAAAACTGGACAGCTGCAAAGATTTAATAATTAGTGAAAACATACATAAATAAACAAACCTAATCACCTTTGGTGATTTCATTAGGACTTGCATGAACTTCTTTTAAAAAAAAATACTCAAGGAATACATGTAATGGCTCTATGCACCAAAGGACAAACTGTCCCATCACCCACTTTCATCTCTCTAAGAGTTAGTCCCATTCAGGGTATCATTTGTAAAATAATAATAATAATAATAATAATAATAATAATAATAATAATAATAATAATAATAATAATAATAATAATAATAATAATAATAATAATAATAATAATAATAATACCCCAAAGACTCTTGTTTCACTTATGCTCTTCTTCCTTCTTCTTCCTATTGACCTTTGCTTATAGGCCAAAGGACAAGGACTATCTTAATACCCATTGATTTGTGGAGGTGGGCAAGGGAAGCTACCACTAGCAATCTTTTCAAGGGAGACTCAGGAGAAAAATCCCATTAAATAAACAAAAAAATCATTGTCTTCTGCCAAACTCTATTTCATAGTTGCCATAGTTACTTGCTTCTATATAAAGAAACACCACTTTCTTTCCTTCACCCCATTAGAGCCAGAAAAGTATTCATACATATTATGTATATGTCTTGTCGGTGGCAGGAAAGATGTATTTTACAGTAGCCCTGAATTTCTCTACTGTGCCCAAGCCAGAGCTCAGAATGAACCTGACTATAAGCAAGATTTAGCTCATTCAAAGATGCCAAGGGAGCAAATCAGCACAGCATTGGATAGGTCAGGGGTAGGCAACCTCGGCTCTTTTATGACTCATGGACTTCAACTCCCAGAATTCCTCAGTCAGCTATGAGGAATTTTGGGAGTTGAAGTCCATGAGCCATAAAAGAGCCGAGGTTGCCTACCCCTGGGATAGGTCATTAAGGCACCTCACTCACCCACTCTGCATTTCTTAAAGGGACATCATAATAACCTCCTTCCTGGTTTGCAGAGCTCCAAGATGTTTGCATTTGGGGATCATGAAAAAAGAATGGCTATTAATATTTACAGGAGTTCACAAAACACCTCTTTTATGTAGTCATTTATAAATTAAATATAAGTATAACATTTTGTTGCCTTTAACATTACTTTATGGAACCCCAATTATTACGTGGTTAAAAAGAGATTGCAACTTCCTGGAAGACTGAAAATGTTTAATTAGTTGTTTCAGAGGGCTAGGTCTGTGAAAATACAGATTTGTCAAATGGCATACTGATACATCCCCAGATATGAAGAAATAGTTAGCTAATACAATCCTTGATTGTACAAACAGAGGCATAGAATCAGACTCATGTGAAGTATTAGTACCGCTTTATAAATCCTTAGTAAGACCACACCTGGTCTTACTAAGGACCACATTACAAAAAAAGATGTTATGCAGAGATCTTTCAGTATAAAATATTGGCATATCACACTCTCTTCTAGCAAAGAATAAGAAAGCCAGAAGCCTAACTCTAGTGGTGAATGCACCAGACTAGAAAGCAGAAGGCTATGAATTCAAGTCCTGTCTTAACCATGAAAGCCAGCTGGGTGACTTTGGGCCAGTCACGTTCAGCCCACTCACCTCATTGGGTTGTTCTTGTGGGGAAAATAGGTGGAGGAAGGTGTGTTAAAATGTATTGCATCTTGAGTTATTTGTAAAAGAAACTCAAAATAAATAATAAAACTGTCTATATTGCTCATCTTAATGAAAAATGAAGCTGGCAATCAAAAGAGAAGTAACATTCACACTTATCACTGCATCCCTATCAATCAAAATCCTATGTGTTCAATGCTTCCCAACTGTTTATTATATTGTGTTATTATAAATGATATCTGATTTTGACCTTTAGTAACTATAAAAGTCCCAGTGAAGAAGAAAACAGAGCCTCCCATAGACCTTTTGCAAGGAGAGAAATGTTATAGAGATAGTAATCAAATCAGTTATTTGGATCTAATTCTTCAAATAATAATACATTATAATTCTTCAAATAGCTGTGAGATAAACCATAATAATAATGATCAGGGCCAGAAACAAAAGTGCTCTGGGATTTGAGAATTGAAACAGACAGGCATCTCCTGTATAACACCTCAAATTTAACAGCTGTTGATAAGAAAGACAAAAATGTCTGGATAGTGAATGTGGCAGAACCCAGGGACAGCAGAAGAGAAGAGAAGGAATTGGAGAAAATAACAAAATACAAAGATCCACAAATAGAAACAGAACTACTGTGACAAAAGAAAGCAAAATTATTGCCAACAGTAATAGGGCCTTGGATGCAATCCCAAAGCAACTGGAGCACCACTTGAACCCAATCAGCATTGACAAAATCCCCATCAGTCAATTGCAAAAGGCAGCATTACTCGAACAGCTTACATCCTGGGACGATACCTCTAATACCATCAACATCCACATCTGCTCATCCCAGGTCCTTGGGAAGGACTTGATAGGTGGATAAAAATATCAAATCCAGTCTGAACATCTGGCTAACTGTGCAATGAAGTAAATTTTAGGCTTCAATTATATGCATACTTAGCTGGAGGAAACCCCAATTCACTCCCTAGGATTAAATTCTGAGTAAATGTAATGGGATATGCATATTCATGAATGGAGGGTGGAGCCCCACTGATTTTCACAAGGGAATCTCTTCACACAACCCTTTCCAGAATCAACATTACTGGTTCATTAAAAATGTTTTTTTTTTCAAAGAAAATATGCAACAAGACCAGAGCCTTAGAATAAAGTTGAAAAGAAAACAAATGAGCAAATAAGAGGCTGATCTTAATTTCTGAGGAATTGTCTAGATGTAAATACAGCATAAGGATCCCTCATGGGTGCACACATATGCAAGCACACATGCATGCGTGTGTGTGTGCGCACACACAAAATGTCCACACAAGTCTTAATTCATGATTATAACAGAGAAGAAGGCATCCTCTATTGAGTGGTGATTTGTATTTTCTCTTTTGAGGCTGGCTGAAAGCAAGGTAATATGAAAGCTTGCAACTATAGCCCTGAAAACAACAACAACAACAACAACAACAATAACAATATAATAATAATAATAATAATAATAATAATAATAATAATAATAATAATAATAATAATAATAATAATAATAATAATAATCTTTTAGCTGCTGTAACAGAAAGGAATTCCTTATCCCCAGATTCTGCACATTCATCTTCAAAATCTCCAGAGTGTCCCCCAGTTTCCAACAGTAGATTTCATGGATGAATGGAGATTCATAAAGAAAAACAGAAAAAAGAAATTCAGTTGAACTAAAGGAAAACTGTACACTGGATGCTTAGGGAATGCTCATCCTGCTTCAAGGCAGAGTGGATTTTGCTAAAAAAAAGTTTACAACACTTGTGAAATCAAGAAGAGGGGGGACGAGGAGGAGGAGGAGGAGGAGGAGGAAGACGAAGGAGAAGAAGAAGAGTTGTGCTTATAAGCTTTCACATTATCTTGCTTTTAGCCAGCCTCAAAAAAAGAAAACACAGATCCCCAACAGACCAGAATAGAGAATAGAATAATAGAGTTGGAAGGGACCTTTGAGGTCTTCTAGTCCAACCCCTGCTCGAGGAGACCCTATACCATTCTTGACAAATGCTTGTCCAATCTCTTCTTAAGAAAGCCCAGTGATGGAGCACACACAACTGTTCCACTGGCTTAATTGTTCTCACTGTCAGGAAATTTTTCCTTAGTTCTAGGTGGGATCTCTAATGATCTTTCACTCATTACTTTTTGTCCTGTCCGTAGGTGCTTTGAGAATAAGTTGACCCCTTCTTCTCTATGACAGACCCTCAAGTACTGGAAGACTGCTATTATGTCATCCCTAGTCTTTCGTCTTTTTAGAAGCCCTCTTGACATGTGAAACTTACTCCTCTGATTGATTTTTTTTAAAAAAAAAAATATTTAATTCTCATGGGCTTTTGTTTTCTCTGCCTGTTACCTGATGGCTTGGTCACACTGCATGAACCTGTTAGATGGAATTTCTCTGTGTTCGCTATACTAAGCGATGTGCTATACAAATTGCTTTAAGTTTTGTAAGTGTATCTTTTTAAAATTCCTTTTACAAACTTGATGACTTACATTTGTCCTACTGCAGTTAAAATCCTGGCAAAATTTCAGCCTTGGAATGAAAATGACAGGCAATCTGTTTACTTTACAGTTTTTGGGTAAAGCCTAATTTGGCATTTATAAAATCTATATCATCTATGTCAGAGTGAACAGAATTGCTTTCTTCCCATCACTAAGTTGAAGGAAAGCTTTTAAATTTACAAAATAAGCTATCATGTCAGCATGGTGATTTCACTTTATTAAATATTTCATCTGAAATACTTAAGAGAGAATATAGTTATTTTGGCTATAAATGGAAGAAGAATAAATGTCCTCAAAGTAAATTTTGTCAGATTTTCTCGAATCATAAGGGTCTATCGTGTTGCTAACTTTGCTTTTTAAGATCTTATTGGCAAGATAGCAATGATCAGTGCCACATTTCTTTAAAGTTTAGGTGACATGAAATAAAAAAAGGAAATCATTCCCATGTCGAATTGTAAAAGAAATAACAATATCACCTAGACTTATATACCACTCCATGGTGCTTTACAGTCCTCTCTGAGCAGTTTACAGAGTCAGTCTTTTGCCCCCAACAATCTGGGTCCGCATTTTACCAACCTCGAAAGGCTAAGTCAACTTGGAGCCGGTGAGGATCGAACCCTTGGCAGCCAGCAGAATTATCCTTACAATACTGCATTTTAACCAAATCACACAGATATATATATATATATATATATATATATATATATATATATATATATATATATATATATATATATACACACACACAAACACAGAATTGTCTTTAAATCTCTCTCCATCCCCCCCTCTCCCCACCCCCTCTCTCTCATCTCTAGGTGTACATCAGGATGTAGTCTGCCAGGTGCAAAAATTCCCTTCCACCCCAGGGCAGTCCCTTTATTTTCATAAATGAAAAACAGATCAGGGTTTTTTATACCCATACATTCTATTCTATGACATTCCTGCAGGAAATGTAACAGTGAGAAGAAAGAGTTCTAGAATAAATGAATTTAGGGGAGGGGGAGGTAGTAGTGATCACAAGACTATATTGTATCTGATAGTTCAGCCCTTCTGCAATCCCACCAATGTTAGCAATATCTTTAGGTGCAGTAAAGTAGAATAGTACTAAAACAGATTTGGAGGTCTTGGCAGTTTGGAGTTTTGTGGCATCTATGCAGATTGATCAAAATACAATAACTGACTTTATTGTAAGGTTACATTAAGAGGTTTTTGCAAGCCAGAATATACTTCTCACCACCATCCAGCCCTCATCACCACCCCAAAACTATGGAGGGTTTCTTTTGAGCTGCTTGCCCTACCCACATTCCTAAGCTAAGCTGCCTCTTATCTGCTTGTTCACTTGGTTGTGTCTTGTTGCCTTATCTCCCAAGGTTACTCTCACATACCATTATACCCATTGTGTGTCGCCATCACAGTTCTCTGGGATAGCACCCTGGTATTCCTCTGCAGACATATGATATCTATAGCCAGGGACATTTTTACCCTTCACCACAATAGATGTGCATCCCTGCTTTAGGTCACTGAGTTCAGTTTCTGGTGGATTTCATCTTATACAAATTTGATGAATTTCTTTCTCATCTCTAATGCAGAGATAACTGGGATTCATCTATCTCTCAGTACATTTTTGCTCCCTTTTAAATCATTAGCATTTGAAAAAAGGGGTGGGAACACGTGGAGAAACACATTCATTGATTCAGGGACTCAAGAGTTGATTTCATTTCCATCTTTTATGATCCTCTTTGCATTTTAATTAATTCTGATTTGCTACTCTAACATTAATTTACAAGTTGTTAAATAATAGGAGTTCAACTGATGAAGTAAATAATGGAAGCAATCAATGAAGAAATCATTTTCCAGTTCTTTTAAAAAAAGAGTTGATTTGTTTAAGTGCACATATATTTAATAACAACAGAATTAAAATTCTACTCCAGCTTGAAGAGAAATAACTCTTAGTCAAGTTTCTTTATTGGGAAACTATTAACCTACACCCAGCTGTGTTTAGCTATGTCTCTGTCACAATTTCAAGCACATTTGGGGCAGCACTTACATTTTGGGGGACCAAAGGCTGTTGTGACCAGTTCAGATGATGCAGAATAGGTGATGTTATACTATAAACGTAGGCCAGATTTTTGGGTGGAGGTGGGGGGCCAATAGCCATTCAGGGGTGTTTTTGGCTGGACCTTTCTGTGTTAATGTCGGGCACAAACAACCAGATCCACATGTAAAGATTTCAAGCTGACTACTTTATTGTATTCTATTCTACCTATTTGTAGTCTACCTATAATAGAAGAATCTCCACAGACATCTGCCTTCCCTTGGGAACAAACAGATAAAGTCCCATGGAACTTGGTGGGGCCGGTACTGGATCTCTTGTGGTGCAATGACTCAAGGCTAATTCCCTGCTTGAGTCCTCCTCCTTGCCTGACTGGCAGTTTCTCAACAAGCAATGGGAGATGTGGTTATTATTTGGATTAAAGACCTCTTAAGAAATAGGCTGAGCCAGTTTGGTGATATGTTAAGGAATCATGGTAGACACCAAGAGATTGTGACGTCTAGCCCTGCTTATTTTTAGGATGTGTTCTGAATGAAAATACGGGAAATCCTGTCAAATGATTGTTGACAATGTGGTAGAACATGATCATTTTTTTAAAAAAATGGCTTTAGCGGTCACATGCAGCCCATTGAGTGCATATTGCTCATTCCTGCATCTGTCATATCCACATGGCTACATTTGCTGCATAAGAAGCTGTTATTGTGCTTTTTATACCCTTCAATATATTGCTATTATTTTGATAGGTTTTACAGTTTTGCAGTAATTATCAAAATGCTTTAGGAATAGAGGTAAGTAATATATATCCTCTTAACAGAGATGCCCTTCAAAACTAGGCAATCTTTATATATATATATATATAAAATAAGAGATTGGACCATGAACACCTCAAACCTTTGGCCAATACTGACTTGTCACTGCCAATTTGAAGAAATGCAGCTGTAAACCAAGACAGCAGCACCAACAAATGTTACCAAGTGTATGCTTGATATCTGCTGGACAGCAGTTGTTGACTTCTCTCTGCCTGCTTGCTTGATTCAAAGCCTTTGCAGTGGGACCTAACTGTAAGACATTGAGAGAAAATATTTTTGAAATGCCAATTGGAGGAGCTGGATGTGGAATTGGTTAAGAGGTTCAGGACAAATCACTATTATGGAGAGTTATTGTTTTCAGTGTCAATTACCCAAGATAATCATTTTGTCATGATCTTCTTTTTTATGTTGCTGTCCTTCGTGACACTTCAGTTTGGTATAGCTTTCCAAAGCTTATCCAATGAAGATTGAAGCCGAACATCAATTTCATGAACAAAATCAAATGGGTGAAATATGAAATTTGAATATGGATGGAGACTGCTTTATCATTTCTAACAACAAGTGCCTTGGGTAATATCAACTGGTTTATGGCCCTATAAAACTGCTTATTTTTTGTAATGTGTTAGTTGGTTGCATTTTTAAAGCCTATCAAAATAAGAATACCATCATGTTCCCCAAACCAGCAGTCAACAATGCTAAGAAGCAATTCCTTGAATCTCCTGACAATGTGGCCTAATTGGAGAGTTTGAACATCATACATGGACATCAATCAGGTTGAAGAAAGCCAATTTATAGAAATTAAGACTGGACCATTTCATATTTGGTAGCATCCATAGTATTAACGTTCAATACAGTATGTGGAGTGACTTTGAACAATCAAAATCATTTCATGTACTATAATGAACAAGACTGTTGAGCTACTCCTAGGATTCTCTCCCTCTCCCTCTCTCTCTCTCTACATATCCTGATGGTTCACATGTGATTGAAATAGAAGCATGTCTTCATGTGCAATTATTGGTAAGTCTTCCACAAATAAGTCTGGCATCCAGTAAAAATTGTTCACACCAGTTAATTAAATGCATCTTCGGAATGTGAACAGACAAAACTAAACCATTTAAATATGTGGCTTTGTTGTACAGAAATTATTAGAAGTCTATCTACCAAATCAGCCTGGCCATTACCCTGAATTTGGTTCTCACAAGTATTTGGTAGCAATGTGAAAGTGTCACTTTTCAATAAATATTGTAGTAATATTAAACCAATGGTTTTGTTAAATTTAATTACAAAAGTCTTCCATTTCAAATAAGTCTCATTGATTTTCTGCCAGGAGAAGATTCTATTCACTATTCTAGCATTCATCTCAATTGGGTTAAATGACTGCATGCTTAGTAGACGTAAGATCAATTTCCCCACAAAATAAAGAAAATATTGTGGCTTTATTCCCGTGTTTCATATTTAAAAAGTATTGTATGACATCTCCCTGATACTTTGTAAGCAGATCTATACCAGCAGTGTTTCATGGAACAAAGGCTGTTCATGGGGGCCAAATAGATGAAGAAATTTGTGTCTCCCGTGTGGGAAGTCAGCCCCCCCCCGAGAAAGAAATATTTTTGGGAATATTAAAAGGCAGAATATTATATTTCCCCAAAGGATTTTAAAGGCAGAAACCCCCCCGCAAGTCTCTCTGCCCCAAACAAAAATCAGGTCTGCAGAAAAGCAGATGTGATAATCTTGAGATGGTTACCAGCATCAAATTCCTGAGTGTGCAGTTAACAAGTATGCTGGCTTGGTCGTTCAACAGTGAGACACCGGTGAAGTGGGCTCAGCAGCGTCTGCATTTTCTGCATCACATGAGAAAAGTACATCTTCCTTCTCTTATCCTTACCACTTTCTACAGAGGGATGATTGAAAGCATCCTGTCAAACAGCATCACAGTCTGGAAGCATCACTGCTTCAGACAGAAAGGCAGTGCAGAGAGTGGTGAGCATGGCTGAAAAGATAATTGGCAGTTCCTTCCCTTCCATCCAGGACATAGCATATAAGCATTGCTTGAGCAGAGTACGCAAGATTGTCTGGGACACCACACATCCTCTTCACAACCTGTTTTCCTTGTTACCTTCTGGGAGGAGGCTCCATGGTATCAGAAGCAGAACATCCAGATTCAGTCACAGCTTTGTTCCATACAGTATTAACCTTGTGAACTCTAAAGCTTCCTCCTTCCGTTACATATTCAAGATGGACAGTGAATAATATTTATACTGTATATTACTTATATGTAAGGGTGTAGGTCCATACATATGTTGTATATAGTATGTTTTATATGTGTTATGTATGTGTACACTTTGAGAGGAAGCAACTAAATTTCATTTTTTTAATGTGTACCATTGTGCCCACAGGAAAGAAAAATGACAATAAATGTTATCTAAATCTAAATCTTGTCAGAAAGATTGGAGCCAAGAAGCTAGGATTAGAAAGATAAAGATCCCTAGAATCAACCATCTCTCACACCCCCCAAAAAATTCAACACTAATCAGCCATCAGCCCCAGGGAAGTAGGATATGACCTTTGGGACATAATAGGATTAACCCACCACCATCAGAATACCAAAAAGGATCACTCAGACTCATGTCAAAGTTTATGCCACAGGAACAATTCCAAACAAAAGCCCAAGAAGGTATAAAACCCCACCACTCCCTACTACATGTGGTCACCTTTCCCAGAGCCATCTTTCTGTCTGGCTCTCCTGTTCAATAAACTACAATCTTCTTTCTAAAGCAGTCTCCATTTTGTTTATTCCCAGCTTGGATTGGACCCTGAGTTTTCTTTCAACAACCAGTTCATTGGTTGCTGGCTTCAGTCTGAAAGGGACTGCTTCCACATGGCTAGGATGTTGTTTTGTTTTTTCCAGGATTATGGGAATGCTGATCAATAGGTTTTTCTCTCCACTTGTTGGAAATCCTACTTGACTAGAAATGAACTTAGACTAAAACCTAAAAGGACAGGAAACCTTTTAATAGCCAATAGCCAGGCTCTTCCTCTTCTCATTCTCTCTCTAAAATATCATCTATTATCTATCTCTCATCTCTCTACCATCATGCAAGGGGGTTGGTAGCAATGCAGCATCATTGGCCTTTTGAGACTTTGGAGGATTTCTGATTTTTTTTTTTTTTTGCCTATAATAGATTGGAGAGACGTATGATAGTAATGGGGTATACATGGTCTAAGCCTGAGGTTGGAATTTTGGTTGACTCATGTTGGCATCCTGATGATTGAATTGGTCCTATATGCCTGATCTCAGTGATTGCCTCTTATTTCAGGATGGGTATCACTATAATTTTCAAACAATACTTACTCTTAGAAGGACTCAGAATCAAAACATCAGGATAACTGAAAAAGCCTCAACAAAACATGTACCACTACCAATTTTTTCTGCCATGCCCAGCAGCAGGAGAGCAGATCATACATGGTTCAGATGCCACCTGAAAAGTTTGCCTGACAAAGTAGTTATTTTCATTCCCTTTATAATTCACCAGAGCTACTCTCATGTAGATACATATCACTCAAAAACATATGTTGATTTCCTTTGATTTGTGTATACTACACACAGAAAAATGTTGAAATCAGGATTGAAACTTTATTTTTAAAAACACTGAAATACCACCCCTGATGTTGTAAATGATTATTTGAGCATTACCCACAGTGTAAATGGTACTTCACCTGTAAAGAAAACATCACACTTCTGAAACACCTGTTTCCTGCTGCAAGGAACATCTGGCTTTATCTGACTGTGTTTTATTCCTGCAGCATTAAACTCCTCTTTCAAGAATGCTCCAAAGTGTTTGTTAATCCTCAGTAAATTAATAAGAAGGCTGCCACTTCACTTAATCTTGAAGCTGAATTAGCAAAATTAACATTTATAGCCATCATTAAAGTTGATTATAACTAAGCATACATCTCACATTTCTACAGATCACATTTTCAAATCAAATTATCTTTGTCTTATTTAGTCTCAACTAATTGGCACTTTTATAAAGTCAATGTGTATATAAAAAGTGAGTTCTGCTTGATTTAACTACAGTAATTAGTGTAAAACTTTAAGGCCCCTTTCCCACCACTGAAAGAAACCATAGTATGAATTTTAAATAAAACATCTTCCTAATAAAAGAATAAAACCCAGAATATCAACATATTATTGTATTATTTATGTTCAAATAGACATTTCCCATAGGATCCAAAATATCATAATTTCTATTAGAAAATAATTTGTAACCAGAATCATATAACTGCTCTGAAGTCTCAACTGTTAGATTTTGTACCATTTCCATTGCTCCATATTAGTTCTAAACATTCCTTTATGAAAAAAATGATGTTATTACTATAGAAAAGAAATAAACAAAGTCACTGGCTGAAGGAGAGAGGCCTTTTACGGGGAGTAAAAAAAGACTTTCCATCTTGGAATCAGTTCGGGGGAAGAAATATATGAGATCAAATCCTTAGGTTTAAATCTGCCATTTCTCAATGGAAGTCAGTCTGCTGAATTTCTTGTAATATAGGTGATGAACAATAAAATATCTATGTGGGCTGATCCATGAGTGGTGGCTTGTGCCTGACAATTCCACACCTTAAATAAAGCTCCAGCTATAAGCTTTGATTCAAAAGAAAATGTAGATAAACTTGAGATGGTTGGTTTCTTACCACATTAGAGCTCTCTTCAAACAAATTTCCAAGTGATTCTGCTCCTGCATGATCTGCTCACCTATTGAAGGCCCTGGGAGGAACACAGTCCTATCTCTTATCATTAAATAAAGCATTTTTTTCAGCCCACAATATAGAAGTGATTTGCCTTTTCAGTTGCAGTTCTTAGATCAGAAGGGAAAGGCCCCACCTTACTTTCTATCTTTTTTGGAGGCTTCCATTTTTAAGGAGCCTTTATCCTTCACTGAATGAGTTTTGCTGGCCTGTTCCTAATAAAATAACTTAATATTAATCTTGGTTTTCTTTTTCTTTTTAAAAAAGTTTATATTGCAGTGTTTTTATTGAGAAAGTTTACACAACCAGTTAAACAAACCGCTCTAGGTGTTTAGTGTGAATCTGTATCTTCTTATCCCTGTTTGATCTGATTCTTTAACTATATGGTGGCTTTTTTATATAGCACCAGCCTTTTTTGTCAAGGAGTATGAAGAACTGGAAGTTAGCAATTTAGCATGGTTTCAAATTGCAGCTGCTCTGGATTCAGAGGACACATTTATAGTACAATTTATAATATAAATTTAAGAAATAAATGTAACTATAGACACTGACTATGGCTAGTGAGCTAGATAAGATGTATTTCCTCTTATACACATGTACATGTACATATAATGATGCACTACTTCCTTTATTCAATATTTTGTTAGTATCTGACCTCAAGGCAGTAATATGATTTTGATTTTTTAGACAAGTTGAAGAAGATAAGTACTAACTATGTCAAACATACCTGCTCATTGGCATACCATCAAATTGTTTCTCAGATGGAGAAGCAACATCTACAGAGGCTCTGATTTAAAAGAGAGACCATTCTTTTAAAAGATGGTAAAGGCATATCCTCTCTATTGTGGATGATACTAGAGCTTTCAGTAAAGCACACATGGTTTCTAACCAAATGGAAGAGTATCTCTATTATCTTTATTACTTAAAGATTTACAAGTGCAGTATGTTCTTCAGTTATCTGAATCAAAACTACCTCCTGCATTACACTACAAACAAAGAAGCGAGTCAGAAACCCGAACAAAATAAATGAATTCATCTTTAAGAATGTATACAGCTCTATAATAATATTATTGCCTGGGCTCCAAAGTAAACCAGGTTGGGGTTACGATATTGACTGGGAAGCTGAAAAACCTCCAGGAGAAAGACAACAGCAAACCACTTTTACTGTTGTCAGTAAAACTGCAGAGACTCAGTTCAAAGCCTTCATCTTAAAATCAGTGAATATTTTTGGGTTTAGTTAGATATTGCAGATAAGAAACGTAGCTCTAAAGGGTACTCATATTACCAATCCTTTTTTTCCAGAAAATTTCATACTCCATAAAATGTATTGTTGTTTCACATTCATTTTTCCCCTCTTTGTTTTACTTTCTCCTGTTGCATTTATATCTTCACACAGAAATTGGCTTGATTTTTTTTTTAATATTACAAGCCCTGCTCTTCTTGGTGGCCTTTTCATCTGCAGAAGATAATACTGCATTTGACTAAGAGACATCATTATCAGGTACACCTTCTTTCCTGTATCTCAGTTTACTGGACTTTTATATTTTGTACCAGTAAAACTTTTGGTTCCAACATGGAAACTCCTTCATGCAAAGTCCTTCCTTCTTATCAGGCATTATTATCTTGACAGCACCATCTCATATAAGCATTCTATCAGCGGCTTCCAACCTTTTCTATACCCCACACCTTCAGAATGCTTCTGATATATTCTCGCACCCCTTACAAAAGTTTGAAATTATGCATATGCACTATAATTTTGAAAATCCATATTTTTGCACCCCCTGGAATATCATCTCGCACCCCCAAGGGGTGTGAGCACCTCCGGTTGGGACCCCCTGCATTATATTACTATATTAATTAAGCAGCTCCTGATTGAAAGTATTGGATAAAAAAAGAACAGTTACACTTAACTAATTACTAATGATACTTTTTAAAAAAAATTTTTTTACAGAAAGAATATAATTTGCAAAGTAAATCCGGATGGCAAAGCATTCAGTTAAAACATTTGCTTTGTATGGCCCTGGTGGCCTCAGAACCCCAATGATTTTGAATTCATTAAAGATGAGTTTTTAAAGGCTAAGCCAACAATTTAATCAAAAACTTTACTGAAACTTTATTGAAGTAAATATGAAGACTATATAAGAAATCTGGAATGATAAATAGTAGCTTCCCTTTTTACAAAATGAACAGCCTCAGTTTTTTGTTTTTTTTTTTAATGTTAAAACCTTGTGTAATGTTACTACCTTAAATCAAAGTAAATTCATCAAAAATATTTGAGGAATGAATAGTTTCCTTAGTGGATTGCGAGAGGACATACTGCCTACAACACAGCCAGCACTTGTGCTGCTACCAATAAAGAATATTTATAACTCAGGCTTGAAATGAGAAGTCCTTGGTGCTCTTGGAGCTTCGTGGTTTTCTTGCTGACATTTCATTACCCAAACTAAGTAGCATCATCAGTGTTAGTCCTCACTAGCACTGATGATGTTACCTAGTTTGGCAATGAAACATCTGCAAAACAACAACCAAGCTCAGAAAGTATCAAGGACCCCTCACCTGTGCTGCTGTTGCCCTGTCCCTTTAAGGCCTCTTCCTAGTCAGCACCACAACTGCAACTGTTGGCTATAAAAACTGAACAGAGAGGCAGCTCTGTGTGTGTGTGGTGTGTGTGTGTGTGTGTGTGTGTGTGTGTGTGTGTGTGTGTGTGTGTGTGTTGATGTGTGGGAGAGAGGGAAAGAGGTGTGTGTTTAGGGAAATAAAGTAGCCTAAAGCAGCCTAAAGCAGATAGAAGAAGCTACTGTTCTCCAGCTGTAGGATTCTCAAGAGCTAATAGCTCAAGGAGCAGTAGGATGTGGTGTAGTAGAAGTGGGAAAGAGTGGAGATAAATTTTATTCCCCAGGAAAGGAAAAAAAAATATTTATGAAGAACTTTGGATTTACAGTGCCGATAGATTTTACAGTGAACAGTTTTTTAAAATGTGCTCTTGTGTATCCCATGCTCCTAATAATCTCCCATTCAAATAAGCAACAGGTGCATTACGATTACCTTCAACTCTCAGCCTTAAGTGCTTCCAAGTACTTTTAAGTAACTTTAATTCAATGTCTTAAAAATTACTCTAGCTGGATTCATCCAAGGCACACCTTCTGCAACCAAGGGGAACCAAAGTGCTGGGCTCTTGAATTTGGATATAGAATAGAATAGAACAGAATATTTTATATGTCATTGTGTATCTCACAGTGAAATTAAGTTCTGTCCACAGTGCACACTACACACAAGTAAAAGCATACATTATATACACAAATCCTTCACATTCTAGTCACCATTGTGCTATATATTGCACTATACTGTAGTATTTAATATGGTTGCAGCTCTGGGATAAAAAAAAAAACTTTTTCAGCCTATTTGTCTTTGTTTTTATTATCCTATACCATCTGCTAGATCAAGGGTGTTAAACTGCTGGCCCACGGGCCGAATTCATCATAGTGAAATTGCACCCACCCCATTGCTGGCAATGGCAAAAAAAGTCACAATACATCGCGTCACGTCACCTGACATTGTGAGTTTGACACCCGTGTGCTAGATGGTAATAGTTCAAAAAAAGAATGTCTGGGATGAGATGAGTCTTTAACAATATTTTGAGCTTTCCTAAGACAGCGGGAACTGTACAGTTTGTCGGGGTGGGTGAAGGGAGAGGAGAGGGCAGCCAATAATCTTCCGGGCAATGGTAATGACCCTCTGGTGTGCTTTCCTATCTGCTATTGTGCAGTTGGCAAACCACACACAGTAGGTTAGAATGTTCTCTATGGAGCAATGGTAGAAGCTCACCAGCAGTTTTTCATTCAGTTGTTATTTCCTGAGAAGCCTCAAGAAATATAATTTCTGCTGGGCCTTCCTAACCAATGCTATAACATGAGCACTCCAGGTCAGGTCCTCCTTTATGGTAACACCCAGAAACCTAAAGCTAGCCACCTGCTCCACGCAGTCTCTGTTGATTATAAGGGGCTGAATGTCTGATCTATTCCTCCTATGATCTACTATAAGCACTTTGGTGTTAGTGGTGTTGAGAACCAAATTATTGTCTCTGCACCACAAGAGCAACTGCTCCACCTCATCCCGGTAGGCAGACTCATCCCCCTTAGAGATAAGCCCCACCACTGTTGTATCCTCCAAAAATTTAATAATAATATTGCTGGGATGAGTGGGGGTGCAGTCATAAGTGTAGAGGGTGTAAAGTAGGGGGCTCAACAAGCAGCCCTGTGGGGATCCAGTATTAAGAATAAGGGCTGGATATAATTGCCTAATCTAACCCTCTGAGAGTGGCCAGACAGGAAGTTCATTATCTAAAGCATCTATAGATATGTCATGATGTGTGGTGATGTATTGTGACTTTTTTTCCACTGCTGGCAATGGGGTGGGCGCAGTTTTGGCATGACGCATCTGGCCCATGGGCCAGCAGTTTGACACCCCTGATTTAAAGGATATTGGATATTTCTGCTGTATAATGTTTAGCTATAGATCTGAACTATGGATTGATATAATGCCAATACAGTATGACTATGTTGTTGAACCAGGACAAGGAAATCACATTTTATACAATCTCTTGAACCCGTTGTATATGAAAACCAGCTAATTTTTACTAAATTCTTATTTCACCTGATTTACTGTACTGTATTTTGATTATCCAGTATTGTCCTGGTTGAGAATATCAAAAGCTGTAGAAAAGTCTAGGAAAATGCAGAGGATCACATCCTTCTATCCTTTCCTGTCACAGGAAACAAAATAACCATATATATATATATATATATATATATATATATATATATATATTCCTAAATTAAGCTGCATTTTCCAAATGCTTAAACTGAGAAGTTGATGGATCATACAATCGATAAAAACAAACCACATATCATTAAATAAATCCCTTCTTGCCATTCCTTTCTAAAGATATATCTTCCATGTCAAAGTTTCCAATAATGAAGCCTGCCAAACTCTTTTCATCTCATTTTGTAAAGATTTCTGTGCCAAGCCCTGGTGTAAAACCATGCTGAATTTTAATGAAAATGATATGCAAACATGGATAAAATTATATACACACTGGATACATTGCTATAATCTACGGAAGTGAATATGAATAAAGTACTGGGAATATAGGGGCAGCGCTGTGGCTCAGGGGTTAAGACGCTGGGCTTGGCTGGAAAGCCAGCAACCCAGGTTTGCTGCAACGGGATGAGCTCCCACCCTCGCCCTAGCTCCTAGCAACCTAGCAGCTTGAAAGCACTCAAATTTGAGTAGATAAATTCTGCTGCTATGGTGGGAAAGTAACAGCACCTTGTGCTGTCCTGCTGGCCACATAATTCTGGAAATGCCTTCAGACTCTGCTAGCTCAGTGGCCTTGAATAGTGCTCTCTATAGTTGGCAAACTACTCCGCTATGACTGGCGGAGTAAAGTCTGCAGGGACTCCACTGGGAATTTAGGAAAGATGGTAGTATTGGAAAATCTTGTCCCGCTACACCAAAAGCATGTGGCACAGATGGGAGCGGGGGTTACTCATTTTCAATGTACATAGATTAATCAATAAATTGATTGAATTTATTGAATAAATTGAAGAATACAGATGAGGGGGTTTTTTTGTATTCTTAAAACTGGAGGGCGGGGGAGAAACTATTTCTGCTCATACATACCTGCATATTCTAGAACATTTCTTTTCACCAGTGCTTTTTTTGTAAAAGAAAAAGGTGCCGGAACTCACACATGTCATACAACCCGCCTTGCCTACCCTACAAGGTTCCATCCAAAAAAGGTGCCGGAACTCCGTTCTGAGCGTTCTATGACAAAAAAAGCCCTGCTTTTCACTATAGGGACAAAATGACTGTCATTTGTAAACATTTATCTAAATCCTGTAAAGATTTGAAATAATTGAAACTGAGTTGGATAGATGGACAGAAGGGACTGGGTTATTTTAGATCTTAAGGGGCTCCCAAAGTAAAATTTATTTTATTTATTTTATTTTATTTTAATTCCATTTATATCCCGCCCTTCTCCGAAGACTCAGGGCGGCTTACAAGCTTAGCAGTAGCCTTCATTCTATGTATATGCCTGCTTATTAGGGCTTTCGCCCCCCCCCCAAGCGGCATTATTACAAAGTCAGCTTAATTGCCCCCAACAATCTGGGTCCTCATTTTACCTACCTCGGAAGGATGGAAGGCTGAGTCAACCTTGAGCCTGGTCAATTTTCAGTCCCCAGAGAGGTTACTAGAATTTTCAAGTAGATTGTCTTTTCTCTGAATAGTCCAGGACTTGAGAACATCAAACTTTCAATACCCTTAAATAATTGTGGCTTGATAGATTTCTTTCCTTTATTGACCCTTATTGGCTTTTCAGGATAAAATGGGATTTATTTGCATGCCAGCTGGCATAAGATCTATTCTGTTCTTTTGTACTTAGCATTAAATAGAATTGGTCAGATCTTCATGGGCCTTTCTATTAATTAATCCACTAAACTAGGGATTAAATGCTTTGTGTTGAAACAAATCCTTGAAGGTGATCCAGGAGTAATACGCCACCACTGCAGTTCCTTGAGTGTAGGTACTATTTGCACTCAGGTTACAATAAAACTAAATAATGGGCATTTGCAATAAGAACCAATACTCCAGGAAAAGGGCATCGTTGTTCTCTAGTCCTTTTTTTCCCTTTCTTAGCCCTTTTTCAGTGCATTTAGAAATATCAAAGCTGGCCAAAATAGTTCATTTCACACTTAGGATGCAATGGAGGACTTAGTTGATATTATAGGCGCCATTGATTTTCTTCCATGTGCTCGGTGTCCATCAAGTTCCCTTCAACAGATGAATCCTAAACATTCACTTTTCATGTGCAACATAAAAAGTTCAGAGAAAATAAGGGGAAATTTCTCTCTGAAATACTAGATAATGTGCTTCCCTTTTTCTTAAGAATCTTCTCTGCTCTGAATCTAAGAAATGCATGAACTTGCTGGATATAATAATGCTGTTGACAATATCTTATAGTCATGGAGTGCGGTCTTATGAAGGAGGAGCAGGGAAGCCCAGCATAAAAAATGGCCCATCTCTTATAGATATCAATATTCTTATAGATATCAGCACTCTTGTAAACATCAATGAAATAAATAGTCAATACCTTGATTGACGGTTGGGCTTAGAGTCTCCAGGTCTTTCTGTATCGTGTAAATGTTGTTGTAACTTTATAGCTTTAATAGGAAACCTATAAGCTTCATGAGTTATTTACTGATCATACATTTGTTCTGAACCAGCCCTCTTCTCGCACCCCTAATCAAAAGAAGAGTCTGGAAAGCGTCCAAGGCTAAAAGGCTTCTGCCAAGATTTAATTACGCAGTTAACAAAAACACAAGAGCTTGTCTTCTCAAGCGGAAAAAGTTGCTTTCAGCAACCAGCCCCTCCCCAAACACTTCTTTTATAGAGAGCTCAGGGCGTGGTCTCCCTGTGCCTCCTCCCGAGGAGTCCCATAGTCTTTCTTTGTTTGTCCCTGCTCGTCTGCCTCCTGCGTCGGGCGTCCTTGAACAGGGCCAGCTGTGGGTCATCATCCTCCGCACTCTCGGGCTCACACAGCTGAGAAGAGGTCCCCGGCTGAGGGCTCTGCAAAGCCTCCAAATCATCATCATCAGCCGGTTCGTCTCCCTCCTCCCCCACATCTGAGTCCTCCGATACATCGGAGCCGGCTGTCGGACCCACAGGCTGGCCCTGAGTCACAACACTATCCCGCACCGCAGGGCCCTTCCCCCGGGTCTGCCGATCCGGATGCGGTCGGGATGGGAACTGTTCGTGAAAAGCAGTCACCAACGCAGGGGCATGAACGGCGGTCGCGTCTTCCCATGTGAAGTCCTCCGGCCCGTACCCTTTCCACTCGATCAGGTACTGGAAGCGACCTTTCAGCCAGCGGGAATCCCTGATGCTGGCGACCTCGTACTCGGGGGTGCTGTCTCCATCACGAGTTCCTGATGGTGGAGGTTCCGCCTGGCGAAGTGGACAGGCCGGTCGTTCGGGGACCAGCAAGGACCGATGGAAGACGGGGTGCACGCGCAGGGAACGTGGCAGAGTTAAACGATAGGCGACTGGGTTGATGACGGCCTCGACTGGGAACGGTCCAAGGTAACGGTGGTCCAGCTTCCTCGCCGGCCGAGTGGATGGCAGGTTCCTGGTGGACAGCCAGACCCGATCCCCCACCGATAGTGGAGGCGTATCCCTTCTCGACCGATCGGCGAACCTCTTGTAGTCGGCCTTGGCCTTCTCCAGCTGCCGTCGCACCAACCGATGGATTGCCTGTAACTCCGCCATGAATTCGTTCGCTGCCGGCTCCGGTGAGTCCACGGGAGAAAGGGGGAAAAACCGGGGGTGATAACCCACGTTGGCCAAGAACGGTGTCATCTGCGTGGAGGTGTGCTGCGAGTTGTTAAAGGCAAACTCGGCTATGGCCAAGTAGTCCACCCAATTGTCCTGCTGCAGGTTAACGTAGCAGCGCAGATACTGCTCTAAAATGCCGATGACCTTCTCGGTACCCCCGTCGGTCTGAGGATGATGCGCGGACGAGAGGCAAACCTTAATGTCCAACGCCCGCATCAACTCCTGCCAGAAGCGGGCTGTAAACTGGGCCCCCCTATCGGAGACGACTCTATCGGGAAGGCCGTGCAGCCGGAACACCTGTTGGATGAACATGCGACTAGTGGCGCGAGCTGACGGTAAGCCGCGACAGGGGATGAAGTGTGCCATCTTGGTCAACACGTCCACCACCACAAACACTGTCGTGAAGCCGGAGGATGGGGGTAGATCCGTCAGAAAGTCCATGGACACAGCCCCCCAGGGTCTCTTGGGTGTTGGCAAAGGCTGCAGTAAACCAGGCGGGGCCCCTGTCGCTGACTTGGCCTGCCTGCATGGGACGCAGGAGGTGACATAAGACTGGACATCGTGTCGGACTCGGGGCCACCAGAAGGTACGGGAGACCAGGTTCAGAGTCTTGAACAGGCCAAAATGCCCCGCAGCCGGGTTATCATGACACTGGCTGAGGACGAGTCCCCTGAGTGGCCCTCCTGGAACATAGAGCCGGTCACAATAATACAGGAGTCCATCCGTGACCGACCAAGGCGAATCTGGCCCCACCTCTTCCTTCCGCTGAGCCACCCACGCCTCCTGCTGCTGCGCCTCCCGGATCCGAGCCCGTATATCCACCGGCTCCCGCACCGCAGCAAAAGACTCGACGGGGATCACTGTCCTGGGCGGAAGCTTGTCTTCCACTCGGGTGTACTCGGGCTTCCTGGACAGAGCATCCGCTCTCTGGTTGTGCCCGCTTGGTATGTACCGCACCCGGAAGTCAAACCTCGCAAAGAAGAGGGACCACCGGATCTGGCGTTGGTTCAAATTCCGAGCGGTCTGCAGGCTTTCCAGATTCTTGTGGTCCGTCCGGACCTCGATCTGATGCCGCGCCCCCTCCAGATGATGCCTCCAAGCCTCGAACGCTGCCTTGATGGCCAGCAGCTCCTTCTCCCAGATGGTATAGTTGCGCTCCGAGGGGTTCAATTTCCGAGAGTGATACGCGCAAGGGAAAAGGGTACCGTTGGGCGTCGCTGCCTGGAGTAACACGGCCCCAATGGCAATGTCGGAGGCGTCCGCCTCCACGACAAACGGCCGTTGCGGGTCAGGATGCTTCAAGATGGGCTCCTTCATGAAGGCGTCCTTCAAAGCTTGGAACGCCTGTTGTTCGGGGGCGTTCCATTGGAACCGAGTCTTCTTCTGCAGGAGCCGGGTGAGGGGGGCTGTCAAGGCAGCAAAGCCAGGGATGAATGTCCGATAGTAGTTGGCAAATCCAAGAAGTCGCTGAACATCCTTCACGCGACGCGGGGGTTGCCAACTCTGCAACGACTCAACTTTACTTGGATCCATGGCGATGCCCTCAGGAGAAATGCGGTGGCCCAAGAAATCAATGGTCACCTGGTAGAACTGGCACTTCTCCAACTTGGCAAACAGCCGATGTTTCCGGAGGCACTGCAGGACCTGACGGAGATGCTGTTGATGCACTTCACGCGACGGGGAGTAAATCAGGATGTCGTCCAGGTAAATCACAACAAACTGGTCCAACAGATCCCGAAAGATGTCGTTCATAAAATGCTGAAACACAGCGGGGGCGTTGGTCAGGCCAAACGGCATCACCGTGTATTCGAAATGTCCATAGCGAGTACCAAACGCCGTCTTCCACTCATCACCCGGCCGAACCCTGACGAGGTTGTAAGCTCCACGCAGGTCCAGTTTCGTGAAGATCTTAGCCTCCCGGAGTCGGTCCAAGAGCTCGGGGATGAGGGGCAGCGGGTAGCGGTTACGCACCGTGATGGCATTGAGTTTCCGGTAGTCACAGCAAAGCCGTAACTCGCCCGACTTCTTTTTGACGAAGAGCACGGGCGCAGACACTGGCGAGGACGAGGGCCGGATGAATCCACGAGCCAAGTTCTTTGTCAGGAAGTCCCGCAATGCAGCCAACTCGGGCTCCGACATGGAGTACAAACGCCCCACTGGGAGAGGCGCATCAGGGACTAGGTCAATGGAGCAGTCGTAGGGCCTGTGCGGGGGTAATTGGTCCGCCTCTGACTCGCTGAACACGTCAGCAAAGTCGGACAGTTCGGGAGGCAAGGAAACCCCTGGGGAACCCTCCACCTGGCCGGCACAGATATGGCGGGTGTGGTCCACGCACTGCAAACTTGGGAAGGTGACCAAGTTCTGAGACCAATAGATCTGTGGATCATGCGCCCGGAGCCACGCCAGTCCCAAGACCACGGGGAAGTGCAGATCCGAAGTGACGTAGAACTGAATGGCCTCCACATGGGTACTGATGGCCATACACACGGGTTGCGTGGCGGCCGTGATAGGCCCGGACAGGAGCACTCGACCATCGATGGTCTCCACAAGCATGGGCGGATCCACTGAACACTGGGGAACAGCCCATTTGGCCACAAAGGCCGAATCCATAAAGTTAGTGGTAGCCCCAGAGTCAATTAAGGCATGGACCGGAATCCCCTCTGGCTTGCCAGGGAGGATCAGTCGTGCCTCCAAAATCAAATGCCGTGGAGGTTCACAGGCACCGTCGGAACGGCGTCGCTCGGCGTGATCGTTGTGGGTCGCCCGATCTTTCACACCGTCTAGATCGGGCTCGGGCCGTTTCCCGATAGCAAAGCAGGGGACTTTCTCGGGGCAGGCTTGGTCACTGACGCCCGCTGACGCTTCTTCGGGCAAGAAGCAGCCAAATGTCCAGGGTCCCCACAGTAAAAACACAACCCCTCCGATCGTCGTCTGTCCATTTCCGTCACCGATAGACGGGACCTGGCGGCACCCAGCTCCATTGGCTCCTCCCTCTGGACTGGGGGCTCACGCACAACAGGGGCGGCAGGGGTCTGTGGGGTGGCACGGCGACTCTTACGCTGCTGCAGCCGGGCATCGATCCGCAGACAAAGATGGATCAGCCCATTCAGGTCTGAGGGAATGTCCACGCGGGCCAGCTCATCCAACATCTCCTCTGACAAGCCATCCTGAAAGGCATCCACGAGCGCAGCCTCATTCCAGGCGGAATCCTGGCTAAGCAGCCGGAAATCGCTGATATAGGCCTGTAGAGGGCGCTGACCCTGCCTCAAAGCTTTCAGGCGTCGGGTGGCAGTCTGCGCCTTAATCGGGTCCTCGTACATGAGGCGCATATGGTCACAAAACCCCCCAAAGTTATCCAACAAAGGGCTAGGCTGTGCCAACAGAGGCGTGCCCCAACGAGCTGCATCTCCCGACAGAAGGCTCAACACGAATCCCACCTTATCTCGGTCAGTGGGGAAATCAGCTGCTCTCACGCTGATATAAAGCTGGCATTGTCCCAGGAAGGCAGGAAACAGTTCTGGATTACCAGCAAATTTATCCGGCATAGCTATCTGACATTTCCTCCTGGGTGGGGGGGCAGCATGTACCTGAGCCTGCAGTTGTGCCACCTGAGTGGCCAGCAAGGTGAGTTGCTGGTTGAGCTGGGCATTCTCGGCAAGAAGCTGCTCCATCGTAGTATTAAGGGGTGGGTGGCTGAAAGCAAACTGTTCTGAACCAGCCCTCTTCTCGCACCCCTAATCAAAAGAAGAGTCTGGAAAGCGTCCAAGGCTAAAAGGCTTCTGCCAAGATTTAATTACGCAGTTAACAAAAACACAAGAGCTTGTCTTCTCAAGCGGAAAAAGTTGCTTTCAGCAACCAGCCCCTCCCCAAACACTTCTTTTATAGAGAGCTCAGGGCGTGGTCTCCCTGTGCCTCCTCCCGAGGAGTCCCATAGTCTTTCTTTGTTTGTCCCTGCTCGTCTGCCTCCTGCGTCGGGCGTCCTTGAACAGGGCCAGCTGTGGGTCATCATCCTCCGCACTCTCGGGCTCACACAGCTGAGAAGAGGTCCCCGGCTGAGGGCTCTGCAAAGCCTCCAAATCATCATCATCAGCCGGTTCGTCTCCCTCCTCCCCCACATCTGAGTCCTCCGATACATCGGAGCCGGCTGTCGGACCCACAGGCTGGCCCTGAGTCACAACAACATTGTTCTGAACCAGCCCTCTTCTCGCACCCCTAATCAAAAGAAGAGTCTGGAAAGCGTCCAAGGCTAAAAGGCTTCTGCCAAGATTTAATTACGCAGTTAACAAAAACACAAGAGCTTGTCTTCTCAAGCGGAAAAAGTTGCTTTCAGCAACCAGCCCCTCCCCAAACACTTCTTTTATAGAGAGCTCAGGGCGTGGTCTCCCTGTGCCTCCTCCCGAGGAGTCCCATAGTCTTTCTTTGTTTGTCCCTGCTCGTCTGCCTCCTGCGTCGGGCGTCCTTGAACAGGGCCAGCTGTGGGTCATCATCCTCCGCACTCTCGGGCTCACACAGCTGAGAAGAGGTCCCCGGCTGAGGGCTCTGCAAAGCCTCCAAATCATCATCATCAGCCGGTTCGTTTCCCTCCTCCCCCACATCTGAGTCCTCCGATACATCGGAGCCGGCTGTCGGACCCACAGGCTGGCCCTGAGTCACAACATACATGGGCAAAAAAGAAGTTTTGTTGATATTGTTGCTCTATTCCACTTACTGAGTCTGTGCAGTATCTAAATATAGCACTTAACATGGTGGTCTGTGAAAATGGCTGTAAACAGGTTAGAGAAACCTAAGAAAAAATGTTGGTGGTCACTGTGATTACATATTTAATGCATTTTTTCTTATCCTCTTTCTTTTTTAGCAATGATGCTTTATTCAGTTTCCCAAATGGTGGTGGTGGTTTTAAATCAGGACTTTTGAACCAGTGGTACGGGCACCACCTGTGGTACATTGGCACCTGGCAGGTGGTACGAAACCGTCCTAGAAAAGTGGTAGCAGGGGAAAGGAATGAGCTGAACCGGTGGCAGCACCGCACAAGCCTGAGCGAGAGATAGCTGGAGCTGAAGGGCTGTCAGGGCTCAGTGGAAGCACCAGGATCAGCGCCAGGCTCCAGCTGGAGTTTGACGCTGATCCTGGCACTTGTCCTGAGTCCAGAAGAAGCACCGATCAGCTGGAATGTGGCAGCATCTCCAGGGTCTTGTGATTTACATTCAGAAGCTTGGCAACTGATTCATATTTATGATGATCACAGTGTCCCATGTGAAGTGACCTGCTGCAACCACTCAGCAGACGAGGGAAATAAAAAACCCCACCCCCCCCACCCCACCCCCACTGCCAATCCTCAACAGAAATGCTCACAACAATTAAAACCTTGGACAAGAGGAAAAGCGCCACCGGGCAGACAGGCAGGTGTCTTGCTCGGCTGTGGCTTGGGGGGCACTTTTTCAGTGCCATTGTAACTTCAAACAGTCACTAAGTGAACTGTTATAAGTTGAGGACTACCTTTACTTCATCACTTTTTGCCTTTTTTTTGGTCATCAAGTTTTTGGCACCTTGCTAGGCGACTGGTGGTACTCGGATGTTGCCATATCCTAAAAGTGGTACAATGGGTGAAAAGGTTGAAAAGCCCTGTTTTAAATGATACACATAAATTAACTAATGATGAAATTGAAAAAAAATCCACCCTCTAAACTATTTTGTAGATTATTATTTCACAAGTGGACTACATAGTAACAAGCAAAGCATCATTTTACTTGCAGCAATTTTGTTTCTCCCCCTCTCTGTGAACATTGTTCTAGAAATAATCTAACCTCTAGATATTTCTGGCTGCTTCAAGCTTTAAGAACTCATTTTCTTCTGAGATGCTAACTAGACTATCATTTTTGTTTGAGTTTTCCTCCCCTCCCCCCTCTACTTCTTGTCTTTGTTGGAGATTGTCTGCCCTGGTAAAAACAAGTTCTGATTTTGAAGAGCGATGCAAAGATGCCAGAGTCTTAACTTTTGATAACTCCCCTGGATTATTTACTCTATTTGTCAAATACTTAAATTTGTAAAAAAATTAGTAAAGTTCTAAGGAAGGAGTTCATAGATAAAGGATGATGAGACACAATAATAATTAAGAGACATCATGATTATCATCCAATGGCACTTAAGTGGGTTTGAATTAAATTTGAAGATGTTAGGCAGACCACAAATTTCTGCTTGAGTCAAAGCCACCATGGACCACACATCATTTCTCAAGGGCAACAATGGATCCATGGTATTGTCCTCTCCCTGTCCCCAACTAACCAGGAAAGCAACACTAACCTTCGTCTATGTGTCATAAGTAGAGTACTAGCTCAGGTGGTGCTCCGTGGTTCTTCAGTAATGTTTCACACTCCTGTCAGGTTATCCCTCCATTCTGATTGCCTTTTGTGCACTGGGGAGGAAATGTCCTCTCTGTTGCAAAAATTAGATGATGCCCTGTACAGCCCTTGATCCTTGGATCTTGGGCTCTCTTAACCATCCTAAATTTATTGGTTCACTTTAACTATTTCTCTATTTCATCTTCTTATCTATTTAGCTAAGTCATGTAAGTTTCAACTGATAGTGATAACCCAGAGTTAGATAGGGGAGGGAGATGGAGTGGTTCTCTTTGACCAGATCTACCAGGAAATTTGGGTGTGGTGGCCAAGCGATTAAGATTCATTTCATTTATTTCATTTATTATATTTGTATACCGCCCTTCTCCCGAAGGACTCAGGGCGGTGAACAGGGCACATAAAAAATACAGAATACAAAAATTAAAAAAGAATTAAATAAGAGCCCAAGCTAAAAACAGTAGACTAATATTAAAATCCCCAATAAAAACCCCAGCACATCCCCCATCAGGCCAGGCCGTCTTGTTTGACCAGAAGGTGGCAGTTTGAGACCCAAGTACTGTGTGACAAGGCAACTCCCATTCTTGCCCCAGCTCCTACCAACCTAGCAGTTAAAAAAGATGCAAAGGCAAGTAAATAGGTACCACTTCAGTGGGAAGGTAACAATATTCTGTGCACTTCAACATATACCCATATTGTCTACATGACCATGGAAGCATCTTCCCTCGGCTAGGAAACAGAGATGAGCACTGTCTCCCAGACTTGACTGGCAGGGGAAATGTTGCCTTTTAAAAAAAACAAAAAACCAGGAGATTTAGAGAATGGGGCTATGACTTTTATATGAAACAGGCTTCTTACAGGCAGGGCAGGTTACAAATATTTCTAATATTATACTATTATAAATAGAAGTTTCTAGTTTATTGAAAAGAATCATTCTC